>NC_090698.1:47574283-48199283 GCF_040954835.1 Lepisosteus oculatus | reverse complement strand
GCATGTGTCAATTTTTCAGAAACGATATCTCCCATTACAATGACCATCTGCATTATCAGCACTCTTCGGTATCTTTTAACAGCATAGGCAGAATACCCTCCCCCCCATCGCTTAAATACTGTACATAAGAGACATCTCAGAATACAGCTGCTCGTCTTCATTCTATAGATCTGCAGGCTCCATAAATCATTAATCTTTGTCACTGCCACCCTCAGTTACTCAAACCATACACTGATTGGGGGCATCACTCTGAACTTGTGCTCCAGTGGGCTCAGCAAATGTCTCAAAATGAAGGCTCCTAGCAACAAATTAGTCCTCAATCTATTAGCTGGTGTAGAATTCTACACAAAGCACCTTTAGTAGTAAAAATGTAGAGCTGAACCTCAAATAGCCACCAGTATTGTGATACAGCCTGGCATTCATGCCTTCCTTCATTAAAGTGCAAACACTTTAAAGTTTATGACAAAACCACTTTAAATGATACTCAGCTCTAACAAGGAAAGCATTTACAAGCACTGATGCTTTTCAGTACAAAGGTATTTGAGGTTTTCCTTCAGTACATGCAATTACTTAGAAATCCCTGGATCATCAACAGGGTGGCATGGTGGCACTCTGGTTAGTATTGCTGCTTTGTAGCAATTCTACGGACCTGGGTTCATGTGGGTTTCCTCCCAGGTTCTCTGGTTTCCAACCACAGTCCAATAACATACTGGTAAGTTATTTGCATTCTGGAAAAATTGGCCCTGGTAGGAGTGTGTGCATGTTTGTGTCTGTGTGTGCTGTATGATGGACTGGCATCCCATTCAGGGTGTTTTCTGCCTTGTGCCTGTTGAATGCTGGGATAGGCTCTGGTTCCCCTGCTACCCTGAACTGAATGAAGCAGTCAAAAAATGGATGAATGGATCACCAATATGTTAAGATATACATAAGGTAGAAATAAGCCACAAAATCATATAGTATTTTGTTTTCCAAAAGCAAGGCCACTAGACTTTGAGAGAGTCTCAATGGAAAATATAACATTTTCTTAGAAACAACCTAATAATTCATGGGAAATCTCATTGTAGTGGCATTAATTAATAAGTAAAAGCATGACATGTAGGATAGAATAAGATAAAGTAAAAGTTAGGGGTACTGTATCACATATAGAATTTGCAGTAAATATCGGAAATAAACATTCATCTTGGGACCTCTTCCATTATATGAAAGATTTAATTATACATTAGTCATTTGCCTTGAGGTGCTCAACTGCGTCTTTTAGAGAATTCTCAAAGCCACAAATAATTTTCACTGCTGCATAATAATTTTACATGAAGAGGGATACCACACTACTAAGTGATCATCCCATACAATGCATCAACCGATTGCTGATTAGTATTTTTCAACCAGAATTTCTTCATTTTTCTTCATCTGATTACTTCAATAATACTAAAATGTACAAAAATGAACACTTCCACATTATTTTGCACAAGGATGAATAAGAAATTACATCATCAATGCTGCATATCAAGATGTAATGTCCACTTCCATAATTAGGCACATAATGATAGGCAGATAATGATATACCTAGGTAGTCAGTCCAAGAAAAAAATCAAAACACTTTCAAATCATAGCAGTGTATTTAACACACAGTTAATCTCACTGCCATTGCCCTAGAACTATTTCAACTTTCTAGATAAATGAGACAACTGACAATTTTAATTAAATAAACTCTCAGTTTGGTTGATTTCATTAGCAACAGCTCCTAAGACTCAAACAATGCCCACAGGATCACAGAATGTACATTATTTCAAGCAGGTTGGGATCATCTCCTGCTAAATAATATTAATTTACACCATAAATGCTGAAAGGCACATCTAACAATTCACCTGAGCTGTGAATACATACATCTTTCCATAAAACTGCAGTGTAGCCCATGAAGAGTCACCCTCAGGATGATCAGAAACAAATGAAGTATGAAAAAGAAGAGGACTTCCAACTTCAGGCAAATGTACCGCAGTAAACCTGTTACAGCTGGGTCATACATATTGACACCTCACTTACCACCAGAGAAGCTCCTTGTTCCCATCTAGAAAAAAAAATTACCTACAGTTCACTAAAATGAAATGAGCTTTCACTGCACAACAGATACTTGACTCACCATTATCATCCAAATTTGAAATGGATTTTTTTAAATCATCATACAAACTCTTAATTTTTACAGTTACTGGACCTTAAAGAATTGTCATTTTAAAATCCAGCATTATCCCTGAACATTATACTCTTACGAACACTATATCAACAGTAAAGGAGAAAATCCTGTAAGATTAAACATCACGACAGCTATCGGATCTGCAGCTATCAAATACAAAGCCTGTTAAGGGGTTTTCATTGGCAAATCGCTGATTCTTTTTTTTTGTCTTAAAATTTGGAATTTATATCCTATTTTCCAGATCAATCGCCAATTGTTTTTCAGCGCGCTATACTATGGCCCCAGAATGGCCTAATGGGAACCTGTGTGCTTTCACAACTCCAATGGGCCCATCTGCCCTAGTCATGTGACACCGGACACTGAGCACCCAAGTGCCTCACATGAAAGTGAGAGCTGAGTGGAGGAGTGGTATGTCTTCCACTCAAAAGATATCCATCCGAGTATAGAAGGCACTTATTCATTGGCATGCTGAGGAAACCCAGCCTGACTTCTGCTCACCAACTCCCAGCCAATCACACGCCAGGAATTGGAGATGGCAGCCAAAAAAAAAATGACAGGCTCAACTTGAACAAGTGACGTCTGAAATGCATAGCTTAACCTTCCCTCTGAGCAAGTTTCTTAACTGGTCAATCATTTGTCTCCAGGACAAATGTATTCCTGAAACATTACAATACATGCAGGGGGAAAAAAACAGAGAAGGCTGCAAGGGTCAGTGTGAAACCTAAAACCAACCCCTTAAGGTTCAGAATTTATGCCATTTTTTCAAAAGACATGTTGAGATAAAGAAAATAAGAGCTTGCGAGGACCCATTCAGGTTACCTAGCTAGTAGATGGTTGCCTCATCCAGCGGTTTCTTGAAAGAAGCAACAATGCCAACTTCAACAGTAGGATGTTCTAGACTTCCACAATCCACCGTACCTTCTTTGCTAAATATGCCCTTCTCTTTAGTTTATACTGAGTCTAGCAGTTTGAGTTTCAATGGTGATTCTGAAGGATGCTATAGGGTTACTCTATCAGTACTTTGAAGGATTTTGAACGTTTGAATCGGGCCACATCATAGTCTTCCCTCTGCAACACTAAGCCTTTGGCCTTCAGTGTAGGACAATGGTGATGTACCTGTATGCTCTTCTTTGGTCTGATTAGAGGGCACCAATAGCTTTTTTTGAAGCACACTGTAGTGCACTGCACAATTGTAACCTATCCCACCCTCAATTTAAATTCTGCACTTTTAACTAAAGATCCTAAGCTGATTGCCTTGTCATTGCTTTCCCACATTATGTGTCAATATGCACCCCCAAGTCTTCAAGATCAGCTTTTCCATTTAGAAATTTGCAGTTTGTTTTGGCAACCTGTATACAGACAAGAACAGAGTGTTTCATTAATTGACCTGAGGATCTCTTCCAGCCATTTCTTGAAAAAACACCAGGGTATTGATTTCAACATGAGGAACTTTCACATTCCTACTGACTGCACTATTCTCACATCTAATAGAATATTTAGTGCTAAAAAATGAACTAGAGACCAAATAATTCACCTTTTGTGCTTTAGCTACCATCTATGTGTGGATGTCTGCATCTGCAGGCATGGACATCCGCACACACAACTTCAGACAGAGCTATGGCTTTCATCAGCAGTTCCCTTCCTAGGCAGGGAATAACCTGTTGCCTGCTACTGTACTTCCTCACGGGCATTTCTTGTTTTACCATTTAAAGGACATACAATGTTAAAAGCATTCTTTACATATTTATGGCATTGTACTTGGTGTAAGGGATTGAAATTTCTGTTGTTTTAAAAGAGCCAAACAAGCAAACTCTGCCTTCTCTCTCTAGCTCTCTTATGGACTGTATAGCAGAGACTGGATACAGTTATTTTTTTTTTTACGAAGGGGTGCTTGTCTAGCACGGCCCCCTATTGAGCAGAAGGGCTCAGAAGTGCTTTATCTGCCAGTGTTTGTGCAGAAGCATCTGCCTCTTCACCGACAGAAGCAGATAACATGCAGCAAAAAGAGAGGTTTGTTCTGTTGTCTGTTTACACCAGCACTCCTCAAAATCATTCAATCCATTTCATTGCAGGACTTTGATACAACCAGCTCCTTAAGTGCCATTTAATTCAATAATTAAGGAGCTGGTTGCAAACTAAATCCAAAATCGGAGCAACCAGCAAAGGCAGGCTGTGGAGCCCTGGTTTAAATAACAGTAATAACTTTTCCCTCAGGCCCTATTTCGTTCACTACAGATTACATTTAGGAGGATGAAAATGACTTCTTTTAAAACATAATAGCATGAATAAAGATTTAAAACAAAGTACGTCTGGGATGTTGCGGGCTTTGCTGAATGTTATTTGTACAAAAGACCAAAAAACTGCTTTTATGAAAGGTGCCCTGTGCAATCCATAATTAGTGCTCTTACTACATATAGAACTCATCAGCAGAATTATTTACATTTGTTCTTTCCTGTCCTTGAAAATGAAAATTATACTTCTACTAAACACCAGTACTATACTATAAAATTCTGACATTTTTAAGAGCTATACTTTATTTTGCCCTTTTCTATAATTCCAGTTTTCACTGTTTCACTTTTTGCATTTTATTTTTTTTAAATTCTCTTTTGCAACAGCTTTTACATATCCACTTACTGCAAAAGACAGGAATAAAGTAATTTTTATGTAAAAATTAATCAAAATGTAACAAAAAATGCCTTTTTAGATCCTGAAAGTAATCTCAATGATATATTCCAATATTGAAATGCTTCACATTACACACTGAAACTAGGAAACGGACATTTAAATAGCTTGTGGACTAATCAATGAGTCATAGTTCACCGCCAGTTCACGTGTCAGTGCTTAATAGGGGCATATGCAATGTAACTACAGACCCTCAGGGTTTCTAAGAATATTATATAGTAGAGCTCTTGGAAAAATATAAAATACTTAAATTTAAACATATGCTGGTGAACCAAAAAGCGGGACATCTCTCCACAATGACAAAGTGCAAAATACTGTGTGCTGTTCATCAAGAGATCACTAGGTGCTTTGTCCAGAGACAACTAAGTTGCCAGTTTTGGCAGCAAAGTGAAATTCTGGCCTACCCTTATGATAGTCTGGGGAGAACAAAAAAAACAGGTGGAGGTTCTTGCCATATCTGACCAAACATCTAAGTTTTATTGTGTCTGCAATCTAGAGGAAAAAAACAATTTAGATTAGTATACTGAAGCTAACAGCTATATTACTGAGAACTACCAAGAAACAGGGTCAATAATACAAGTGCTGTGGTCCCTTTGTTGTTTCAGACTTGAACAACAGTAAAGCCCTATTATGATCACCAAGGACAAAACATTTAATGCACTGTACCTAAAAAGAGCAATTCACATACCAGTTGAATGACTCCTGGGTAATATCCCAATACTTCTCATGCCTCACTACAATCTGCTTAACCATGCCTTTGTTTACTAGACAACTTTATACATGTGGTTATGCATCTTTTACCAAAGAGAAAACCACCCATTGTATTGTTTAACAAAAATGTTTGTTAATGTCTTTTTTTCTGCCTCTTCCTGCCAACGTGTAGCTTGGTATGTCATGTGCAAGGTATTATTTCTTTACATTTCTCCATCCTCACAGCTTACGGTTATTTGTGTGAATGTTTTAAGAAGTCAAGCAGAAAGCCTAGCTTCAATTGCACAAAAGAAGTTTGTTAAGATGTATATAGAGTATTCTTATGTTACAAAGTTAAGAAGGTCACAACGCAATTTAAGTTGCTCGGAACTAAGAGGACATGAATAAGAGTCTTAAAAGATACACAAAGACATTCAAAGGAAAATCCAAAAGCTTCCACACATCCGAAAATAGACTTAAAAATGTGACGCGACCCAAAGGATCACAACAGATAATGGAGCCAGACCTATTCACTTGTTGAACTTTTTACCCATCCAAAGAAACTGTATGAATAACTCGGCGACTCACGCCAGATGAAGAAAAAGCATGAAAAGAACACGTGGAATTACGTGCAGTGGATGAAGAAAAAATTACTTCTAAAAATAAAATACAAATCAATGTAAATGAGGAAAAATGAAATTAACTTGTGGAAGGAGCTGGAAAAAGAAACCCTCTCTGACTTTGGCAGTTCCAGGAAAATTGTAATCTACATGCATTTACAGCTCTTAAATTACAAGGCGGTGTTTCGTATGACCCTGGAGGGAAAGGGAGTCTCTGGGACTATAGACATGGGTGGGCCAGGCCTTTGTTTCGGGGGCACCCACTGAGACACAAGAGGAAACTGCACCAGAAGTTTATAATTGGAAAATTAGTAACGGCAAGGGGAAGAAATTAATCTAAATCGGTCTTAAATGAATTAGCCAGGTTCTGTGTGGGGTGGACTTGTGCTTTTTCTCCCCCTGCCTGTGCCTCCGTGTAACAGATTTGTGAGCACCCAGATAAATCTGGAATCCTTGTCAAATTCTCTATAAATGAGAGAATTGTATTCTACCAATATATTTACAATGTTCAATACAATTCAATATATATAAACTTATAATATAATCTAGAAATAAAATGTAAGTGCCTTTATAATGTATTCGGTACTGTTCTTATATTTATTATATTAGGTTATTCTCACTTTTCCTTTCCAATAAGGCACTGGTGTTTTTAAAAGTCTCAAATTTCACTTACAGTAGAACGAACTCTTATGAACCAAGAAATACCTCCCAGAAGTACTAAGTAATGTAGTTTACTTACCCCCGTGTCTCACCCTCAGCACATGTAAAACCTAGAAGATTTCACATACAAATTTGTTTACTCTTCTGCTTAACTTCAGTTTACTGTGATTTGGAAAAAAGCTCAATGCCAGCAGGACATTTTCCCAAGCGTGAAGCCAACCATCCACCAAAAATGCTGTACATAAAAAGCATGAAATAACATCAAGGGGCATTTGTTACCTGAAGTGAAAAACAGGAGGTTTATTACCTCTGTGTTTCCTGAATAAGAGCCAACACTCAAGCAAACAAGAAATGCTCCACAAACTGCACACAAAGGACCTAATTCCAATTCCACTGAAAGACAACAAACTTTTTACGATTTCTTTATATAGCAGGTTTTGGCTCACCGTGAAGGGTCATTTGTGCCTCTGAGCAAGGAAATGAAGGCAAAAACTTCAAAATATTGAACTTTCCATTTGTTCCTCCTTTACTAAATCAACCCAAAACACAAGAAGAGACTCCTAACATAACAGCAGCTTTGCATTGTGGGAATATAGAGGAAAGGAGAAGGAGAACTTTGCCATTGTGAACTCTGGGAAGTTTTATTTTTGAAAACCTTCTTATACTGTATTTCCATAGGCCATTTTATTTTGCAAATTAGGTTGGCTTACAACTGGCAAATTAAGTATTTACACTAGCAAATTAACATTTGATGAAATGTTAAGGCTAAAGTACCTTTGCAGACAGGATCTTGTAAATGTGTTTGTAGTGCTTACAGTTTGGTGGAAAAACTCTTAAATATAAGCACCCCATGTGATCTTGTATAATGCGGCTGAAAACCATGAAACAATGACATACAGAGAGAAGAAGTGAAACTGCTGCATTAAGTGATTGCAACAAAATCAAAAGTGCTTACACACATCTTAAAACACATCACACTTTCAAATGTAGTTCAGGAGAAGCCAGCCAGCCAGATGGAACTTTATTTTGGTCAAACAAATGAGAGTGAATAAAGCTTAGGTATTACAAAAACATGATGGTACTAAAGCAAAAGGTAATGAACTCCCCTATGACCAGATGAAAGAACTGCATTATGGATTAATCTGCCCTTTTTTCAGACAGAAAAGAAAAGGGTGCAACTGAAGAGAGACAATAATACCTAGAGAATAAGCATTTGTCGATAGTTTGGAATTACATCTCTCCTTGTTTGCAAGCCAGGAAACAAGACACCATAAGGTACCATTATTGCCAAGAGGCACTGCATTTTGGTGAGAGACACTATAAAGAAATAAAGCACACTCATTGTGCAGCTCTTATTGTCAGCATTTTTATGGATGAGTAGTAAAAGTCTGTTGCACAACAAAATTCAAAATGGAGGTGAACAAAATATGAAACAAATGCTTCTAAGCAATGCACAGTGGAAACAAAATAGGTTTTTGTGTGTGTGTGGTCCTATTGGAAGGCACAGAGAAATGCCCCTGTGTAGATAAATCAGTTTAGCAGGGATATCCTGCTCAAAATGGCTGTAAAAGCACAGCTGTACTCCACTGCTGTTTGTATAACAATCAGCTATAGCAGAGATCCACAGAGGCCTCCAATGGGGCTGTTTTGTCTAAATGAACTTAACAGAGACCCAAAGTAGACTTTTCTTTTCTTGTTCTTTTGGGTGGGGGGGGGGGGTTTGAGATGTTTTGGGGGGGGGGGGGAACTGACACCTGTTCTCCAGCGTAAGTGCGGAGGTCACACAATACATGTTTGTGTGAGAAGGAACACCGCTACGTCGCTACGTGATCCTGAGTCGCATTACAGGATGAAAAGTTACACCAGGCTTTTACACACACGGAGGGAAATGAATGCTGAAAATGCAGTCCTCTGCGCCAGCTGTTTAAAATGCAAAAGCTAGCTGTCTGGGCACGTGGTAATGCTGTAAGTATACAGTTATACTGCAGAAGGTGAAGATACCGTATAATAATATGGTTATTATACCTAAGGGCTGTTGCTCTGTTGCAAAGGCTACATTACTGTTGCCTGACTAACAAGTATCAAACTTTTAACTGAGAAGTCACAATGACTGCATTGTGGCACATTTGGAAAATTAAATCCCCTCTTTTATTGTTATCTACAATATTTTAAGTATTTCAGACTACCTTATTAAAAAAGTATTAAGTCTTTGACTTGCATGAACAATGAAAAGCATTCAAGGACCTTGTTTTAAAGCTTTGTAGTCCCCAAGGCTGTTTTGGGTCAGAAACAAAACATTCCACGATGTACGAACTAGACAGCAATAACCTTTGTGGAAAATCCAAACACTGCCCAGTAGTGTCCAGTTGTCAATTGAATTCGTCATATACAGAAGGTTTGAAGTAAACCCACAAGAACAACAAATACTACATAAAAAAAAATCTCCAACACATGGCTTTAGCTGTTGAACATTAGCTAAAACATAACAGATGGCCAACTAAAGATTCACTAGATTACTATAGCTATCAAATATTACTGTGAAGTGACACTCAGAGCCGGCAGAGCCAAAAGGTCCTAAGGAAGGAAAGCAGGAGTAAAACATCCCCGAAAATAAGCTTCAGTATTTAGAATATACCGGTAAGCATGGAAACCTCTAGACTTACAACTGACAAATTAAAGAATACAATGCTAAGAACACATGCAAAAATCTGAACTGATCTTAATCATTTTCTAGATAACCAATTAAGGATAGTTATTTTCCAATAAAATATTTTTTTCTTCAGATTATACTAAACCTTTCCATCTTCTAATGGTAGTGATCACATGGTAAATGGATGTAATTTTTCCACTTCCATTTTATTTCACTCCAAATGAATCTATATTGATAAAATCCAAGCCTGGGAAAACACTTGGCAGATGATGTTCAATGCAGACAAATGCACACGATTACAGTAGAAACAAATAGTAAAGTAGTCTTTGCTTCATAATGACTACTTTTTATTTTTAGCATTTTTACATGATATGTCGATATTTTCATTTTTACACAATGGGGGAATATATAAATACATATACTATTCAAATCAATGGGTGCCATGTTACAATTGCATGATGTACTAGTAACACGTCATTTAGAATACTGTGCAGATGCTATGTTGCAAAATAGATATTGCTCCAGCACTGGTCCAAAGAAGAACAACCAGCTACATTCCCAGACTTTAAGAAATGTCCTATCGTGACATGTCCTATTGCTTTCGGCTAAAGGAACCGAATAAAAGCAATGGATCAGCTAACCTAATTCAAATATTCCCAATTCTCCAAGGCAATCCAGTGGACATCTTCAGAATCAGCAATGAAACAAAGCAGATGACAGGTAGAATCTAGTGGTGCATTAAAGTGCATTAAAATCTGAGAATAAGAGGCACTTCTTTTAAAGATCAGATAAGATGACTTTATTAGGAATTTGTCTTTTTACATACCCCAACTTGCTCTCCGTGAGACACACAGACAGGGGGAGAAGCTTGGGGTCAGAGCGCAGGGTCAGCCATTTATACGGCGCCCCTAGAGAAGTTGGGGTTAAGGGCCTTGCTCAGGGGCCCAACGGATTAGGATTCCTCTGCCGGCTGCAGGATACGAACCGGCAACCTTCCAGCTACAGAACCACTGCACCGCCCTTTTTTGTGAAGGGCATTGGGGAATACTGAATAACCTACATAGCTATTACATCAAGCTACCTAGCTACCAAAGCCAATACCCTGGCTTCTTTCAAGAAACAGCTGTAAGAGATCCTCGGATCAACTAGCTACTAAAGACAGGTGGGCTAGATGGGCTAAATGACCACTTCTCTCTTGTAAACTTTCTTATAATCTAACGAAGCTGTCACAAATAATATTGCTGTTTATACCACAATAGTATTTATCAATTACTTTATGTTAAACATGATTCTTAAAACAAGGCAATCTACTGTAGTTCTGCATTTCTGCAGGGACATTTCCCTGGATTGTGCAGAGATAACACACAACGTGCATGACTTAATCTCTTGAAAACACTTCAAGGTCAGTTTTCAACACAACGTAATATTTCAGCAATGCATTAATATCCATTTTTCTCATGTCCACTAAGGCATTCAGTGTAGGAATAGTCTACTCAAGCAGCAGAGATGCACACCCTGTGTTTCAAACAGCCCCCGGAGGACAGATGCATCTTTGCACAGGAGGACTAAGAAGCTGTGAGTCAGTGACTAGGTAATGAGCTGAATACAGGATACTCCATGCCATCATGGCTGCAATCCAAGGTGTTTCCATGTTAATCTAATCCACCTCAGATCACAAGAGAACTGGCCAATTCTGGCAATGAAGACTAAAAAAATTTGTATCCCTTGTTTCATGCATAGAACAATCTGCTTCCTAGAGACTGTGGAGCTAGGTTGATACCTCCCCAATGTATATAAAAAAAGGATCTACTGATAGTATTTCACTTTTAAAAAAATCCCAATATCAACAGAATTATTTCTGGAAAATCCAGGCTAGAAAGCGTTTTTCTCCATGAACAGAAACTTTTTTTAAACTAGTCTAATTTATATCTATATATAAAGTCAAACAGGGCTCAGAGAAGCTCCAGGGTCAACAGAGATTATCCAACTTCCTGTTCTCAGTTTCTGACAACTGCTTCTAAGTAAACAGGCAGTTTTCTTCTCCTATTAAAAGCATTTTAAACAATAGAACTGGGTGGAGCCATTCTGTGTGCTATCATCAAGATACTTAAGACGTGTGCTCCAAACAGTAACAGTAGAAGGCACAGGGATAGTGAAGACAGACGGCTACACATTAGACCACATCCTCTGCCAGCCTCATATTTGACCGAGGTCCAAAGAAATCATTAGTGGATATGGTGCAGTTGTTCCAATTGCCAAACACTTTGCAATTTTATACATTTCAGCATTCTATAGTGGCTTCAGACAGCAAAGAAATGAACAGTAGGATGTGGTTTCAATCACAAAATAGTAGAATCAGCATTCAGTAAGCTAAAGCAACGCATATTTGCACTGACACTGCACCTTCAAGCGAAACAATGCATCAGAACTGCCCAATCATTCCATTTCAAACAACAGAAAATTAAAGGGAAGATGGAGGGTTCTGTAAAATACGATGCGGGATGAAGCGCATCAGCCATCTTATACCATAGAGTAATTAAAACGTTTCTTGGCATTGATTATTTAATAAAATGAAGAAAGAAAAGAAATATATCTCAATTTCACAGCAAAAGAAAAACAAGCTACAGACTTTCATTTATGCACAACTACCTCAAAGCACATTTCAGAAAGGATTTTTTACATTGGGCCTTAAAACCTTAGCGCGCTAAGTGCCCAATGGGAACGCACACTCTATATTCAGCCATGTCGGAAAATTCTTCCAATATTGGCATCAAGTGCTGGCAGCAGGGAAAGCCAAGTAATGCCAAATCTATCCCCCCCCCCCAAGACACAAAGTATGTACATATTTATCTTCGGCGATATGCAAATTCACATAAAAATATATTAACATGACCACAAAGGGTACTGTTTTTGTTTCTTTTAAGTGAACGTGACCACTAATCATTAGATACAGGAGACAAACTGCATATAAAATTAGACCTAAAATTTAAAACCGAACCAGACTCGCTGTTTCAGATTTTGTAATTTCCTAATTTTAAGGTCTACTGCTTCAAACATCAAAATGGTGATTGACTTCCCAGAGACACTTTTTTCTTCCCACAAAAGATTGTGCTAAACTAAAAGTTACAGAGCTCAACGGAAGCAGTCTGAGAAGTGACAATATTTTGAAAATGAACAATTAAAAATGCATAACAGCACCGGCAGTAAAGAAATATTTTCATTAATCTGTACCCTGACTTTCCCCCGTAGCTTGCCGGGATAGGAACAGCCACCAGGAACATGAATTGAAAGAAGTGGTTAGGAAATGAATGGATGGAAAAGATTAAAAGACACTCTTCACTATTGTCTGAAATGATGGAGTCTGAATTACTAAATCCTGTACAACTAAAAATATATAGTTATACATAATAATGGCAATTTACAAGATGAACATAGAGTTTAGTTAAAACAACTGGTGTGTTTGCACAGACAGGGCATTTTGGGTAAGAGAAAAATATTTGGATTCAACCAAAATCTATCATAAAAACAGAGAATGAACTTTTTTGCAGGTAGTAGCTGTACCACAGTGACTGCATGTATTCATTTTTTAAATGGTACTGTTTATAAAGATACACCCCCCATTTTAGTCCTAAAAATATCACCGTTATTCCTTTGTTAGCACTTCCCTCATGTGAGTAAGCAGACATTTTAGACAGCTGTATTTACTTTGAATAGTTGTAGAGGAACTAGCAACTAATTTTGCTTTTAAAGTTTAAACATTTTTTAACTGTCTATGTAGTCTTCTGGCCCATCAAGCCAAATAAATGTGAGGTTAATTTAATTGAATCTGCACAAATTGAATTTGTCAATTAAATGGCATAAGGCACAAAAAACACTTGTTTCACACAATTGTAAATTTGTCCAGTAGAAGCCATAATAAAAGATGAAGGCTGATACTTCTACCGACAAATGTATAGAATAAATCTGTACAATGTTGTCCCCAGCATATAGAACAAGCTTTGAGGTGACATTCTGAAACATAACTGGAACAAAAACTCTCCTGTGAAGCTCTGAAGCCAAACTGAAACAATACAACACAAAAGGGACTCAAAGCCCAAAGAAAAAATATGGATTAGATGGTTTTCGGTAAATGCTGCATTCTTTCCTATTATTTTGTGTTAGATTTAAGACAGCGTGGGGATAAAGAAGGGGGAAGTAGAGGACGACTGTGTCACTTCTCCTTTCACCAGTTTAATAAAGCAGCTTTCCAGCATTTATACAACTGGCGTCACAGGCGTACTGGAAACACTGACTAATGCAAGAGAATCAATGGAGGAAGCTGCACCTCCAGTTTTATCTGGACCACTGGAAAGCAGCGAGATTCAGCCAGGAGAAACGCCGACTTCCCAGTCCCCTCCTCCCACACCCCCATCCCCCCACACCAGACTTCTCCCTCATCTTAATCCGACCGCCACCGCTGCCACACGCTCTCCCAGTTTATATTCACGCACACACCCCTGCTCACTCGCACACAAACACGGAAGCCCGTCCCCCCCTTCTCCACAAGCTCACTACGCCCCTCCCCTCTTCACTCGTACCGGCCTGGCCTGGCCCTCAGCTGAACTGCTTTGTACTGACGTCAGCCAGAGACTAAGGCAGCATTCCTAAACAGTAGACAAACCCACTGGTGGGAAGCTTAGAAAGCCCTCAGCTGTAGTGAAGAAAGCACAGGCTTGGCGGTGCGCCAGACTTCTGAGCTCAGCATTTTGTAATGCACTTCCTTTTTACTTAACAGCTTGCATAATGCCTCCGCCAAATCCACCTTTAACCCTTCATCTCCTGGACTCTGCGCCGTTCACACAAGAGACAGGAGGGCTCCAGACCGCGAACAGAAGCAAGGTCATGCGACTGTTACCAGAGACGGGAGCAGACAAGGAGTCTTTTCTAACAGCGAAGTATTAACCCTTTGTAAACCAGTTTTGTGCTAAACGTTTATGGAGGGTTGGTATTAATCGAAGGGTCGCCATAAAAAAATTACAGAATCCGAATTTACTGCAGAAAGGCAGTCGTGACACACGGAGTACAAATGTTTTTGTTCTCGATTGTCTCCACAAAAGTTAGAAGAATCAAGGTGTTTATTCTTAAATGAAAATGTAAAGCAAATGTGACGCCTTTCTTCTAGAAGTTAGGCTTAAATTGAGGAAAAAACAAAAGCTCTGTTACACATCCCGCAGGCTCAATTGCAAAACCACAATGATGTTCCATGATTATGTTATGATTGAGAAACACAAACCTGACGTAAAGCAGAATGAAATTCACCTTGAGCTGTAACTTAATAAACATCAATATAATTTCAAAGCCAAATACCCCTGACATTGTAATTGTATTAATGTCCTGAAAAACAATCTACTCGCACGATTCATCAAAACAATTAAAATTTATATTCTGTAAAAAACTTAAAAAACTAAGAGCAAGTCGATGGAATCAGTAAAAAATATGGAGCATAGCTATATGTATACACATAGAAACAGAATTTCCTAAACATTTCACATGCATTTGGATTTAATAAAATATTTATCACTTAACAGCCTTAAATTTATTCTTAACTTACAACAGTTAAGTAGTACATGCATACAATTTATGGAATGCATGCAAAACCAAAAACATGATTTATCACAGAACTGTGTCTATATGAGTACAGCACTCAAAACTCACACAGTTTTTGTTTTCTCAATTTCTCTGGAAAAGTGTTACCTGCACCAAGATGAACAGTTATACAACATACACAAATAATACCACAGCTTCTGTTGTAAAGACTGTAAAACTACTCTTAAATGGCCCTCTGACTAATTCAGGGATATTATATGTTTATCATCCATCCTTTCATACCGACAAGATCAAAAAACCAAACCTATTTAATCAAGAACATGGAATATTATGTGGGTGCCTGATCCAAGTCTTCCATATCCTCAAAGGCAAACTCAACCTAGTGGACTCAGTGAGACAACTGGAAACTACATGGAAGAGCAATTAAAACCGAGAACAGGAGGCATTACTTTTTCAACAAGGTTATGGGAATACGGAACAAGCTACACTGCCATGTTGTTGAAGCCGATACCCCGGCAACATTCGAGAAACAAGCGGATAAGATCATTGTGTCAATAAGATATTAACTGCCAAACGGGATAGATGGCTGAAATGCCTCAACTTGTTTGTAAACTTTGTGTAACTTTTTACTTGCTTATCCACTGAAAGCAACCTAGCAGCACTGGGAGTCGCTGAAGGTTAGAAGCATGTGAAAGCCTGATGTTTATTTTGTAGAGCATTACTTTCAATATGTTCATTCCCATTTGTAAAAAAAGCACAGTTAAAAGTGTATCTTTTGAGCCATGCAAAAGGTTGTCTTCTTAAATCATTTTATTGATGTCTATACATTTTTCTAAGGGGAAGAAAAGAGAAGTGATTCATCTAATCTGTCACAAAAAAAAATTAAAAAGGGGGAAAAGAAACCATTTTTACAAGGAACATCAATAGGCAACTGTATTGACATGGTAACTCTGCAAACAATGAGGCTCTTGTCCAATATTTAATAATATATTTGAATTGGTGTCTCATGTGCCTGTGTACACCTCAAGCAAAATGGACGTCATTAAGCATACGGTCCATGCGCAACTATAATGCAATCTATCACGTCAACTAAGAGATTTAAAATGCAAGCTTAATAAAATAATAGTAATCATTTGTTTTGGTCACTTTCATTTAGCAAATTCTCCGAGATGAGTTACACGATTATAAGGTAATGTCAAAAGTATAAATGAATATAACCATTTATACAGCAAGGCATTTACACTATGTAATGGGGGCACTTGCAATTCATCAGCATTGCTACATGTCTCTAACTTACATGAACACAGAACATAAACACAGGCCAAATGAGAAGACATTCCCTAGCAGGCTGCGGACCTGGAAATATGCTCAGTGAAATGTTTGTATATACAAAACATCCAATTAACATCCGATGGGACAGAGATTAAAAACAAACTAGGAAGTATCCAATTGAGAGTGAGTAGAAGCAACTGGAGGTCAGAAAACGGAAATAAAGTCAGAATGTTGTGAGGCTGCATGCAGAGAAGCCTGAATGTGAAAAGACACAGATGTGAAGCTAGCTGATGGAGCAGGTGGTTGTCCACTACACTGCCAGTATATAGTATTTGCGCCAATGTATGTATTTGGAGTCCCTGAGGATTTCTTCCTCCAACAGTTGAGGAGGGTTGGCTTTGCCCAATAAACTCTTGAGCATTGATGTCCTTCAGGCTGTGGACTTTCCCTTTTCATCATTCAACCGGTGAAAACTGGATGCAAGAAGAATCTCCATACGCCACACCTCTATAACTAGCCCATACCCTACTGTAATACTGTACATTTCATTTATAGAAACGAGTTTATCTCTAAGCTGTTTTCCTCCTGTCCAAAATGAAATGTACTCGCTTTACAAGAACAGCCTTGGTCCCTCCATCAACTCTGGGATTTGTGCCTATCTTTTTATTGGACTTCAAAAGGGATTAAGAAAAAGGTATCTTTTCACACTGGAAAAAAAAATGAGTAGGGTCTTTCACACATTACGGATTCCTTAAATTATGAAAAGCCTCACAGCTCGCTCTTCCATGTGGCTGGGGGCGAGACACTCAACGGCCAGCAACAAAGCTGCTTGCATCTGAAGCCAACTAATGAAGCACGTCTCCTCACCTGTTAAAGGGCAAGTCCGCCCTACAGTGATCTTTTCTTGGGTCAAAGAATTGCAGCTGCAACAATCACCACTTCCTATTGATAGTGGTGGCTGGAGGGGTCATGTTAAGCTCATGGTGATTTAGCCTCTCCACACTGAATATACAAGATAATTCTCCACTTGGTAAACAAACAGCCCCTCTCACAACAATGGGATGAGGGGAACTGTGCATCTTTTATATACTGTACAATCAATGTAACTAAACACAAAGTACAATGGAAGGCCTAATCCCTTCTACAGACACACAGTGTATCCTGCTGGGCCTTATTATTGTTTGAGAGCAGAACTTGCAGCTCAAGGCTCTGTCAACAGTGGCGCCAGCCCGGTTTACAAAAGACACTCCGGACCGAGTTGGCATCTCGTGACAAAGAGCGATAGCTGCTAGCATTTGCTGGGAAGGGTCCTTCTCTACAAAACCAGCTGTGCTGTGTCGTGCATACAAACACACTGGGGGGAGATATCCCACAGTCAAGCTGTAGTCGCAAATTAGGTCAATGCGGGTCATCACGCCATAGTCTCAGATGGCTAGAGGGAAGAGGCCGGGTTAAAGTTTCAAGGAAAACTGAAAGGGAGAAAAAAAACATTTGAATACCGAAACAAAGTAATTTGTAACAGAACTTCTTACTAATGCCCCATAAAACAAAGTACATGCTTGTACTGTAACATGCATCCGTCTCATAAAATGCCTGTATTAATCGCTACAGAACAAAAACATACGCTATGCAAGTGATCGTACACTTCACCTCGGTCAAAACTACATATTGTAAAAAAATGGAAGCTCCATTCTATGCAAACGCCCTGTGATATTTTAAGTAGCCATTGTTTCAGGCTGCTACAACTTCTTTTTTTAATGCCAATGCAAGTAACACTGAAGAGAATAAAACAAATTCTTATTCAAAAGGACAATCTGCTAATACGCAGCCTCACACAGAATTTTATTAGGCTATTTGGTTATAATGAAGGTTATCAAGCTGGGCAGCAGTCACGATTGACATTATAATGCTCTTTACCTGTGCAGAAGTGCTCAACTAGCCATGAACACATGAAGGCAGGTTGAGTCATCTTGGGTAACTGCATGGGTACCCAGGTTATTCATGAAAGAAATGTGAACATGCATAACCCTTCACCTGAGGCTGCTGCGCTCTGCTGCATCACAATTTAACCCCCCACCCCCAACAACAACCCTTCTCTAGGGCAGGATAGAAGATCACCAGTGATCAGCTGTTACATAAACTCAGGAAGCATGTTAAAATTGGACTCTAGATGGCTGTTGAATAAATAACAAACCATAAATTTTAAAACAAAAGCCATCTCTGAAAACTCACCTAGTCAATAAAGTGAAAAAAAAAACATGTTAATTTATGTCTGGGGTCCCCCATTTTCAAATTACTTAAAACAATAAATTAGCTTGGCGACAGCTGCCTTCAGTCTGTACATCACATTTACAGCAATATGGAAGAGCAACCCTTTTTTGTCGGCTCTAACTCTTTGCTGACAAGTAAATGGTCTTTTATTGCCCGTAATTCCATCCATTTCATGAGCATTACTGTGCAATTAAATGTCTCTGGAGTTCAGGCCCCCAAGAAATTTATGCCACCAAGAACTTCATCTTTGTTAAGGATCCTCATATATACTACACAGACATCTTAAAAAATCTATATTTGTTCAGAGCTTGCATTTTTAAAGCTTCTTCCTGGTTTTGATATAAATGACTGCACAACGTCTAAATCTAGCAGCCATATCACCCTGCAACTCAAAACTGGCAACCCACTGAAGCTAAGCAGGTGTGAGCCTGGTCAGTACTTGGATGAGAGACCTCCTTAGAAAAACTAAGGTTGCTGCTGGAAGAGGCGTTAGTGGGGCCAGCAGGGGGCGCTCACCCTGCGGCTCATGTGGGTCCTAATGCCGCAGTGTAGTGATGGGGACACTATACTGTAAACAGGCGCCGTCCTTCGGATAAGATATAAAACCGAGGTCCTGGCTCTCTGTGGTCATCCCAGGGTGTCTCTCGAAAAGAGTAGGGGTGTAACCCCGGCATCCTGGCCAAATTTCCCCATCGGCCATTATCAATCATGGCCTCCTAACAACCCCCCTCTGTGAATTGGCTTCATTACTCTGCTCTCCTCCCCACTGATAGCTGATGTGTGGTGAGTGTTCTGGCACACTATGGCTGCCGTTGCATCATCCAGGTGGATGCTGCACATTGGTGGTGGTGGAGGGGAGTCCCCATTACCTGTAAAGCGCTTTGAGTGGAGTGTCCAGAAAAAGTGCTATATAAGTGTAAGTAATTATTATTATTATTATTATTATTATAATAATAAATGTTTATCATTTGTGATGACAACAGTCCTGAACTCACTCCCCTGTTGACAGCACACGGTTACCACACTTCCAAATGCTTTGTCCCGGCAGTATATTTTTGATAAACTAGTATTACAATACTTAAAAAATACACTCATTTATTCTTTGATTTAAATGCTCTAAATATGAGTTATATTTTGTCTGTTTATTACAGTTTGTAATTTTTGTAAAGAATGAGCATCTCTTTTTAATTGCCAAATACAGGACCTCTGGTCACTAAAAGCACAACCCATTCAGTTCTACAGAACTTATTGTGCTTTTTCCAGCATAATAAAACTACTTTTATTAATAAGTATTTCTATGGTCATAGTTCAATCAAAGTATGTGTAAATATGCTTTTTAAATACTTCAGAAAGATCTTCCATTGTTGATAAAATCAGGATGCCAGCTTTAAAATATTTCGACTACCTTCTTACAAAAACCAGCCAACAGTGGTTCTATAAGTGGTTCTGTGATAAAAGAGTGGCAAGCTTTTTTTATAATGTGCTTCGTCGCCCATGCTGTCACACAATGATGACATCTCTGGAAACTTTTGCATTTTAACTGTCTGCTCAGTGGTTTTCTGCAGATGTCTATGCAAACTGTAGCTCTTGTCAAAACAACAACAAAATAGGTGACATTTGAATGTGACATTTACTGAAATAGATATGTGGGACTGATGAGGCCTGGAGCTGCAGGCTTCAGACTAAGAACACTAAGGCCTAGCAGCCCTGTTCGCCCTAGGTATGTTGACACTCTGGCCATCCCCACGACGATTGGAGCTGACAAGCCCTTTCGCTTCCTTTAACTCCAACTTCCCCTTGGACAAAGTTCTACCAGTCACATGGACGTGCAAGGCAGAGAGTTTATTTTTTGTACATTAAGAGGAAACTGGGTTTTATACATAGCTCTGCAATGACTACTATACACTAACACATGCCTCTATATTTTCTTTTTGCTAGAAGCTGAACTGCACTCTTATTTAACACTAAAAAGATCTTGTGGATTCAAGCAGACTGTTACCTCATCTTTAGGACTATTAGAAAATAATACACCTGCTTCCTCTGTTATTTAGACCAACACAATCAGCATGTTCATGTAATATTTTTATTACTTAGTATTATCTAGTGCTCAGCAGACATGGCATTATATACAGGCACGTATCACCCTTATCCTGCATTGGATTCTTGTTCAAACACATGCGAACAAAAGCAAAAATTCATTAAATGCAGTGTGAAGGAAAAGAAAATGCCTGTAGATGGGTAAAACTGCCACTGTCTCCATAAACATGTTAAGATTAGAGGCAATCAGCATACAATCATCTATAAAAGAATCTTCTGCAAAGCTAACCTGAGAATAAGCAACACAAAATTACGTGCAGACGTTACTGAAAACAACTAGCTAAGTCTCACCAAGGAACCTAAAGGTCAAATTAAACTAAAGTTTTTTTTTTTCCCATCTACTAAACTAATATGATATCTTGACCTATTCAGTGTATCAAAGCAGACACTGCACTGACAACAGCTTAAATATCATATTTTGTGAAGTATTATTTATGTTAAAATTGTCCATCATGAATTCAGGATGCATTTGAAACAAACTAGTTTTCATTAAAATTTAACCAATCATCCTGCATCTAGTAAACAAGGGCTGACCATGTAAACATGCAGAACCTCCAATCACAGTTGAATAAAGAGGAGGTAAACAAAGCATTCCCATAGGCCATATTTCAACCTCAACATCGTTTGTAAGGACCAGTGTTCAGGAAGGGCTGCGCACATCATAAAACAAGATACCACTTCAAGTCATAAATTAAACTGACAGCTTTACGTAGTCATCTGTCTCCCAGCCAACGAGAAGCTACTGAACAGTACCCTACTAAATGTATAGCTGCTGTTAGCTGAATGGCCCAACATATTCACTGATGTCTGTGGAGATCTAGTGGAACTGATGACATGACATGCCACAGTTATAATAGCAATCACACATAGAGAATCCCTGATAGAGAGACATTGGTCTAATGTTTTCATAGAACAGCATATATAAGAAAATTAATAGAAAAATGATAGAGAAATAATTAATAGAAAAAAATAAAAGTAAAAATAAGGGGTTAATGCTCAAATTGAGGTGAAGTAATTAGAAGTGTACCTCAGGAATCTGTACTAGGACCACTGCTCTTTCTAATTTATATCAATGATATAGATTCTGGTACAGTTAATAAACTAGTCAAATTTGAAAATAAGCCTCATTTAGAATATTACGGGCAATTTAAGTAACCACGTTACAGTAAAGATGAAAAGCACATTTCAGGACTTCAGGGGATGTGCTATAGAATTCCAATCCTCTTTAGCGCTGAACAGAGAAGACTGAGGGACCCAATACAAGTATTCAAAAACCTAAAAGCACGGACAAAGTCAACCCAACAGATTTCTTCAGAGTAAAGAGCGAGAAACAGACACCAGAAGATACAAGTGGAAATGGCACGGGAAATCATTTCAGAAATAAGAATAGAAGGCACTCCTAGGATGTATGGATGCATTTCACAATACAAGAGACTGTGCAATAAACTAAAACCTAGGTTCACTTTTCTGATGTACACTTTGCAGTAATCCTTGGTGACATCAGAGTTGAAGCCAAAGAAGCTGAAAACACAAAACGTCAGTTGTCATAAAAAATTTACTGGGTGTTAACCGCTCTCCTGCTTGAAACTAAAAATCTGTCCGAACGCTGTGAAAAGTGGCGGGGGTGGGGGTGAGTAAATGGTGTACAGCTGGTCTCACATTTTTAGTACTTGGCTCTAGCAAGTACCCCAATGCTCCTCACCAACACACAAGCAAGCTGCTTACTAGAGACAGCGCATAACCACAGACAGGGTGAGGACAGAATCCAAATTCACAGTTACAAAAACACACACGTACACAAAGCCCACCCACTGTTTCATCAGTGAGGGTTTCCAAAAGAGAACATTCCTTGTGTGATGAACAAAGGTGAATGTCTGCTTGGAGTAAAGGAAAAATAAAAACAAAGGGAATTCGAGAAATCGATTCCCTGGGTCATGTGAATACCCCAATAAATATCTGCTCATGTGGGAAAAGAAGAAAATCCTAATCTCACAGCACCTTAGTTATAAGAGAGGGGTTTCGTTTAAAGGACAGAGAAAAAAAACTAATTATTTTAAGAGCCCCAGACTCCTTTTGGTTAACCCGAGAAGCCACCTCCATGCATGTGAAAGTTTTGCGCTTCCAGCTGTTTATCCATTTGTGTGTCCTGTAAAGCTCTGTCTAATTTTGCACCATAGACCTTTGTTTCTCCCAAATGACCAGTGGAGTCTGCTTCCCAAAAGCCTCCAGCGAGAGGTTTTGTCAGCTGTTCTCATCGCAAGCAGCTGGGGACTATGGAAAACAAATTACAACTGTCTGAGAATGAAAACGAATGAAGCCTTCGAACAGCCGACAGCCATTCTCTCCCCCTCCTCCTCCTCGTCGTCGTCGTTGTTGTCCTTCTCACTCTTTTGGTTTTTGAAGTATCCCCTTGTGACAACCAGTCGGGCACCAAAATTAAAAAAAAAAAGGCCCAGGATTTGCATTAACGAATCATTCCCGCTGAAACGCTGTGCATGGGCTCACACAAGCAAGCCGAGCAAACAGACAGGGACGCACACACATACACAGGAGCATGTTAACAAAGACAAATGGTAATGGGTTAATCAATGCAGGCGGTTGATTGTTCATGCTCTGCGCACCAAGACCATCATCAAATTCTAAAAGGCCAGAGCAGCTCAGTCATCTCCATTACAGAAAGCCAATTCAATGAGCACACAGGCCTGGTGAAAGGTGCTTGGTGAAAAGGGGAGAGCTTGCACAGCAACTTGGCAAACAGCAAAGAGACCACCACCACTTTTCACCCTTCTGTTATCTCATTCCCTCACCTGAAAAAAACGGATTGTCTTTGACATTATTCTCTTCTTGCCCAGGTAATATGCTGTAAATATAAGTAATAGTATGTCCGTTTATTACAGTGTTTTGGTTAATGCAGGACCCCTGGTCACTAAAAGCACAACCCATTCAGTTCTACAGAATTAGATTTTTCAGGGCCTTAGCTATTTTTACTATATTTTGGCACAATGGAAGTACTTCTATTATTTAAGAACCATGACTATAAAAATACTAATCAGATTATGCATAAATATGCTTTTTAGATACTTCAGAAAGATCTTTCATTGTTGTTAAGTGAAAATACCAGTTTTAAAATATTTTGACTACCTTCTTATGAAAATCAGCCAACAGCGGTTCTATGATAAAACGGTGGCAAGCTTTTTTATAATATGTGACAGCATGGGCTACAAAGCACAATGATTGCATTCGGTTGCTTGCAGATGAAAAAATGCAAAGCTGCAGGTCTGATTTTCAGGTCTATAATGGTGTGCTTTTTAAAATCTTAACAATATTACGTCCTTCTCTGTGCTGCTGACTTCCAGCGGCTGTGTTACAAGATGAGCAGGTTGAAATGAATTAATTTTACTTTCTAAATGGGAATTCTAAGAATTCATGCAGCTTGGGAAAGAAAAAAAACGTTGAAAAGGGGAAAAAAATAGACTAGCCAGAAGCATTTCATTTTCTAATCCATCCATGGGTTTATAGTAAGAAATGTGCCATTAAATAGACATCAGCACATGATGGCCATTTTATATTGACTAAAGTATTCCAAGATTACCATTTTCTCCACACTATTGTTCCTTTACTAGCAGTGAGCACTTCCTGCAATCAATCCAGTGCCAGAAGAAAAAGACTGCTGTTGCACCACTTCACATCCAGGGTTCCAAGGACATAACTATTTCATTCACATATACTGTAGCATAGGTAAATATCATTTCAGTGTTGGAAAACAAACAGGTAACGTGTTACGTTTTAGATGTCAAAACATAATTCAAACCACTGACTGAAAGCAAACTTGAGAACACTCAGCTTGTCAGGCTATCTCTGCTAAAAAAAAACTATATCCAAAATTAAACAGCCAGCAAAGAAAAGCACTTTGTGAAACCATTAAAGCCAAACCACTTGGTGGTTTTCCCTTTGCATTGCACCTCATGGCACAGATTATTTTCTGGGGGAAAGGGAGCCGACCTGACCAACTGTTCAATGCAGTGTTGCATTCTTCTCACGCATCTGCCTTGCCTGACCTCTGACCCAGACCATGACGCTCCAAACTTCAACAGGTCTGCACCACAGACTACACAAACAGTTCCAATGAATGAATCTATGCTGAACGTACCGAGTGCCATTAAAACCGAAGGAGACTTCAAGTCCCTGAAGAAAGAGCAAAATAATCCTGTCCCAATAATTCGTCAGTGATCTCGTTTTTTCCTGGATTGATTTTGCAGGCAGCAGAAAAAAAACTGAATGCACAATGGATTTTACGGCCAAGTTTACCTCACTTTCTTTAATTTTCTTCTAGAGATGCACCAGATCTATTAATTAAAAATAAGGAAAAACTCAAAGAAGGTTTGCATGAGCATCTGAACATTTTCCGAATGCTAATAGGTTGATGTTGAAAGCAATGCACGTTGCCACAGAGCAACTATTCTCAGCCCGATGTTCAAGTGCAATGGAGGGCCTCGGTTCTCTGCGCTGTACTGGAACTTTGAAAAGCCGTTGCCAATCCCCAGCCTCCGTCCCTTCTGCCTGCCCCTCCACTCAGCCAGAAATGCCATGTGATTTAGCCCTCGCTGAGGCCACAGCTCGCCCTATCTAGCCTCCTGCTGCCCACAACTAGGAATGAGATAAAAGAAGAGAGATACGGGAGACCAGGGGAGAAAAAAATGCTGGGAAACTGTACAATATTCAAACTCATGAAATAAGCAAGCTATCCATATCTAGCGTGTGTCCGTGCCATTTGATTGGCTTTCCCCTGGGCCCCCGGAGGTGGGCCGAGAGCAAACTTTAGTAGTGCAAATCATCTGTTGACTGTCATGTGAAAATTGCACGTTTGTGCCACAACAACCTTGATAACTGGCACCCTTTGAAGTACTATGTCATGTTAATAAGAGGAAAACAGAGCAAGAGAGTTCACTGCCCTGGCGCAACTACATTTTAATACATATCTTCACAGCACAGTCCAGAAAGGACAGGAAAGCTCAGTTTAAAAACAGGGAGTGTTTATCATTAGCTGCCTACCATGGAGCAAAGCACTAGTCAAAAAATAGGGAAAGGTTTTAAGAAACTCTTAACCAAAATGAATTTTTGCGACAAAATTAAGCAAAACAGCTGCAATACAACTGAATCATTTCTCATTTCTTCCACAATCCCAGGTAGACAACCATATGTTCGTCGCAAAACATTTTTAATGTGACGCTTATCCATTTTGAACTGCTATTGTATAATATAGCTGCCCTATTATTCCTCTTTATTGAGCAGATTTTAAGACTTGTGGCGACAGAAGTAGAAACAACTCCCAAAAACTAAGATGGATTAACTTGTCACCAAAGTAGCACAGAGTAACAACTTAGATATTTTTTTTGAAGAAGGTTGAACATTTTGAGACTGGGTATCACAGAAATGCAAGAAAATCAGGCTTCTCTTTTATTGACCATAACAGTTTTGGTTATTTAAGAAAAAACATTCTTTCTTGTGTTTAAATTTTATTCTTAAATATTATGAGAGTCAAACACAGTTTTAGCCCAGTTTCTTAGATACAGGTATAGGCAAACTATTGCAAACACTTTGAGACATACCAAACAAAAAACTTTTTTTTTGTTGTTTAGGCTAAACCGTATAAACGTGTTATTAGGTCACACAGCCCACAAACCAAAAGTACAGGAGCATTCAACATTCCAAACGACGAGAGCTTTTGGCAAAAACCTGCCCTGTTATTGTTTAAGTCAGGAGGCACCTGAACATTAATGCCAAACACAAGCCACAAGCCTCTGGGGCAGACAGGTGGCACAGCAGCTTAGTTGTACAGTAAAGGAAGTTGTGCAAACACATGTGCAGGTATGCATGCAATTGTATATACAGCAGGCCTGTGGTTAATAATCTTTACAATAGTGCTGTCAGTACGAGAGGTGAAAACTACTGTAACTCATGGCTACAATGGGCATGAAAAATATAAGTAATTAATAATTGGATGTCTCTACATTTAAAATATATGCATGTATATATAGAAAAAGAAAAAACAGCCAATCTCGAACTATATTATACAAGAATGATTTCTTATATAGCAGGTCTAACTATTTTAAAGGAAAGGAACAGTCGAAAGGTGGTTTAAAGGAGAAAGACAGCAGTATTGTGTGTGAAATCATGAACTAAAGGTGATGCTAAATGCACTCACTTCAAATGAGTGAAAAGTACGCAACAAACCATAAGAGAGGTAATTCTACATAGCAAGATTTAGGAGTATGAGACAGCAATCATCTTTATTAGTCAGCGGAAATATGAGAACCCCAATTTGTTTAAAAAAGGCATTAACTTAAATATGAGTAATATTTTAACTACACATTTGTCTATGACACAAAAATATGCACACTATGAACAATGATGCCTGTGTGTATTGTATTGCCTTATCAACAGAAAGTTCAAGATAAATTTTGACTTTTTTACAACCAAGAATTTTAGGACAAAAGCTTATAACAAGCTCACAATCTTAAGAACTGGGCCATTTCAAGACATATTAGCCTCATTTTATAACAAATAATTTTCAATTTGAATTAACATGTTACTTGTGACATTCTGCAATTGCAAATGGACATCGACTTTATAAGCTCCGCAGTTACAGAAGAATAGCTGGAGCTAATGCAGATCCACATATATTCAGATATTGTCAGGATTAACTTGGTATGCTGAACAGGCAGTTATTGGTGTCATTTTGTCAGACTTTTGCTAAGTCAAAAGACAGCTGAGGCAGTTTCTAAAAATATGGCTTTATATTTCCCCTTATGCTTTTTGGGGTGTAATTTTTCTTTCCATATACACCTTATTAGCGTCTTTGAACATTTAATCTCAACTCCCCACAAAAAAACCTACATAGAATTCAAGAATTCTTTATTTTTATTGTGAAATATATGGATTTGGATATCCAGGAAAGTCCTGCTGCTGAACAACAATTGTGGAAAAAAATGTCAAGAAATGGCATCATCAGCATTTATTGATACTGATAAGAAATATTAAAATTAAATTGATGTGACAACAGTAAAAATGACTCAGGATGCTGCATGAAGGCTAAATCCTGTGCTCTTGTATTCTAGTCTCCTCCACCTCACCTCCTTGTATCACATTTCCTGGAAAAAATCAACTGGTTCTTACTGAAGCCCAAATTCAGCATTCCTGTACACCCGAGACAATGTACATAGAGGAAGTTTAACTTAGGCTAATTTGATAGGAATGAAAAATTACATCTGCAATCCTAGCAACATATGGAGACAAATGAAATTGTGTTAGTTACACACATTTGCATTTAAATCCAATATTTTAAGTTCATTTTATTTCCCATAACAAAATGTGTACTGTGATCATTCACCCAATTTGTCACTTTTTAAAATACCTCAAAATAAATTAGGAAGCCTGCACACAAATCAAATGTGTTATGCCTTATAACATTTAAGAAACAAAAGCAAAATTGGAGATAGCTTTTAAAATAAGCAGACAATACAGTGCACATACAAAATGGCTGGTCTCCACACTGGATGAAACAACTCCAACTGGCTTGATTTTCAAAATGCAAGAGGTCCTTAACCATTAAGCATTTTAAAAAAAACAATTAGCTCACATATTAAAGGTTTTATTAATAAACCCAACTTATCTACAATGAACATCATAAAACAAAACTCACACCATAATTGTGTCTCAGCCAAATAGAAATGACAGGAAGTGCATTTAAAACTAAGAACAAGAGCCACTCCACACCAGTAGGAGCATGGAAATATTACCTAGCCATGTTGCTGAAGCCCATACCCTGGATGTTTCAAATGGCTGGATGAGAGCCTCGGGTCCATTAGCTAATACCTAACAGGCCAGATGGACCAAACAGCCTCTTCTAGATTGAATCTGTCTTTGGTTTGGACTGTCGCACTCAAAAGTGTCTGCACACAACCATAATTACAAACCTGACAACAAATGTTGCTTAAAATGAAAAAAGAGACAGCAACAAGATTAGTGTAGCTTAATACATGTTTTGGTACTTTATTTCTAAGCTACTGAGCGCCGATACCTGCAATGTGTTTTGTCTTTGGCCTTCATGAGCTTAAACTGCCCACTGCAAAAAGCTACCTTAGAAACAAAAGTTGTAGTCAAGCTACAAAACAGTTTGAACTTGGGAGTTTTCCACTAATAAAAGAATACAACCTGTACAAATGAGTTTCATTAAAAGCCAGCAGCAGTGTTGTCACTGACCCAGCAGCCATTGATAAAATGTTACATAGGTTAAAATTAGGTCACTTAAGCACACCACAGGAAATGTACCTTACTGATTATCTGCACATCTCAGTGTAAAATAACTTGATACAGAATACAGCAAAAATGGACTACTGAAGTAGTTTCAAGTGCTAGCATGTCTTTACTTTGATACCCATGAGAAAGTTAAGAGAATGGCATCATCCATATTGACTAATCTGATTCCAGTTTTTCTATTCTTCTCAAACCTCAGGGTATGCCTGACAACAACAAAGAACAAAAAAAGCGTCCGCCCAAACAGTGTCATGTGGCTAATTCGGTAAAGTGGCAAACAGCCATCACACTAGCTGATCTCCCAGGGCTGCCCACTGGGGCTGTGTGGTCCTCTTTGTGGCAGAGCTCACAAATGCTGACTAAGAAAGGCAGCTTACAAAATGGGGCAAGGGGAAACCACATTACACGAGGCAAAAGAAACACCCACATTAAAAAGCAAGCAGCAGTGTTCATTTACTGCCATAGTACCCAGAAAGAGAAATCCTTCTCCTTGAACATTTAGGTCAGTTTGAGTGACGTCTTCAAGAATTTATGAGCTCCCATTTTTATAATGCTTAGCACCCACTTTCCGATGGCCTAATGACATTCAAATTGAATTAGCATGCAACCCACTATTTCAGCCTACAGAAGAGAAAAACTGACTATCCTTAAACTCCCACGTCGCTAAGCCTACTGCTATTTCAGGTTTTCTGTACAGTGATTGTCATATATGAACAGCAGAGCATTAGTGTCAAACAGTGATCCTCCTAATAAAAACACTCACACAGCTTAAAATGCCTTTCATTGACAATAGAGGCCAGTGGTACACAGTATGCCAAGGATTTCAGAATCGCAACCAATTCCCCATCCAAACTTGACAAAGTGGAGCTGATCCCAGGTCCCATCAGAGTCACAGTCACCAAAACATGGTCAACAAACCAGATTCAAATCCAAAAACTCCACGTTGCTGAACTCATTCCTGCATTCCATATGGTATCTTTTAAAGATAAAGCCACACAGTTGCTATTTCAGATCGCAAAGTACATTGCTTAGCACTAGAGTAGCTTCCTCTGTTCCAGAGACTGGTAGAAAACATACCCACCCTCCACCTGGTTTCTATCAGTCTTCCTTCAATATTTTGCAAACAGTAACAAACCCAGATTGCAAAGGCTCTTCAGATTAATTTGAAGTATGATTAGGTGTATAGTAAGTGAATAAGACAACAGATAATGTGCGTTTTCACACATCAAGGGAGTGAAAAACAAACAAAAATAAGAACAACATAAATTGCCATCTTAATGGCTCAGAGGACCATCCTTGAAAAAGTCTTGCTAAAATCTATTCTAAGCAGCTTGGGCTTTGTATCTAGATCTTCAGGTGCCAGTTTGAATTCCAAACAATGGGCTACTACTAGATTGTAGCCTGCAACACATTTAGGCTGCAAATTAAGGCAAGTATTTATGAAGGCAAGAACAAGACTGCAATGTCTGCGAAGAAAAACCCCATAAAGTTAGAGAATGCTTACTGTATGGGTAGGGATGCTGATGTGGTTGCCCAAGGAACAACCACAGACCAATTTTCCTTAATATAAAGCATATAACTTTCGCCAGGCAAAACAACAAGTCTGGTAGAAAAATGCTACCTCACTGCCTTATTTCATTTACCACATGGATCTGGATCTCACTAATCCTTCCTTTTATAATTAGCTGTGCTTTTTGATTTTTTTTTAACTGAAAGTAGGCCTGTCTTACAGCTAAGGGGTGCAGTGTAAAGCAATGACTAGGACTGCACATTTCCAGCTAGTAAGATTTCCCTGCATTTCCCTGCTGTGAGATTTAGTTTTCTTAGCCAGATACTTTTCCACATTGCAACAGATAACGATCATTAGATGACACAAGGAAATATATAATCTAACCATTTTTCTAAAGAGTGTATGTAAAATCAAATGTACAGTATTCAGCTGTGAAAGAAACGAGAGCAGACAGTTGGAAGAAATGAACCCAAAATTCAAAATATCTTGGAGGCAGAAGTTTCTGAACTGTAGACCCGCTGATATGAAGACCAAAAGTTTTTCTTGTTTAAATGACACACTGCATGGGATATATTTAAAGCATGTGCTCATTTAGTAAAAAACAATTATGCTTTTCACTCCCTCTGCATCTAATTTACACACAAGTCCTTCATTCTGCCATGAACAATTTGTCATGCTAACTCGCATATCCAATTTCTGTTTATTTCTGCAGTGGCCGTAAGCATCTTATATGCAAAAAAAAGGCAGTTTTTCATTGAGTGGTGATAAAATTATAATTAAAATAGGCTTTCAGGCTACTTCAAACACCTTTCCCTCTGGTTCTCAAGTCCTAGCGATATCTGTGCACTTTTCACACTGAATTAATGACAAAACTCAGTTCTCCCTGTGCTAAATACATCATTTATATTGTGTTTGTCTTTTAGTCATTCACACCATTCCAGGCTTTACTAATCTGTCATTTTTATGCCACAATAAATCTGCATTGGTTTGGGGTTCATCATAAACTAAAGCTCTAGCTCTCTTTCCACAGATATGATCCATGCTGCATAAAACAGGAGCAGTAAACTGGAACAGCGGCAAACAAGACAGCACATTCAGCCCATCAGCTTGTTTAGTAGTAGCTAACTGATCCAAGGATCTCATCCAGCCATTTCTTGAAATAATATTCTTGAAAGTATTGACTTCAATAAAATGGTTGGTTCGATTGTTCCATACTCCCACAACTCTCGGGCTAAAGAACTGCCTCCTGTTCTTTGATTAAGTACTTCCATGTAGCTTCCACTATCTTCTCCGAGCTCCGAGCTGTGGTACCCGATGGCAATATGAGTGTACAATGGTAAACTGATCAAGCCCCGAACACTCAACTGCCACCCTTCCACCAAGCATATCCTGAGATAACATCACAGTCTGATAATGCACGTCCTCATGCCATGAGATAAGAGTGTCACTCCAGCTTTGTGGGATACGTTGAGATGACATCTGGATCTAAGGCTCACAGACGAGTGAGAAGACACATGCTCGTCTAGACTGAGTGGTGGGGATGGAATCTCACAAAACCTCATCGTAAAGCAGGTGCAAAGGTGACCTTGTATCACTTTCCAGGGCTGGTCACAAATTCTGCTAGCCTCTGGCATGCACCACAGACCCTCATTGTGACTAATGTTAATCAATAATGAACCCACCCTTGTCTGTTCAATAAAATGTCAATGCACCTGCCACAAAAAAGAAGATGAATTTGATGCAGTCGCCAGGCTAAATACGTTTCGTTAGATGCTCTGTATACATACCCTCTAAAAATGTTGATCCAGAAAATGAAGGATCTTAATAGGTTCCGATGAAGTACCACATAGAGTGCAATTAACACTCTCTAAAGTGTAGCCTTGTTCACGGGAGAAACAACCTGCTTCCTTTGTATTAAACTAACTCAAGCCAGCAGTTCACAGAATCCAGGTTGATCTTCCCAGACCTCAACTGTACAAGTGTAATTATAGAACTATTCCAGTGCTGCAGGGTGATGAAGCTCCTGGACTAATATACATATCCTGGGAGGGCAATAATAGCATATGTAAATATTCAAAAACTGCACTTTATGCCAAAAACATGCTAAAATGCAGTATTCTTAAAGGCCCCTAGCATTCCTCACAGGCTCAGTACTGCATCACACCAATCCTTTCATGTTAAATTAAGCTGGAAGTTTAATGGAAGTTCAAATGGAAAACGGAAAACTCCAAAAAAACGTCTCCAGTTTTAAATCTAAACATATATGCATCACAGCAGGATGGATTTTGTTTCTCATATTCTATTTCAAATGTATATGGGGATTCTAATCAAATGGCACAAGTAATAAACATTGCACTATTCAGTTTTTTTTTTATTTAAAATGTGTTCCTCTTAAATCCTGCTGCCCACAACATCACTTTAATTTTTTTGCAATTAAAGAGTTAATTTGTCATGAATATTACTGTAGTTGCAAAGACTGTACAAAAATAATTTTGCATACCTGACCATCAGATAACTACCCAAACCAATTATCCACAAAGTTAATTTCTTTTCCATGACATTTTTCACCAATGTCATAAACGAACGAGTGGGTTGTTTTAGTTTTTGTTTTTTTGACATAGAGGATTATGTAAAAATGTCTTGCTTAGCCAGACACTGAGAATGATTACTGGAAGAAGAAAAAAACTAAGCTGAGCATATCTTGCAGCTAATGGGATCATTCTGAGGTCAAAAGATAAATGAATAATTAAAATATCATATACATACAAATCTGTCTCTGTGTGTTATGAGCTACCTTTTGCAAACCCAGTTCTGAAAAACATTTGTCCTTGATTCAACAAAGACAAACAAGTCCTCTGTAGCTGGCAGTAAGTGAAATTAAATCCACTAGCTGGTACAATGACTGCCTGGTGGTTCATAATTCCAGCTGTATAGACAATGGACATACAGGTTTATTTATTAGTGAGTTAAATCTAAAGGAATTGCTGGCTTAAGTCCTCTCTTATAAACCCTTACGCCTAATGTGCGTTTCTGAGAGAAATGTATATCAAACCAAGGATCCTGTGGTTAACATTTTCAGATAGCTAGGCATGCTTGGAGTCTCAGACCCTAAATGCCACTAAGTGGGCAAGTCAAAGCCAGACTGTTTCAATTCTAGGTCTCTCCACTTTGTGGCCCACGTCTCAAAGCTTTACAGATTAAAACTGGCACTACTGCTTTATTAGGACTCACACTGAAGTTTTGCTTTGGTACACAAATGCATTTTTAGTCATACTCTCAAAACTTCATACCCAATACTTAACTTTAATATGGTCTCAACGGTTCAATCAATCACTACATGGTTTTCAGACCTTATGGTGGCTGGGCTAATCAAGATTGATTATAATTCCACTGCGCCTGAGAATAATGCAAGGTTCACCGAATTGCAGAACGTGATCAGAAGAAAATAAATATCATTAACCATTTCTCTTGCATCACTAATCCAGGCAATAGGCTGACATTTAATTCCCCACCATCACCTTTGCAAGACGCCGCAGACTGCTTTTGTTTTAATTACAGTCCAAGCCACCTCAGAATTCCACATCAATAAAAAAAAAAACGCAAGGGTCACGAGCCTGACAAGACCTTCTCATTCTTCACTCGGAAGCCCACTAATTCAAATGTTGAAATGATATGCTTGTGAGCAGGTTACTAACACCCCTCAGCTTCCCACAAAAAAAAAAAAAAACAGAAGAGAAAATAGTACATCCTATATCCTTGAATCGGTTACAGAACCCTTTTCCTGTCTGTCCTGTGAGCCCTGCCTTTACTGTGCAGTAAATTACAACAGGAGGAGAGAAAAACTTGCCAATGGCTGATTATTTCCTGGAGCGTTTTTACCATACAGACAATCTGTCTCTAATCTCAGTTACTCGGATTCGAGCACTGGGCTTGCCCGGATATTGTACAACCCATTTTCTCGGCCTCTCATGAAGAAGCTCCTTATTCTGGGCAAGGCCCACAGAACCCAAGAGAAAGAGGGGCGCTTTCCTGTGGAGCTCAGATTGCGGTCTGCCAGTACCTGCCTGCTCATTCCTCCCATGAAAAGAAAATATGTAACAGAAAGGGGGTTGTGGGAGAAGGGGGCTGAGATGATGGAAAAATGAGAGCAATCAGCAGCCTAGGAAAGCAAGTGGTGTATGCTTATCCCTCCTCCTCCCTTCTTCCTACCCCAGCTGAAGGTTAATGGCATAGAAAGATTGAGCTGAATATAGATCAGTCTAAGATGGATTGTAGGCTGGACAAAACAATCCCACAGGTCTAAGTCTAGAGATTAACTAAATATTAACTAACAAAAAACACAGCTGCTGCCTTTAGAACAATGAAAGGCCTTTATTTTCCCTCTGTGTAAGGCTACAGAGAAATAATGGCACGGCTATGCAGTACAGTGTGTGTGTACGACGAAGCAGTAATCACATTTCTTCTCCCCCCAGCTAAAGTTTCTATCAATGAAAAAAGAAACCTTTATTAGGAGAGTGGCTTCGGTGCCTTATCGATTACCCAGCTCCCCTTTTATTTTTGCGTTTTGGAAATCCACTTCTGGTGAAGGAGATTGTCTGTCAAATGTGTTCAATTACAGCACAGGACTGCTTTCACTATGATTCAGAGCGAATGTAGTAGCTACAGAGCACGAGCCTGGCAGTTTAAAGGGAATCATCTTCCTGGAAATGCAATTCAATTTGATGCTGTTCAGAGTTCAGAAACTTGTAAAACACATGAGCAATGCTCGGAAATTTATAATGAATAAATCTGTCCTGAGGAGACCCTGAGCTACACATAGTAAATAATATTAACCATTTTTCATTTCGTCCCCTACCCAACATTTAAAATAGTACAAATATTTATTGTACACCAATTCCACACTACATGGTATGGGAAGGTTCCTGGTTCAGGGGTGGGGGAGGTGTTTAAGTAATGGACAGCATCACATCAGATATTCTGCGTTTTTAATCGATTGCCCATTTACTACCTCACCTGAGTGTAGCTTTGCGTTCAAAAAAAAAAAGAGTAACTGCCAAAACATTTAACATATAATGACTTCAGAGCAAGGAAAAAATACAGTTTAAATGCTGCTAGTGAAGATGTCACATGTCCACATTTCTCTGCACGATTTTTTTTTGCCATACAAGAGTGCTTAGAAATCTAAACTATCTCTGTGCCTTTAAAGTCCTCACAAATTACTTAAAGTGCTTTTTGTTGCTCTTAGTTTCACACCGTGTAAACTATTTTCTGAAACCTCTGACTCAACTGTCCTTGCCACTCATCTTCCATGTTTATTATGCTCTGCTGTCACAAGGTTTACTATAAATGCTATGAAATACAGGTCACATGACATTGATAATGCACCCTATTATATAAAAACAAATGACTGCGTTAAATTACCAGCGACGATAAAAGCCAGGATTATTGCAGGCAGCTTTCTCCACTGGTGTAAAGATAAAGTCGCTTGTTATGAAATGGAAGCTCTTCGTGAAATGCTTTTTAGGAAGACTAATCAAATTAAAGTGTGCAGCACAGTCTGTCCTCGTGTAAGGGAATCTCTGCTGCTTGCAAGTTCAATGCCCTGATTGTTTAAGGAGATACAACCACGAATATTCAGAAATCACTCAGTACAGTACATCTGTTTAAAACTGTTAATAGCTTATATAAACACTTTCAAGCAGGCATAACCAACTAATGTTTTCCATAAAGCCCTTTTTTTTAGTCCCTTACGCTTCAGTGATTATAGCAAACCTTCTTTTCATTAAGGATGCTTGCTCCAATCCCTCATCACTGATTCAGTACACTGTTAGCAATCAACAAAAAATTATAGATGGCATAACCCAGATCTTTTTCACAAATCAACAGAACAACCTACCTACACATTAATGGGTGGAAAATATTAACCAGATCAGTTTGAACAATGGACAACACATACAGGTCCCACTGTCACCCATTTAGCAGCCTGGGATATTAAGAATAATGCATCTGGGGCTGCAGACAGGCCATATGACATGAATTAACAATGAAAGATGCTTTTTTGAGCAGGCAGGCTGGTAGATACAGTAGGACAACAGGCAAATTACCTGAATTTTCAGCACATTAATTTAGTAAATGAGCTTCCGCTTTATCTGATCAGATGGCGTGAGCAAGGGTTTAACTCACTGACAGGCTCCAGTGAACCGTCCTCCCAATTAACATCAGGCCTGCTCAGACGCTGTCCGTGCACTTAATATGGAAGAAGTGTCGAAAAGGAAGAACCGTTTTGAGCCGTGTCCCACAGGCTGCCTAGGACACCCCTCACCACAACACACACACACCTCAACGCAGAAGTAACACAGCGGGAACATGCAAAGAAATTCAAAGCTTTATAACAGTCTTGTGAGTGGAAGTCCTAACTACCAGCACCTCATTTCAACTCTATAGTACAGTAAGCTCCACAATACTCCATGGCTTAGAAAAAAGGGGGGAGTGGAAAACGCAAAAGCAACAGCAAAAGAATTAACAAAAAGACTGTGGCTGATTGTAATTGACTGTAATTCTGCCAAAGTCTTCATCTGATGTCGCTGAGTGCAAACGTGATGTACACAGGTTGCTGGAAGATAAATGATGCATGTAGCATGGGTGATTCTGAGAAGCATAAAGTTACACACTAGGAAGACCTCATTTAGAAAATGAGTGTCTAGTTTTGTTACCATTAAAAAAAAGGCTGTTAGGGCCTTAGAAAAAGTTCAAAGACAAGAAACAAGAATTCAGGGAATTACCACAGACGGACTGTTTATGAGTGCTAAATCTCCTTGAACAACTGAGGTGGAAAGGAAATGTGACCCAAATAATTAAAATCCTAAGGAGTATTGATAGGGAATTCTTGGAATGTAGTGAAACAGGGGCAAGGGATCACAAACAGAAAACAGAAGGAGCATGGGAGATGCCTCTTTATACAAACAGCATCAGGAACAGGTTTCCCAGCGAGGTGGTTGAGACCTCAAATCTGAACTGGCGGAGCAAACCTTTTTGTTTCACTTATCTGACTAAGTGATAAGTGAAACGCTTTTTCCTGTTGAGGATCTCAGCCATACCAAGCTCTCACCCAGAGATACAGGGGTCAAGAACACGTTACTGGTTTCCATGGGGGCAGGATGATGGCACATTGCAGGGTCAGAAATTAAAGAACAAGTTAGAGCAGCCCATCAAACCGAACTAGAATGATTTTTGGGAGAAAGGTAGAACATCTTGAAAACCACCCCATGAGCACCCAAAGAACATGCTAACTCCACACATTCAGAGCTCAGAGGCCATCACATCACCATGCCACCTTCCTATAGAACTGTAATGAGGGGTATTTGTGCTACAAATATAAAATCTTTATGGTTTGCTCAACGTGGCCTATAGAAAGTCTCATGTTTTACTTTACATTGTAACACACATTCCACCTTAAAAACAAATGTTCACACATTCTGGAATGTAATTATCCCAAAACGTGTATACTTTATAAAGGGTGTGTAGACTTTCTATAGGCACTGGTAGAGAGAACTTCCATCGTCCCTATTTATTGGTCAGATGCATCTTCCTGAATTACTGCTGAACTCCTTCTTCTACTGCCAATAATCCACTTTAAAACAGTTGTATTTTAAATGCAGTTGTGTGTTTGTGTAATTATATTAATGTAATATGTGGGCAAACTTAAGATTTCCATTAATATACTGCACACAAATTCACCTCACTTAAAACAACTTTGAAAGTTCATAAACATTCAAAGATTAGGAAATGTGTTCTTGAAAGGCAGAACAGTGCAGCGCATTGTCTGAAAAAAGGGTATAAGAACAAAAGTGTTGCACAAAACAACAAGCAGGCAAAATATCTTCACAGAATGCAGCAACACAGGCCACAGTATTCCTACAATGTAAACTATTCCATGTCTACTTTTCACTTAAATGCAATGAGACCTCAGACCAGATCTCAAAAGTTAGGCAAGGCAGAGCATAGTCAGTTCTGGAATAGGAGACTTACAAAAAAACAGGTTGGTTTATTAGAGGGGTTAGTGAATCAGTAGAAGGTCCATTTGGATCCCAACTCAAAAACAATGCCCCTACTGCACAGTGATCACCAAAGACATCTGTACAACCCTGCCTTCCTGATGTTTCTACTGAATTTAACAGGGGAGGCAATTTCTGTCATCTTTCTGATCTGGTCTAGCACTACTGGCCAACCAAGTAAATGTTACACTACACTTCAGATTAATTGGGTCAAAAGCTCTCTGGAAAAAAATCTATTATGTTTTAGAATTCCTTGAATTTATGGTGGACTGTTCATCCTGTAGAATCCCAAAATACTAAGCAGCACACAGAATTTAAAACAGCACCTAATAATTTGCATATGCTTTATCTGATCTAAGGTTCAATTAAGCAAACGTTTTTATACTAAATGTAGGCAACATATAAATTCAGATGCCACCAAATATGATGGATCATTTGCCGAACTCTCTCACATTTTATATTAGTATTCAGCCATGGTCAAATATGTAATTTGAATCTTAAAGGTGTCTAAAACAACATTTTGATTAAATTTTTATAGAGTGGTTAATATAAAGACAGGCTTAGCTGATCTATATCTTAAACCCTTTTTTAAAAATGTTATTGATTTAAACGTTTGTCAAGGAAAACACTCGAAAAACCTCTTATTAACAGTTTACATTATTCGATTCAGGTGTAGTACAGACTATTTCTATTGCATTTAATTCCTGTAAACATGCAGTAACCAAAAAGCATAATGGAAAATGTAACCGTTTCATATGATGCTCGACTCATGTATTAAATATTTTATGCCTGAACTCATCAAGGGAGTATAAGTTTGAAATTTTAACAGTCACATTATGTCTGCCCTGATTCTTAAAATACACAGTTGTTTCAGAAATTATTTTGTAAAAAAAAAACACTGCTTCAGGACAGTTTTGCCCATACCCAATTAACATAGAAATGGAAGTTTATTCAAACTGGTGCATTAATTTTTAAGAAAGGGCACAACTGTGTTTTAATAAATATTACCAATATTAACACTGCTGAAAATAACTGATCACTATAGCCACTAAAACAGTTACTACTTTAAATGCTGCTAAGGCTGTTAAATGGAAACAACTTGTAATTGAATAATAATTGGCATTTTGATGTTTTCATGCACATTAAAAAACATAGCATCAGCAAATTTTAAAGTTCTCTATAGATGCATAGGAGAGCAATTGAAAAATGAAGAAAAAAATAAATTTGAAACTGCATACTACAATATGCAAAGCTCGCGTTTTCATGCAACAAAGATTGATATAAACCAAGCAAGCTGACATTTCGGTCACAAGGCCATTGTCAGGACATTAAGGTTGCAGACTGGTTTCAGCTATTTTTAATGAAAACATAAAAAAGTTCACAATTAGCTAAACTTTAAAAATAAAGGAGAACAACATGATCTAAACGTTCCTTATATTATGAAAAATATTATACTGTATCAAAGTTTCTGTGGAATTCACTCAAATACGGTTTCCAGAATTCTATAGGATATTTTATGACTTAGAACCCATACACAGGATTTCATAGGATATTGTATGGCACAGGATGTTACAGAATCCTTTAAAGGATACAGTGGGATCAGTCTACAGCAGTGTCATACCGACAGCAAAACTGTGCTATGAGGTTAGTACTCTGGACACCTGACCTGAGGGTCATGGGTTAAATTCCAGGCTGGACACTACTGCTGGATCCAGACTGCTAACCCAACCATGTAAAAAAGCACAAAACAAAAACTGGTAAGATGGTTTGGATAAGTGTCAGCCAAATTAAGCAATAATAACGAAAATCCAGATATATTTCAAGTATTATTCAGCAATCTTCAGGGATCTTACAATATGATACCAAAGGGTCTTACAGCATTCTGTGCAAGAACTTAGATCTTGAAAGACCTTTTTCAAGATTTGTTATCACTGCCTTCCATATAATGAAAAGGCCTAATTTTTGACTCATCGATCAACATAGAAAGTACATATAGCGCATAATGCCAGCTTGTTTGTAATAATAGTGATTAGTAAAATACATAGCTAAATATCTGCTTTTCAAAATAAATAAGGTCTGATTCATCAAGCCTTTTGCAGCCAACAAGCTTAAAAAATATGCAGGCCATGGTTAGTTGAAATGTGGAAATAGCATTCTTAAGATAGCATTAAGACGTCCAGTGCTATCCAAGGCATGTAAGAAAACAGCCAAATAAACACCACAGAATACAGTACAACAAACATCTTAGCAAGTTATGAAACACTCCTCCTCCTACCGCCTACTGTACTTTTGCTTTGTTAGATTTTGCTGAATGATACCGTCCGATTAGTTGTGTTAATTAGGTCTTTTACACCAATGGCATGAGAAGCATGTTAAAGACCGAGGAAGAGCTACAGACTGGTAACTTAAAACACTCCAACCTCTTGCCCGGAGCACACTGCAGTCCTACACCAGGTAAACTGTTCCCTGCCATTGTTTATTCACAGGGGTCCCTGGGCCCCAAAGGCTGCAGAAGGGGCAATGTTCAACAGCAAGCTGAGCTACTGGATGGAGCTCAGGTATTTGAATGCTGAGAGGCTGATTGCATTCCAGCCGATCAGTATTCACATCTAATCTCCTGCTTCACTTATGCGTACAGGCCTTCTGAAATTCAAAACCGGATCCACAGATAGAAAACATGCCGGCAGAGTCCAGTGTGAGCCCGTTCACTTATGTATGTATACACACAGGACTTACAAAGAAAAGAAAACAGAGCGAAAGCAACACCTGGGTCATTTTCCAGAATTTTCTGCAACCAAGTAAAATGAAAGGGTGCGTCAAATGCCAACCCCATCCTTCAAATAACTAACAAGCACATACCCCAATACTCTGCTAACAAAGTTGATGAACTGAAACACTGTGTGCTTTGTGTTGGACCCATGAATTGGGATGAGGTGAACGAAGCACAGTGAATTGTCATCCGCAGTGCTCTCTCTCCAAGTGTTGCCACCATTAGCTAACCTCTTTGGCCACAGAACCCAGGGGGTTCCGGTGACCTCTGGACCTATGTATCTGACAGTCTTCTGAGGATGAAAAACAAAAACAAAAAACACTATGCAAGATACAGGAGATTGTGTACCACAGATGGAAAACTTTAAAGCTGCACCCACCTTGATGAAGTTCTATAACCAGACAGCAATTACTCACTGTAATCTTTCATGTATACAGCCAACACCCACTCACCTGATACAAAGAATCCACATTGCCAGCTAGTGTAAGCATTTCAGTAATCTATTTGCCTTATGAAAATCTTCAATAGATGTGAAACGTGCCTCTCCAGCTACCCACACTGCAGTGAAGACACTCCTGAAACAAGACTTGCTACAGCGTGATGTATTGGCACAGACTCGCGCAAATGAATTAAGACCAACTTTGTATTCCAAAGGTATACAGAAAAGGGCTGTGCGTTCCACGAAGGCTGCAGCACACTGCCATTAAACAGTTGATCTAAAAATGATTAAATGAAATAAAAAAGGAAGGTAAGAAAAATGGCACAGGACAGGCACTAAAATGAAAAACAGACCTGCCTAAAAATAAATCATTCATCTGGTGCTGGCAACATGTCCGACATATTACATGAAAATCTTGAAGCAAAACACTCTTTTTTTTTTCCATTGGTATCCAAGGTCTATTTGAAACGGGGGCTCCTGTGTAAGTTATTAATCATCTGCTGGCAATGTACTGGATTTCTTTCTGAGGCTCATTGAAATAGTCTGCACTCCTGTATTCTTGCGTAGCATTGAGCATCCATTTTGAAAACATACAATCTGTCATTGAGTGAGCAAATATCTGAAATAGTTCTTCAACTGATGGAAATGCAATAAACCTAGGTCAAAAATAAGGCACACTTTATATATTCTTTAAAAAACACAAGTTAGATTCTTGTAGTCCCTTCGCATGGATTAATTCAGGTGCCAATCATGAACAAAGAAAATACTCTGCGTAGCTTACTGACAACACAAGTTCATTAAAACAATTTACTTAGTATAGTAATATTCCTGAATTTAAAACATTCCTAAATGACATTTTAGCAGAAAGTTATCCTTTTCATCACACTGCTCCAACATGTAAGCAACTACACTAAACACCTTGACTTTTCTGAAAGAGGCTCATACAATTTGGCCATTTTCAGAAAGACCCAAGGGATTAAAAATGTCAAAATGATTCAATTTTCTAATTTAAGGTGAGGAAAAAGTTAATCCAGGGCAACATTTGATGGGGCTTATGATATATTAACATTAGTTTAATGTGTGCATGCATTTGAAAAGTTAATACAACCACTCAATCCTATAAAGCGCAAGTTTCAAGGTTGAATAGAAAATAGCCAAGAATACTGGTTAGGTCTTCCCTTTTCTACACAAGCCTCAGCTGCCAGTGGTCACAGCACACCTGCAACATTAACATGCTGGCAAAATACATGCTGATTGAATTTGTTTCCCTCCTAGAGGCAATAGCTTGGAAGGTTCTCTGGTGATTTCCTTCAGCCCCAAGTATTGATAGATTACAAAGCATACAAAAGGTTTCTTCGATGTATTATGGAATTTAAGCGAAACACAGATTTTTTTTAGATATTGTTGAATATCTAACATTGAACATTGAATATAAAAGTGTTACTTTCCTGACAATTTCTACTGAAAAAATGAAATACATCCGAGTAATGGCTTTATTGTTTGAAATTTAATTGTGGGCTTCAAAGTTCAACCAAAAGAGGAAACGGCATAATGTTTTGCACTTATCACTCCCCATCTTAACTGAATTGAACAAAAAAGGAAATACTCTTTTATACATTCTTTAATTCCACAATTATCATCGGCTGTTTCTAATCCTACTCATATCGATACCTTACCATATAATAACAATAAGATTTGCGAAGGAACAAGTAATAGGTTTATTCCATGCTGAAAAGAGAAAAAAAAAACACGTTTCGGCCGTGGATCCTTCTTCAGGTGTCATAATAATATATTTGCGAAGAAATAAAATTTGCGAAGACTCTTTTCCCTAATATTAGCAGCTTTTACTCAGTTTCAAGTATTGCTAAATCCCAGTACCACTAACGAGACTTTGCAAAAACTTACAAATGACTGATTTCGCATCTTGTCAAGGAAATTGACTAGTATTGTTCCATTTATTTATCAAAAAAACTCAATTGGTTACATCTACAATCATTTTGTTCAGGGGTTCTGCTGTATGCAAGATATATTGCAATGTTGTGCCACTTCTTCAAAAAAGTTTGTTTCTATCTGCACGTCTCATTATTCACCGTTTATCCATCAAAGTACTTTAAGATCAGTCTGTTACTCTGTTCGACTTTTTGAACAATAACAGGCTTAAAGATCAAAACACACAAGCAATGTAACAATGTAACCAATTGCATTATAAGAACGGCAATGTCCTTTGGGCTGAATTAAAAAGACATTCTTATTTCAAACACATCATAAGCCACATTATTGGATAAAGCTTGGCGTATTTTGAGGGACATCAAAGAAGGCCACATCTGCTAAGAAGCCAGATTTCAATACATGGTGCTATTCTGACAGCTCACTGCCGACATAATTCTGAGAACGGCCTTTATTTCCTCAACATCAATGAAACAGTGTTTATATACAAATTAACCCTAGATACAGCAATTACAGCCTGAAATACAGGCCAGCTGCATTGAGGGCCTCATTCCAATTTCAAAGAAGGTTAAGAAAGGAAAGCATAAAATGCAAAGCAGTGCCCAATTGACACTAACGCCTCTGTAACAAATGATTAAAGTTCATCAAGAAACGCGTCATTCTCTCACGGAACAATCCCAAAGACTTTTATACATTGGCCCAGCAAAGTGGAGAAAACAAACTCACAGTTTTCAGTGCTAAAGGATGGGAGAGCTGCTGAGGGTACTTGAGTTTGTCCGCAAATATGTCACTTATGTTTGAGTGCTAATGATTTCCATATGCTTTCAGGACTGTTTGAGGCTCCCTGATTGTTCATTGTTGATTTTATTGTTCCTTTTCTTCATAACAAATAAAAATTCCAACTGGTAAAACTTTTAGCATGCCTTTTGGCAACAAAGTTCACCATTTAAGGAACATGATTAAAACAGCAACATGTAAACATTGTAAAATGACAACTGTTGAGCTACATGTATGCACATACACATAAAACATATCATGTACAAATCTATGTATGCTGCTGACACTAGGACTCCAGTGAAAACCTGACAGCAGTACAAACAAAATATTCATTAGGCAATAAAAGTGTGGACCACACACATCTTGTAGTTCGGTAACTATATCTGTTCAGAGAAGAAAACCAGTTGTCACCAGGGGAACTATAAAAAAAATCTTCTATAAACCACACCAGACAAAATTCTTAAGCAAACTAAAATGCTTCTACTAACATTAAACTATATTTTGATCAAAGACGGCTACAGCAAAGTGCAGATTTTTCTGGACTCCCACAGCTGTTGCTTTGGTTTTGATTTGTGTGGATGAAATTGAATTGAGCATCCTGGAAAAAAAGTTAAACTGACAACTGGTGATTGCCTGATTTCACTGGTGACTTCAATGTGCCATAGATGCAGCTAATCTTAGACAGGAAGAGAAAAACACAAGAGGACATGAAAGAGAAATGAAAGGCATGTCAGAGAATCATTACTGGTCATCTTCACAACATAGGTGGAATAAAGCATCAACAAAATATTTAGGTCCATTTTACTACATCTGGGAAGAATAACATAACTGGACATATTTCAAGAAGAATTATCCCACATATCACATTGTTTCATATAAGTACGATATTGTTTACAAAAAACAAAATTAAAAAAAAATCGCCAATTCAGGGTTAAAGTGGCCCAGAGCCTATCCCAGAAAGCACTGGGTGCAAAGTGGTTATTAACCCTGGAGAGGATGCCAGTCCATCAAGGCACACAGACAGAAACACACATACACTCACACCATGGCCAATCTGTTCTTTTAAAAGAAAAGATTTCTGAAATAAATAACTTTTTGTGCTCACTTACTGGAAAAATCCAGACTTTCTAATACATTTGCCCATAATTGTGCAAGCCATTATACGTGCTAATAAAGCACAACGACAAACAGCTCTACCTAGAAATAACTCATTTCATACACTCTGAGCACACTAACAACATACAGTATAAGGTCAGATTTACTTTTGCCCAAAAAGCAGTGCCAATTCGATTTCTTTGTCCACAGTTAGTCAAATAATCTTTCGCTGAAGCAATCATGCAGCAAGTTCCTCAGAGTGTCACTCAAAAACTGTAAGTTGCTGGTCATATTGTGAGGATGCAAACAGCAATCCGCGCAGAAAGCAGAGGGGGGTCGAAGCCCATCCTGATAAGGAACAGTAATGAGGGGGGAGGCCCAGCCTCTTTCTTCACAGAACGGACACCGTTAAGCAGCCAATCAACCTATCTGTCCCGTCTTTAGAGTTGAGAGGAAGCAAAGCACAATCCCACATGAACCTGGGGAGAACATGCTAACTCTGCAGAGACCAACACTTCCACTCAAAATCAAAAGCAGGGCCCTGAAGCCATGAGGCAGCAGTGCTAACTGCCATTCCACATATGCACATATGTTTAATAAGCAGAGAAAATAAAAAAACAGAACTGAAGCCGATTCATTGTACTAGTAGGTCTGCAGTTTCCTGTGAAAATAGTGCGAACAGGAAGACAATGCCAATTTATTACTTGGAAACTTTAGTGCTTAAATAATGTAGACAGAATACTTTAATGATATTTCCATAAGAGAGGATTTCTGGGTCATTCAGAAGTGGAAAATGACTTGGGTTTTATCAGGATGCAGGTTTGGGTAGTGCTGTGAATGTTTTTCAGATGACAGCACTGCAACTCACATTTGCTTGGTTATTACTTTTTTTTTGTGGTCACGCAAATCTTAGATTAGATTCTAAAGTATAGATGTATCAAGCAGCATTACAATTCATTATTTTGTATCATTCAGCACCACTTACATTAACATCTTCCTGTCTGAGCTAAAATTATGTTTGAAAGGTCCCTATAATCAATTACACAAATGAAGCTGTGACTAAATCAACACACTCTTGCAAGATTTAAGTTCCACATCTTAAATTCTTCACTTCCATGCACAAAATGCATTGGAACCTTGTGAAACGCCTGGTGAATGCATACATTTGCTTTGAAAGAATTACATCTTATGCTGTAGTTGGGCAGTATCATTGTATCACTTAATGAAAAGTTCAGGCACTAATACAAATTACTTCTCATTACAAAGCCTGCTACACAGAACCAAAAAGAATGGTGAGACTTTGACTTTACAACATTGTTGTTGGAAAAAAAAAAATAATTTAGATCAACAATAATAGTGACTGCATACATTCAGTATCCTAGACCAGATTATGATCAAAATTAAGTCAGACAGATGGATTCATTAAGTTTAAACCAGATATAGAGCAAATAATAAGCACATGGGCTTAAGGTTAAGGAGAGAGTTAACATATTCTGCATGACAGAAGTGTAAAACTAAACTATTTTTATCCGGCCTGTGACATACACAGCACTCATGTAATGAGGTCAAAAAATAAAACAAATGTACCCTTTAGTGTCGGTATCGGATATCATGATATACCATCCTACTGCTTGACCCAGGATAACTGCTATATTGAGATAAACACCCATGGACAAGTATTTATACTTCTCTATGTGTAACTATGCAATGCAAATGAGATGAGTGCCACAGACGGTGAACATTTTGCATCTCTACTGCTCATAAAAAGAAATAAGCTTAAGCCCACCTAATATTCTGCAATAGGAGTCACACTATGTTAAAGCGATGCATAATATGGATACTGTTGTTTTTGCATTACAGGAAATCAATCAAATTAAAGGCAAAGATAAATGCTTAAAGCAAATCTTTCTAGTCCAGTTAGACGGGCTTGAAACTAAAGATCACAAAGAAACAAAATACTAAGATACTAATACTCAAGCAAATGAACCTGGTAAAGAAATTTAAATTCCAGACAAATAAAAACCAGACAAAATTATATATTTCAGGATATGCCATACTTAATATCCTATTATAAACCTCACCAAAGGTCTACCAAACATCATAAATCCCAAAATAATCCATGTCAAGCTCTATGATGCATCATTCCCCAAATGTAAACAGGCTTGTGATTACTCATACCTCAGTGAACCTTCCTCTGGAAATGAGATAAAAAGACTCAATCCCAATCCTTTTCTTGCTGTTCAAAATGTGAGCACTGTGAACTTGCAGAAAAAAAGGTCTCATAACACTTTTAAAAATGCTACAAGACAGCTTGTGACCTATAGACTGAATGAATACTGTGCTGGGGTTAAATGCTCTTGCCCCCAAAAAACTAAAACTGGTAAGAGATTCTGCATTGTTAAAGGAGGACGTACCTCGTACATCAACTTGATCCAAGTGGCAGGCGGAATACATATTTACTGATTGATACATTAGCAAAGAATTCACAATTAAGCAATAATTGGAACCTCTGTGGAGGACGTTCACAGACTGAAAATGTTAAAGCCGTCTTATCACTGTCCGACTGTATACTTCAATGTGACTTGGGGCTTCATGGATAACCAACTGCTGTTTAATGTCTATCTTTAAATGTACATCTGGAGCTAAGAATCTCCAGAGCCAGTAAATAAAAGAGGCCACATCCTGCAGCGTGGCTTTTATTTCTGAGAAATTGTAAGTACAGTGCACCGACTTTATGTAGAGCCATTCCAATGAGTCAGGCCCTGTCTAGGTTTTGAGATTGCTATTAAAATATTGAAACAAAGTGGGTTTCAAATGATGGAGGCCCATAGTTCACACTGCTACTCTTGGGTGTAAAAAGAGAAAATAGAAACTTTAATGTGGAGAAGGATAAACGGAAGCAGATTTGTTAAGGATGACTTTGGTTTATCCATAGACACTGTCCACATCCTAGTGGTTACTTTTTTTTTCCAATCCCCAGCAGTGACAGATCCCTCTTCCTGGGCTGTGCTATATGAGAAGTTCTCATACGCCACAGCAATCCATATCAGCCTCCACTAGGTCTACTAAAAGCAACCAAAGCTCAGCTCATGTGCCTGCCTGTCTCCCAAAGAAGATTGCATCTTTTATTTATCACTGCTTGGCTTTATTTTCACAGAGAATTCCAGGCTAAAATGCAATCAGCCAAGAAACTCTCCCTGTGTGCACTCCTGTCATTCCCCATTGCTAGCATGCAGAGTGAGGTACACACACACACACAAAAACACGCTCATCACTGCCAACAAAACCAAAGCTAATTCTAGTCTGCGATCCTTGGAAAACAGGGCAGAGCCCCTGGATTTCAAAAGCAGACAAAAAGGGGACCCGATGCAAAGAGATCCAAACGGATATCGGACAGGCCAAATAAAGACGCAAACATATTATAAGCAGGAACCCCCTTCAGCAGAAAAGGAAGGGCACCAAGCCCAGATGAGGCACCGCTGATCCGACTGCCTTTGGAAAAAAAATGATCATGCAGAAAATCACGTTTGCCGATTGCATTAGAATTCAAATTAACTGCAGACAGTAATGGGATTAAAATCCTGAACCCCTTCCAAGGGTGAGGAGCCAAGGATAGGAGAATAATTGCAATAAAGAATAAACAAAGGTGGCAGAACTTATAAAGGGGGACGTAACTGGACATTTGGACTCCTGATTCCGCCTTCGACGGGGAACAGGCAGGATGTGTTGTCATTTTTCATGGCTCAGGCTATTTGGCGTATTCTTTTCTCTGTATCCCGTTCACTGGCAGCAGCCTGCTTCTTATTTGAAACAAACGCACACATCTCTCTAGCAGAGCAAGGCAAACGTGAACCCGAACTGATTAGCTGCAAATTTGTGCAAATTACCAGGGTCCATTTTGAAATAGAGGCTCTGCAGCTTTAAATCGCCTTCCTTCCCACCCCTTTCCAAATCTCTTCTATTTAACAAGCACTGAAAAGAAATAAAAAGGCGCTTTTGTTCGCCTTCCTTTTGGAGGGTGACAGAAAGCTGAAAAGACACAAATGAACATGAAAATGGGAACAAAGTGCCAAGCTTTCAATGGGAATGCCTGACGGCTATTTGATATGCGCACTCGGCAAACAAGCTAAAAAAGACCAGAGGGCTACTGCTCCCAGGGAAAGAATCAGCCACACTGATCCTTTTAAAACAACAATAATAATAATAACCGGTTAATAAAAAAAAGGCAACAACAATGACAGGCATGCTCTGTCCTCCTACGGATGATTAAAAACTTATCTGCAGAAAAATACGCGTTTACGTGATCACAGATTTGAAACCTTAGCCAAGTAACCTCCCCCATGTCTTTCACTAAGAAAAAAAATAAACAGAAAAAAAAAACAAAAAGGCCAGGGCTGTGCTTTTTCCACTGTACTTCTCCCTCGGTCGCCTGTTTGAAAGAGACGAACGAGCTGCTGCCAAAAATATACATAAAAAACGGGGCGAGCAAAAAACGATCACTCGATCGTGCTGGGTACTTTAACCTTGTTATTGCTAGACCTTTAAATTTATAGCAGCTCTCCTTTACTTCCGTAAATGCTTTTCTCACTAACTAAATGATCTCGGGGATTTAAAACAAGTATTTACCACCGATGTGTTTCATTACACAATTGGTACCTTCGTTTCCTCTTGCGGAGAGGGGGAAACACAACATAAGTCAAAATTGAAAGCAATCGTATTATGTAGATTTAAAGCCCTGTTGTGTTGCCCTCTACATTCTTCCTTTGTTCAGACACCCAAGCAAAATATTTCTCGTTGTCTTGATTTCGTACTGTCTGGTTCAGATGTTTAGTTGAAATGAATCCGTTTCTCCTCGACGTTCCTCTTCTGCTCTCGACGGACGTGTTTTTTTTTAATTTAATATAAATAAATAAAACACCTTTTCCTATTCCCAGCACTCACCGACTTGCAGAACGTTGTCTACGCAGCCGCTCTCCAGCAGAGCGATGCCTCGTCTGAAAGGCAGCCGGGTCTCGTCGCTGTTCTCCCCGGCAGCACCATTCTCCTCGCCGCCTGTGTTGAAGGAAGAATACATGCAGATCTCCCGTTCGCTCCTAGGGAATGACCAGTAGACGATCCTCCTTTGGACGGGCTCCGGGATCCTTTCGAATCGCTCCTCCACCCTCTGAAACGGCCACTTCTCCGCTACTTTCCTTGCTGCGATGTCCAGCAGCGACTCCGGGCTCTGAGTTTTGCCCGATCCCCCCTGGGCAGTACCCGGACCGCCGCACACTGCTCCTCCAGCCCGCTGTCCCTGTCTGCACGCCGGGTTGTAGCCGGGTCGGCAGCAGAGCCGTTTAGCTGGGGGCTGCTGAACGCGCTCCGCCATGATCGCACTGCTTTTACAGCAACAGCGGAAGTCACCGTACCATATAAACGGGATAAGGAAGGGAAAAGGATCCACTTCGGTCGATTGTTCGCCGTGTATGGTCAGACTGACCTTATTTGGAATAGTGGGTGGTCGTCAACGAGAGCGGCGAGTCCTTTGTGTAGCCAAATTAAGCGAAGGAGGCGGGGGGTGGCCGCCTGCCAATCCCTACGTGGTGCTAAAAAAGGAACGAAGGGCGGAATTCCCGAACGTCGGCAAATCCTTTGTAAAGCCTTACGCGACGTAATAGGCGGAGTTCTAGAAGGTCGGCAAACTTTGATGTTTTTCTTTATGATTCCGAAAGGCGGGGTTGGAAACGAAAGCCGGCCCTGGACTCTTCCGCAAAGGGTTAAAAAGGAGGCGGTGTTTCACAGGGGCGTCTCTGTCCAGACCAGAAACCACAGGCTCTTTGATTTACAAAACATGAGCTTGACGGAGAAGGAGGAGGAGGAGGGGACTGCGCGTTTTTTTTTTTGTCGGCGTCTGTGAGAAAGCTTTGATTGTATCTGTCAACCCTTCTGGTGCAAGAGGCGGGCGTCCTGCAAGAAAAGGACGCCCATTGTGACGCTTTATTTGGAAAGGAATGTGGGCTGGTCTGGGCCAGACAGCGCGGCCGCCCTGCCTGGTCCCACTGTTGTAGTTCCATTTTTGGCGAGGCTAGTTGACGTCAGGAATTTTTTTGAAAACAAAAGAACGCGCTGCCTGGGAACCAAAACTTCCTGCATGGGAACAGTGAAATTGGAGATCCGATTGTGTCGCCTAGACCCACGGTGATGTTGCTGTATTGGGTTTTTGTGTGTCGTTGGATATTGATGGTAGAGGATTGAGCAGGTCTATAAAGGTTACTAAAGACGAGCACTACATGTGCATGTCGCATTTTATTTTTCCACTTTATTGCGATTGTTTGTATTCTCATTTTATTCATAAAGAACTGGGGGGGGGATGCGTCTCGTATGGACACGCTGCTGAATTATGTCCATCCTACAGTATCTGTATTTATAACTAACCGGTTAAACTCAAGAGTTACACTAGGGAAAACAAGTGTGGCGAATAAGTGTTGTTTTAAGAGCTACTCACATCTCACTGTCTCCATTATCCCTAAAATAAAGTCACAGTTTTTCAACCCGAACATATCTACTGATATAAAATGTTACTTTTTGTTTGAAATTCTGTAACAATATAGTAGGAATTACTATACTACCTGTGACAAAAGCCCACGCCTCTCGGGAAACAAAAAATGTTTTTAAAACGCTGTTTTTATGATACTGTATTCTAATCTCCGTTAGAAGCTGACTGGTAGCAGGTATCTGATGTCTCAATCTCCGAACTGCACGACCTCGCTGATGTCAATGCTGCATGGTAGCCGCGTCTTCTGGTTTTGAGTCTGCCCAGGCCTCTATGATGTGATGTGATGCTATTTGAACAAATCATTTACTGAATTGGCCCGTATTACCACTGTTTACTATTGAGGATTATAAATTAACTTTAAATCCAGGAACAGGAGTGAATATCAATGTCCGAGATAATGAGCAGGGTAATCGTTGTTCATTTTTAATCATGTCTTTATTCTCCTGTTAGATTTTCAGGATATTCTTCAACTGGGATTTGCTTTGTCATCTTACTACTTAACAAGATGCTCAACAGCTATAGCCAAAGTACTTCTATAGCTACTTAAGCTACTTTTAAAGGTGCTGTATAAAATAAGAGTTTGATATTATGTCAATCCAAGTTCCCTTAGTACCATTTGTAAAACATACATTCTGACACTTTAAAGGAAAACCATGTCGTTATGGGTTGTAATTGGTGGCTTTTAGTTTTGTTTTGTCATTTAAAGTTCTTTTAAAGCTCTTGGCTACAGTACTTGACTGTGACTGTGAGTATCTGACTAAAAGTCTGGCATACACTGTTCTACTCCAACCCATTTCATCTCTAAGTCACCATTACTTAAAGATGGGTGATACATGCATGCTTCTGGCAAATTCATGAAAATTGGTTAATTCAGACCAGTCATTTTTGATTATGGGTATTCATACTGTATTTTTGTTCCAGCTGATCTCTAAATTACTTAATTTAACCAACCCCCTGCCTAAATGTGTACAGTTCCGTTGTTCTGAATGTAAAGAAATTGATGATAACCTATTGGACTGGGGCTCTCCAGGATCAGAGCTGGACACCCCTGTCTTTTGGCATTAGGCAACATTGTGCTTAAGTACCAAGACCCTCCCAGTGGTGTTCAGTTAGTGTCGGACATGGAAGCATTGGGATCTTGTATCACTGCAGAACACAAGCGTGAACGGTAGTCACAGGACTGTTGCATTCACTTCAAGTTACAAAGTAAGAACAGTCAGTCCAGGGTGAAGTTTCAAGAGAGCAAGACTGTAAAAAATAATGATTGATTTTTAGAGTTGGACAATACTTCTCAAACAAAATAGGCAAAATGATGTCCACTTATTGTACATCATTGTAGGTTTGAAAAACAGACGCTCCTTAATGATGATCATAGTTCATGCATTTGGATGACCTCTTCAGATTTAACTACCTCATGGCCTTCATTGCTTCCCTCTTGCCTTCAGCCACAACTAGCATACACTGACCTCTGAGACCATCAGAGAGCGGGATGTTCAAAAACTGACCTGAACCTCCCCTGCTGCAAAGAAGCATTGTGCAGAGCAGTTAGCCCTGGTGTTCACTGATATATTTAATCAGCTGCCAGGTCAGTGCAAGATCCCTGCCTGCTTCAGGTTCTCCATTATTGCTCCTGTACCAAAGAAGGACAAAATAGGTTGTCTTAATGATGTAGACCAGTTGCTCTTTCTTCTGTCACAATGAAGACTTTTGAACATCTCTTCATCATTAAGACCTAATACTTCCGTTATCTCAAAACTAACAGAGTTACAGCTCAGCCCTCTACAGTTTACACTACCAGCAGGACAGTGGATGATGCTGTTAACATGTGCCTTTGCAACATTTTGCAACATATAAAACACTCAGGTGCGTATGCAAGAATTCTTTTTGAGGAGTTTAGTACTGCATTTAATACTATTATTCCAGAACTCCTTTACATTAAATTGTTACAGTTGGTTGTTCCACTTTCTATCTGCCAGTGGATTATCAACTTTCTGACAGATAGAAGGCAACAGATGTGAATACTGGTGTACCTCAAGAGTGTGTGCTTTCCTCACTACTCTATTCCCTGTATAGCAATAGCTGCAACTCCAGTGACACTTCCATCACCCTTATAGATCTCATCACTCATGATGATGAGACCATGTACAGGAGGGAGGTGAGTTGGTTGGCATCATGGTGTGTTATCGACCACCTGGGGCTTAATACCTTTAAAACAATGGAAATTGTGGTTGATTTCCAGAAACATTCTCCAAAGTCTCTTTCCTAAATAATCAATGATTGGCTGTGAGTGTGGTGGAGTCCTTTAAGGTTTTAATACCCTTAAATTGGGCATGAATAATACCAGTATCACAAAGAAAGCACGGCAGAGAATGTATTTTTTGTGCCGGCTGAAAAACTTTGGTGTCTCTCAACCAATTGTAATACAGTTTTACAGAGCCATAATTAGGAGTATTCTGACAGCCTCTGTAACTGTCTGGTTTGGCAACACGTCGTCCCTCTCCAAAGGCAAACTGCAGTGTCTTGTTCGCTCAGCAGCAAGGGTTGTTGGCTGTCATCTGCCCTCCATTGACATTTTGTGCAATTCCAGAGCAAAGCAGCAGGCAGGAAAGATTGTTGATGACCCCTCCCACCCAGGTTACCACCTGTTCCATAAACTTCCCTCGGGAAGAGACTACCGGTCTGTTAAAACCAGAACCACCCAGTATTTGAACAGCTTTTTTCCTAAGGCTCTTTTTGCTGAACCAGAATGCCTAGTTATACATTATGTGTCTTAATGACGTCTGTTGTCTTGTTCGTGTTTGGTATATGTACAGTGTTTTTGCAGCACCAAGCCAAAGTACATGCCTTGTACATTTTGATTTGCATCCCTACTCAAGGACATAGATCCTCTATATAAGGTTTTATAGGTAGCCATTAAATCACCAGTTCTTAAATGTAGGAATGACAATCTAAGTGTGATCAATTAAACTTGTGATGTTAAATTATTTTGAGATAATCTGGAACAAAAATCTGCCTATAATATCAGCCCTCAATTCCTTGTTTTCTAAATTTATTTGCTTTATTTATTAAGAGCTAGAACTTGCAAATTATTCAAGACTGAGTAAATATATTTGCTTTAATCCATTTGTATAATTCTTTTGAGACCCAGAATTAATCTGGTTTTCTTTGATGCTTTCCAAGGCAGAAGTATCCTTTTTCATGGATACTTGTGCATTGTATAGTTTTATTGCAATTCCCTTGGATTAAAGTTTTATACTGTATATTCAGTCAGGCCCCCATGAGGTACAAATAAACAGAAAACAACATTTGGAACATGCATTTGTTTCCCTAAAGAGGTAAGAACACTTTCCATCTATTTGTGGTATCCTGCTAGATTTGTATGTTGCTCTGTATTCATTCTTTCCCCTTTGGGAATTTTTACAAAGGGATTAATCGTCTCTCTGCTCAAACCTACACTCAGGTGAAGAGCAGCTGAGGTATTTTGGCAGGCTTCATTACATTAGTCTGGCAATTATCAACTAATTATCACCCAACCTCCTAGCTACATGTTGAAGCTTTAGGGTTAATTACCCTTGTAAATATTTGTTTGCTTAATCCAAGCCAAGTTGCTGTAATTAATCCTACCAAAAACATTACTGGGTGTATATAGAAGTGTCTAGTTCTATCCATTCCTATAACTGAATAAGAGGTTCCTCAATGAGGGGATTGACCATAACTCACTCAGGCAGGTCAGTGAGGTGGAGCTTCAGGAATGAAAACCCCTGCCTGTCATAGGAGCAAAGATCTATGAAGTCAATCTAGTTACCATCATGCATTATCCATATAAATATGTTAGCTTCTGTTTCCCTTTGAATATACTTTCTAAATATATTTAGTATGTTGTGACACCTTGGGGAGTGTGCTGGTCACAACAGTGAGGCCTTTCTTTTGTCCTCTAGCATTTAGCACAAAATGGAGGCCCTCCTACTTTCCTGTAATCAAACCAAAGAAAGTTCCTTTGTTTGGATACAATTTCTTTCCTTTCCCACAAACTTAAGAAACATCTAACTTGGTATTCCAAAATAATATATTCCAAAATCTTGCTTCCATTTCCTTTTTAAAAGCACGCTTTAAAGGATATTTCCAGCACAAATACCTGAACAGCTAGACAGCTCTCCCCCTCCCGTCTGCCACACCCTTAAATACCCTGAGCGCAGGACTTCCATTGACAGCAGCTGTGTTCAATTAACTCAGAGCAATTCTAATTAACTCTGATTAGCTTTTTTTCCCCAACACAAAAAAAAGTGTGGAAAAGCTACAAGGGGAAGAGACTATGCCATAAACTAGGCCCATAGTAGATTCCCTCTATAACTTGACCATATATTCTGTCACCATGTAAATATGTGGTATATGAATTAAATAATTTAGCATTTTTTATAAAAGTAATGGCTTCAGATGGCTTTAGGTTTCATTTATTTTCTAAAATAGGATTGAAATCAACTGTACTTTATACTAGAAATGGGTATGAGAGCCTCTATATAGGGGTTATAGCAAGTAAACAAACCTTAAATAGTAAGACATGGTCTCTCTGCTTGTGTTTTTTAGGTAAATGCCAGGACACAGATGAGTTGAGATCTGTTCTCAAAAACAAAGGAAGATGGAGGTTTCCCATAAATGTTTACACAGCAAAGTGGCTGGCATGTTAGTGCCAGAATTTCAGATAAACTTATGCTTGTGATAACATTCTAAATGAAAAACACCTTTGATCAGGCTTCATGTTTGGCTGTGCGTCAGATGTCCTTACTTCATGCAAATATAACACTGTGAAGCTCTGATCTGAAGATTCCTGTTTTTTAGCTGTTGTGAGCTGCTGCTTGAGCTTTAAAGCTTTTTTTTTCAATCTTTTGCTCGGATGACCTACAGTGTGCTTACCTGCGTTCTGCAGCATAACCCTTGAAGAGCATTGACTGCGCTGTGTACAGTGTTAGCAGAGCAGATGCCAAAAGAAACAGATAACAGCACATAATGCATTCAGGAAGAATCTGAAAGCAATTCTTTTGTTTCATTTCCTCTGCTAGGAAGTTACTGACGCTTACTTATTTTCAGGTGAAATCTTCCATAGGCTAACTGCACCATCCCTAATTTTGCTGAACCTTATGTGTTGTTACTTGACCTAGTTTTCTTGATCAAATCTGAAATTCTCACACTGATGTTTGTCTGCCTTTTTAACAATTTTGACTTAAAAATACATAAAGATGAGGAATTCATTGATGTGTTTATGCTTGAATGGTCAAATATTGTGTACACAGATACCCAAAGTAATAAAATGTTACTGTCTGGTATACAAATGTGCTGTTTTCTTTTAAGCAACAGTCTCTTCAACAGCCATTTCTGTTTCTATTTAGTGCAATATAAAGTGCTGTTAGGTTCTCTGCATGATGTGAATTCTCTTAGACTGATGTTATCAAATATTATGCTATTATAATAGATTATTAAATGTACTCTACAAAATAAAAATGTATATGATCAAGTAATGCATAGGAAGTCTTCCTTAAAGGGGGCAGTGTATTACACTTATGTGGAGTTCTCCTTATCTGCTACACCGATCTAAATATTCATTCAAAATAAACAATAAACATTCAAAAAATGTTTTGTGGGTTATACAAAGACTGGTGTACCTGAAATCAACCTAGAACAAAAATGTCAGTGGTATAAAGTGAAGAAGGCTGCATAGGAACTATTACTCTTGAACAAAGTACAGTAGGTAATAAAGCCTATTGGAAAAACAACGTTTTTATTCAGCGAATGATTGCCTTCCACCTCTTTTCTATTATGTTTTCGTGTGCTCATGATAAGACTGTTAGTTTTATCCTTATTATGCAGAATTTAAAGAATTTCTTTAAAAGAAGAAACTGCATTTTTGTGAACTTGTTACAAATGTGAGTTCCGTTTTGTCAGGCTCCATAGTTCGCAGATTAAACAAGGTGGCATAGTTTATCCTATACAGCATTTTCTAATTTATCCCAAGCATTATAAATTCTAACCCTAACCCTGCCCACCCCCCCATGCCCCACCCCCCACCCCCCCATGCCCCACCAACTAGAATGTCTAAGGAAATAACTTTGTAACAGTCAGATGCTTCTCTTTTAGATCTGAGAAATGGTTATATTTTTATTCAAATGTGCACTTACCTTAGAAACTCAGATGCATAGATACAGAATATGAATTAAAAACTGGCTAAGGCACAGGCAGAGTGTGTATAGGAGTACCACAGGGATCAATGCAAAGACTGTGGCTCCTTTTTGTTTGAATAGCATACATTACAGTTAAAGTTTGACCTACTTCTGTTCAGACAATCTGAAGTTTTGTACTGGTTAACAGGTTTCCACTGGGTACAAGCAGGAAGGCAGTGGGAAACAAAACACATCCATTAAGAAGCAGGTTAGTGTTTGGTGGTTTTCAGTTTATCACAGCCTGGCATATTTAACAAATCTATCTAGACCCCACGAGCAGCAGCTGATATTAAAAAGCATACAAGTCAAGTATAAAGCTGGAAAAAGCCATATTAAACTGATGCAAGTCAATCCAGAGTATTACATCCTGGCACAAAACAATGTATTTGCATATCAAGTGCAGAAAAGGAAATAATATCTGTGAAGTTTTGTTGTCTTATTAATGGCTTCTGCTAGAAGACATGGTGTAGCCAGCAGAACCTTTACATCTGCAGTAAAGAAGTAGTGATTTGCTCAATCCAAATTAATGGAGATTAATAAAATGGGGTCCAGTTTTCTGTGGGGGTAGGAGTCCAAGGAAGGGCAACACGAATAACCCATGCTTTAAGTGGTATATCATATGCAGACACAGTTTTGAAAAAATTACACTTTACACTATAACATGGAAGACTTTCAGAGATTTGACTGAAGCATTCAAAATCTCATAATACATTGATGAAATTCATGATGCATGCAGAACACTCACACCCGAACAAGCAACGTAAAAGGAATGTAGGAGGGAAATGACATGAACTTGTCTGTTTAGCCTTTTAGATTCCACATTAAATAGCGATGGCATTTGCATCACACAATTGTTTCAAAAAACAAATATATTGTTGTGAAATTTGGTCTTATATAGCTCTTATGCTTATAGCCAAATAAAGGTGACAGTGCCCTTTAAGCTCTAGGCATAGTGAATACACTAGAGAGAAAATAAATAACATAAAGAACCTAATGTATCTGAACAGATATGAATAGTGATGATGAACACCCTAACAATACTCCTACTCCAGGAACTAGGCTAGACAAAGGCCGCCCCTTACCTAGACGTCTTGGAGGATGCCGTGAAAAATGATGTGTGGGGCACCTTGTGCTTGAAACTGGAGGCCATAATTCCTGCTGGGGATGCATCCTCGTGCTCTGGGAGCCCGTTCTTAGGTTCAGCCACCTCTGCCAACTGAATACCCTTGTTAGGATCCAGCTGGACACAGTAGACCACCATCAAGCACTCTTTGTCTTCATCTGGAACCTGTACATGAGCCAGAGAGTTTGTAACGAAGTACAGATCCCTCCCATGAGTGGGGTGAGATCTGACAATAGACATTTATAGCAAAGGGGATAACAGACACATATCTGACACCTGGGGGAAGATTCCTGCTCCCACAGGAACACAGATTACGTGTCTTTTGTACTGAGCCTCTTTCCACCATAATGTGCTTTTTGATAAAGCAGTGATACCCCTCCAGATGTCTCAACAGCTCTTCCGAGAACTCCTGATCTGCTTTTGGTCTTGGCTGTGTAGCTTACTTAATACCAACTCTACCTAGTAAAACAATTCTGTTCAAAACATCTGCTGGTGAGTACCCTGATGACTCCCTTTTCTATCATATAGAAAACAGCTGACTGTCTCAGTCCCACTGGTGCCTGGATTTAAGGATACCAAGCTGGGGTTATGAGGGTCTGGTTGAGCCAATCTACCAGTCCACTGCGCTATAGGTGCAGTGGTGAGACCCAAAACAATCCCCTGCAGGAGTGTATTCACCACTGTGGTCCATTACCTCAAGAATCTCCAAATGCCATTACAATGGAGGAATGGGAGAGATCACTCTTGGCCTCTTTTCCCAGGTGCTACTTTCCTTCAACAGCCACTGCTAGCACAGTTTTGCCCTCGTAGTATGAGAAAATGCCATATTAATGTCCACAAAGGCTTAGTTCATCAGGGCCCAAGTCCTGCTATACCTCAAGAAGCTGAAAGAAATCCAGTTTGTAGCTACATGTGTCCATGAATTCAGAATTTAGCAGTCTTCCCTCTGGGCTGAACTTTCTGGTGTCTTCTTCTGAACACGCATGTGCCATTTATTTCACAAGTGTGGTAGATTCTCACCAATTAAATTATAGAGTCTGTATTGGCATGTTTCCCTTGCCGGTCTAGTCCACTAGAGCTGCTCCGTCTCTTCTCTATAGTCGAGTTGGATGATGACTCAAAAGAGCTTCCCCATTTCACATTCATCCTGTTGGCATTTCCCAGCTGCTCCCTTTTCAGCCTGTGGCTTTCATGTTTAGCACGCCCTTTCTTCATGCATTTTCAAACAGCAGAGACAGACAGGGTGCCCAGGCTCGGTAGTGCATGTTTTCAAACTCTCCATGGCATCTACACTACACTTTCTTCTAAACGACTGAGGTAGATCTCTGCTTCTGGCCTCTAGTAGCAAGTCAGGACTCAGGAGGATGATTGACTGCTTGCACATGACGGGGCAAGGAGGTGTTCTTTAGTATTTCTTAACTTTCACTGGGTGGTTGGCCAGGACCAAGGTACCTGCTAATCTTCCCCACGATGCCAGGCAATGCGACTGCTAAGTGGTCTTTCATTGTTATTCTGGACCCTCAGTGAGTCACTCCACTGCGTTAGCACTGTCATGTTGAGCTCCTGCTATCCCTGTGCCATCCACTACCCCCCCGACCATCACTTGTGTTTGTTCATCTGCCCTGGGGGACACTGGGGTAGCACTACCCTTAAAAAGATTCCTTCACCTTCTTTCTGTGTCACGACACAGGGCCATTATTGTCTGCTTGGTGCCACTTGCTACTTTATGCAGTAGTGTAGTTTCAGAGGGCTCTCGTGAAAGGTTTAGGCAACTAAGGCTAAAGAGTGATGTAAGAACAGCAACCACTAAATCTATGCATCAATCTTCAGACACAGTGAATAAACTAGTGGGAAAACAACCTAACGCATAAGAGGTAATTAAACAGAAGTGAACAGTGACAATGCTCAACCTAGCTGTAGTTCTACTCCTTTAACCAGTCCCTGGAGGAATGCTCCCCAATTCATACCTCTGTGGGCAGCGAAAAATGACACCTTTATTTCCCTAAAGATCCATTGCATCGCTGATATAGCTTCTTCAGCCTCAATGTGTCTGTACCTTTAATGTTCTGGCCTGCATGCCTGACTTTTATTCCACATTATTACAAATCCACACATTTAGAGTTTACCCATTTCCTAAAGAAACTTACATTCTTCAAACTAATTGTTTTTAAATATGCAAAACACAACAAAGAATTATAAAATGGACTATAAATTTGTGTCTGCTGCCTAGGAAACGTTGAGCTTACAGCTGAACAAAAGAGCTAATTACAGAATTACATCATGTGCCTTAAAATGTTATGGCTTTTGGACAATTGTCTTTCTAAAATCATTTTTTTCATGTGTGCAAAAAGGTGAAATTAACATGAGCTAATTTTTTTAAGGATTACTTAAAGAATTTTAAAGAGAAATTACTATGGACCTTTCTAAGTTGTTTTTGACGGCTGCTTTTTTGTTTTGCTGTGTTATGTTTTTTGAATGATTCATATGCTGAAAAATATATGAGCCTAAAGTCACTCCACGTACATAGGGAAGCCACACGGTAATTTTGTAAATAGGTTTCTCCCACACGTTCCAGTAAATTCAACAAACTGAAAGCATATTTTACCACTTTTTACCACAGCATATGTAAAGAATTCACCAGTAACTTGTAGATAGTGCTGATCTCCAATAACAGATAGTCATATGGGTGGGTGTTTTGAACGATATTCTGCAACACCTCTTCTAGCCTGTTGCAGTAGTTAATGAGTAATATCAAAACTTAAGTAGGTCCCACGAAAATCATGTTTTGATAGTAAGAAAAAACTTTGATATTTTATTAACTCAAGTTTAACTTGAGTTAAATGAAATTTCTGCTTGTGGTGATTTTCAAAGAACTCATGATAAAGTACACAGCATGAAAGAAACACACTTCTTATTAAGTAACTCCTATGTCAAATAACTGCATCAGCCTAGTTCAAAGAGAGAATAATAATAAAAATATCTAATGTGTTAATTGTTTTAACATAAATGTATCTTGTTTATTCCCTTACAATTTTGTAAGGGAATGAATATCTCAATTCCTTTTTCTTCAATAGTACATTTTATAGTCATACATACTGTATATCATACATACTGTATAATAATACGAACTATTTAAACGATGGGCTGGATTGCCACAAAGTGTATCATAAAGTATGTTTTAGTGTTGGATGCCATGTCTACGGTGAGTGGATTTTGAAGGTAAAGTATACAAATTTAATTAATGGTCAGTTTCATCTAAACATTCTATGTAAGAATCACTATTTGTATGTAAAGTTGCAGGATGTTATCTCAAGAGATGGCTTAGCCCTGTGCTGGACTGGTGTTCCTGCCAAGGGAGAGTGAAGTCATTTGTTCACAGTCTTCCTTGGCATCTCATATTTCTGATACAGACCCTCGCTCGTCACAGCCTCCATCAAGATAAGCAGCTTGCCGATAATGGATAGATAGAAATTGATGACTTATTTAAGCATGTGTGTTTTGAGACATAAACTGTCGTGTGATCTTTGTGAATGTGTTTGATTTGTATTCAGATATACAGTAGCATAAGGAGTGTACACATAAACTTGCTTTATTGAGAGGTGACAGAAAACGTACAGGGAAATGTAAACATACACTGATGTTGCAGACAATCTCACACGGTTCAGCATTACAATTAAATAGGGACCTTACAGAGCTTGAATTGATGTGTCCCATTTATAAAGAGAAGAGATCCCTTTCTTAAATTTTCTGTGACATTGACACCCTTTAAACTGAATGAGTGTGGTGATGTGATATAGAAACCTGGTAATTTGCTCAGCCCAGCCACCAGACTTACGTTTCTTCATGTTATGGTGAAAGAGCGACCCTTGGGACCTGTTGGACACTGCAAGCTTGAGGTGACATCAGTGACAGATGGGCATCTTTTTCAATTCGAGCTCCCTCTCCTATAAAGCAGCATGGCAAATGCTAAGTATGTTTATATGTAGGCATGTTCACAAGTCCTTAGCCTGAATCATTCAATCCAGGGTCCGATGGTAGCTGCAGTTTATACTGGCAGGCGACAGGCATAAGGCAGGGTACACCCTAAATGGAATGCCAGTCTATCGCAAGAAACACACACAGATACGCACACATTCACATCACAATTTTCCCAAATGCCAATTAATCTACTGTATGTCTTTGGACTGTGAGAGGAACGACATGGGGAGAACATACAAACTACACAGATAGCACCCCACATCCAGAATTGAACCCAGGGCTTCAGTGCTAACCAATATTAACCACTATGTCACCGTGCCACACTAGTAGCTAAATGAATTGAAACATTCATTCAGACATTTATTAACAGATAAAAGAGTTAAGACCTCCCCCACCCTACCGGAAAGCCTGTTATAAAAGCCGCAACTCCCTTTGTAAGGATATGTTTTCTGTCCTTCCAAGACAGAAATAGCCTTTTGCTTTCCAAGTGGAACTCCATGTACTTGATTTGCTGCTGAGTCATAGATAGGCCTCCGTGATAACCCCATTAACATTCTTGAAGATTTTAGGGGCTTGTATCAAATCTCCTCCCATTCTCTTTGTTCTAGGTTAAAAAGATTGGGTTCCTTCACCTGCCAATCTATGACAATCCACTAAGAACAGGAATCGATGTGGTTTTAACTCCAAGGCTATAACATCCTTTTTCTGGCATGGTGACTAAAACAAATATTAATCTTACTGTTGCATTGTAAAAGTTGAACATAACTTCCATGGATATAAAGAGCTATAAACCCAAACATTCTTTGTTTTATTCTTTGTTTCCCCAGTTTATCTTAATAAAAACATAGAATAATCTACATAAAGACCCAGATACCTTTCATGCACAGCTTCCTGCAGCTAAGAATTACCCGTGTGTTATGTAGACTGTGAGTTCTTACTTCCTGCAAAAACCACTTTGCACTTATCAACATTGAATTTCATATGGGGAAATGCCATCAGGCCCAGGCAATTTACTAGTTTTAAACTTACCTATCCCCCGCAGATCTTCAGTGTCAGTTATGCTAAAATTAACTAATACTGATTGATGCCCTTTTGCGACATGTGGCATGTTATTGACAACATTTATTGTGAAAACCTATGTGAAATATGCATGTTTACTTCTTTTTCATTGTCTCTTATTAATCCTTTATTACATTGTAAGAAAATTAATTTAAAATGATTTTGCATGTTTTTTTGCTTCTTTTGAAATATTCTTCTTTTTTTCTCTCTTGCCATATACAACATGTTTTTAATTTGTGCCTCAGTATTCATTGTTTCTGTCATTTAATTTTAGGGCCTTTTATGTATAGAGTGCTCTCTTCCTCCAAATGGTTTCCTAATTCATCCTTTACACTGTTCAGGTCTTATCTTCCTAGACATGGATTTAATATTTATTTATTGTATTTATTTCCCTTTAGAGACAAATTTGTTTTGATTCTTTATTCTTTGATTTTTTTAAAAGCATAATCATACTTCTTTTATTGGCTCTGAAAAAAAAACTGTTCACTGTTATAATCTATAATCTGCAAAATGAAGTATACTGTTCTAGTTTTAAAAGTTTACATTTGTTCACATACTGTAACACTTGAGCTGGTTTTCCATTAGGTACTAGCTGAATTGTCATTTCCTGATTGGATGTTTACAACAAATAAGTGAAATGAACAAGCTGCATTGCCAATTTTGAGAATAAAAAAGACTTTTTCCCAAAGAAATTTAAAAAGGTCCCTCTTCTGTTCTTTCACTACCTTTTTTTCTTTCTTTTCTTTTTTCATTTGCTTATCTCTTCCAAATCTCTGCTTTCTTTTTTTTCTACTGATTTATTCATTTTATGTAATTCCTTTTATGTAATTGTTGGATTTACACAGTTTGTTTAGGTACTAAGTCTTTCATCTCATGATTGTTCACATTTGCTCGTTACTGTACATGGTACCATGGAATATTCTTTCTTTTCCCTGAAAAACCAATAAAAAATGGAACATAAAAAAAACATTTGTACAATGTAAGACTTTTTGAGGGATGTGCAGTGTTTAAGAACTGAGATCACAGTTGCTGTCCAAACCAATGAGTCATGAGAAGCCATTCTGCTCTCTGTGGGTAGTTCATTCCAGCACTGAGGAACAAGGCCAACAAACGAATGGGTTCTGAAAGTGGAAAACTATAAAGAGAGACAGTTTGTCTGACATGAGAAGAGGAACAGAAGAGAGGCAGGAGCAGGGAAACCAGTAGAGTTCTGACTCAGAAGTGGGCAGGAACAGGGAGCGAGGGGATGGACTGGAGTAATGGAGCAGTACAAGAAAAACAAAGGAGGGACAAGATGAGACTTGGAGTGGGCAACTAGCGGACAGAAATGAAGTCAGTAGACTTTACCGGCCTGGACTAGAAGCTGTTGGTAAGGGAGGAGTGGATTCTGCTAATGTTGCTGAAGAAGCAGAAGGAACATGCCGGAAAAACAATTTTGCAAGGAGAAGATGACACTAAGGTTGTTGGCAGAAGAGGAGTGGAGTATGGTATAAATGGAGTCAACAAGGAAAGATAGGTAGAGGTCCACAGAGGGGAAGGAGGAGGAATGGACAAACGAGGGTCATATCTGAAGAGTTGGAACTCAAGAAGACGTATCCAAGAGGTGATGGGTGTGAAATAGGCAGAGGGAACAATGATGGATCCCAAAACCTCAGGGGACAACAGAGGGGAGAAAAGGAAGGAGCAAAAAGAAAGCCTTTGCATGTGAGATGAGCGAGGTAGGGGGAGAATCAGGCAGGAGTGAGCAATTCCAGAAATTTCTCCTGTAGGACAGCATAAACTGGGACCATACTTTATCAATAAAAGCATAATCCAAATTAATCACTATAAGCGATTCATAATGGGTCCATATTAGGGGAGCAGGGAGAGGAGAAGGACAGCCAGCAGGTGGATTAAGAGAAAGTAAGGAGCGAGTAGAATGGGGGTAGGAGGTGATCTGTGAGGGATGAGATGAAGTGTCGAAGAGCTAATGTGTGACAGAGCTGTAGACGGAGAAAAATGAGTCATCATTGTCTGCCAGCAACTCCAGGGAAGGGCAGTGGCTCATTCCCCACAGCTTTCTGGGAAAGGTGGTTGAAACAAGGGCTTCCATATTGTCTGAACGTGTTGTATCATTTTGGAATGCCCACATAACTCATCTCAAAGGTGTCATATCTGCACATTTTCAGTTTTCTCTTAGATTGGTTAACAGTGATACTGTAGCAATGTACTGTTTGCTTTTGTGGTTCATCATAAAAATTGTAAAAGTCCAAGAGGAGGCCAGCTAAGCCAATGGGAGATGTGGCTTTCTGCATTTTACTGGGAAAAAACACCCATCTAAGTTGCATGTCTCATTTTCAGAAGAAGCCAAAAAACACAGGAAAGCTAGAGTCATTTAGTTTGCATTACAACTTATATAGTAGTAAAATGTTATACCGGGGGCTCTGGTTTAACATTTATGAAAAAAAGATGTTAAGACTGGAATTATTTCTCATAAGAAATAATGGAAATAGGGGTTAATGGGAGTGGGGATGATGTAAATACTCCCTGGACAATGCTAAGTGTATGTATTTCAACTGTAATAGGGACCAGGTCATGACGAAGTAAGGTTACCATTGTGTACATTCATGTTTTCTGTGTATAAATAGAACATTCACATTTTCTGAGCACTTGAGCTCTTAAATGTAATTCGACCTTATTTGAAATGTTTTAGAAACATGCACAAGATGGTATAGTGCATCATGTAGGTGTAGTAAACACAAAGATGAAAGTAACATACAACAAAAATCATTTTAAATTCAACTTCTATGTAAAGTATAATATTGTTATGTACATATAATAAGTAAAGAATCTTCATAATGTATAGAGTAAGATTACTTATATTTAGCTTACCTTGCATCGTAGTCTTTTTGCGCTTCTCGAAATTTTCTTCATAATTGTGTGTGCTTTCTGTTAAGAGGACATTAAGTCAGGGAATAGAAAAAATACATTTGCATCTCAAACACATACAGTTATAAAGTAATACAGCAGTACAGCAATATATATCTATGGTTTTATTAGGAATTTGACATTTTTTATGCAGTGGGCTCTGGACTCCACTCGAAAACCTCACTGTTTTCAGGGAGGAGTTTACGTCCTTTTGACATAAAATCAGAGAATTTTACGTCCACAATCACATAAGGACAATGGCGTAAAAGCAGGGAAATGTAAAATAGCCTCATATATATGGCTTGTGTATGGCCTCATGTTTTCAGCATATTTTTTACATTGTCTGGTGTTTCTGGAATATTTCATTACAATGCCTGCCTGCCTCAGAGCTCCAAAGGAACATAATTAGTATTGGATACTTTGAAGGAAACCAGAGACATGAGATGTTTGAAAAGTATTGTGTTAAAATATTGTGTTACTGTCATGTTTCAGACAAGGCAGAATATAAGTCAGTTTTTGACTATTCATATAAAAATGCTACAGAACTCTGGGCACTCTTTCAATCAATGGCCTGTCTGGAGTTATCATCTCGGTCCCATCTGGTTCAATTTGCAGCAGAAGGAAGTCAAGTCATTTGGAACTGAAATTTGTCACTTCTATTCCGTCACAACTTCATTTACAAATGTGCTTCTTTGTTCCAGACAACAACGAAAAGATGGGTGTCTAACATTTGGAGATTGTAACTTAATCATATCATGTCAGCAACTTGGAATTCTCCACAATTGTAGCTTTAAGGGGAAAAAAGCTTTCCTTACCAAATACTAAGAAAAAATTAAAAGTGCGTTTTTTAATAGGCTTCATGTGAAATTCATTAACTTGTCTTTCACAGAATGTTTAACTATTGGTTGAAATATTAATGAAAGTAATATCTGAAAAGTCTTCATTCTTTCTTGAGTTCAATGTCTTACGTAATCTTACTTGTCTAGGTCTAAGAAATTATTACTAGGGCACAGAAGTACAGTGCTGCAGTGATTATCATTGCTGCCTCGTGCCACTGGAGCCATGGGTTTAATTCCAGACCTCTGGTAATATCTTTGTGGAGTTTAAATGTTCTTACCATGTTCACATGGATTTCCGCAAGGTGTTCTGCTGTCTTCCCACTGTCCAGACCAACTGATTAGCTTCTGGGAGAACTGGCTCTGGTGTGAGTGAGTGCTTGTTTGTCTCTGTGTGTGCCCTGGCGACTCAATCAGGGTGTACCCACTATAGGCTCCAGCTCCCCTGTGACCCTGAATTGGATGAAGAAGCTTGAAAATAGGTGGATGGATGTCAAAACCTGGGAATGAGCAACTTCTTTTGATCCGTTATCCCTCCTGCTCCTGAATGATTAAGCCAGTGAAGGCTCTTTTCAGAGCACAGTTTCATCTCTGTGGTCCATATTCAAGTCAAAGTTATCTCGTTAGGCCAAATGTGCCCAGGATTGACCAAGCAGTCTTTCCCAGTTGGCTGAACTCTTCTTGGGGTTGTATGCCTTTGAGTTAGATAGGTTTAAGACCTGGATTATGGTCTATGTCTTTCTGGGTCAAAGGTGACTTCTTTCAATTCTTTTATTTATAAATCAGAATTGCCATTTGCCCTTTGCTATGCCCATATGGTTTTTGCATCTTGGCACTGAACCACAATTCCCACAACCTTCCTCAGTTGTAAATGAGGAACAGTAGACAGACTCGTGCACCTTCAACCCATTCACTTTTGAACACCATACTGGAGATGCAGTGCTGATTGGAGAAGACACAAGTCCCTGTTACACGACAGGAGTTGCTGTGAAACTGAGAGTCCTGACCAACTAAACCCACCCCAGATCTCAGTGGAGCTCAGCCTATTACCTGCCTCAACTTCAGGAAAATCAGTCATAGCTGACTAGTGACACATCACAGGTTTGGACCTGTGATCATAGAGATCAGAGTATCCAGAGTACTAAAATTTAAATGACCATAGAGATCGGTCTGTGCCTTTACCTGTTGGGTAACTCCATAGCAATCATGCCTCTGAGCAGAGCATGCAAAGAACTCACTCCTTCTTGATGGTCTAAAGGTAGTAGCAGCAAAGGAGTAAAGAACAGCTACTATCCTTAAATGTTCCACCATTTAACACTGGTGTGTAATGAAAGGAAATGGTGTCAGTGATTCAAATGTTCTGAAGAAATGTTTCCCTTTTTGAAATTAGCTAATTTATATGGCATGTCTCCTTGTAAATGTTGCAGACAAATGCTACAGTTGAAGTCACCCTCCTCTACTTACTTGCCATGATATGATCAAGTATTCACAATTCTACAGATGATATGGTCAGGTATTCACAATGCTACACATGAAATATGAAACTTAGCCTTGAGAGAGATAACTCTAATAAATAGTGACAGCCTGAGATGACCTGTTGCTGGAGACAGATGCTGAATCTAGAATAGAGCTAAGTAATCGAGAGCCGCAGGAAATCCACTCTAACACATTCAGCTGCATACACCTGGGGACAAGAGTTAACACCCTCGATCAAGCAGAGGCCTTTACATTTATTCATTTCAGAGTTTTGGTTTTGCCTTTTCACAACTCAAATGAAAAATCTGCAGAACCCAAATCACAGCCTATTCAATGTTTAAAATTCAATACTCTGTGCTACTTTATACTCATAATCGAAACTTTGTTAAAGCAAGCTGATATATCATACAAAGAACAAACGTTCAGTGGCTCGTGCCTGGGTTCAATTACCGGGCTGCGTGGAGTTTGCATGTTCTCCCTGTGTTCAGGTGTGTGGGTGCTCCAGTTTCCTCCCACATGCTGGTAGGTTTATTGGCTTGTGGGAAAATTGGCTCTGGTTTGAGTGTGTCCACAATTGACTGGCGTCCCATCTAGGGCATACCTGCCTTGCACCTGTTGCTTGCCTGGATAGGCTCCAGCTCCCCCGTGACCTTAGGTTTGATAAAACAATTATGAAATGGATGAATAGAAGGAAGTTCAGTTGCTAATAGCTAATCAACCCCAGACATTCCTACAAAGATCACTGTGATTCCCATTCAACAGTGGCTTCAGTGCTTTTATTTAGTTAATTCAGGGCCAAAACCTGTCAGGTGACATTTAAAATGGACAAGTGCAAAGTGTTAATGTGTAGGTACAAACTACAAATATAAAACTGGAAACCGAAAATTGAAACGGGTACTTACACACATATTTTTTAATTTTCTAGACACTGGAGAAGTAATAAAAAATGCAAGCAGAACATACAATATTAGCTAGATGCGTGTGAAAGCTGTGTGTACAGGTTTGATCAACAAGATACAAAATATATTGCTGACTTGGAATCAGGCCAGAAAAGACCAACCAGACGCAAAGGACTTCCCAGACAAAAGAAAGTGCTACACTGAGAGACTAAAATAATCTTTTGGGTCTTGAACAGAGACAAGGAGACCTGATTCAAGTAATCAAATTACTCAAGGGCACTGGGAAAGTCCACCCAGTGGACTTAATCTGAATCAATAGTGAAACTTGAAGCAGAAAAAAAAACACAATTGCAAACTACAGGGATGGGCATTTAAAATAGAGAACAGGAGGCAGATCTTTACACAAAAGGTTGTGGGAGTCTGGAACAAGCTGTCCAGTGATGTTGCTGAAAATAAAACTCTGTCTTTGTTCAAGAAGAGACTGGATGAGACGTAATTAAAGTACATCTCAAAATGTAATTGTGTGGCTGTAGTTGCACTGGTTGTCTCACTGCTCTCTCACCCTGGGTGTTTGATCCTCTTGTTGACGAGAAAAGATTATTTATTATTTCAGTTTCAAGCCATTGAATTAGAAATCTGTATAACAGAACTGAGATCCTCACCCAATATAGTACTATTTTTCTTAATAGTAAGCATTACTGTCTTACTGTACTGTATGTAACACATATTATGCACCAGCATTACCAGCTTGTAGGCTACACTTTGGTCAATACTGGGAGCAGAGACTTCTTCTCCAGTGAAAACCATGATTCTGGTTGAAGTTGCATTGGTGGACCAGTAGATGGCACTCTTCCCTCTGGTCCATATTTCCCAACGAGTGCCCCAGTATACTAAGGACACTGTTGTGGGTGGTGCTGTCCTTTGGTTGAGACATTAAACCAATGTCACTACCTGGTCATTAAAGAGTCCACGGCACTGTTCATAAGATATGGATCTTAACTCTTGTCTAAATTCTGTTTTAGGCATAATTTGGATTTTCTGAGTTCAACTTAAGTCTACCTTAAAAGCTGTGTAGTTACGCTAAAGGGTACAATATGGCTGCACTTTCGCTGGTTGATAATGTGCCTTGATATTCACTGCAATGAATTATGCTATGTCACTGCAGAGAGTTATTAATTATTAATAACGAATATCTTCATATGAGATTTTAGTTTCCACTTAGTTCTGTTAAAATCCTTAATTATATTCCAGTCTTCAATGTGAATCGTCCTTTAGACTATGGAATTTTAAAATACGAAAGTTATTTATTTCGCTAATATACCCTTACATGCTGTAAATCATATTTGGGATTTAAAAAAATGAAGAAGAAAACTACAATTCCCATAGTGCAGTTGGAGATCAGATGTAGGGTGGAGGGAAGGATGACGCAAATATAAATTGCCAACTTTCAGTCATTGCTGAGGTGGGACAGCGGGATTTGTTCTTGTGCTTTGTTAGGTGACTAAGTTTAATATTTTCTTTTATTTGTTTCCCCATGGAGCATAATGTATTGATTAACGATAATTTTACTGAAATGTAACAGTGGATGGGGTTTAATTTGTGTTCGTGGATTAAAGGCTTTGTGATGACCGATACACGATGTGCAGCCGATAATCAGGAAGCGTTTCTAGGGCCGAAAGGTGTGATTGTGGAAGGGGTTTTAATGCCAGATATTTCTATAAAAAGAGATCTGCAATATGAGAAAATCGTTTATAGAGCTCTTGTTCGAACTCAATCTACAGGTTGTAGAGAAAACTGCTGGGTGCTGTGATTGGTCCAGAAAGTAAAGGCGTACTAAGTTAAAGCCTTTAAGTTTCGGTCATAGAACAGGTCTCCGGTCCAGAATCCACCACACTAAACGAGTTTATTTTCAGAGTGGTTAGGTTCTTGTGTCAATGTAGTAATTTGCTTAACTGTGCTTCTACGTCTTGACAAATGCAAAGTTTATTAAAAATAGAACTATGCTTGAAAACAACAATTATCCCATTTGTGAACTTCCTTGCATTGTTAGTTTGCATATGGGTCCCCTTTGAACTACTTGGATTTTTGCTAAAAGATAAGGAAAATAATACACTTTAAAGACACCTGCCGCCGTTTTCTGGGACATTTACGTTATTTTGTGTAGGGAAGGTTTTGTAAACCATTTTCTGGGCGACAGAAGAAACCTCTCCGTACGAGGCATTTTGTTTAAATTCGTCATCACCTCGGAAATGAGTAATAGTCTGCGAACAGTTAGTGCAGATGTACATGGTGTAACGTGACAATTTCTATGAAGTTGTAGCTTAGCATAATTTAATAAAAACGGTATAGCATGCGAGGTTATTACACCGGTTTGACATTCCTTTGCATAGAGTACAGTATGTTACACCTATTAATATGAAATATTAGTTAACCGATACAACAGTTATGTTAAAAAGAAGTTCTTGGTAGAATTGGAAAAAAAGTAATAGTTTATTGTTAAACTGTTGTATTCAAGTAATTATGCATATCAGGAAAATTTGTTTCCGATAGTGCGTCTTTTAAATTGGCAGCTCCTACCATTGCTAAATAAGAGACACCTAAATAACTTGACTTCAGGTTAAATAGTTAAAGGCTGGTTGGAAAACGAGTGGACTGTGCTGGAAAAAAGTGATTTTATTAAGTTTAATTCTGTCTCTCAAGGGGTATTCTGTTCTTAGGTTGTTTGACACCTGGGTCTATTTAAAGGTGTTTTCTGTGTTGCCTGGATGGTGCAAAGCTTTTAATCATTTGTTTGAGGTCCAGTTATAGTCTTCTGCTTTAAGTCTTGACTAGCTGTCTGCGAGGCTGCTAAAAATGATTTCAGCACTAGGAATTTTAATTAGAAAAAAGTGGGATGTAAATAGATACTGAGCTCTACATCACTGGTAAGGGTAAAAAGGACAGTGTGTATGTTTTATGTTTAAATTTGTAGCGGCTAGTTGTAATTTCTGCAAATTCTTTCCATCCTCATAAAGCTTGGCTCCAGTAAGGTGCCTCTCCTTACCTGTGCAGGTTTATTTTTTACTGTGGTTGTGGTTTCTGCAATGAACACCTTGCAGTGTAACTGGGAACATGAACTACTTTTATTCACTGAGCTAAGCTGAGAAGTGGGTACCTATAGTATAGCAGAATGCCGTTTCAAAACTATGGCTCCTTAATGGTATACTATTACAAAATCGGAATAACTGTGAAAAAATGTTGTGGTACATGTGTTCCGATTGGCCTGGCATTCTGACTGATTGCGTATTGTGTGGGTACGGTACATATGCCAGAATGTTAGCTGACAAGCCTGCTCGGTACTTTTACAAAATCTTCTAATTGGAACTTATTTTAAAGCAGGATCTCCAGTTCATGAGGAGACAAAGGAAAAGCCTACAACGAGACATGGATTGTACTTGGGCTGGTATTTTAGAGATGGTTCAGTCATACTGAATGTTTGAACTGTTTGGAGCTTTGTTTGATTAAAGGAACATTAAATGCCAAAACAAAAAATTACGGATTAATCATACCTGGTGGCTGTCTTGCCATTGGATGTACAGTGGCTCCCGTTCCAAATTGGCAGTAATCTGAAGTGCTTGCTCAAGTCAGCAGATGAAGAGGATGAAGGCTGCTGGATAGGCAGGCCTGGGCTGAATCCAAGTGAAATGTGAATAGATCTGAGGGAGGATGTGGCTGCCAGGAAACCATCTTATCTGAAAGCACTTCAAGTTACTTGCATCAAAGAAATGAGAAAATGTAGCAGGATGGATGCTGCCATCTCATACATACCCACAGAAAATGTTTGCATGCTGTAATGTTAGACAAGAAAGCGCAGATCAGATACCAGCATTGTTTAATAGATACCAGCAGATACCAGCAATTGTTCTTGCACAGCTACGGTTTGTGTAAGGTAATCTAGATAATATAAATGTCATGCATATGTAATGTTACATTAGGATTTTAAGGCTAATACGGAATCCAGAATGGGTTCTGATCCTTATACAAAAGAATTTCATTTTACACAGTTTTGTGTGTGAGAGAGAATGGGTGTTTCTGACTAAAGGTTGGCTTTGAGACTGAAACGCCTCATAATATACATTAAGCGACTTACGTTGGCTGCTGTAGTGTAGTTCTAATTGCAGTCTCTTTCCAAGACTGCAGTGTTTAAGCAGCCCTTCCCCCCTCAAAGCAACACCTGATGACAGTTGCTCAGCAGCAGGGTGCTGTTAGAGGAGGATGCTGTCTGAAACCGCCAGGTTGGTGACAGGTTCGCAGTTTATCTGAAGCTATTTATACACAGATGTAACATTCGTTTTCTGTGGTGTGTTGCTTTGTGAAAGGGTTTTGGGAAATTCAGATTTCTATTTTTTTTGATAACCAGGGTTTTATTTTTTTCAGTGTCGGGCAAAGTGGAAAAATGTCTGGAGGAAAATGGTTACAGAATAACCCGATTGACTTAAAAACAGATTCCAGATGGGAGGGAGCCATTTGTCCAGTTGAACACATTTGGTAGTTGGTAATTAATTGAGGCAAGGGCCTCGCCAAGTTGGTTCTTGAAGAAAACCAGCATTTCAGTGTCAAAACATGTCTGGTCAGTTTGTCTCCCACAATCCTTCGGTGAAGAAGTGCCTCCTACTCTCACTGTCAAATGGACTGCCACATAGTTTTCACTTGCGCCCTCTGGTTTGTGTTTCACTGTTCATTTTGAAGAATCTGATTGGATTTTGTCAGTGCTCTTGAGGATTTTGAATACTTGGATCTTGGATCATAGTCTTCTATGTACAGGACTAAAAAAGGAACATTGTTTCATGTTTGAATTGGGTAATTTATAGATAGTATCGGAGTAATATGTAACTAGTTACATGTAACTGTAATAAGATCCCATTTTATGACAGCTGTAGCAGTTCCTTTTGCAGACAGGTAATATAAAGTATAAACGTAAAGTAGTTCTTAAGCTGACTTTTTCAGCTTTTAATAGGCCTAAAATAAATCAGAAAACACCAATCTGCTACAGTGAAAAACATGCATTTACTATGGAAGTAAAAATCACATGAGCATACATGCTGCATTATGTTGACTGAAAAGTAGTCTGGTGAAACTAGTGTCTTTAATAAGTGGGCTTCCTGAGAAATTTGAGCAGGCAAAGAAAACATCTCTGTTAAATGTTCTCTCTGCTTTCCTAAGCAAAGGTCCGATGCATAAAATTGGAACATAGTGCCCTCAGATAAGCTGTGATTGTGTCAAATACCTTCTTCACTTTAGCTGGACCTCACAGTACAGGGGTGGCCATCCTAGTGCTGGAGGCTACAATCCAACAGGGTTTCTGAGGTTCATCCTCAAATCGTCACTCTGTAAAGCCTTGGAATTCATCAGCTTTAATCCGTTGGGTAAATGAATTAAGTCAGGAATGGTTGACTGTGGTCTTTGTGTGTTTTGGTGTGTTGATATTTTCATTTTAAATGATATTTAGACAATTCACTGGAACAGCCCGCCTGCTTTCAGTGGTCAGAATGAAAATATTCCAAGTTTTTGTAGGCAGTGACGATTTAAGAATGACGAGATGAAACTTCCTGGATTTTGCCTCTCTGACTTGCGTGTGTTTGCATTTTCATTTAAAATTCTTTCTTTTCAGAATTATTTAATATGCATTAGTTAAAAAGTATTGCAAAGTGGTATCCTATGAACACAAACAAATAAGCCCAACAGTATTATAACAGTGCCTTTCTGGTGATGATTCTGAGGTGATGTAAGAATACAATATTGACAATGGATTACCGCCTATATTAAACTGACTTTTGAGTGGGACTTTTCATCATGGTATCTTTAGTTCGCTTCAGAATTGAAACGAACCAGTTTAAAATGTTTTAATCCAATCGAGCCTTAAATTGAAAATAGATCAATAAGGATTTGATGTTGTTGTAGTGAAACCTGTGCAGGATTGTGGTTTCAGGATGGCAAGACCTGCAATGTTTGGCCAACCTGTTCTGAGAGCAGTGAACAGACGCAGGCTTTGCACTTCCCAGCACACAGCCGTACTGGATAAATCAAGATAAGATGAGGGACAAGTAATGGGTTTATTCCTGGCTGAAAAGAGAAGTAACAAAACACAATGTTTTCCTCCTCACAGCTGGAGAAGGCTCCAAGGCCGAAACGTTGTGTTGTCTTCCTTCTCTTTTCAGCCTGGAATAAACCTCTTACTTCTTCCTTTGCTGCCTATGCACGCTTTCACAGCTACCCACCTGAACTAAGATAAGATCACTTTATTAGCCCTGTACAATTTCTTGCGTTAGGAATTTATCTTTTCGCATACCCCAGCTTGCTCGCCATGAGACACAGACAGGCAGAGAAGCTTGGGGTCAGAGCGCAGGGTCAGCCATTGTACAGCGCCCCTGGAGCAGTTGGGGTTAAGGGCCTTGCTCAGGGGTCCAACGGAGTAGGATTCCTCTGCCGGCTGCGGGATTTGAACCGGCAACCTTCCAGCCACAGGCGCAGTAATGTAATTTCATAAGTAATGTTACTTTTTTCAGAGTAATAATTGAACAGTTATGTTTTTAATGTATAACAAATTTGGGACTACTTTTCAAAAGTAACTTCTCCAACATTATATATGTCTTATTGCAATTCTGCTGCCATTGTAATTGAATCAAGGCAAATACATGCTACTTTATTTGTAACTGACGAGTACTTACAGCGCTGTCCCAGCTATCATCTATTCTAAACAGACCTGTGTTTGCCAGTGTGTCAGCAGAGCATCTCCCATGTGCTGCAGATGTCACACCTGTGAAGTGCTGTCTCAGGCATTAAGCATGAGGAGCAATTTCACTCTCGACACCTTTACTGCAAATTCTTTCTTCTCATGCAGGTTACATATTTTATTTTTCATTTTTGGCCCTCTGTTGACACAGTTAATGTAAAAAAGTAAATACGACTGTTTTACTTAATTGAAATTTTCATTACTGCTGTACACCTTGTGACAGTACTTATAATTGTGAAAACTATTTTTTTTGCAAAGTGTTTTATAATTGTGTAATAAAAATCTTCAGCTGTAGCTCATGTACCCAGTGAAATAGGTGGATCATTACAGTGATTATTATAATCTGTAGGCCTCTGTGAATAATGAATTTCTACAGTAAATCAGCTCTCGATCAACCTCTGACTTTTGACACCACACTCTTGATTGTTCACATCCAGCTACATTTTAAATGAATACTTGAATTGGATTTCCACTCAAGCACATTTCATTTCTTCAGCTGAATCAGGCCTGACCTTTCTGCAGACTGAACAGCTACTGTATGTTGATGTTCCTGCAGTCTTTTACTGCACTAAAGTATTGGCTTTAAACAAACCATGCTAAAGATGATTAATTTGTCTTCTTTGAAAAATGGTTTAATTGTGATGAAGCTTTCAGAGAACAATGACAATACCGCTTTCTTAGGGCTGCTTTGTTTTTGTTTGGCATTTGTCTGTTCAGTCTTGTAAAATATGTAGGAATATGTAGATAAGCCCTCTATCACAGCATTGTATTGGTAGTGATTCTGTCCTTTGACTCTGTGCTTGTTCCAAACTGGCTCATTGCTAAAACCTACACTCATGGCCACAAAAGCAGGAGAAAATATCTATGGGCTGGAATCCTTATGGCTTCTGGAGGGTTTCTGGAAGTTCTCTATCTACTACAGAGCAAGAGATAATGACTTTCACTTAACCATGAAGAGCTTGATTGGCACAAACTCAAGAAGATTCAGTTTCCACAAGAAATGGAGTTCAGAACCTCTGTCCTACTTTATTTTACCTTCAGTCCATGACAGTTGCTTCAATTGTATTGCTTAATTGATGCTTAACTCGTTAACTACAGGTTATTGTAACAGTAAAAAAGTGGGAAAAGTGAACTTTTTTTTTCTCTATTGAGGTTTGTATGCTCTCCAGATGGTACAATTGATTTGAAATGTGGCAGCATTATCTATTATAAGTACCAGAATAAGAAAGTGTAGTTCTATTAATATTTCCTAAAAGTTGTTACTACTTATATAATATAGTATTTTTGATGTAAAAAATGAATATACAGCTAAATATTTAGAACTGGGCAAAGAACATGAAGGATGCTTTCTTAAACACCTGTAATTTTGGAATTGGCAAACTGTTTTATGATTTATGATTTGGTGAGTAAAGGATTGGGTAAAGGAATTTGTAATCATAAACTAACGAAACTAACATTCTTTCAGACGGTGTTTAACACTATTAACAGTGTTGATTTTGGTGTGTTTGTGATACAGGTATGGAACTATTATTTTGTTGCTTACATGCTGAGAAATCAAACTTGTTTATCCAGACTGTTTCCTTAATACAAACACAGTTCATAAAAGATATTTTAATGTAAGTTCTTGTACTTGTTTGGTGTCTTTAAAAGTTGATCAGATCATTTGCATATCCAGGTTTTTGCGTCTGTTGTTTGTGCAGAATGAATGCTCTCCTTGTATGCAGATTTTAAATGCACTAAACTATAGGATTTTGTTTTCTAGGTGTTGATTGGAGGATCTCAGAGAACAATGTTTGACGTAAAAGCCTGGGCAGAGTACATTGTTGAGTGGGCTGCCAAAGACCCCTATGGCTTCCTCACCACTGTGATCCTGGCTCTAACTCCACTATTCATAGCCAGTGCAGTGTTGTCATGGAAGCTGGCAAGAATGATTGAGGCCAGAGATCGAGAACAAAAGAAGAAACAAAAACGTCAAGAAAACATTGCAAAAGCAAAGAGGTCAAAGAAAGACTGAGAGACTTGGGAAGGGCAAAACAACGGCACATTTCTACAACTTTGATTCCAATTCCTTCCATAAAGGAGTCTCGTTCTTTGTACAGATTTTACAAGAGACGTTTAGCAACACTTAGAAACCCAGCAGTTCCTTGAGCTGTGGTAGCAAAGTTAATGACTGGGAAGTGGGTGGGGGCGGGGGCAAATATAAAATTGAATTTATTAATCACTAGCAATCTACCATAATAATTAGTGTGTATTATGCTGTAGCCTGTCATTGAACACTGTCACCATCTATTGTGATAATATCCAGTTGTGTGTTTCTGTTACTACAGTATGTCACCTGCTGGCTTTTTTTAACCATTAACATGTTTTTGTAAAATTCAGTTTGCAAAGATCTACAATCTTCTGTTTTGCATTGCATCCCATTTGCTACTCTTCAGAATGCGTTCCTTGTACTGTGACAGACCGCACCCGTTTCTTTAGTAACTGGGGAGAAAACTGGTCTTTTGTCTGACCAAGTTTCAAATGCTTTAAAACAATATTGCGTTAATTTGCAATACCTTTCCAGATGTTCTTCTATCAGATTCCTTTATTTTTTAATCACTCTTGTCTTTATCCTTTACATACATTCTAAACAACTGGGCTCTTGATAAATATAAGTGGAAAAAATTAAAGCAGGAGGCTGGGCTTTCAGAGATTTGTGTAGCCTATGATTTAATTTAATAATCCCTGGCAAATTGACAGTTTACTCTTTACAGGATGCCCAACAAGAAAAACAAGAAATATATAAAATCAGTTAATAGTTTAAAATTTTAATAGTAAAGTGAGGATTTTGTAAATACTTGTTAACATCATATGAATGGAACACTTATGATTTTAATTAATAATCTGCTAAGTGGTGAAGAGTCAACTTTTACGAATTATCAAAAACTCAAAACGCTACAGCTGTGGTTACCAAATGAAGAATACTGAAACAGTGATATGAATTTAATCAGCACCAGAATTCTTATAATATCCAGAGTACATAATTGAAAACCGTCACCACCTACGTGTACATTTCAGTATTAAGATTTACTTCGGATGTCATGTTTTTGTTCTGAATATGCCTAAAGAATCATAATAAATCAATTTCCTAGGTTAATGATATTTTTCAGCTTCATGTTAGAAACATGTTTTTTTATCTGTGTCACTTGTTGGCCCCATATCTTTTTCTGTATCTGTATTTTTTTAAAACAGGTGCCTGTAGCAACTGTCGCATTATTGCAAGACAGCTATTGCTGGGTTGCTCAGAATAAAAGACAAGTTGTCTCCAAAGAACAAGCCATTCCTTATTTTCGAGCCGAGCAGAGGCACTGGTTGGTGTGAATTTCCGAGGGCACGCGGGTGTTGCTGTACACCTGTGCGAAGGCGGTGCTGTTGATAAGAGTGGTTCCTCTTGAACCAGCAGTGCGGGATTCAGCACGTGAGGAACTGCTGACAGCTCTAGCAAATGCCCACTTTCCTTAACAGCCCAGAAAATCAAGAGATTGACCTGAGTATATGCCGTTATCTCCAACGTATTTAAATACAGCCTAGGTTTATTTAAATAAAGTCTAAATCCACTTAAACATTTTCTCATAATTAAAACAAGTTTCTTTTCTTCACGGTCTCTCGAGCGGAACAGTGCATCACTTTCGAGGCCCCACAACCTGAAGAACTTTGAAAACAATGGTTTTAGAACAATTTTAGATTAAAACAGCAAGAGGGTCTGGCTGAATCACAAAGACAACAGGTCAGTTTACTCATTTTTAAAATGATCTCCTTAAATCGAAACGTTTCATAGATTTCCACAGACATTTAACATGAGAAATCCTTCGGAAGGAAGAAGCTATTTAATAAGAGTAACATGACGAAGAAATATGCTCATTATAATATTAATAAACATTAATATACCCTATGTAAAGTGAACAAACTAATATTAAGTTAGTTCACTTTGCAGTAATAAAGTGACAATGTGACACAACATGCAAAGTTTTTGACGTCTATTTAACTGCATTTTTTACTTTTTGGAGCAGTGCACTTTTCTGAAATCTGAGAGCCTTTCACCCTAGTGGCGGTGATTAGAAGAGCTGAATACATTTTAGGATTCGTTTTCTTCATTCACAGTCATTATGGCCATTCCACGGCACGACTTATGACTTGGTGTTGTCCCCAGAGGGCTTCCAGGACCCAGGCTCAAAGGTGTTGGCTGTACTGGTAGGGTCTTCGCTGGGCCCAGTCAGCTCAAAGCGCCGGGCTGAGGCGTGTCCTTTAATCTGAACCTGTGCTGGCCGAGCCACCAGCCCTTCCTCCTGCTCCTCGACTCGAAGAGCCATCTCCCTGTCTGCCACTTCTTTGGCACGGGCTTTGATGTCATCCCTGTAGCGTTCGTTTTTCAGTAGCTCCTTCAAATTAAACACAAAGGTGAGATTAGCTCAGTAACGCAAAAGCAATGGGGCTCCATGTAACCTTGAATATGCTCATGAAGGGCTATAGGGGAGATTTTTCCTTACCCTGCAGAAATACCAGAGCCAGTCTGGCACTCCTTCCAAGTGTTAAATGTAGATGAAAGCCTAGTACAAGCCCGTACTGTCTCACCCTCATGACTCATCTTAGAATGATGCATTGTGAGGTGCAGCTTTGTGTACCTTCTTTATTAACCTTAAAATTATTTTTTTTTGTGTGAAAGTTTGTTCCAGACTAAATTGGATTCCTGCACTGGAGGTATAGAAAGCAAATCCTTCTGGCAAAATAAGAGATGCCTAATCTTTAAATTGGAACTTTATACCATTGTGAAACATAAAAATGATGCAATGCTACTGACATTTGACAGACCAATATAATTCAGAATAAGAACACACCTTTAGGTTAAAGAACATAGGCAGCAATTCCTCTAACTGTACAGTGACATATGGGGAAGGTTTAAGGGCCACTTTTATTCTTTGCACAGTTATAATTTTTTAATCTGAAGGGTCAGCATTCTGAATGTTAGGACAGTTACACCTATGTGACAGATGATGGCATTAAGCTTTGGACTGCTATAAATTAGCTTAGAAATAACATAAATCCTCAAGGCTTGTTGGAAGCTATTTTGATGTAGTTGTTTCCCATTTCCCAGTGGTATATCATGACAGTGAACCCAATAAAAGATCTATCCTGATGGAGTTATAGTTGCACTCAAAACAGCTATATGGTATTTAGACATTGTTAAATGTAATTTAATTCACCTTACTTGTGTATTAAATTTATTACAAGAAGTAGTATCAATTTTGACAAATTAACTGGACAAGGTGAAAAAAGCAATTTATCCTGTGTTAAAGCACTTCAGTAATGCAATTAATATATATTTGTGGCTAAGTTCTATTCAGACATAGTGCTCTTCTCAATGGGGCAGTCTAACATATTGACATAAAGGTGTGGTGTGTGTATATAAATCTAAGTCCTGTTTGTGCTAACCAATTAATTTACAATGATTTGGTATTATAAAGCTTTATTCAATGTTTGAAGACAATGAGGAACCACTGTTGATAGTAAAATTTGTCAAAAAAAAAAGTTCTACAAAGAGGTAAGGAGAGGAAAAAATTGAAAACCTTCATATTTACTTAGAAAGACAGGATTGAAAGCTGTCCACAACATTCACTTCAAGGTCACACAATGTGAAGTGCCAAGCAAAACGATGAGTAATTCTTTTGATTCCCATCAACACAATTAACCAGTAGGAAACAGTCAACAAGTTTCAAGTCCCACCAGTTTAAGCATGTTGTGTCAAAACCCTGCCCTGAGATATTAAGATCATATTTAAGGTAAATGAATTTCCCTCCATCCTTTCTGGTTTCTTTTCATCCTGAGTTTTGACTTGTGTGTGGTAAAGTTATTTGGATGGTCTGAAAGTGCATTTAAATGCTTGCATGTTCCCACAATGTGCTGTACTACATCACTGTTACTGCTTTGTTGTTCAAAATGTTCACCCGTAAACATCTATGACATTCAAGGCAATAGTTCTTCTTTTAATTAGAAAAATGCTTAATTCCTTATTTTCCTAAGAGACAACACAAGTAAAAAAAAATATTTGGAATTAGGACTTATTAAATCGTTTTTTTGGCTTATTTTGTATTTTGTATTTATTGGTGCTAACACACCTCCATAATTAGAAGCCATTCAGGGAAAAAGGATGAAAATCTGGAAAAGCTAAAACATCAATAAATAAAAAAAGAAACAAGTACTGGGCCTCTGTGATTCTCTTTTCTGTCCCTTTAAACCACCTAAATATTTTTAGACATTTATAGTCTTTTTCTTAAACTCTTTTACTGTTCATTACTCAAAACATTATCTTCATTAATGGTACTGTTAACAGTAAAACTCCTAAGAGCTGTATTATAAGTATTACAATTATGCACTTAATTACATAATTAATCCAGCTATACAACTAAAAGCACAGTTGGAACAAAAACCAGTAGACACTTGGGCCCTTTAGGAACTGAGTTTGAGACCGCTGAGTAATGGCTAGAGAAGTATTTTGTTCTTGCAAATCCATCACACACTCAAATGCAGATCTGCCTGAAAATACTTAACTTATTAAAGAATTAATAGGATTTTAAGAGTTGCTGCAAATCCATTCTGAATTTTGTTCTAACTGCCTGTAAATTGCTTAATTGATCTAATTATAACTGGGCAACAATACCATGGGGAAATGATTAATCAGTTCTAATTAAAAGATACCTGATAAACCAGGTATTGCATACCTGCAGGACTATGGGCCCTGAAAGAATGGGATGATTGCAACCTCTATGGCAGTGCACACCCAGTCATTCGAAAAAAAAATCCATCCGCAAATTTTAGAATAAATCGAGGATGCAAAGTATATATTTTGCCATATCAGAATTTTACAGTGAACCCACTGGATCCGAAGGAAACATTCTTCAGAAAAAGGGCTAGAACACTTAGCTCTTCAGGAACAGCTGTAGGCAACTGATACACAGGGTGGTGAAAAAGTATATACCATTATGATTTTACGGATTTTAACATATTTAGCCTTCACCTAGTCCTCGCAAAGTCCTAATAGTTGATAAAAGTAACCTCATTTGACAAATAACACACAAAAATCTACTTTATCAAAATTAAAAAGAAAAACACGGCTTGTAAGAAATGATGAGTCTCTTGCATCGCCTGGGAGGAATACAAAATGCTTCAACTCCACAGCATCCCTGGTGGTTTAGGTCTGGACTAAACCCCAATAAGGTTTTATATACAGTACTTTTAGGCCTTGGTGTGGACTACAGTAGGTGAAGGTGAAGTATATCTAAATATGCTAAACCATAAAATCTTAGGGGGACGTACTTTTCACCACAGTGTATGTGGCAGAAATAGTCCCTTATTGTTGCTCGGTGGGCCTTTTTTTCTGCTCTTTCAGCATTGCAGTATGCACCAAGAAAAAGCGCATGGGTGGGAGGGGGAAAATTCCACAGAAATTCACCATCCTTCTTTTCATTAGTTTTATAACCTCTGCACAATCGCGATCAATACCTCTCCGACGGTTCCTTTGATTACATGCCAAGAAAAAAAAAAACCTGTATCTTTGGTCACTGCGCTGAAGCCCAGATGGGGGAAAAAAAGAAATGAAGCAATGGACTAATCAAAAGCCAAATTGTCAAACTGGCATGGACCACCGGTAAAGCGCTTAACAAAACAAAAGTGTTAAAAAGTTTATGAATCTGAACTGCTAAAAGAACAATTGAGAATAAAGGAACCCAAACAGGAAATCCTCTCCACCCAGCACCCTCTGCACAACAGGTAGAGGATCCCCAAACTACAAGACAGCTGCCACAGACGCCCTTCAAGCCTCCACCATCCCCCGCCCCTTCACTCTGGCTGACTGACATCAAACAGGCCGGGATCCAGTGATGTCAGCAGACAGAAAAATAAGTTTAGATCTGCGGTATTTCAGAACAGTTTGGTGAAGCTGTTACGTTCAGATATTTCATTCCAATATTCCGTTTTAGATCTTACATTATAAGAGTTATAAGCCATTATAAGAGTTAAGCCTCAGCATCATGTTATCGAAATGAAAGAAAATCTGTTCAAAATATGTCAGGCCCCTGAATGTGGGTAACACAAGATCACACTAGAAGAAGGAATGTAAACATCTGTGCATCCATCCATTTTCTACCTGCTTTATCCACTGCAGGGATAAACCGGAGGAGGAGGAGCCTATCCCAGCAAGCAACAGGCACAAAAGCCGAGATGTCAGTCCATCTCGGGGCACACACACTAGGGCCAGTTTTCCCCAGAAGGCAATTAACCTACCAGTATGTCTTTAGACTGTGTGAGGTAATAGGAGCACCCAGAGGAAAACCAAGCGAACACAGGAAGAACTTACAAACTCCACATATCTAGAATTCAACTCAAGGCCCAGTGCTGCAAGACAGCAATGCTAACCACTGCTCCGCTGTGCCATCCACTGTAAACACCTTAAAACCAAATATTTTATTCCTTCATAGAATGCTCTTAATGTACATATGTTGGGAGGTAATTTGAATGGTCGGTCAAATATAATAATAATAACAACATCACTTTATTAACCCTTTACAATTTCTTGCATTAGGAATTTGTCTTTTCGCATACCCCAGCTTGCTCTCCATGAGACACACAGACACACAGATAGGGAGAGAGCTTGTGGTCAGAGCACAGGGTCAGCCATTGTAGAGCACTCCTGGAGCAGTTGATGTTAAGGGCCGTGCTCAGGGGCCCAACGAAGTAGGATTCCTCTGCTGGCTGTGGGAATTGAACCGGCAACCTTCCAGCCACAGGCGCAGATCCTTAGCCACAGAGGCACCTCTCCGTGGATAAATATATTTATCTAATAATGTAAGTTCGATGCAGCAAAAGAAAGATCCTAACCTTTCAGAAATAAATCATTCATAACGATGCAGCAAAATGGGAATCGGGAATATTTTCCCTTTCATTTCCATCAAAGCAGGTCAAAGCAGCAGACATACATAGTTTAAAGTGGATCTGGAAAATGATCATGTTAAAAAGAGGACTGGAGCTTGCGTGTACATTCTGTTAAGTGTTGGCACACAGAAGAAAAGCTGCTGGGCGGGCACCAGTAATTTAACCTTGTGGTCCCAGTGTCTGTCACTGGTCTCAATGTTCTTTTTTCATTCGTACTGTCTCTAGGTAAACCGCTGATGAGCAAATTCAATTGCTAGAGTCTTCACAATTTTAATGGAAACAGACATCTCCGAACATGTGTCAGACTTTAAAATTCTTCTCTGCCACAAGCCTGCAGTTGAGGAGGAGAAACAGAAAGCACCATGACTGGCCTACTAATTTTGGGTTTTATGTAAATCAATTTTTTGACCAAGGAAACATTTTCTCGAGAACAGTGATAGTATTGAACACTGCTTCAGAATACAAGCCAGGCTAACAAACATTGCCCAGATTTTAATTAGTATTACTGATCAAAGAATCTTTTGACCTGAACTTTCACTTGTCGACAACTTGGCAAATACAGAACCTACTAAAAAAGTATTTGCTCATGAAAGGTGCTTCATCGGTTGTTTATGGTCAGGTTTATCAGATTAAATCTTAAATAATTGTATTATCTCTATTTATTTATGGTAACTTCAAAAGAAGAAATACAGTATAGGATTTGCAAATATTTACCACCTTTATCTTAACAAGAGAAATTATACCAAGACACCTAGTTCAAGACCCATTGCCCCCTGACCTGTATCCATGGATACCTGATGACTGACAGTAGAGCAGGCAGAAATACTATTACAGGGTTGTTTCATGCCAGGATCCTGACAAAGATGATCAAGTAGAAGAATTAACTGAAGATATGCTGCTGACTTGAGCCAAAACACCTGTGCACAGGTCTTTGTCATTTGTGAATATGATTTTCAGCCGCTGAACCACTCACCCGGAAGTCTAGCTCAGCCCTTCTGGGATTACAATTTCAACAACCTCTTTGACATATGAGATTTGTAGGCGAAAATGAGACAATGGGACAGATGCATTTACACCAGGGGTTGAGAAGGGAACTATGCTGGAAGGTGGAATTTGGGTGAACAGTTTTAAGTCCTTTATGCCATGAATTTACAGACAAGTATGAGTCTATGTGGGACTACAGTCTGCTTGGAAGTTTCATCGTCGGGTTCCATGCATAGGAGTGCTTGTAAAATACTGTGTTGCCCTTCACGTGCCTGTGATCCTTCTGTGATTTTCAAACATGTTAGAAGCATGACTGTAGATTTCTTCTCTATGGTGACAACAATGATTTATTATCAATCTTTATACAGTATTTCATGTATCATTCACCTCAAATTATTCCTTTTGGAACACTCAGACACTACTCTCTTTGGGATGTTATGCTATTATAGGTTGTAATACATCCATTTTTATCACTCCTTTCTATAATGAAAAGACAAATAGGCCTCCAGCAGTATGACCACGTGAAAAGAAATATCCTTAATTAACCTAAATCTGGTAAATTAAACTTCTCAATGAGAGAGAGACTAACAAACTAATTCCTTCTAAACAAAAACTAAAGCTGCTAGCCAACTGGGGAGAATCTATAAATCAACAGCTCCAGTCATGAACTCTGCAATGATACTCTCATGACTATTACAATGCATGTATGGTATCTTCTGATGAATTTCAGTTCTGGAAACTCATTTGAGGGTTGCAGCAATTTGGTGGCAACAGTATAATTTTGTGGGAGGACATTAATGCTAACACCTGGTGTTGTTGCTGGTCATTCATATTATGCTGACCACATTTTGAAACCTGTACTACTCCCTTTATTAAAGTAACACAATCACGAATCCGATTCTTTCATGTCAATCAAAGGCATTCAAATGCCTGCTGTATCATCAGATCTCTTCTCAACTGTGCATACGAGATGAGTCAGGTAGGTATGTTTGGCAATGTAAATCACAGCCAGCTAATGATGAACCATCTCAGATTCGGCAGTTGCTTTACAGACAATGCTGTGATCTGTGTGCAACTTGTCTTTCAGTGTGTGCCATTCAGCTTCCAAGCTTGTGTTTGAGCTACCACTGTCATTTCCTATGGCGACACTGCCAAATAACTTACACACGGCTCTCAGTGACTTCAAACCCATACAAATTTGTGTATTTGAAAAAACTGTTTCTCAGGCCATATTTCAGTTGCAACTGTTACTATTTTGCAAGAGTGCATGAACATCCAATCCTTTGATTCTTTACCACCAGTAAACTAAGCTTGAAAGGCACTGACTACGTTTCCAAGGGTGAACGATAGCTTCCCTTTAATAATTGGTAAAAGATGTGAGATTGCATTTAAACAGAAATGCTGTTTAATCTGTTTCCACATTTCAATGTAATTTTATATTATTGTGTTATGATTACATATAGATGTGTTTATTCCAATGATAGATTAGAGTAACCAATGCAGTCCTCTCTGTTTTTGATCATGCTGGGCCTTCTAGTGTCACATCTAACTACAAAAAAAGAGTACATCTTAGAAACCCTGCAGCAATATGAAAAATTTAACAGGCCAACTCCTCCTTTCCCTTTGGATATACAGAGGTGATTTTTATTTATACGGCAGGATTACAACTGATTCACGTTGTTTAAAAATGAAAGAAACTGATATAGTAGTGATGGAAGGCAGATCATTTTAACAGCATTAATTCTCCCATTTAGAGAGACGTGCCATGTACCAATACCATATGCTAGACGGTAGGTTCAAAGGTAGGAATATAATTTCAGCTATGAATATAGAATTTTACTCTTTACTTGCTATCATGCCAAGAAGTTTGTGAGCGATTTTGAATGGAAGGTTTTGTGAAAGGGCTATGTTATGTATCTGAACTGCTATTTAGCAGTTAACTTTGCAACTTGAAAAAAAATCCAAAAACAAGAATTATATCCAATATGATTGAAATAGTAATATACAGTATAAGAAGATCAGAAAGTTTACAAAAAGAGGAGGCCTATTCAGTTCATGAAACCTATTTGGTTGTTGGAACTTAATTGATCGAAGGATCTCATCCAGCCACTTCTTTAAGGAAGCCAGGGTATCATCAACATGGCTGGATAGCTTATTCCTGAGTCCCACAAACCTTTACTTAAAGAGGTGCCTCCTGTGTTTGGTTTTAAAAGCACTTTCACATAGTTTCTACTTTTTGTGTTTCAATGTTTATTCAATGAATACATCCAATGGGTTAATTTTGTCAATGCTTTTGAGGGTTATGAAGTCTTGTATTAGGGAACTTAATACTCTTTTTTTGCTCAAAGCAGCTTTTTTAAGATGAAAGTGCAGGGCATTACATTAAGCCCAAGAATGCATCAGGGTGCTGTTCTCAGGAATGATACCAGAGAAGCAATATTTATATTTTATAACATGGTGACCAAAATTGTACACAGTTTTCTAAATAAGACTTTCCCAGTGGACTGTACAATTTTAACATAACATGCTTTGATTTAAATCTATGCTCTTAACAACATATTCAACCAGATTTTTCTATTGCTTTCTCAAATTGTCTAGAAGGGGAAAATTATGTATATAATTAACAACTTCTTGTTTCTCATAAGTAACCTTTTCTAAGTCTCTACCATTTTTCATTTAGTTTTTTTTTTTTACCTGCATGCAAAACCCTGTTCTTGTATTGGACATCTGGTACAGTAGGTGTCTGCCCAATCCTGAACTTATTCTAAACGTTATTAAATTACATATGAACAAGTAATAGGTTTATTCCATGCTGAAAAAAGAAGAAAGAAAACACAACGTTTCGGCCGTGGAGCCTTCTTCAGGTGTGAGGGAAGAAGGCGGCTCCACGGCCTAAACGTTGTGTTTTCTTTCTTCTTTTTTTCAGCATGGAATAAACCTATTACTTTTTCCTCTGCAGCCTACGCATGCTGACGCAGCTACCCACCTTAAATTACATATGCTGCCTCTGTTTTAATCTTCCTATTTTCCTGTTCTGTAAGAATCTAGATTACTGATCTATATTAAGAAGAGCAGTGGTCCCAGTACAGATCCCTGTGGTGCTCTATGAATTACATCACCCAATTTGACCATTCACTCTGTCTATACTTTTCATTTCTGATCTAGTAACCAATCCTTAAAAAAATGTTCAGCCTGCAATCTGATAATTATTACTTTTATGAGGAAATTTATCAAGCCTTCTAAAAATCTAAATACACCATATCATTTACCATACATATTCCATATTGCACATAACAGAACATTGGTGTACAAAGACAGTCTGTCAGAGGTTTAATTCATATCTCATCCTTCTTTGAACAGATGTGTAATACTTGCTGCTAAAGGCTCTTTATTTAGGACAAATATCAATGGTGAGGGGGAATTCCTCTCTTTGAAATGAACTGAAGAAACTTTAAAATATCTGATTGATGACAATATTAGCCTGTTGATTGCTGTAGAGAAGTTTTATCCAAGAAATGAATGTATGATGTTTTGAATTAATTTCAAAATTAATTCTAAATTAAGTGCTGTAAACAGGTGATTCATTCCACTGATCATTTTTACACATTATTAAGATATCCATCAATGATACAAAGGAACAAGTAAAGGTTTATTTTTTATTCAGGTTCCTTTTAAGGTTTATTAAGGTTTACCCATCAGTGATGTTAAAGCAAATCCTAGAGTAGGCTAAATATATATCAACTGACCTAAAATTTGACTAAAATGTTTTGTAGTGGTGTTTAACCCATGTATTTACTTTCAAGTTTTATCAATGTTAATAATGTGACAATAGAGATCTTCAAAATCAATTGAAGAGCAAAGTTAAACTAATTTGAAAAAACAAATAAACTTTGAAATTTTGAGTGCACTTATAATTCGGAGGTAAAGGCAGCTATTTTTATCCAGAATAAAAAACTTCAGAAGATTGATGATTTTTCATGTGACATTTTTTTTTTCTCTTCATAGTCTCTCAATAACTAAATTTATTAATCAGCTGCTTGGTCAAATAATATGTACAGTGGTTATACTCTTTTTGTTTACAGGTAGCACTTACAAACGAGAATTCCCTCAAAATGGAAGCTGATATTTAAATTATGTGGACAACTACAAACTTTCCAAGTAACAGAAAAGAAAAATACAGGTAATGATTAATGTAGATCATACTGATTTAGGCTAATCAGAACCCAAATCAAGACCACTCAGAGCTTGCAAGATTTTGTTTTTATTTTTCAGCTCTTCAGCTCCTACAACAAATTGCTACTGTATGCTGTCATATAGTTACACTAGCTTAACCTTTGTGTGATGGGGATGTTGTATCTGAAATAGATCTATGCCCTCTTACTTCCTGTTAACTTGGTAAATTGTTTCCATGGAAACAGCCCCCAAGGTCAGGATGAAGTCAGAAAGGGTCAACGAGATCCATCTTAGATGTCACAGATGTTGAAGTTTGAAAAAAGGAAAAAAAATACAATTAAACACCAAAATTATTGCTTACAATAACCAAACAAGAGACACTATATTTACTATTACTCTTTCAGTGCTTGTTATGTATTTAATCGTAATGTCATATGAACAAAATAGAAACTGAGCAAAGTTTATCTGGTCTTGCATAATGAAATGAGTAATCATCACAGCCTTGTATCAGGTAGATTTGCATGTTCATTTTCAGCCTGCATTTTACATCCTGTTCAAGGTTGGCTACTGGTGTGAAACAGCTGAAGATCCTTTTCAGCATCTACACTTGACAGACGCATCCAGCTACAGTATGTAATTCAGGGAGAGGGTTGTTACGCTCAAAAAGCATTCTCTCCAAAAGCCACTTTGTCTCCCCACGCAGCTCCATGATTGGATCATTACTACGAATGAAGCTATGAGCATTCAAAAACGGAACATTAAATAACAATCGCCCTGCACAAATGCAATCAAAAATGCCATGCTTCCTTCTTTAATAGGGGAGAAGAAAAGCTGATTTTTTCAGCCATTTTCATATCAATGATTTCTGCCACATAGGATGCTAATATTCATCTTACATTTGAATGTCTGTTTGAGATCTCATTTTCCCTGCAGGCAGCTCAGAAAAGGCCCTTTAATGACAAAGCTCATTCTCTCTGCATGGGTGACAGTGAGGAGGCAAGGTCAAAGAGAGAAAACACACGATCTACTTACTCAGCACTATCCAGTCATAAAATCCAGCACAGCAAGTTTGACCTGTTCCTCGCCAACAAAAGCATTTCGTTAGCTGTCATAATTAAAAATTAGGAGTACCATGCTTTTCAGATTAATGCAAAGCAATTTTCAGGAAAACCCTTCAATTTTATGGGATACATAAGTAATTTGTCTAATGGGTTTTGTGAAAACTACCTATATTTGTTACCATGTATAAAGCAGGTCATTGTACTGAAGAGATAAAGCACCTCGCTTAACAATGCTCCACTCAGTAGCCATACAAGCACAGCTCAATACCTATTTTGCTTACAGGGCTGCAGGGGAGCAGAAACCTATCCTTGCCAACAACGGGTGGAAGACAGGGTACACCTTGGAAGGGACACCAGTCCATTGCAGGACTCACACTCACACTCACACTCACACTCACACTCACACTCACACTCACACTCACACTCACACTCACACTCACACTCACACTCACACTCACACTCACACTCACACTCACACCAGGGCCAACTTTCCCAGAAGCCAATTAACCTACCAGCATGCATGTCTCTGGACAGTGGGAGGAAACCGGAGAATGTGGTGGACACACAAATTCTATGCAGGTAACAGCCCGGGAATTGAACCCAGGGCCCCAGCGCTGCGAGACAGCATGCGTAGCACTACGCCATCATGCTGCCCTCTTATGCGCAAATTAAATTCAACTTACCAACAGTTTTCTGCCTCCTTATATCTTAAGCAAACTATCCTTTGTACCACACTCACACCAAAGTCTTCAAATTGGAATCCCATCAAGGAAAAAGTATAGCTATATGCATATATATTGTATTGTAGTCATCCATAATATGACCTGCAGTCATAACCAGGATATGAATGATCCAAGCTTTTGCTTCTTTAGTCAGCTGGTTTGAATAGCTTGTAAACCTTTGGTAATGTTAGACTACTTGCCTTTGCATTAATATACATTTGTTTACCAGTATAAAGTAAATATATTTTATGACTAATGTATTAAATATTAGAATGACAGTAGTATTCCAAAAGATTACCTATGTTTGGATTTTTCTGTAACTTTGAAAAGAAAAAGAATATAAACAAGCACTTTCACAAAATGTTGGCATGAAATTTCAACAAGGAAAGAAAAACAGTATTTTTTTGTGTCCTGAAACAAAACTAGGGTTCATGTCTGAGAAATAAAACCCTGCTTAGCTGAACCATTCTACTCAACTCCACCACTTGGCCTTTTCTATGAGTATCACCAGAGCATAAGACTACTCATCTCTCTGCACTGGCTTCTAGTCACAGCTCACTTAGATTAGAAACTTCAGTGCCAGCCTACAGGGCTTTCACCTCCAGACCACTGACTGGCCCTGTGCTCATGCTCTGTGAAGGCCCCCCAAACGCTGGAAAATCTACCTGCCACAATCAAAATTGGAAGAAAATTCCTATTTGGGAATATACTGTAACACTTACTGTTGAGAGCCCTCTTCTTAAATATAAACCACAGATGCTACAGGTAACTGTAAGATGTAACTGTAAGATGCTTTAGATAAAACCATCTGCCAAATGAATCAATGTAATTGTGAATTAGACAAAGCATCGCAGTTTGTGCTCCAGGAGGCCTGGATGAAGTTCACTTTTCATTACAGTTTTTGTAATTCATTTTTACTATCCTGAACGAGTGGTAAAACATTGAAAAAAGAACAGCTAACCTCGATGGTGGGAGGCTCCTTCTTTCTTCCACGAATCCAGGCTGGAACATAAGCAAAAGAAACACAATGTAAAACACCAACAACAAAGGGAAAGAAGTCAAGTAAGAGCGAGAAAAGCCTTGAAGACAACTAAATAAACAGTTTTTAAAAAGCATTCCATCTTTTAGCTTTTTTTAGGAATATACAGTAACGTTTACTGATGAGAGCCCTCTTCTACCCTATAAAACACAGATGTTACAGAAAGACCAAATTAATGCAGGAGGCTGAATTACAATAGCAAGTGTTTGTGTTGATTAAATAACTAAAAAATAGTGGTCAGATAAAACAAAAATCTTCATGGCTTCATCTCCTACTACATCAGTTTTTATTTTCTGTTATAAATTCCATTCCTTTGACAAGGAAAGGCTCCATTTCTTAAATGCCCACGTAAACATTTTTTTTTGCACCAAACAAAAATATTTAGCGCTAACCTCCATTTTAATTCTTTCCATAGGTTTACTTTTGAATTGCTGAGCCATTTACTTTCACTTCAATATTTTTTTCTTTTAGAAGGTGAAAGACCTAGCATGAAGACCTAGAAAGTAATCCAAGATTTTGAAAATAACCCATATATTTTAGGAATTGCCTGAAATATTTTATCTCCACACAAGCACACTCAAACTTTTCTCATGCTACAAAATGTTACCATAAACCTTTCAGTTGCCTTGCTGCCACATTTCGACAGTAATAATTTGGGCAGTTACTATTCTAAGAAGATCATATATCCCAATGTAAAAGGGAAGAACTACAAATGAAATCTGAATCTCATTCCTGATTTTTATTGCCTGCACTGGGGGATATAGCTCCTTAAAGGGATAGGTTTATACTCCGTTATGATCTGCATTTATTTCTCATAGAAAATCTTCAGTGGTACATCAGGGATGAAACATGGGATAAAAGTCAGCTTCAAAGCTAGGCAACTGGAGAGTCTGATAGGCCACAGAGGTAAAACAAATATTACAAAAGAAAACTAGAAAGGAAAGGCTTGTGTTAGTATGTGTGAGGAAATAAAAAAAAATATATATACAGGTCCTTTGTTGACTGAGAGGAATGCTGGCCTTTAAAAAAGTAAATGCAAACTATAAAATATATTTTGGCTTATACTGGTAATACTTCAATGAGTGAAAATGACTGCTCATAAACACTATCATTTTTCACTGCATTGTTTCTTTAGGATACAATAATTAAAGTAAGAATATATGGAGTATTTTAAGGCACTTTAAAGCACGTATTAAAAAAAACTACTTTCAATGAAAAATGTAAAATGTGTGCTTAATACTGCTCTGGAAGGCTCCCTTTAAATATATTCTAAGTGTTAAACTGTTTCTACTGCATTGTTAGGCACTGGGGACATAAATGATCATAAACCTCTTTGAGAAATGGCATAGTTTTTAAAAATACATTTTCATGAAGTCTGGGGACTTGTTAAGAATTGCCCTTTCTTTACTAAAACAGATAATAATCCCCTTTTAATGCGTCTCCGCCGAATTTATGAAAGGAGAATCAAACTGCCCTTTAAGGGGATGATGTATTGTCAGAGTAAAGGTTGCTGCATCTTTTGTACTAAAGCAATCTACCATTATCTAACTGTTTATCTAGTCTTAAATGCCTCTTATTTTAAATACTTCAGTAAAACTGTTTATGACACTGTTTATCAAAGAATATCAGATGGGCCAGGTGGAAACTGTAAAGGTAATGAGAAACTATTAGTTATAAAAGTATCAGTCTTTTGCTACAGTATGCAGAAACACAATGACGGAAACATTTAAAGCTAGTTTTGGATTTTTAAATGATCTTAGATAAAAATGTAATTGATGAGAACGTATGGTAAGATAAGATCAATGTTTCAACATCCAAACAAAGAAAAACCATTAAGTTGTTCTCAAAAGCTTTTTTTAAGCTTCTTTAAGACCCTGATCTCCTCCAGTTCTATTGTAGAAAATTCCATTGAAGCGGAGAGTTTTAAATGACACTTTTTTATGTTGCCTACAAGCCAAAGTATTCAGTTAGCTTTTGAGATTCTTACTGAAAATCTATTTAGCCCAAGTCTTTTTCTGTGCATCTCTGAGTACGGTACTGCAAGAGATAACTAACACCACTTTCTCCCAGCACCTTGGGAGTTTGGCATTCTTTTATCAGAGCTCATTTGCATTCTTATTAGTATGCATGAAATTTTCACTGAACTTTAATACCCCAACCGCTGCATAATACACTTTAATGAGCATAAAAGTGAGCATGAAAATTAAAACTCACATTAATCACTAAATGCTACACTAAAGGAAGGGGGGGGGATTGAGGAGGATGAAAAAAAAGAAGAAGTGACAAGGGCTTTCCAGTGAAACGCTTGAACGCTGCATGGAGCTTGCAATCTCTGAATCTCCACAGGCACTGAAAATGACTGATGTGCTCTCAGGAATGGTGCTGACATGAGCTACAGAACTAAATGAGAAATTCCATCAGCATGTACAGTAGGTGACCACAAGGAATTAAAATTACAGAGGGCTTGTCAGCAGAGTGCATCCAGGAGATAGAGCACCCATAAATATTTATCCGGCTCCTCATTTGGGAGGGAGAAATGAACCACGTTCTCAAAGGATGCCGCTTTCTTGCCTGTTCTCCGAAAGGGCAGTCTGCGCTGACCAGAGAAAACAGCTTTTCCACAAACAGGCACGCTCAGCTGTCAAATTAAACATGTGCCGTACTGTACATAGCAACGAATCCTGTCGACCACAGCTGGGAAATGATCAACTAAGGCTTTTCTTGAGTATTCATAATAGATTTCTGTATTTGAATTGTTAATGATCAAAGACAAAGACAGCTATTTATGTAAAGCATTAGCATTTTTAAGTCTCCTTACAGTGGAGGGCTAGCTTTTCTTCTATTGTTCCAGTTATCAAAAAGAAAACATAAGCTTATGTCACTCAAGCATTTACAGAACTACAATAATGTTTCCTAGCATTTTTTACTGGGTACTCAGACATAAATGATTTTTTGAGACACATTTTTTGTTCCTTTGCAATTTTTAAAAACTCTCCTAGTTATCCGATAGATATTCCAAATTGTGTTCGGTTTTCCAGTCTATACAGTAGATATAAATCAAACATAGCCTGCCACAGCTTCAGCAGATATACCATACATTAGAAAATTCAATTTAAAAAAATAAATAAGCAGAACAGAAGCTCTCATAGACTACCCCTGTCACAGAATTATGGTTCAAATCACTGGGCAATATGCAATTCTGCATGGTAGCACAGTTTGATACAGATGGGTTCAGTCACAGCCAGTGGTTCAAGTCAGGCAGTCAAAAAGTGTTAATGTGAATCACTTTCCATTCCTGACATTATAGCACTCTCCGTGAAAATATTATTCAGGCTTTTAGTCTATAGCATTACCATCCCATTCAGAGGGAATGCTTCCTTCTTGATATTCATATTCCTTTGGATTTGTTGCCTCCACTATTCTCTTTGCTCGAATGGTCTGCCCTGAAATAAAGAACAGGAAAATGTTTTAAACATAAACTCCATGCACAATTTATGATGATGCGTTGCTCCTTTGACAGCATGTGGCTTATTACCTCTAGCCCTGAGGCCTACCTCATAAGATACTCAGCTGTAATGCAAAAATCTGGTCCAAGCACTATGTAAATATAGCTTTTTTACCAACAATATCTTATGCAAATTTATGAATAGGGTACAACAAAGGAGGGTCAAACATTTTTAAAGCTTTAAACACACCAAATGGGCCAAGTTAGAAATTGCAGTTTAGAAATTTTAGTCCAATCTATTTTAAGCAAAAAAAATAGGAACACATTCCATAATTTACACACCACAAATAATATTGATTGTAAGAGTTAAGGAGCACGAGTCAGGAGTCATGTTTTTAAAAAGCAAATGAACTTTGTTCACAAACACTTTGACATCTTTTCTACTTACTGTAAACTCAAACAATTCATGAAATATTCATTCATTTGTTGTCACAGAGGGTAGAGGCTAGTTGCAATGAAGTATAGTATCTGACCATGGTGTGGATACAGATTCACTGAAAGCCTTTAAGAGACAGCGTGATGACATTTTGCATGTTCATGGTGAGATACAAGCAACCAAACAAATTCAATTCAGTGGTATTATCTCATTTGTATTCTGTGCTTCCAGTATATATATACCTGTAATAAGGACATGCAGAAGATCTTGCTATCGAGATCTTTCAATGCATTTTGAAAAGCCAAGTAGAAGCCTTTTAACCCAAATGACAGGGGTTCACACAATTTTCAATGCAACTGATTAACTGGTGAGCACCATCTACAAAACACTATGGGTTTTAGACAAATTAAGGATTTCTAAAAAACAATTTAGTTTTTTTCATAACTGCAAGCCTGTTCTTAGTGATAAATTATACTCTGAATGTTATTTAATGCTAAAAAATGTGACTCTTTCTGTAAAGCAGACAGTGCAGGTAAAAGAAAACTGTAAATTGCCCTTGCAAAATATTTTTGGTGCTACACTTCCTGTCCTCCCCAAAAAACGACACAAGTGTGTTTGAAAAACAAAATAGTTTATCATATAAATCAGCTACAGTAATTAATGATACTTGCCTGAAAGCGTCCATTTGTACCCATTACTAAACATCTTTGATCGTCTAAGTAACCATTAGGAACATTAAAGCTTCTCTAACAAAAAGGTAAGAATACATCACTTTCCTCATCGTTTAAGTGCAAACACCTGCTGAAGTGCCACCGATTGAAAAAACAGCAATGAATTTGGCATGTCCTGACATTTATACAAGTTCTCACATTTTATAGAAACACTGCAGGTGAACGTTACGGGTATCAAAAGCAAAATGTCAATAATATATACTTGAGCAGTTTGTATTCTTAGAAGAATGACATTCATATTCTATTTGAGAAAATGACAAATCAGTCCTTCACCTAGAAATGGTGTGAAAAAGTATATCCAGGAATTATCAATGACCACAGCACAAAATTAAAGTATTCTACATTCCTTGCTACAGAGTAGCTGAAATGTAGAAATCATAGTGAATAATTAGAAAGTTAAAAAAACATTACATTATGTAGAAAAGCTCTCTTTAGATATCTCAGCATAACTGATGGGTTAAAATTGGGCACACACACACACAACACGCATGGTACCAGGTAGAGAAATAATATTTATTAATATTGATAACCATTTTACTTTTCAAATACACTTTAAAGAGTACAAACAGAGATTAGTAATGGATATTACAATCCACTCAGTAACAGGGTTATGTTTAAATATATTTAGCTTATTGTTTTAAATAATTCAACTTCAAAAAATTCCCTAGTGGATTCAGAACAAAGCCAGTTCACAAACAAAAACAAAGCACCATAGCAAGATAAATTTCTGTAAAAAAAACAACACTGAAGATATGAAATACATTATTCTAAGTATGACTTTGTTGTTATGTTTATTTCGGGAAAGATATGCCTTTCACACACTGTGGTCTGCCAGCCCCCAATAAACCTCCTCAATTTAGTTGTAAACTTTTTTTGTATTCTGTTAAATTGTTCTGGAATCCCTGCAAAATATTCCAAAATTGCTTTTTTGAACTTCTGTGTTCACATTATTTTAACCCCTGTATTTTCTAGTGGGATAGGAAAATTCTGTTAAAAGCCCAGAATTTAAACATTTATCTTTTTATTTTGTATTAACTGTATAGGATACAAGATAAATATGATGCTGTATGTAAGACTTAAATCCTTTTAAAGTTGGGAAATGATCTACTTTGGTAAAAACTTAAAAAATCCGATTTTGGCATCACAATTGCATTGATTAAACATTATTGTTACGCATAATTTCAAAAGAACTGACACGGTTCTAGAACATTTAACCATTGTTCACCTCTTACAAAATGAGAGAGAGTAGAAAATGTAGCACCATGTAAGGTTATACACCTACTGTGGTTATTCTGTCTGTGCTTTATAAGGGGTAGGCTATTTCTCAGTAGGTAATAAATGTGTGTGGTAGCATTACATTGATATATTGCTGGGGTTTACTTGCTGTATTGTCAGTAGAACTCTGCGACAAATGGAAACAATAAATAAATGACAACTGTGCTTAGGGTTTTCCTGATGAAGGGAGTTGAATAAATTGGGCTGTCTGACAGTCAAACCAGTGGATTCAGCTAGGCCACGGAGCCCCCTTCCGATTAGTTACTTCCTGAGGCCAAGACCAAAACAGGATCAGTGGGAAACTTCAACAATATCAGGGGGGTCTGCACTGATTATTGCTTGCACCTCGCAAAATTTACATCAGAATTAATAATCAGATAACCTACTGAAACAGAAGCATGGGGAGGTGTGTGTGTGTGGTGGTGGTTGAGCTGATGATGTTCTCATGCATATTTATAAGATCACACCTGTCTGAGCCAGTTTCATTCACGCGGCACTCTGGTAATGCAAATGTCAGGCTACAGCAGCAGCAAAATCCAATCTACTAAATAAACCAACATCTGTATTGCTTATATTATTCTTTCTTATGACTGAAAATCATTCAATCATCGTTTTCTAATAAGCTATAAAGGAAGTATCAAGGGGAGGCACTTCTCTTCCTTCCTTTTGGATGAGGTAAATAAATTTCAGTTTTAAAACTTCTATTTAATAAAGCAACGCCACCCTGATTAGTAGCTCTGCACACCTTTCTAATTGGAAAGCATAAAACTACCCAGTGAGTTCGGTCACACTTTTCATTGTTATCTAACACACAAACACACAAGATTAGACTTACCAAGCCTCCAATAAAAGCTCAGCAAGATATCACATGTGAATTTGTGATGTTTCTTTACTTAAATGTGACTGAATGTGGTGTCAAAAGACACTGTAAAAAAAGGTTAAATATACCAGGAATGTATACATTAATAACAAATGAACAAAGAACTGCAGAAAGCTAATCTTTTCTTAAATGATGAATGGATTCATTAACTTTCTGTTAAAATTGTAACACTAAATGTGCAGATATCTTTAGATGTAAACAGACTACATTCCTATTTGTAGTCATTTGTTTTGTGTTCGCACCCTTTCCAAATAAGTGCAAATAAACAGTGCTGAGATACTGAATGCTAATTGACAGATTTATGAAGACTGAGTAAGTTTGTGTGAGCTCGCTTTATCTAATCAAATTGTGGACGAAGGCTGGCACTTGCAGTTTCTTCCCTGTTTTCTTAATATAGGCGATACAGGAGACTGTCTCCATGGTTACCAGTAGCCAGTCTTTAGGTAACGGAATTACTACCTATAGAAACAGCAAGTGCAAGTTCAGATAGCTGTAACTTTGTCTTTGAAACTACATTTCAAAGAAAGTTCTTTAATGAAAAGCAGATATTTCAGTTTCTTACTAAATTAGAAAATTACTACAAGCTGCTACTCTAAGGATTATAATGAAGCAGAGTTTTTTATATTTTAAACACTTAGGTACTTCTATGATACTCCCCTAACATGAATTCCTGTTGCCTTTTAATGTATATACTGTGTTTTGCAAAAGTATTCAGACCTTGTGATGCCCAATTTTGTGAAATCCAAAAATAGTGCATACAGATTTTTAAACTTAACTTATTCAAACTCCCAAAGCTTCAACTGCAGACTTCTAAAGGTCAGATAAGTTACAGTAAATGACAGCAAAAATTAAAAGAGAACAAATGAGATATTAACTACGTACGGTAAGTATTCAGACCCAAGAACTCACTATTTGGTGGAAGCAACTACAGCCACAAGTGTAAGTCTCTCTACAAGCTTTGCTCACAGATATGATACAATTTTTGCCCAGTCCTCTTGGAAAAACTTGCTCAATCTCTTTCGTTCTTGAGGCTCTCTTGTGATAGAAATCATGTCAGGTCTTTGATTGAGTAACTCCAGAACATTCACTTTATTTTTAAGCCACTCCAGTGTAGCTTTCGCCTTGTGCTTTGGGTCAGTATCCTGCTGAAAGGTTAATTTTTGTCCCAGTTTTAGCTCTGAAGCTGGTCGTCCTCTATGATTTGCCAGAACTTTGCTCCATTTATGTTCCCATCAGTCTTGACAAGCTTCCCAGTCCTTGCTGATGAGTAACAGAACTAGAACACAAAGCTGCCACCACCATGCTCGATATTCATGATGTTGTACTATGTTGGGTATGCAACAGATTTAAAGCTTTCCATTTTGACCAAAAACCTCTAATTAAACCTCTAATTTTGTCTTGTCCAACCACAAAACCTTTTGCCACATGTATTACATAGTGCTTTATTGCTAACTCTGTGCAGGATTTGCAAAAGGCTAGCTTTGTGGTGTGACTGAGCTATTGCTGACTCGTACATTTTCTTCCATCTCAGTAACTGAGCTTTGTACCTCTTTCAAAGTTGCTGTTGGCCTCATAGCTGCAAACCTAACCAGTTACCTTCTTGCCCAGATGCTCAGTTTGGAGAGACGGCCTAATCTTGGTAATGTCCACTTCTTAATGATCAATTTCACCACGCTGAAATAAATATTAAGGGTCTCTGAAATATTTTCTACCCTTCTCCTGATGTGTGTTTAATACAACTTTAGCCTTAAGTTCCTTTGAAAGCTCCTTGGTCTGTGGGATTGGTGTCATTATTCTAAAATCACGTGAACCATGGTTATTACTACTCAACTGTGTGCCTTGTTAAGGTTACTTTGCATAGGTATGGATACTTATGTCATTACGTTCACATTTTTCTTTCATTTAAATGATAACATGTTTGGAGTAGTTTGAGGTAGTTATGTATATAACAAATATTAAATCTTAAGAGCAACAAAATGAAAATAAAAAAACTGTCCAAGGGTTTGTATACTTTTTCAAAGCACTGTATACCTGAAATCCTAGGAATATGAACAACTTGCTGGAAACTGAAAGTGATTCTAAATATAGTGTATCTACTGTGAAATATATATATATACACACAAATACATTACATGAAGTATTAGGAAGGTAAATATGATATTCATTGCCCTTATGTGTCTATACATGTTTTGTATTTATCTTACTGGATGCTGGTGCTGGACGCATTTGCCATTTTGTTATCTTGTTGTAAATACATGATAGTTGCAATACATTTCATACTGCTATTGCACAAAGACGGGTATATTTCATCTATGTATTGTAAGACCGTCTTTTTTAAGGAAACACTACTGCTAATAATAATAATAATAATAATAATAATAATAATAATAATAATCTGTAATCCCTTTACTTTATGGATTTTGCTGTCACAAACTGATTAGGATTACATGTTCTCTGCAGTGCTGCCTTATGTTACATCATTACAGAACTGAGATTAGCTTGTTGCATTACAAGTAATTAAAAACATGACAAACCACAGCCAACATACACCACATAAGGAGGCAGACTGTCTTGTTTAAGGTCATTTCTAAGATCTTGAAAACATATGAATCTGTTCATTTCACAGATCTATGCCGGAGGTCCCATTTTCTAAGGATGTAATGGCTTTGCTGAATCTATAGGTTTCCTGACAGGTTTGTTTGAGTCATTTTTTTTAAGAACACATTTCATTTCAGGCAAAGATTCACTAGTAATTACGTTCTTATATGACTTAGATCAAGCTGGTGTGAAACTCCTGGTTATCCCCCTTTATTAAAAAAAGAAATGAATTTATTTGGAATTAACACAGGAGCACCCTATGCTGTACCCTGGAGGACGAAAATACATCTCACTATAGCCAACTACTCTGGACTACGTTAAACAGCACTTTCTCTTTTCCAAAAATTAAATTAAAAGGTTTCATTTCTTTTTGTTTGACTCCTGCACCTAGATGGATGAGTATACCTTTCTTCAACTAACTTTCCCCAAAGGAATAGTTTATTAATCCTTGAAGTTTTTTTTTTGAAGGAAGACTAGTTGTTACCTTCACTCCGGGTAACAGTAACTACTTTAAACACTTTTTATGCTGTTTAGGGCGGGGGGGAGGCATGTCTGGAAACTGTGTGAGGACCCTGAAAATATGGATACTGTTTTTTTGCTAATGGTGATTTTACTGTGGTATAACTATCTACTATTATGATAATAATTACATTTTACAAAGTAAATACCAATGAGTTTGATCATTTTTCATTGTAAATAAAACTAAAATAAATATAATTAGTAGATAAATGTTTGCTAAAAGCAACCATAATAAGGTGATCTTGCACTGAACTAATAAATGCAAATTAGTCTCTAGTTAAATTGTTTCCTTACACTATCTGATGGTGTGCATTTTTATGCTATAATCAAAGTCATAATTGCAAGTGTACTCATTAACACAAATCTGTATAGCAAAATAACATCAATTTGGCATAAAGTTGTATTGTATTACATAGGAACAAGTAATAGGTTTATTCCATGCTGAAAAAAAGAAGAAAGAAAACATATATATATTTACATGCATATATATTTACATATATGCAAAAAGTTTAGAACATATTGATATATTTGCCAAAAGGAACATCTTTCTCAAGGTTTACCTCTGGACTGCTACACGTGTACACTGAAAGACATCATACAAGCAAAAATCAAGATTAGCAAAAAACAATATAGCCTAATGTGCTGAAGTAACAAGGCATCGGTCGTAAATAATAATAAAAAACATGACAAAGAAAAAAAAAGAATTCCTACAATTAAAAGATATGAAGAAATGGGAAAAATTAAAACTGCCCTGAAAAACATACTTGAGTTACAAATGAGAAAAAACTATGTTTATGTAAAACATTTACAGTATGCGACTCAATCTGCAGGGGTGCTCATAATCCATACCCTGGTTTCATTAAAGACACATAAATGTCGCACAAATCCCAGGGATCTCTTGAGGCTGCTGAAAGATTTCCAGTGTCTCCGACATTCGTTCCACTTACAGTGCTATCAATGACAATCAAGGGATAACCCGATGTTATTCAAAGACATGCAACTATTTGTCTCTGAAGATCTAAAGAGTGAAGTGCAGTGTCATTTCAGAACAGTTTAAAAATGTTTATGAAGCTATAAACTTCATAACTGTAAAAGATAGACGCAAAACAATCAATCACATGTTCCTTTAGTTTGAAGAGATTAAATAGAATCTGCTTAGTAAGAGCAAATAATGATCTTCACTGAATCAGTATTAAAATGCTTACTTGCATTTTTTAGGTCTAAATTAAAAAGTTTGCATAATTTTCAATGATCACCTTATTTATGTGGCATAAAAGTGTTTTATTTACTCTGCTGTTACAAAACAAACAAAAATAAACATCACTAAGGTGTATGAGACTTATTTCCACTAATTTATTATTAAAATCAAAACTTAAAGTACCAAAGGAGGTTTGCATGGTATGAAACATTTGACCTGCTAAATGCTCTGTCATAAAATCACAATTTTTCAGGGAAAAACAAATATTAGAAAATGATTTCTGTAGCCGAAAAATGTATTCTAAAAAACAAAACTGATCCATAAAGAAAACACTGGCAAGTCACTAACAAAATTTCATTATGTCCATGTTTAAACCCTATATTTGGCTTAAAACCGGATACAATTATGAAACAGTACCAGTTTGATTTGCTCTCCTGTTAGTCTTGCTCTTTGGGCTGTAAGGTCAAAGACATACACATTTCCTCTTTTTTACGTTCGGGGGAATGACTCTCATTTGATTTTGATTCTGTAATTTGCAAAAAAAAACGATATGTGGTGAAAGTAGACCTAAAACAAAACCTTTAGCTGTAAGATGATGTCAACTTGCTTTACAAAACAAAGCAAAATTCCCTTGCGAGAACAACCTTAGCTGTCCTCATAATGCCAGTTTCTTAAAAGTTATGTTGTTTGTGAAGACTTTTTCCCAAATTTGGACTTCACCAATAGAGTAAAACTGTACCTGCACACAAACATGCATGAAAATTACAGAAATACATGTCAGGAGGTCTACAATACTGCGTTTTTCCTGGACACCCTTACATGTCATCATAAACAAACAGATTAACAAGGGGGAAGGGGTAGAAGGTTGCTGTTCATATTCATATTCAACCCTGGCACAGGGGAGACTTTTAAATATTTTTGTTAAATATTATGCTGTTGCAACCTGCATTTAAACCTCTGCAGTTCTCTCAATTAAAAGTAATCTACCAGTTTAGTTGTGATTCCTTTAATTCAGTTTCAGCCCTGGTTCAAATACAATGCCTGTAATAGTCTGCTAATTACTTTGATCTAAAGTGAATAATCACCACTTAGCTGTACACTCTGTTTTCCATTAATTAACCAAATCTTGATCCAGAAACATGTATTACCTTTGATGCCTAAAGTCTTCAATCTAAGAATTAATCTAAAACTGGCTTTAAACCCGTACTGTGTATCCATTATCCAAAAACAAAAATTTAAACCCATAGAATATCTATCCGATAGAATCCTACTGCCACACTGATGATCAAGTTTAGTTACAATTATTGTTATATTTAACGGATTGCCCTTACTGCCTACTGCCTTCAATATGATAATAAATCTTTTATGAGGAAATTTATCAGAAGCCTTTGAACATTTTAAATATACTATATCAAATGCTACATATACATTTATGTTGTCACTTGTTCATAGATCTCTAACCAGTTAGTAAAACAAGACCTACATTTTCTAATTACACGTTGGCTACCCCTTAGACACTTAGTGTCATACAGATGATCCACTGGTTTAGGTCTAATTATTGTTTCCATACCACAGATAACCAAAACAAGCTATGGAACTTTTGTTGCCCTTTTTATGGATAGGTGTTACATTAGCAATTTTCCAGTTGACGGATATTACCCTGTATCGAGTGATGGCGGAAAGGGTTTCCTTAATGGCCTTTGAATAACATCTTTTGCTTCCTTAAGTACAATTGGTAGAATACCATTAGACCCTTGAGATGCATCATAAGTGTTTCCGGTACCTGTAACACTCCTGCCTCTTATGTGTTAATGTTATTTTTCTTAGAACATTGTCTTTTCTAAGTTTGAGGCATTATGTTTGTTCTTGATGAATACCTGACTGAAATATTCTTTACAATTCCCTTTCATTATCCAAAGGTTTCCCATTAGATCCTTTATAACAACCTTTACTATTCATCTTGATGTTGTATGACTTTAAAATATTATATGTTATATACATAAATATACTTAAATCTTTGTTCCTACATGCTTTTTTACCTGTGCATTCAATTCTATACCTTTCCATTAGCTAGGTCCAATTCATCTGAAATAATTTAATAAAGTGCTTTCAGACTCCTCATATTTTTTTAAAGTTATTATTAAAGTATTTGAATCATACCTTCTGAGACTTTACTTACTCATGGGATGTTTTTGTTCTGCATTTTAAACAAAACATTCATAAACTGCTAATCATTTTAGACTGTTCCCATATTTATCATGTCCCATTCAAACTCTTATTTTTTCATAGTCCACTTTCAGAAAATTATAAACCTGTTATTGACATAATGGCACAGATTCAAAATGTCAAAGCACACCATCTTATGATCACACCTCAATGATGATTCCTTCACCTCTTGCTTGCATTATCTACACAATCACTCCAGTAGTTACTCTGTCAAATGAATAAGGAATAAGTCATCAACCATGTCTACATGTCTTTCAGCTTCAGCTGCTGGAAACCTCTTGATTTTATGCCCATCTGTGTGAGGGCAACTGAAATTTCCCATGATAACTGCCTCTTCCTTTATATCTATATTAATAGTTTTATTATATAAGAATTGATAGCTGAATGGTGAAGCTGGCCTACCAGGAAGATTGTTAAGAGTGCACAATAAGAGGAAGAGACTTGCCTGTGCCAAAAAACACAGAAACTGGACCTTTGAGGCCAGCTTCACGCAACCTCCTCTAAACAGTTGATGTTGAAACATCTGGACTTCTAGTAGCATTGAGTTCAGCTTGTATTTCAGGGGCAGTCGGTCACCGGTTTCGCAGACTTGTGAGTCCAATGAACGTATTCTCTGATTCCGAGGTCACCTTTGGCCTGCCTGACTGTTTTTGGTCCTCATGAGTGCCATTTTCTTCGTATCGTTTGATAGTCTTGACCAAAGCAGTTACTGACACTTGCAAAGTTCTTGCAATTTGTCTTAAATATCATTTCTTAAAGAAATTAAAGATGGTTTTTTTCCTTGTTTGGTGAGCACATTTTTCCATGTTCATTCAGGAATTACAAATTTTTGCCCATGGTCCCTATATTTATAGTAATCATGGACCCTCACCCGTTTACCAATAATTGGTAAATAAGTGAGATAACATGCTAGTTAACTGTGAGAACATCTAACAAAGATAATTTTAAACTTCTAACACCATGTTAGACACATTTCTGACTTAACTAACCTGGGCTTCAGACTGAAATCTGCTTGCTTTGGGTGTTCATTTTATTGAAAATGAAAAAGTAACATTTTCAATGCTGTTCACTTAAGATTATAAGTACACATATCTTGTAATTAAAAATTAAGTGTTTATAGACACGTTCATACAGTTTAAAGCACAGAATCATGACATAGCGCTGTTGAAGATCATAATTGCTGTAATATACCATAATACCCATGTACAGTATGTTAATAAACTAATGTTTATTAACAGTAAATAAAAAATGAAATTATAGGGATTAAAGAGAATACAAATCCAATGAGTATTTAAAAACTAACTTGGACTGCTTTTAAAATAAAACCTGTACAAGAAAAAAAACAGAGCAGAAACAAAATTTTAAGGATTACCGTTATGAATAATTCATTTTTATAGAGAACAGTGATAAAAATTGTCCTCCTTTATTGCATCTTAACCTGATTTTAAATTCATCAACAGGCAACATTAACCATATCAAGTAGACAGCAATAGCAGTCTAGTATATAAAACTCAATTCATTGGATAATTTTCTGAAAGTTAATTTTAAAAGGAACTTTTCCAGAAATGATTTTCTGTAGTATATAGTACCCTATCATTCCTAATACTATTATCTACAAGAAGTTTCAAGGCTTTTCACAACAAAGCTTTTAAAAATGAGATTACATCTCTGGGGATGTGTCTTAGCAGATATCTCAAACAAATAAATCACACATAAATCAAAAATATTTAGTGCATTTCCCTTGGTTGCATGTGAATATATATATGAATCTGTTTAAATTTTAATCATTGCTTGATTACTTATAGATTTTTTTTCAAAAGCTGTTCTGATAGCTGTCAGTATTACAGTTGTTTATAGTTTTATTATAACTATATTCAACAATAACAGCTAAGTTGTTAAGTACCAGCTTTATATTTAATTTATATTACTAGAAATTTTACTCAGTTGCAATTAAACATTTTTAAACCTTCAACCACAACTTTTGGAACTCATGAAACTGTGTTTGAAATTAAAATAGCTAATATGAAATGACACAGTCTTTTAACTTTACAATTTCGATTTTCTGGTCTAGAGACCATGGCATGTGGCACCTCTTGTCAGCCAATGAAGTCCTCCTACTCTGATAGTAGTAATACTTTTGTAAAGTGGAACATGGGAAACACTTCAGGAAGATAATGCCATACCTTCAATACCACTCCTGCTGGAAGAAACAGGAGTTCCACAGTTTAAAGAGTTGTCTGAACCTATGGGTTAGGGATTGTAGAAAAGTCCACATCTGCCAAGAAAGGCACAAACAATACAGCAAAAACAAATACCTGGCAAACTCTGAAACAGACAGCAAAACAGAAGTTGATTGATTAAATGCCTTCACAGGTTCAAATACTGTTATAATGGCAAAGCCCATGCCTTCAGATATTAAAACTTAGTAGTCCGTTTCTCACACTGCTAAAAGTATTAGTAATAGTAACAATTTTCACTTTTTATAGTGCTGTGCAACGTAAAATGACAGTGAAAAGAAAAACGTTAAAACACAAAGAAGACACTAAAGAAAAAACAAGCCAAGGTACAATATAAAACAGTAAGCAAGAGAAAATAATGCAAGTTGTAGCTCCAACTAGAAATAGTAATCATAGTTCATAAAGCCTAACCATAACAAAGGGTAAGGGAATTGAGATTTGATTCGATTTTTTTAAAAACTTTGTATGCGTCAGATTCCTCGACTGCCTATAGGATACACACCAGAAAAATGCTCTATCGCCCGTGGATTGAATCTTATCCCCAGGAAATTCTCAAAACTTGGGGTCACAGAGCCTAAATTACAGACAGGAATATACTGTACAGTACGCGAATCTGTTGAATGGGGTAGGTAGTAGCTAGATTGTTAATTGCTTTAAAGTTTAATATTAAAATTGCCAAATCAAACCTGGTCTTAATGAGCAGCAAATGCAGAGAACCACAAACTGGTATAATAGAAGTTCTTATTTCAAGCCAGTTAGAACACAGACTGCAGGGTTCCGAGTGTATTGCAGCTTACCAACAGCAGCCTTTGAAGTACCAGCAAGCAAAGTATTACAGTAATCAATCCTAAAGGAGACGAAGACATACTGTACACCAGTCTCTCCAAATTGAACATAGAGAGCACAGGGTACCGACATGCTTTGTTGTGGATGAGGGAAAAAAGACATCTTATGTTTTAGATGTGAGATTCAAAGGTTAAAGTAGGGCTGAAAACCAAACCTTGATTTGCCATCTCATAACTAATATTAATTTTGCTTTCATCAACCACCTTGCTAAAACTGTCCAGGCTTTTCACTAGAGAAGGAAACCCAATCAAGAACACCTCACTTACATTACAATTGAGTTGTAGTTGCAGCATGACAGTGTTAAAGAGGAGAAAAGAGCCCCGTGCTCCACTTCTATGTAACAGACTGAGGTAGCATGAACAACAACCCATAGCAAAAAACAGAAGAACAATGACAGACACAACATGCCTACTGGGTTAAGAAAAACAGAATGATTTACACTGTCAAAATTAGCACCGAGCTTCAACACAACCAATGGACAATGCACTTGAACTAGCTTACACAAAGCAGGTCATTAATCTTTATGAAAACAGCTTTAGTAATGTACTGTTACATTTAGTAATGTAAACTCCACTGGAAGGGTTCAGAGATGTTTACCGATAATCTACCATGATTTTTTCATAAAAGCCAGATCAAAGGTAAATCTGTAGTACCAGAAAACATGTGGATACTTTTTTTTTAGAAAAACAAGAGGTTCCAAATGGCACTTTTAAAGGCTCTAGGACCCCCTCCAAAGCTCAGCAATTTATAATTACTCATTGGACTGGAACTGATAAATGTGAAAGGAAAATTGATAAAGCCATTGGTTCAAACAGGCAAGTGGAAGGTTTCATTTTAGTGACAATTTACGTCGAGCTGGGCAAAGTGTTTCAGCAAAAACAGATAAGCAAGTACCACTAGAGAAACAGATATAACAGGAGATTAAAAAGTATGTGAAACATAAGATTACCATGTTATTATATTATAAATGACAGATAGTGAAGGTTAACCAAGGTTTACATTACGGACTGCATCCTAATCTAAAAGGTGGTATGAGACATTCATGAAGATTTGTTATGTTTTGTGCATGCCACATTTAAGTTTTGCTTGTTGGACATGTAATGTAAGAGTAATTGGGACAGATTATTTTGGATCAGGAGGAACGCTCTGACAAGACTTTGATATGACATACTTTAGGAAACAATTCAAATACATTCCTCCACCATCTTCTAACTCCTCAAACTGTGTATAGCAATGTGCTGCTATCCTTGCACTTGGAAAATCGCACAGAATATAAAACAAATGCAGACTAAGTTATTAAAGTTCAGTATATTATTAAATGTATCCAGTTGTATCTCGTCTTTATCAGCTTCATTTACCAAATTTTGTTATTGTGAAAAAAGATCTTTGTTTCACATTTGTTTTATAGAAGCAGTCGGAATAAAATCTCGTAATGTGACTATTCATCTGTGGTGACTAAGCAAAAAATTACCTTAAGATATCAATTTCTGACAGGGAGTTTAAATAAATTATCTCTGCTTTAAATTTAATAGAGAAACAACAGTATACTGTGATTTAGACTCTATAATAGCCTTATATTTCTGGTCAACATGTCGCTTATTACACGTAATCTGCAACACCGAAGCCACAGAAAACTGCAAGCCTCACAGTTTTTTCCATTACTTCCCTTCCCCTGCAGGCAGCTGCAGTTGATGGCCTTTATGAAAATATCATAAATTCAATCAACGGCTGCAAATTTCATGAGACGTCCATCTTCTCGCTGAATTTCTAACGGCATGTCAAAACAATCCACGAATCTCCCCCTGATGATCCGTGCACTGAATAGTAAATGTTGGGAGATTTCCCCCCCCAATATATGAATTTCAGCAACTGGGGGAAAAAAATTAAAGGAGTAAGTAGCAAAGATGGATCTTTAACTGTGCTATCGGACAGATTTTATGGAGGAGTAAAGCACTGTGGTGTGGTGCAGAAAGTCTTTGAAGTCACTAAACTCCAAGTCAAGACACGTGTGTCACTGTAATTAGAACAGAGACGAAACAGCTAACACAAGCACTTGGATAGTTTGCAGAAAATTATGCAAGATGAATCTTGAACATGTTTGATGCTGTGTAACCCTGTCAAGATATCTTCTATTTCTAATCTGAAAATCCAGACTGTAGTGCAGAATACAATGGCACTGCTGCCAAGATAGCCATTATTTCTTTGCTTTTTAGATAAATCAAAGGAGAATAAATAACAATGATGACCAGGAGATCCATCTAATCTATACAGCAGGGCACGTACTTGTGCAATCTGACCAAAGGGCTTTGCTCAAGGGTAAGAACAGTGCTATCGGACCCCGGGATTTGAACCTATGACACTCTGGACCCGAGTCCACAGCCCTAACACTACGCCATGCTACTGTCATAAATGTGAGCGCAGAATCTGAAAGCTAATATCTTTGCCTTTATATTGAATAGAAAGAAATGCCTTGAGCTAAAAAAAAGGGGGAAAATTCTCTGGTACCAAATGTTTCTCTCTACTCACCCAAACAGACTCATTAATAATTAAAATCATGCAAATAACCATACACGGAGAATAAATGTTTAATTTGGATACATATAAGTGCTAAAAATATGCCCTGCAAATGTCAACTCAACAGAAGGCTGCCTGGGAAGGAAATTGATCCTTTCTATGAATGTGGTGATCAGGTTAAATTGAACATTAATTAAGTGTTAAAGTATATATACTGTGTACATGCTTCCTTGCATCATTTGATAAAATGTTAGGGTCTTTAAAAGGAAAATGACAACACAAAGAAAATGTAATCCCAAAAAATGTCATTTAACAAATGCAGTAAACAACTTAATGTGACGGAAATTCAACACTTAATACTATAAACGAATACAACAAGTAAAAGCAAATTGAGCAATGCCCTTTTCATGCAAACCCCTATTTCTTTCTAATATTTTTCTATTTATATGCTTATACTCCAATACAGATGATATACTGCACATGGCCAATACACTGCAACAGCCTACAGTACCTATGCACCGTATTATATACCAGGTTAGTGGTACTATTGAAGATAATCCTTTGAGAGACTACATTTTCAAGGCAGTGAACAAGAGAAAGGTAGATCTGAAAAAATCCATCACTGATGTTCATGTCATAACATCTTTGACCATATTAAAGTCCTAAGACAACTCAGGTAAAACACCAACCAAACTGAATACTAAACCAGATATATCTGAAAGAATACATAAAACAATTAGCATTCATTTTCATAATCAAGATTATCATTTAAAAATATTGTTATGAATAACTTCAATGTCAGAGAGTGAAAGATATAAGGGATCAAACAAATAGGGGATACAAAAAGGCTGCTCCAGTCACATGTCAAGAACTTGATGGATATTGGCTGGAAAAAGAAATTCATGAAAGCTGCTGGACACCGAGAGGTAAATAAATGATCTCAAGTATGTCAGCAGTAGCCAGTAAATCTCCAGGGCATGAGATATTTCACTGTAAACAGGGTAACCTTGCAGTTTAAGAGCAGTCAAAACATGCCTTTCTTGGGTACCCAAATGGATATCTTGTCCTGCTGTTAAAATGATTGCAGAATCCAAACTCTAACAACCAGACATTTAGTAGAGCATGTGTTGTTTTGCATGGACAAAACAGCAGCTATTATCTCCACAACATGAGCTGCAATGCAAAAAAGGTGTGAAGTAACCAACAGCTCATTGTACATATCGCTAGCTATTGCCCTATAAGGGACAGCAAGAACATAAGAATATCTGCAAACAAGATTAAGTCATTCTACATATCAAGCCAATTGACTAATTGCCTCTTTAGTTCATTTAACAAAAATGGGAACTTTTGAGTCTGGGACTATATAGTGAGTGGTCTCTGAGGACTGATTCCAGAGCAGTGTAGTGAAACTGCTGAAACAATTAGAAACTGGAACACTGAACTTGGAGATCTAAATGGTTGCTCAGACAGATATGCACAGATTCAAAGCAAACAACTTATGATTTTATTAATACAATAATTAACCATGCAAAACAAATGGAATAAAGATATACATTAACTAATCTGCCACAGAGTCGCTGAACACTGACTAACAATATTAATTCAGAATGGGGTTAAAATACGGTGACAATAATTCTTGTTACCGTAGCCAACTTCATAATTTTATCAGTCTTGTATAATTACTTCAACATTCCTTGAATTATAAGTAATTTTCTATTATATTCTTGAATCACTCTTTATGAGAACACTTGTTTGGAACAACAGCTTAATTCCCCAGTGGAATTAATGTGCTCAATGTGAACATTCTCTTGCTGCAGAGGAGGTCCCTTGCTCTAGCACTTACTTTCAGCTAACCGTGATCCAGTTGTAGTTCAGAGAATGATGATTACAGTTATGTAATTACTTAAATGCCAAGTTGCCAGGGTCCCGATTGGTCCTGATGTTATCAGGTGGTGTGTCCATCTCCAAGGCCAGATTCCTCTTTGGTAGATCAGACTGGCCCTATGAATGTATGTATGTATAACAGCCCTGCATCTGTGGCTCAAGTGCAGATGTGTCTCCTTCTTGAGGCTGGAAACTAAAAGAGGTCACAGCGGGAAGTTCAACATTTAAGGTTGTCATGATGAATCCAAATTAGGATAACCTGTTTTTTTTTTTAAAGATGACTCAAAGGAGTTTTAAACAGTATCAGGGTGGTTTTCCATTGAAGGCAAGAGAAATATTACACTTATTCTGAACGCTTAATTCTAAGCATAACAACAGCCTTATTGGTACAGCAGCAACATATTTTCTGTATTGCCTTGACCAAAATGGTACACTGTAGTCTCCACGAGAGGAATCAAATTAAAACGCACCCACACAGAGATTAGAGACTGCCATTTTCCTGATATATTCTGATATGATCTGTTTTTTCATACTGTTCAAACCACGGTTATGTACGAATGCCATGCCAGCCAGCTCAGTTTTTTTCCTGAATCTTGTAAACTGGAAGAAATATAGCATTCTGTCTGTGTTATTCTGGGGTGCAGTCTGGACCATCACATAAGCATAGCTAGAAAAAAGAACATGGATAGTAACTTCTGCTTAAAACATCACCTGACCAATGAGAGCAAATATGTGCAAAAGAAAGCCAGGCCAGCTTAACTCTGCAATAAATGAGCAAACCAACACATATAAACTCTACTGATCTGGGCTATTCTCAACTTGTCCCTGAAAAGGTCTCCCGGCAAAACAACTTCAAAGACTTTTAAAGTAAGGGACAGCTTACTTTTCCAAGCCTTTTTACATAAGTGTATTCTTTAAACCATGCTTAAAAAATCTGATGTATAGTATTAAAAACACAAGCAGTAATCATTCAGAAAATGTGCATTTCTTTAAGGTGTAGGGAAAATTTGAGATTTATTTAGTTATACTGAGTATGTCAAGTAGCATTCACCCATGCAATCATCTTTGATAGGACATGTCTCCAGGGCATAAGCAAAATTCTAATGTTTACCTTTTTCTCTAGGGAAGCTGGTGTTGGAAGTGCCACGTAATTGGGACACATACAGTATCATGATATACTTGTGTTTGACTTGTCTTTTGTTCTGTGGATTGCAATGATTTTTCAGTAGTGCAACAGGCACACGACAACCTAAAGGCCTTTATAGTTTTTACAAACTCTTTGTAAGAGTTCCATAAGAAGTACAGGTGCTTCCATTTTACAATGTCCGTATAATGGAGGACGGCAAAAATGTAATATACAAACACCACAAAATCAAGAAGTGCTTTTGCAGGGGCTTTGTGGCGGCTCAGTCGGTAAAGACGCTCCAAGCACAGGCTGAGCTCTACGTGTTGCGTTACGCATGGCCGTGCCCAGTGTGGTGGCGGAGCCCTGGTAGAAGGGCAACGCTTTGCTTTTGTAGTCCCAGCTGTCCTGGCTTCTAGATGATGAGCCCCAGATGGGCAGGTTCTATAAAAGCACACTGGACACCCCACCTCCCCGATGGGACGAGCAGGGCCACTCCCGAAAGGGGGGAGCTTATACCGAAAGTCCCGGTGGGGATTGTACCCGCGTAAGGGTTTTTGTTCTTTTCGCCTGTCCCATCAAGCACTTTCACCGACACACACACACACACACACAATTTTTTTAACACACTAAGTTCTTGTTTTGTTCTTGCCTTACGCGCCTTGCTCTACCAGACTGGACCCCGCTAAAGAGGGTGAGTCCAGTCTGGTCACTGCTATGCTAGCGGTTCTTTTCCCCCCAGGCTGGACTCCGTTAAACAGGGTCAAGCCCAGCCTGGAGGTCACGAGTAACAGCAGCACACCTGCCATTCTGTCTTTTTTTTTTGGTTTCATTTTTCACCCTTTTAGTGTTTTTGGTCCTTGCTAACCTCACACTGGTGCATATTTCTTGCCACCCTTTCCAGGGGCCTGCAGGCTTATACTGACATCATTAAGGGATACACCTGCCTAGACTATAAGATCATGCTAAAAATGAAATTTCTCTGCATTTAGTTTAAGTCTCTGCAGTGGCTAATAGAACACAAAACCCAATAGAGGTTTTGGTTCATTAAGGAAGAACCTAATAGTGAAGATGTCTTTACTCCCCTCGTGCTACATCATATTCTTCTCACCCTCTCTTTTTAAATATACAGTTACATGAGATGTTGGTTACCTTTGGACCTTTCAGCCTCATACTCTGGGGGAAAGTCCAGCCTAATAAATTGTGGAAACCACTATCTTTTGGGGGCTTAATTATCTAGCTATATAACCATGAGGTTTTATATACATCATATTTACAGGCAGCTTATTTAACAAATACCTCAGCCATCCAAAACCCTCAACAGTTATAATCTCCCTTAGTAGAATGGTTCTACAAAATGAGGGACAATAGAAATCATCGTTTACTTTTGACTTTTTACTCCATGACAGTGATCAAATACAAGTGCTCTGTAATTTAAGTTATTTTTTTGACGCAGTCTCTGTCTTAATTGTCAGGAATAAATGTGATGCCAGGCTCACTGCAGAAGAGGCTCCACATGAAGGATGTCAAAAGTTCATTGGCAGTAATATTCCAATACCCTTTGAAAGACGTGTAATTAATTTTCTCACTCCTACTAAGAACATCAGTGATAAGAGACTGTTAACTAGGTGTGTTCTGAAATTTTTATTTTTTTATTAAAAAAGTAACGGAAGTAATATGGGAGAACACACTTAAAAACACAAGGTTATGAATTTCACTAAGATTTGCAAATTCTGCAAAAAAGAGAACTTAAATGTTTTGGTTTTTTTTGTACATTTTACTTTTCAATATCTTGTGCAATGTAATTTAGTCACTCTAACTGCAAAATACATTATTTAATCTGATTAAGAAAATATCTGAAGTATCTGTGTTCAGGAAAAAAATCTTATTCTCCGAGTACCCCCATAGTTGACACAGAAACATGGTTTTGATTTTGGTAAAGCTCTTAAACAAGGGCAGCTATAAATACAGTATAACAGTTAGGCGGAGCTCAAAATGAGTCAGATTTTAAGTCTGCAGCTTGTGAACAGCAGGTCAAAAGTGCCTTACATCTGCACTGTAGCCATTTTGCCCAACGGCAAACACATCTATAACATGTAATCCCAATCAAAGGAGAGTGAGGATTTTAGCGATTGTTTTCATATGGAATGACCCCACAATCAATCATTTATGTAATGGTGTGTGGAATAAGCACCATCTTCAAACACTTTCTAATGTCATAGTTAAAAATAGGACATTGCCTGCATACAGAACACAAATAAAAACAACAAATCATCTAATTATAATAAATTAGAAAAATATATATTTAGGTTTAAGACATCAGACTGAAGATTTAGCTTAAAAACATTTGTAGAACATACAGAATGCTAAACATTTAGTGCACTTAAAAATTGAGAATGACGCACAAGAAGAGAATCAATGCCGGGTGAAGACAGTCAATTAAAGAACAATGGTACTAAATGTAATAATAGACAGAACGCAATAAGAAAACACCAAGAAACACAGATGTCTCTTTAGTTTAAAACACTGTCTCTCCATCTTTCTAGTGGCTCCAGTTTGTCTTTCTTTTTTTTTTGTGGGCCACTCGGTGCTTTTAAAGTTTAGGTATGTTTGTTCACCCGTTTTTTATGATGAGATTTTTCCCCACAACCCTTTTTATAAAGTCTATATGTATAGATTAAAAATGAAATGGAAAGTTCTCACACGGTTTCATACAGATAACATCAAAACAATCAGCCATTAAGTCTGATGACTGACCCACTCTGAAAGTTTTTTAGAAGCACAGTATATAATTGAACAGCAGATTGATTTTTTAAACTGTATTGGCTAGCCTAATACAGTATGTGCTCACTATCCGTGTTAAATGCAAGACAGAACAATTAGTAACATACATCTGAATGCAAAAAAGAAGGGCAAAAGTAAATTGTGATTCTACTGACTTGCAAATCACAAAATTACGTGTTGCGTGCTAGATACAATAAATCATATGTACTAAAAACAAAATGTGTGTTCACAATAATATCAACCTCCTATACCATGCATTGTACCACACATTTCAGGCAAGCCAAAAATCACAGGGTCAGATTTCAACTGAGGAAGATACAGAGGTGAAGCAGGCACCCAGACCTGTGGCCATTTAGTCAACAACCTCAGTGCATTTCTACGAGACCTAACGAATTATTCCACGGAGTTTAACATAGTCGAGCCTCTCCAGTATACGTGAAGTCAAAGTCAAGCGTCAGTGAGCATTTCATCTTGTCTTTCCTTTTTATTCATACTAGATGTTAAATAGGGAAAATGTTCTAGCCACAAGAACATTATTTTATTTTTATGTTTCTTTACCGTACAGAATAGTTGGCCTCATGTAAAAACACTCTAATAACAAAAATCTTTTAGGGGGAAGAGGACAGGATGATTTTGAGAACTGTGATGAAACTTGTCTACAGTGGTCAGCAATACCATTTCAGTTATTACTATTAGTAAAAAAGATAGGAATGATCAACATCAACAAGACTTGCGGCGCTATAAAGGAATCTCACAGTGCAGTAAACACTGTACAGTACTGTATATGCATTTGTTTTACTTTAGAGTTCGTTTGAAAAACGCACAACGTGTCAAGCAAAACACCCTTTCAACTTGCTGGGCAAGGCAGTGTCACATGATGTTACCAATGGCAGAGGCAGGCACTGTGGTTATTCATTTTAAAGACTGACCGTCTTCTTTATCAACAAATTGCAGGCGGGATGTAAATGTCGACAAAATGTCAACATCTATCAGCATTAATGTTTCCAGGGTATATGACAACCTTCAACTGCCTACGGAGCTGCTCGCTAAAAATATTCCTGATCACACTACAAAGAAACCCTGCGAGATTCCTTTTCTGACTGATGTTTTCTTCTGCCTCGGTGTAGACTGCTGGCATTTGTGTGGGCATCTATTTTGGTGCCTTAAGGAAAGTTATACATTACAGGGATGATACGAGACGAAACAGAGAGAGAACGGAGGGGAGAGTGAGGTTCGTCAGGTGAAATCTAAGCATTGTGAAAACTCAGAATTATCAGGGCATGTTTTCCCGGAACAGACGTAACCCTCCCAGCTGAGACGAGCCTTCAAAAAATTGACAAAGCATATGCCAGGAAGGGCCACTCATCTGACTACTTCATTTCTGCATGTGATTCATCCAATCCACCCTAATTGGATTCTCTGTGCTCACTGAGTTAGGTGGCAGTGACTGACTGATGCTGCAAGGCTGTCAGGTAAATCTAGAGCTAGTTATAAAAAGCTGCATGATCACTGTGTGTCAATTAAGACAGTGTATTAAACCCATAGTTCCTTATGTCTGAACTGCCTGCGGTTGTCATTCTTGAAATGGTGGCTGCTGTGGATTAGATTATTAATCACAAGTATATGAATTAAAAAAAATGCATTAATAAAGTAATTGCATGAGAAGACAATGAAGTTGCAGGAATATAAAGTGTATTTCATTCTACTCTTTCTGTTTGAGTGACAACTGCAACAGAATAAGCTTAAACTAGCCATTTTAAGGCATTGTACTATGATTGTTTTTTATCAAGCCTCTAAAATTGTACATTTGCTATATACAGTATATATAAAATGTTAATTGGAATGGAAATTCAATTGCCTGGCCATAATGTATATTTTAACTGTAAATATGCTTTAACTGTAAATATGTTCGATCTAAAAGCATGTGACATTATTTTGTAAATAAAAAAAAATCTTCCGGCTTCTGTTTTAAGGACACCTCTATTGTGCATTTCCTGATTATCTTTCTGACTTTTATGAGACAACCCAAAGATCTTAAAAATGATTTATTTAAGTCATATAAATAGCTTAAGCATAAAAAAATCTTTGTATGTTGAGTTTGGAAGAAGTCAAAATGACAACAAAAAAAAACATTTCCCAGTTATTTTCTTTCTGGATTCCTTGTAACATTTTAAAGTACATGCATAAAATCCAAATTAAATACTGTTTGGGAACAACAAGCTTTGAAGGTGACCCTATTCAATCTTGGTAACAAGAATATATTTGTTTCTCTGTAATGCATGCTTAACTGCCAATTCTGACTTGGAAAAATCATTTGACATCATTATTGTACCAGTACTTGAAGAAGCCAAGACCCAGTAAAAAGCCTGAATATCAGAGACAAAATAGGGTGAGATTGATGTCTTCCAGTAAAAAAATTGTATGTGTGACATCACAACCACAGAAGAAAATCAATACAGAAAAAAAGATTTGGGAAATTTTTTCTTTAGATTTAGCTACACCAACACCTATCTAGGGCAAAAACTATTATTTTCACATTTTCAACTACAACTGAATATTGAAGTTGACATTTTATACAAACAAGGCTACTAAGCTGATGAAAACAGACAAAAAGGAAAAAAAAATATTCAGATTACTTTTTATAGTGAACCTGTATATTCCATGTATTTATTTTGCAAATCATACATGGAGAGAGGAAATACTGAAAACCTTTTTTTCTATATTATTCTATATTAAAAATCTATATTATTTAGTTGAACGAACTACACAGAAATCTAGTATTGGAGCTTTGCAATACTAAACCTGTATTTTTTTATAATCATCATCATCATTATCATTATTATTATTATTATTCAGATTACAGACCTATATACATATATAGTACTAAATTATATGTGAATTCTTTTACAAGCACCTTTACTTGTAAAGGAAGTCTGAGACTTTTTTTTTACTCCAGGTACCAGAATACATTGTGTTGATCATGGCTCTTGGAGCTTTGGATGTTATGATTTTAAAAGGATGTTCTTCTACTTCTGTAGCCCCTGCATCACAAGTTTGAAGTAAAACACCCAGTTTGTACTACAAGTAAAAAATAAATTCTGGCCTTTGGGTTTTACTGGGCAAAATGAACTAAAACTATCTACGGTTCAAGATTGAACTACACTGCAAACTTCCAACCTTTAACATAAGATCTACATGTCCAGGTTTTAATGACGAGATTAAGGTGAGAGGTTGTTTTTTTTTACAGTCTAGTTTTCTATGTCCTTAGGCTCAACGAAAAGAAGGAAGACTGTTTTAAATGAATCTGAAGAGTTTCATAGTGACAGCAGATGTTTATCCCAAGAGCACGGATTTTAAGACTCCTACTATATGATTCAGGATAATGCCTTTAAAAAGACTATTTTGTTAAATAGTAAAAAACCTCACTTAAAGGTATGGCCGAAGTAAAAGACAGCTCCAATTTATATTTGATAGCGACTGTTGAATTTGTGGTAAGCAGAGAAAATACTTCAGCTGCTTACTGATGGATAAACAACCAAACAAACAAAACCTTACATATGTGCCCTGTACATTTTATTGTAAACACGGGATACTGGTCTGGCTCTTCTCTCTGCCAACTGAAGTTGACCAAAGACATTGTTCACATCCCTCTCTGGAGCAGATGGAAACTTGGCATTAGAAGCAGTGATGTATCCCCTTTCTTCTCCCTGTGCACCAGCTCCCTGAGTGGAGCTGTACCCATCCATCTGCTTGGTTAAGAAGACCAAAGCAGCCCAAGAGGATAGAAGACATGTAAGATCTGTTTGTAGAGCCCCAGGGAAATACCATGTAAACTCCATGGCAAAATCAGCCTGTTTCATTTAACACTTTTCGATCTTAAAAAGGAACGGGAAGGCTATCTAGACAATAGAAAGACTGCACTTTAGGAAATACAAAAAAAATAATTGCCACTTTTTGTCTAAAGATTGTGACGAGGTGTGGAAAAAGAATCACTGTCATTCGATGAAAAAGATTGGTAGGACTGTCTTTCCTTTCTCTCAGCTTTCTATTCTGTGCAGTGATGGTGGAAAAGTTAAGCAGATGTCTCATTGTGTCAGCATACTTCAGGGAATAACACAGTAACGTGACCTGTTCTCTTCACCTTTAACCTCTATGTCCGTTGACACAGAGGATTTCTGTGGCATCATCATAAGTCCGTGAACTCTAAGGGTTTTATTTGTCACCAGAAGCTTTTTAAAGGTTTATCGGTATACTACTGGATAAAACTGTTACTCTGTCCTTTAAAAGTATGCAAAATGCTATTCCAAGATAACCATATAACACTTAAAATTAAATAATATTTTCAAACAAGTCAAGTTTATAGAATGGATTTCACTCCTGAACTACTGTATACAGTGGCTATAAAACATATTCACCCCCTGGGATTTTTTTAATTGTGTTTTAATATGGAATCATAATGTATTTAACTAGCGGTTTTTGGCACTGATTGACAGAAAACACTCTATAAATATCAAAACGAAAACAAATTTCTACAGATTCTCCTAAATTAATTATAAACATTAAATGGAAAAGCCTCTGAGGCAAGGTTTGGCAGAAAATACAGCCAGGAGTCTTCTTGGATACGTTTCTACCAGCTTTGCACATCTGGACACTTCAGCTTTTGCCTTCCTCAGGGTGGACGAGAAAAGCTGGTAGGCAGCAATTTTCAACACCTGCCACAGATTATCGATCGGATTGAGGTTTGGGGCTGTAACTGGGCCACTCCAGATCATTGACTTTTTTCTTTTGAAACCATTCCAGTGTGGCTTTGGCAGATGTTCTCCAGGATTTCCTTCCCCTTTTCCTCCTGTCTTCACGAGTCTTCCAGGCCCTGATACAGCGAAGCTTCCCCATTGCATGACACCGCCACCGCCCTGCTTCACAACAGGCATGATGTTCTCAAGATTATGTTAATTATTACACTTGCGCCAAGCATAAAAATTACCGTTGAGGCCAAAAGGGTCAATTGTCATCCGAGGTTCCAAAATGCCTTCCGGCAAAGTGTAGTTGAGATTTGAATCAAGTTTTTTTGTCATTTGCCAATGAAGCACCCAGGCAATTGTCATATGCAGTTTCTCCCCTCTCAGCCACGGAAGACAATAATCACCCCAGGCCTCTTAGTGGCCTCCCTGACAAATGCTCTTTTCACCTGGATACTCAGTTGAGGCCACCCAGCTCTTCAGGTTTGCTGTGACATATATTCTATATTTCTTTATAAAGGACTTTACTGGGGGTTACTTTGGAAAGAAATTGACTTTTCTTTACTATGGACTTTATATTGGTGAATATGTAATGCCCTGGAAATGTTCTTAAACTCTTCCTCTGACTGGTGTTTTTCAATAACCCTATCCCAGATTTACTTTGAAAGTTTGTTTTGGCTTCATGATGTAGTTTTTGTCGGGACCTCCCACAGATAGGTATATATTTTCCCGAACTCATGTGAAGCAACCTAATTGCACACAGCTGTACTCCATCCAACACATTAAGTGACTTGTAAAGACTTTTGGTTGCGTCAGGGTCTATTTAGTTGTGCCCCAGCTTAACAAGAAAACGGGGTGAATATTTATGCAATCACTTATTTTCTGGTTAATATTTATAATTAATTTAGGAGGATCTGTATAATTTTGTTTTCTGGTTGACATTCTAGAGTGTTTTGTGCCGATCAATGCAAAAAATCTCAAATACACTGTGCTTCTATATTATAATACAATAAAATGTGAAAAAAAGTCCAAGGGGGGTGAATACTTTTGAGAGCCACTGTAATAGTCCCCTTTATTCAGTAGGATCTACAATACTTCTTGGGACAGAACAAATGTGTGTTATTACAAAATCTCAAATGAAAAATCACTTTATTCTAATCTGCAAAATGTTAGGTATTTAATGTGTATGCAGCGTCCTGTGGCATTTCCTGGCATAAATTGACCTCTCAATATAATGTCTGAAGTGAATCACCTTCAGCCTCCTGTCTTCACGCAGTGAATATCAATGCCCACATACTCATCGGCTCAGCTTCATAAAACAGAACAGAAACTCTCTAAATTAAAAAAAAAAGTAAGAGAAAATACACACAAACAAGAAGAGTATAATGAATATCTCAATTCTTAATTTAAAATACAACATATTTATAACATGAATACTATTTCTTACAGATCAAGCATGTATAATCAATGTACAATTATCATAGTGGAGCCAAGAATCTGTGTTGTTTTACACTTGCCGTTGCCCTCATCTCCTAGGAGAAAGAAAACTGATGTTTTTGGACTGTCTACCAACGAGCTAAAAAAAAACTAAAATCCTATGTGTTTTAAAGAAGCACCATATTGACAGCATATATCACTTTTCATCCCAAAGCATTCTAAAGAGCTTTATACATAGTTAGAGAACCTATGTTCACTGATGCAAAGCAACTGTTATAGGACAGCAGCCCCACACCACAGAAGATCAGAGAGAGAAGTGAGAAATTCATCAAGGGAATTAAGAGGGGGAACTTTTTTCTGAAGGGAGGCAAAATTGTACATGGAGTGAAATTTACTGAAGACAACATGGTTTTACCTCCTACTCTTTCGAAAAGTGCCAGAGGACCTTTGATGACAAGTAGTTAGAACCTCAGCTCTGTGTCTTTGCCAACTCTTCCTACAGCACAGTTTCCTTGTTCACCATACTGGGGCATTAATTTGGAGATTGTGATCCAGAGGAAAGAGTGCCACCTACAGTGGCATCTACTTGCTACTTCCAATGTACTAATCCAACACCACTTTCAGCAGCAGGTTTTTCTAATTTGTTTCCAATCCCAGTACCGACCAGGAACAGCCTTGCGTGGCTTCTGAAATCAGAAGATCAGGCTACAATATGGTAGCAGTGCAGCCAGATTATACATATCGATACTATTATTATACTTATGTGTGTGTTCTGTGCATAGGACTGAAGCCTGTACATATTTACATGTTTTATACTGTAGACTTATATACCCACATCAACATTGTCTGAAGATTTCCACATGCAGTAACTACATTTTCATTATAAAGCATCAAAATGACCTACACTTGAAAAATATCAAAATGCCGCTTCTATTCTGCTTTAGTGTATCTTTCGTAACAAAGGAAAAATCCATGCGCAACAACTAACTGAAGTGTAATACATATTTATTGTGGATGGCCCAGAGAACAGCTGTGGGTCGTATCAATATTGTATACAGTATACATGTTCTATTACCCCATACTATAGAAAATATAAATCAAATTAGAATACTTACTGATTTTTTAAAAGAGGTTTTATTTACTCAGAGACAAGACACTACATTTTATCACTTAGTTTAAACAGTTTGGGAAAACTGTTTCTAAGAAGAACTTTAGTACAGTATATTAAAGCCGAAATCTACCATGTTGGCCATTCCATGGCCAAGAATAAGTTATGTCCAATAATCAGTCTGAAACACAAAAGACAAGATGTTGTGGATTTTTCTTCATCTTATGAGTGATAAAATCCCCAAATTAAAATGGATCAATTGGGACAAAAAGAAAAGAAAACCTATACCAAAGTTACTCACTGGCCTACAACTTGATTAAGTTTGCATTTGCAATATGCTCAAAACATCTACAGTTACTGTCTGAACGAACAAGTAAATAAATTTGTTTTAGCACACACTGTATGGGCTTGTCTTGTGGTAATTACAACACCATTGGCTTTCAGACAAACGCTACATTTTCTTAATTTTACCCATGGGATAACTTATGGCTGATTGAGACTACCAATCTGGACTCTACAACATTTCTTTGCAATTTCTCCTTTTCATTTTTTGGTTTAAATAGAGTGTGATGACACCATACCATCTGTTGTTGTGTTAAAAAGGAACTGTTTTGAATTCTGTTCACTTTTGGATCTGCCTAAAGAAAAATTGAATAAAATACTTGCCTAGGCACTCTGACATGATGGAAAGATGCTGTTTACTGGAATTCAACCAGCACTGCGGAAATTCAAATGCAAAGAAAGCTATTTGTATTCCATTTCCTCAGCTGTGAAAACTGCTAATTTTTAAAAGGCAAGAACAATGTTAAGTCCTGAATCTCCAAAGTCACTCTTCTGCATTAATCATAATCATGTGCACAGCTCCTTGAAAAGATATTGAAAAGATAGGCAGGAATACAGTTTTTCATTTCTCCCGAAGTGCACAGGGAATGTTTTTATGTTACACAATTACTGCTCTTCTACTGCTTATTTCTTCACAAAATGGTAAAGAGTGATTTTTGATTCCCCAAAAATCTTAAATCAGTGATTAAAGTAGATAACTGAAACTGTTGAAACTTATTTTTTTTGTATTCTAGCTCAAGGGCTTTGTTTCTGCTAAAATTGGAAACTTTTGCTCTATTTTAACATGTTGTAAACTCGGAACCAAGTCCTTAACCACACATCTGTCATTCACATGGACAAAACAAAAAGACCCACACTGGTGAAACACAAAATGACATGGGTGCCAGATGCTCCCTCACAATGAGCAGGAAAATTATCTCCAAACATATTTTAAAGGTTTATTTGGTGTTTTTGTCTCTTCTCTCATACCCTACAACTGCAGGCCTAATGCAAAATTCTGTCAGAATCTTCTACTTCTAACATCTGCCTAAGCATTAGAAAAGCATTCTCTAAAAGACCACACAGATTTTGCTCAAGATAAAAATATGAATGTATTTCACAAAACAATATGGTCTATAGACTCTACTTTCTATAATTTATTAGATTTGACTTGTGTGTGCCACATACAATGAGATGATACAATAATCTCTATTTTGGTTAAGAAAAAAAACAGTAACATTGGAACAGTGGACAAAGACTACTGTGTTAAAATGCCCAGGCTAGCATCTTAAACTACACTGCTTGCCATTCCGAGCACAAGCTTGAAGGTCACACTGAAATATTGATAATAAAATAAACAGCGCCTCTGGTGGCCGAGTAAAGTACTTAAATGGCAGAATCAAGTGGCAGTTTTCTTAACAAAATGCTTAAAGGTCTAAAACTATTTCCCTTAAAACCGGCTTTCTTTATATTCAAAGCACTTATGGATATAATGGCCAGCCACAGAATCTTTTACTATTTGGCATAAATTAATAAGCGTCTCAAAAAAATAATCAGATTTCATATTGTATTTTCTGGATATCTGGAAAATCAGGACTACAGCCAAGGGTTTCTGCTAATATCCAAAACGTTCCTTGAAGCAAAAAAGAAACTGTTAAAAGGGGAAAGCTGTTGAGGGAACCATCACATAATCCTGGTTAGAAATGTTTAGTGCACTTCTTAGACCTCTGCTACATGAAGCAATGCATTGGAAGCTACTAGCCCTTGCCACCACATCCCACATAGGCAGTCCCATATAACACCCTGACCTACTAGCAATGCTCTAGCAGCTGCTTGACAACCCAATCTGTCAGAGCAGGCAGCAGTGCTATTCCAAGCACCACAACGACTGTATATTCCGAGCAAGCACTTGAAAGGTCCAGGCAACGTCCAATCAATGTATTGATCTATATCACATGATTGTCAACGTTTTAAAGACTTAAGAGTGGGCAGTGTACAAACTGCTGTTGGTTGGACTCAGAGGAAACAGAGGTACTGCAGGTGAGAATTTTGATAATGTTAATAGTTATTGGTTTTACTTTCTAATTTGGCAGTGAATTACAGGGGTAATTATCAATGGGGAAATTAAAAAACGAGGTTCTGGGCCAGCTACTTCAACTATCTATTATGGACCTACGTAAAGCTCAATGATTAGCACCTGCTAAGGCAAAGAGAAAAACACAATAACATTAGCCATTCTCCCACTGCATCTCTTTTAAAACTGTTTTAATGTGATGTTACTCAGATTACCACTGGCTGTTACCAGCAACTGAATGATTAAAGGCAAACTGTATCAAATGTTAGCAGTCTGATGTAACTGGCAAAATCCCCCACGATGATATTACAAACAACACATCACAATAATTTATTTTGACATAGGAAAGGCTACAAATCAGAGGAGGCCATTTGGGTGCATCTAGCCTGTTTGGCAGTAGGTAAATGATCCAAGGAACCGGATGTTTCTTAAAAGAAACCAGGGTATCAGCTTCAATAACTTGGCCTGGTGGCTTGTTCCATACTCCCACAGCCCTTTGTGTAAAGCAGCAGAAAGCTGAAACAAGGGCCTTAGTATAGAGTAATGAGAAGAAGTCCTCCTTTGGCAGGTACCTTTAATAATACAACTAAATAGATGAAAAACACCCAGGCCCTTTTTTCAACAGATGCTAAAACGTATCTAAGCAACAAAAAATAATTAATAAAATTATATTAAAAGTACTACAACCAAATTGGTACCATTTAAAAAAATACAATATGTCTTTAATCTAGAAAGACTTGCTGCACTGCAGAGGTTTCTGTGAAATACAGTATATAAGTCCAAAAATGCTCTTTAATATAAAATGAAAACATTCAATAGCTCATAGCATACAGCTCATATAGCTTAAAGTATAGATAGATTTGAAAAGTCTAAATTTAAATATTTAGTAATTATAGTAATTATTAGTAAATATTAAGTATTATTGATTAAATATTGTTTTTTTTGCTCTTCAGAACTTGTCAGAATATTATACCCAAACATGGTTAAGTACAACAAGGAGTAATATCAGATATGAATCATCATACTGACATTTTACTAAAGGATGTATCCAATTTTTCCCCAAAAATCTTGAAAAAAAACAAAACTTGACATTTAATATTTCCAAAGTAAACAATTACTGAAGACTGCACAGAATAGCATGCTGTACATTCAGCAATTCTTCATTCTGAATAACCATGCATCACCTATAATTGAACACTCACAGCACTTTGAGCCCCGAAATCAGGAAACAAAAAGATATCTTGTACTTTCAAAATACAAAAGACAAGCTGCTTCTGACCTGTACTTTTCCCTGTTTTTCTAATACAGCTTTAAGTCTTAAGGACACTGTTCTCATAAAATAGTATTCTAATAATGTCTAAGAATGTTTTGAGGTAATCAGAATGTGCTTTAACATAAGCAATTCTTCAAAAGAAGCCTGCAGTGCGTGATAATGTCAGTTTGCCTCTTTACTAAATATAAAAAATGGCATCAATAGGACAACAATAAAGTTGGAATGAATGGGCTGATGCACAGGATTCTCCTTAATAATGGTAATATGATTCTCTGTGGTACTGCAGCCTTTCTGTACTGAGAACATGTGCCAACCACGAGCTCACAGCATGAGTGAGATTTCTGCAGTGTAGATGTCAGAGATAGCTCCATTTCCTATTGGAATACTTGGGAAGATTTTGGATTTCAAAGTGAAACAGGTGCAAAAAGAACATATAGTAAACAGAGACCAAGATGACTATTTTCCTGTTAGAGACAGAACATATCTCCAGCTCAGTGCCCTTGGTGGTTAAAAGCCTTGGGTAATTGCCTTAGGCCTTCAGCCCATAGTAGTCTATCAATTTCAGATATAAAATCCCTTTAGCAGAACATATGATTTAAATAATACATAGAGGTCTATTTTAAGAAATTTACAAAACGGGGATCGTATGAAGATCTACCATTTTCACTCAGCTACTGCTGAACACTACGACATGAAATGTGTCCATGTTAAAAAAAATCACATCATTTCCTATTAAGAATTCAATTGCACACAGAATGTGTTAAAAGAACATGAGAGTTTTTATTTGCAATCAAATTGGCTTGGTTTTTTTTTTTTGCAACATTGATGTCAGTGTGCCATTCTTTAACATACAAATGTGCCACACGCATCTGTAGGGGAACCAGAATGTTTCTTGGTTCGCTTCTATGCTTTCTACGTCTTGAGATATCTTGCATCAATATCTCAATAACAAATGATCTCATTCATTTTTATTATAATTCTCAGGTAATGCATCAAGCTATGTTGTATTTAATAAAAGAGGAGAATGATTTGCATGTGCTTAGTACTTTACTTACTATTTCACTACGTTGTAATGTTGAACCAAGCAATGTGAAACACACAAGTCATTTTCATTGCACTCTGCTTAGATTTTGGCATATGACCAGATCCCTGGATTTCTGCCGTCAGTATCCTTCTGCTTGACATCTTGGACTATTCTGCAGAAACAGAATTTTCTGGAGCTACTTAATGTACAGTTACTGGTCCGCACACAAATCAGGTGCCTCTGTTGTTTTTGTTGTAAATTTATGAAGCGTGTTTAGTCCAGATAGCCTCCGATTGGAAAAGGGAAGGGGACCAGTTCTTGTGGTCTCAGTTTGGTTCCCTTGCCCTATGAATACTGTTCACTGTTCAGAAGGCTCTCCAAAGCAATCCCAGCTGTACCAAGTGCAAACAAACGTCGTATGAAAAGATACTTACAACTCTTCTGCAAAATAAACCAGACTTAACATATAATGTATGTATTGCAGCTTTTTTATTCATAGGAATTCACAATGTTTTAAAATAGTACAAAGGGTGTGGGATTAAAATCTAGGGAAGAGCTTTAAAACACATTACTAAAACCTTATTCAAAATACCGTATTCAATTTGGGTCGCCATACCGCAAAAGGATATTACAGATTTAGAAAGGGTTCAAGGAAAAATGACAATAATGCTTCACAATCTCTAAGGACAGTCACTGGAGACAGGTTAAAGGAGTTAAATCTCTTTCATCTAGAACAAAGGAGACTGAGAGGAGATTACAACCATGTACATAAAATCCTAAGGGATTTATAGATCCCTTTTACAGGGTCATCCCAGGGAACTCATTCACAGACTCAGAAGTGAAACATGGACACAAGGTCTCATTCGGAATTCATTTAGGATGAAGAACAGGAAATGCTTCTTTACACAAAGAGCTGCGGGTATCTGGTACAGGCATTCCACTCAGTAGATTGAGGCCAAAAATTTGGACTCTTATGCCACAACCACAATTTAAAATGACAAGTTTCACTTATCTATGAAATTTTCAACTTATCATTTTTATAAATCAGTACATCTCAATATTTCAACCATATTTTAATTAAGAGATGTCACATCTGCCATTGAACACCTCTTGAATGCATTGGGCCAGGCAAACCATTAATACTTTCACTCGTGGGTACATCCTCTCCTGCAATGACCATGTTGCACACTGACACTTCACTGATCAGAATATGCAACGGAGCTTTGGCCACGTTTTATTGTGCTCTGATAGTTTCCAGATGTTGGGTTCTGTTTATAGAACACTAGCTCGATTATCAGTGGTTGAATGGTGGTTGATGGGCTTCACATCTTGGTTTCCATGGACTTAAGTACAATAACGCATTGAATGCAATTCCCGAGGACAAGCCTAGAACACAGTGCGCTCACAGTAAGACCTATCCATCCATTTTCGCACTGCTTTGTCCAACACAGAGTCATAGGGAGCCGAGTCAATGCCGGCAAGCAAAGGGCACAAGGCAGGATACACCCTGGAGGCAAGTTCTTCGCGGGGCAGACACACAGACACAAACACAAATGTGCATACACTCTCACCAGGGCCAATTTTCACAGAAGCCAATTCACTTTAGAATAACTCAACTGGCTACCCACTGAAGCTAATCAGGCGAGAGCCTGGTCAGTACCTGGATGGGAGACCTCCTGGGAAACACTAAGGTGGCTGCTGGAAGAGGTGAGGCCAGGAGAGGGGGCGCTCACCCTGCGGCCTTTGTGGGTCCCAATTCCCCATTATAGTTACTGGGACAGTATACTGTAAAAAAGGGGCTGTCCTTCGGACGAGATGTAGAAAAACTGAGGACCTGACTCTCTGCGGTCATTAAAAATCCCAGGGTGTTTCTGGCCAAATTCCCCATGGCCTCCTAGTAATGCCCATCTATGAAGTGGCTTCACCACTCTGTTCTCCTCCCCACTGACAGCTGATGTGTGGTGAGTGTACTGGTGCACTATGGCTGCCATTACATCATCTAGGTGGGGTTGCACATTGGTGGTGGTGGAGGGGAGTCCCCATTACCTGTAAAGCGCTTTGAGTGGAGTGGTCAGAAAAGCACTATGTAAGTGTAAGCAATTACAACTTACCAGTATTTTATGATTGTGGGAAGAAACTGGAGCACCCAGAGGAAACCCACCTGAACACGGGGAGAATTTACAAACTCCACACATATAGCACTCCAGGTCCAGAATTGAACCCAGGGCCTCAGTGCTGCAAAGCATCTATGTTAACCACTGTGCAGCCCTTACAGTAAGCTGCATCTATTAAATGCCTCAGAACACACTGGACACAAACACTTCAATATCCAGAAAGTGTTTGTGTGGTTCACCGAGCCTTGTGTAACCAAAGTTAGTCTGGGTCACTAACTTGGCGACACTGCACTGCACTGCTGACCCACTGGAAGCTTTTGCTTCAGACAGGATCAAGGAAGCTGCCAGTAGATGTCCACAGTTTTCTAACAACCATGGTATTGCAATAACACAATTAAGTTTTAAACTTAGGCTGTTCTTACACCTTATATACTACGTATCTACCTGGCAGTGCATAGTTGTGATTAGGGCCCAAGACATCTAACTGGGAGGTTGTGGGATGAAATTCAAGGTGAAAGACTCTAGTTGTAATATTGAGCAAAGTACTTCTCCCAGATTGCTCTAGTAATAACTCCACATAAATGGGTACAAATGTAAGTCACTTCGGATAATAATATTTTTAATTATTAATGATATTATAAAAAATGAATAAATATGTTAATAATTAATCAAAGAGTAAGTTAACCTCAGTGTTATAAACAACCACAGCTGAGTGAAGAGTAGGTCACTACAATTCTTTCTGCTCCACATTAAGCTTAGCCAAGAGATATATTATCATTAAAAATCCTGTCTCAATTATTCATAATCTTTCTATCCCATTCATCAACAAATTTTGATTTTTATATCAAATTGTTCCTGGGATATTTTCAACAGCTGGAGAATACTTACTGTAAAACCTTTAGGTGATCCTGGAAGAATATGGTTATCTCAACATTTTAGTGACCAAACCCTTAAAACTGTTTTAAAATGGAGACCACTTAAACATATACAATAATATCCACTTGTAAACCCATATATGATTAGAAAATGCATTTATAAACAAATTATATAAAAATACAGAACATGTTCAACGTAGATGTCAAGTTTACAAATTCCTAAGTGAACTTTAGTTCAGTTTCATTTACCAATAATATAAGGATCTCCCAGTAATGCCCCAAAGAAATCCAATATGTATATGAAGAAATGATTGATAGTGTAAGAGAAGGTAACTTTTTAGCAGAATGCAGAAATCCAGATAATTCCTACATATGTCCCCACAAAAATTCATCGTCTAATACAAGTGGACTGAGAACACTATGTGGAAGGACAAGAACACGAAGCGAGTCTGAACAGGAAGGAGTCTGGAACAAGCTACCCAGACAAGTTTTTAAAGCCGATACCCTGGTTTCTTTAAAGAAACGGCTGGATGAGATTCAGATCGTTTAGTAACTTACCTACCAAATGAGCAAGATGGACTGAATGGTCTGCTCTTCTTTATAGCCATCATGTTCTTAAAGGGTGGGGCACTTCATTTTGAAAAAGTGAGCGAGACTGCTTGAAAGTCATAATGACAGACAGTCATCCTATCACCCTGAGCTTTCTAAAGACTGCTCATGCATTCAATTTTAAAACACTGAAAAGAAAAGCTGCATTTTATAGCTATCATAGACCATAACAACTCACAATCGCAAACTACTTAGGTGTGTCCCTTTATGATTTTTGAAGACTACTAATAATTTAGATAAATGTTCCTAAAGCTGGGCAAATTCTGACAGACAACAAATCTGGAACACTGAAACGATTCTCTCCCATCCAGCAATTGACACATATTGAGAATTAAGGCCAATATAAGAGACCATACAGCCCATCTAGCCCTTTCTGTCGCTAGTAGCAAATTGATCCGAGTACGATATGTCATCCAACTGTTTCTTCAGTGAGGCTGGGTTCTTGCTTAGAAAAAGAAGTGCCTCTTGACCTTGGTTTTAAATGCAGTTCCAGTTTTCTCAGTTAAAATTAACTTGACAATGAATCGCTGCTATATGTAGGAATTTCTGATCCTGATGAACTACTCAGTCAATGCCTTTTAGCATTTTGGATACTGGAATACTGTTCATGATTAAAAAGGTTCAGTTCTTTCAGCCTGTCAGAGCAGGACAGAGGTTCCCAATGCTGTTCTTAGAAAACAACACACCTGCTGCTTTGTATTGCAGTGGAGCACTGTTAACTTTCCATTAAAATATTGGTATTTCAACCATTCATTTGTGTGTTGGTCCCCAGGACAAAGATTGGGAACCCCTGATATATTACATTCTTTTAAGCCCCAGAATGTATTCAGCTGTTCTTCTGTGGATCATCATCCAGAGATCTCATAAAAGTCCCATTCCATGGAAAAAAATTGGAATTCTCAAAACACTTCCCAAACTATAAGAGCGATATGTACCATGTGTTACAATGTCAAATATACGTCATGAACTCCACACCAGTACTGTGTTAAAGTAGGTGTTTGCTACTTCAGTATTTTATTTATTTGTGTTTTTAACAACTTAAACAATTACTTTTGGAATGATTTTCTTTTTGGGGGAACAAGCCTGTAAAGAAACTTCAATAGCGTCTTGTGCCAATAATTGAATTAGAACACCAAAAAGAAAAAAACACATCACCAAATTCAGGTCACAAATACCAATGACAACTTGAGTCTTTTCCCCTCCAACTAACTGGGAGTACATCCTGCCCGCAGCACACTGTATTTACTTCAGAATTTGTGTGTAATGAGGTGGCCCAGATTCCCTTATTATTTTAGAAATCTTGAATTCACTTCATATGAAAATGTAATCCCAGCAGAATGAAAATAAAGCATAATGAGCCATTTTGCCATTCCACCGCTCTTCATTGTCTACTGCACACTGAAAACTTTGGAGGAAATGGATCCAGGCTTAGATCTGTAGGATGATAAAAAATAACTCTCTCGCTCCCACTCTCTTTGAGCAAATTCCTCATATCTCTGTACCTGTCATGTAGGCTGATGCAGCACGGCTTAAAGCCGAGCCCCTTTTACAAAAGTTGGCATTTCCGAGGTGAATCTGAATGCAAATCACAAGGAGAATTTAAGCTTCAGCAAACCCTGTCCTGATTGAGCCCAAAGGAAATATATTGCTCTTAATCGAGGCTACCAATCGACTTCTTTTTTTTAGATTTCCACTAGATTTGTATATTTGCATTATGCATGGGTCTTGGTCCACCAGAAACGTCAATTTCCAGGCAGGCCTAAACATCTCAGCTTCAGTGCAAAAACATCCAAATCGCAGATTCCTAAGCTCAAATGAAACAAGTCATACTGTACCATCTTAAGACTTTACTCATCATCTATAAATATACACTGTTGAGCCTGTGCTAACATCTTACACATCTTTGACAAAATGCAAGGTAACATAGAGGTATGCTATGAGCATCAACAATTTGTTCAAAGTGTCCACTATAAAATATAAAAGTATAATAGTTGAATACTTTTATATTATTTTTGAAGAAGAAGGATGAGATGTGAAGAATCCAAGCCTGACATTAGGCAATCTTTAATTCTCAGTTAGCAGGGTCTTAATCTTGATCACAGCAACTCTAGGTAAACTGTACATGATCAGCCATTGTAAAGTGCTGTAGGAGCTAAACCATCACATTTAATAACCAGATCTAATTAACTCAGTGTCACGTTATCCTTATCTTAGATTCATTTGTTCCTGTATTCACATCCAATACATAAAAGTAATACTTGCATAAAACAAAATGTCCCATTCAGAGGACAATATCCACAGAATTGTGTTATATAAGAAAGAAAAACCAGCAGAAAGGCATTTTCTAATGTCTAAGGCATTTTCAGTGCAGGGTACATAATCTTTTTAAAACTACTGACTATGGTACAGAAAAAAAGCAAACTAATTTTGTAACAAAACAACCATCCTGCAAAATATAGCCTAACTGCCCTTATGTCAGCCCATACCTAAGGGTGCAATTTAGTTTACTTAGAGACCAAAAACAATACACACAGGGAATATAATATTAGTTCACAACAAGGCCAAAGTGAAACTTTAAAATGAGCTGGCATCCATGATTTCTCCGCATAGAGCAAATTAAATATGACCGGCTTGTTTTAGAGTGGATCTTACTGACAACAGAACACCCAGCGTGACCTCTGCAGCTCAGAAGTTATTCTGAAACTTAAGTCTGTACACCGGGAATACTGCCAGCAGCCACTATTCCTGTGCCATTTGACTTGCACTTAAGCCCAAAACCCCCCAACCTGCCGCACTTCAAGTTACACTGAGCATTGTCACAGGATATTAGACGTTTTGTGGCTGTTTGTGTCCAAAGGACAAATGACTGTAAAATTTTGTCTGCCCTGAGCTCCTTCTGGTTAAGACAAGCAGACATCTAGTCGAGGTTTGAAATGCAGTGTGCAGCAGCATGGAGAAAAATGACTCAAGACTTGCACTGCTTTGAAAAAAACAAACAAGAAACAAATAAATATGGGCGGTGCAATCATTTGGGAGTCAGTAAGAGAATGTTTACCGATTCACTAAATATTTTCCAAATTCTTCACGAATATTTGACTTTAGCTGCAAATAGTTGTCTGGCCATTTTCTATCTCCCAAAGGAAGGAAATGACAACAGATTTAAAGACAGAAAATAACAAGTGCAGCATTCTAGCAGCACACTACTTGGCAAGTAAACTTTTAAATCAACCTTTTAATTTTAAGTATAAAAATAAGCATCATATGAAAAAGTACGGTCTGATAAAGGCTAATTCAACATTCAAATTGTAACGAAAACCACGGGTTACATTTTCCTTTCACTCACTCTGAGTGACCTGACTAATCAAAGGTTTCACTGTAGGTGTAGAAAACCGAAGTAGCTCCATCAGAAAAAACTCTCACGTTTCTGGAAACATTTTCTGAAAATGCTGCTGTGCCTCAGACTTCATTTTAAAATACTTTAACCCCAAAAAAACACCAAGTACTGACAGCACACCCTTCATGTTTAAATCAAGGCTTACCCTGGGCCATGTTACCAGAATTATAGAGGCAGAGTAAATAGAATTTAAGTAAAACAGTTCAGGTGGGTAGCTGCGTCAGCATGCGCAGGCTTCAAAGAAACAACTAATAGGTTTATTCCATGCTGAAAAGAGAAGAAAAGAAAAACCGTTTCTGCCATGGAGCCTTGTTTGGGTGTGGAAGACACCTGAAGAAGGCTCCACAGCCGAAACGTTGTGTTTCCTTTCTTCTCTTTTCAGCATGGAATAAACCTATTACCTGTTCCTTTAAGTAAAACATTAGTGAGAACTAGTCCTGCACCCTGTTTGCTACAGGATACATTTATTTAATAAGAGCAATTCTGGTTGCCATCATTACAAAATCTAAAAATCCCTTCTGTTGTTCACTGTTTTGGGGTAGGGATGCCAAAACCTGTCTCCACTCATTTCTCACATTTGTTAGCACCACCATGCGGTGCTTCACATGTCCTTGTCCTCCTCAAGCACTGCAGCCTATAAAACATTCTGCCCCTTACATCTCACCTGGTAAAGCAAGGAAACAACACTTAAACCCCATTGACAGCTTCTGATGTAGCCCACCAAGAATTTCAACACTTTCCCAGCAATTGCAACAACCTGCCGATATAAACGTTTAGTCTGAGCATTGTTTTAAAATGCAAATACAAGGAATACACATCTCCCTGCAGACTAGGGAATGATTCAAAATATGCACTGCAGCACTTACTCTGATATTGATATAAACCACACTTAATTATACCAATAACACCAAACAGAGGAAAATGTTGTTAGAAAAGTAGCAACATAATCTTTCTCAGCAATTGAGTGATGTCATGCTCAGCACTAAAACAGAAACCTGGTTTGCAATGTTTGGCATATGCCATGGTGCAGTTTTCACACATCCACTAGGTGTCACTATGAGATCCTAACATCACGTCTCTGCAAATACGAGAACGAAGGTCCAAAACACTTCAATGCTGCTATCGAAGACGTAGTCAGAGCAGGTTCGGGTAATATTTAATTAAAATAAGCTAGACGTACAGCTCGGTACATAATATGCAAGACGTGCAAACTTGCATTTTACTTTTTTTAGACCCCAGATCCGTTAATCAAAAAGTGTTGAACAGAGACGATTACAGGCAGACAAAGCCGCAGTAATTTAAGCTCCATTAGTATCCCATTAAAAGAATCCTCACATCTTTAAATGAGAGAACGGGCTTCACATACAGCATATCGATGGTCTTTAAGACAAACCGTTTTCGAATATACTGTATAACGGGAATCAAATGTCATCCCTAAAAACAAAACTGCTTCAGATGAAGCTGTATTAAGTGTAGGTTAAGTAGTCTATTGATCAATTTACTAACAACTGTGGTCCTATAGAATGTCAGTAACGCATTTACACACAATTGTGTTTTCACTAAATCTCATTACAATTAGATATCTATAGATATTTTACACATATTGTAAAACCCGTTGCATATTTAGAATATTTAGAAAGACTTGAGCTTCTCGCTACTTTGGGAGAGGTGTTTGAAGTCTACGAAATAAGCAAGGAATCTTAATCGGTAACCACGGAACAAAAGTACGTACAATTACGCGGGTTTATATATTAAAAAGGTCGATAGAGTGGTATTCTATGGAACCGATAACTCTGAACGATTTCACTTGTCCAAAAAGTTCAGTACATTTGCGTGCACCACAATGATAGTCCAGTTTACCTGACATGTCCTGTATAAACTAAAATAGAACCATTGCAACAGTTTACGTAAAATGCACAAATTCATATAAAGATATTTAAAAATATCACACCGCTTAGCACATCGTTTGTGAAGAACCCGACACAGTTCACCCGTTCGTAAAGTACTAATACATTCCCAAATTCTAAAAAGAAAAAGAGTTATCAGTTGAACAAAACTTATTTCTTTTCTCGAAACGACGAAAAATGTTCAGAACTCACCTGTCCATGTTTTCTGCTCTGGTATGAAATAATATTTATTTCCAAAATGGTCCGTACCCACGTGTTGTTTTACTATTGCAAATTTTCTCCGTATTAAAGCTACTATCCTGCTCATAGTGATCTAAGAACACGCTAATAAAGCTAACGCTTAACTTCCACACTCAAAGTTCGTATGCACTTGAGATCTCGTTTTCCAAAATCACAAAACACGGGAGCCGGACGAGATGAAGCTGCCTCATTGGTCCACTAGGGCTCCTGCAACCAATCACGCAGCTTGTTATTTCGTAGCTGTTTCTTGTCAACATGGCTGCGCCCGTATGAGTGCTTAGAGCTGAGGACATTTTTTTGTTGTTGTTTTTGGAATGCAAATACGTACGCGATTATCACTGTTTTTGATTTATTAGTTACTATGGCCAGGTTGGGTATTTTAAAGCATAGATCACAAAAGTTTCTTAGGCATAGGAAACGTTTTTGTCTCTAGGAAAATCTACGATCGTTTCTTTGTTGTGATTGTAGTCTCATACGTTTTCCTGTCTTTTATTGTATTGGGGGGAAAAAAGCAACTAACATATGTCGTTTGATAAGATGCTGGGTTTTTTGTCCGCACGACAGATGGGACTAGATGATCCTCTTCGGTTACGACGCGCTGAATCAACAAGGAGGTACAGTAGGGCTGCGTTTGAACGTGTCTAAACGCTGCCAGTCCTCGGTGGATGTTACTGAAAAAAATAATTCATCATTCCGTGAGCACTCTTAGCCTCTACTTTCTTAAAGCAATAGTATACAACAATTATATTAGCAGCTCAATGTTAACTGTTTATGACATAAAACTCACTTCAGTTAATTTAGAGTGAATTCAGCAGCTTGTCGTCATCAGCATACTGCGTCAGAAAACTATTTTGAAATTATTTCTTTGCCAGGTATAGCTTTTAATGACGTACGTCAGGTGTACTCAATTCTTGACGGATCGCCTGGTGTCTTTTGGTTTTTATTCCACCCTGCACTCAGTTACGTAATGGGTTTAATTATCTAGTTTAATGCATCCTTGTAATGATTTTTTACCCTAAACAACCCGTATGTTTCAAAGTAAAAAATAGGTTAATTGTGTGACAATTAGTGTAACAAATTACACTAAGTAAATTAAACAATTACACTAATTAAATTAACAGATAGCTCAATTGTGTAATTGACTCCTCGGGTTGGACATTATGCACCTCCATTAATTGGAATTGAGTCTTACACCCCAGGCATTCTGTTCTGTATTTTTTTACTCATGGGAACGAGTAAATTTCATGCTAAAAAGAGATGATAAGAAAATCAACGTTTCGGTTTTGGAGCCTTAAAGTACTATGTATACTCGAACTACAAAGGTTATTATGTGTTTTCTTTAAAATATACTGTATTTGTATATTATGACTTTAAAGAAGGAGTTGAAATGGAGCCTTATCTGTGTTGAAATTGTGGTTTGTTCCTTGAACCTGCATGTTAACAGCCATTGATCTACTGTACATTGTGACTCAGAAACTAAAGAATAGGTTGCTAATTACACAAAATAAATTTGATTTTTAAAAGACACTGATACTTGCTGACACTTTGGAAAGCCAAAATTAGATAGTACTGGATTTACAAGTGTTGAAGATGGTTTTAATTGGCTAAACGCTAAATTATAATCTGTAATTATTTATAGTTTGCATAATAATTTTATAAGAGCACACCAGTCCCCTGGGATCAGGATTGGAGACTCCTGGCATACAGTGTATTAGTTTATTCCAGGTACATCAGGTTTCTTTTTCAGTCTTAAGTCTGAAAAAGAGGTTCTCAACCCTGGGCACCCCTGTGTCCCCTGGTTTTTATAACATTCTTAAAAGTATAGTATAGTTATCAATTTAAAATGCATTAAATGGATTGTGCATACTTCTGCACAGATGATTATAGTATTTAACAAATTTGTACATTCAATGCAGTATTTTTCTACTTTAGCTGAAGTCGATCAATGTGTCAAAAAGGTGTCCTAATCATAATTAAAAACCATTATTATCAAATTGAAAAGTTTGGTGTACTTAATTTTGTGGTATTTTGTGTTTGCCAAGGATGAATACTACTCCATCAAACCCTTAATTGAAGTAGAACATGGTAATTCAGTGCTGGGTGATGGCTGACATTGGTGTTCATTTGAACAAATATGAGTAGCTACAGAATGTCTCATTTTGATTGATGAAGGTCAAATGGTTAAGCATATGATGTATTGTACAATACTGCAAATATAATGGGGGAAAATGTATTTACTTGCATTTCCTGTGTTCTTTTTTGTTTCCGCAAAGGGTGCTCAGCTTAGAACTGAACAAAGATAGAGACGTGGAGCGGATTCACAGTAATGGCGTGAACACCCTCGATATAGAAGTCATAGAAGGAAGATAGTAAGTAGACTCTCAACAATATTACTATTATTACTCTTACACTCTTATTACTGTGATGAGATTTGTTTCACAGCACTTTCATGAGTCATTCAATCAGTGTAGTACTTTTTGAATGTGAGCCTAATTCTGGTATCATTTTTACATTTAAATAAATGTGCAGTCAGATATTTTTGAAACAACCTATTTCTGTTGACAGTCTTTCTTTGATTTAAAGTGACACTTAAAGTGTCATCAATTTTAGCATGCAGAACGTAATGCAGTCTTTCCCCTACTTAAGACTTTTCTTAAGAGTTAGTCAAAACAGCTCTTAATAGGTGATTGGTTTATGAAGAACAATCGCAGGTTGGATGGCGGTACCAGGTACTCCTCAAAACCCAGAATTGTTCATCATCAAGATTTTTTGAGAGTCAAAAATACATTTTAAAAGACTGGCATAGAAAATTGAAATGAATTGTCCAATGATTAAGAATACCAGAGGACACCAGGGCCACCCAGAACAAGGGTTTGGTCCCACTGGTTTGTCCAATGAGTTTACTATTAAATTATTACTTTATTGTCCATTCCTAGCACTGGAATTCTGATTCTTGAAGGTTGGTATGTCTATAGGTTTTTTTGTCCAGCTGGATTTGTAACATCTTTAGTTATCTCATTATTTGGTTTTCAGTAATTGCTGCTTTGCAGAAAGCGTGAACACTAGTCCTCTAGGATCAGGATTGGAGACCCCTGGTGTACAGTGTATTAGTTTATTCCAGGTTCTGTATACCAGGTGCCTTCAGTCATGGGTCCTTGGAGCTCTGAATCACAAATTAACTGTTTTTTTAATGTCAGATTTTTAAAATTGTTTTTAGCTCTTAAAAAGACGAGTGGCATTCGTAATTGGTATCAAGACCTGGATTAATCAGCGAGTTTCAGAAATGCCCTTGTTCGGGTGTGTTAGCTAAATTTTGACCAACTGGACACAGTTCTGGGGAATGCCTGATATGCAGTATTGTCATTCCCACCTGTGTCTGTTCATCATTCTTTGATCCCTTGTTAAGAGCTTTTTACTCAGTATTAGGGGAGCAAATTCTTCATTTGCATGTTGAATACAGCCTGCATGAAGTACTATGTGCTCATGTTTACTAGATATCATCTTCTTTAACTACAATATTGTTTTACACCAAGACCTGACTGTCAAAGAAAAGTCTAAATGAGCAATCAGATCAGTTACACGCATAATAAACTGGCCCTGGTTGAAAGCTCATTGGAATGAAAACCAGGAGACATGGGTGACTCAGGCAATCAAGACATTTCCACAGATATTTGATTTCAACCCTCTACTGTTAGGAAAATGTGTGTGCGATGAATATAAATTATTTTCCATTTTCTTTAAGCATGTTGTCAGGTGGGGCAGATGGAGTCATCGTAATCTATGATCTTGAGAACCTCAGCAAGAAACCACACTATACTTGCAAATCAGTTTGCACAGTAGGCAGGTAGGTAATAGGCACATTCCCTGCTTAACTTTTCAGTTGCTAGTACTAACTGTTTTTACATTTAGAGATTGAGAATTACACTTCTGCTCCACTAGATGGCAGCAGAATTTTTAGTTGTTACCACCTCTCCTGTTACAAGTATTGGGAATGTCTTCATTTTATCTAAGAATGCAGTACTGTAATAACTGTCGATTTTGGCTTGGTTAATGCTATGTTAATGTATAAAGTTTTTACAGGAATAAGTGTAAAAAGTATAATTAGTGTATTCACCCCAAATTTCCTTTATTTTGGTTGATATGGCCAGCAGCCATATCACCCTGCAACTCACAGCTGGCAACCCAATAAAGCTAAGCAGGTGTGAGCCTAGTCAGTACCTGGATGGGAGACCTCCTGGGAAAAACTAAGGCTGCTGCTGAAAGAGGTGTTAGTGGGGCCAGCAGGGGGCGCTCACCCTGCGGTCCATGTGGGTACTAATGCCCCAGTATAGAGTATAGTAATAGGGACACTATACTGTAAACAGGCGCCGTCCTTCAGATGAGACGTAAAACAGATGTCCTGACTCTCTGTGGTCATTAAAAATCCCAGGGTGTTTCTCGAAAAAGAGTAGGGGTGTAACCCCTGCGTCCTGGCCAAATTTCCCATTGGCCCTTACCGATCATGGCCTCCTAATAATCTCCCCCTCTGTGAATTGGCTACACTACTCTGCTCTCCTCCCCACTGATAGCTGATGTGTGGTGAGCGTTCTGGCGCACTATGGATGCTGCACATTGGTGGTGGTGGTGGAGGGGAGTCCCCATTACCTGTAAAGCGCTTTGAGTGGAGTGTCCAGAAAAGCAATGTATAAGTGTAAGCAATTAATATTATTTATTTTATTATCTGAAGGAATAGATTGTAGATGGTTTTGTAACTGTACAAAACAATGTGTATTAGTTATGCACTATATAGGGCACTTTGTGTCAAAAACAATCCATTTCTAGGCTCAAAACTGTCAGTTACTGACAGTGGCAAAATTAGTATGCTTGTACAAGACAGTACAAAATAATAAATGTCATAAGATGTATACAGGGGGTGGACAAAATGACGGACACACCACATGGAAAGGGAGTTTAACCTTGAAGTAACTAAATCACAATTACAAATGCAGCTGCAAAGGTCATAATAGGTTGATTGCCAATTAGCAGTATATGTCAGCTACAAAAGAGGTCTGACAATTAGCACTTTGATATGTGAGTTTTCAAAGCAACATTAGGCAACTAACAGAGTTCCAAAGAGGCCATTCAGTGCCTGAATTCCAGGTGTATCAGTCACAAAAACTGCAAAATTATTTAATGTGTCAAGGGGAACAGTCTCAAAAATAATGACAGCATATGCCAAACATGGACAAACTGCATCGGCAAAGAGGAACAGTGGTCGCAAGTCTAAGCTCACCGACAGGGATAGACAGACACTTCACAGGAAAGTTGCTAAATGCCACAAAAGTAAAGCCTAAAAAATGACAACAGAATTGAATCAGCACCTCAACAAAAACTGTATGTCATGAGCCTGGACATAAAATCTGCACAGTAAAGAGGATCTATCAGTAATTATATATCATTTTTTTTATCTTTTTCAAAAGTTTCATTAGTGTGTTTTTAGTTACAGTAAAATATCTCCAATCCCTAATCAACAGTATTATACAACATCTAGACTTCAGATTTGTGTGAATGTGTAAATATCTGGTGCTCTATATACTCATTTTAGGTCCCACCAGCATGTACACAAATTCAGTGTGGAGACTGTGCAGTGGTATCCACACGACACAGGCATGTTCACTTCAAGTTCTTTTGACAAAACGTTGAAAGTATGGGACACAGAAACACTAAAAGTAAGTAGCATTCTCTTTATGCAATTATTTTATTAACTGGGACTTCAGAGAAGATGCAGCATTATTCTTGCTTGAAACATACTTGGTGTGAAATGACACACAACTTGTTGGAGAACTTGCCATGTTTGAATCCCTATATAGGGCATGTTAAATTCAAGTCTGCACATCCGATTCCGAAGTCAAATAGTCCAGTAAGTAAAAAAATGTATCAGTGTCATAAATAACAGTGCTTTCAGTTTCAGTTGCTGTTTTGTTTATTATCAGTTACTGCCACAGCTCTTGGATCCAACGTTGGATTAATAACGCCATTACTAACCACACTACCCTCTGTCAGCTCATGGAGAGAAACCGGTTCCTTGGGTTATTTAAAGTATTCTTGTCTCTGGTCCCTCTTTACTGACCGTACTGTATCCGTGACTGTTCAAATATCTCTGTCTCCAACATAGTGAGAACAGTTTCGATCCTGTGTTAATAGAAATCACAGGCTATTGCACTGTTTAAATGTTGGTCTGTGTCAGGAATGATTGCCATATGTCAAGAAAACGGCACAACAACTAAGAGCCACAGAAAATCATCAAGATAGTGCTGAGCTATGATACCTCTGCCAAGTTCTTGTCTGTTGTTTAAACAGGCTTTTGGCTATATTCTCAAAGGTGTGGCACCCAACAATCTAATGTAAAGTCTTTTCTCTCCATCTTTCTACAGCTCCCTCAATGTTGTATGTATTCCCTCCAATTATTATTTGAACACAGCTTTGTGGCATTCATCAAATAAAACTGGTGTGTTTTTTGCAGTCTGTCATACCAACTGCAGTGATGTTTTAAGGTCACGTCTATAGGTGATGGCATCTAACAGAAATGGCACTGGTCTTTAGTGCATTTTGGTTTATTCTGATATCTACTAGGCTGAATATTGGTTATGCAAGCTGTAATGTTGCATAGTAGTGAGGAAAAGTACATAACATAAGGTCTCATATGGATTACATTTTGAATGATTGTTTCCATAAATAATTCAGGGTTGAGCTTTAACTTAAGTAAATGGCAGCCTGAAACACTCCTTCCTTTGGAATTCAGTATAATACAGTATTTGCTAGAGATTATTATAATTATTTTGCAAACAAAGGCGTTTTTGCCTTTTGCAGGTTTTTTAAGTAGACGTTCTAAACATTTTACAATATGTCTTCAGTGATTTACAAAATGAATAATGTTTTATAATGTACATCTTAGAATGTTTTGCTTAAAGACCAGAACAGAAATGGGACCTTACTGTTCAGTATATTCAATACCCACACTCTGCTGTGAGCTACATCCCTTTTTAAACAACGGAGACTTGTGCTGAGCCCACCAACACAGTATGTCACCAACAGCATTAATGGAAATAATAGAGCCTCTGTGATACAGGCTTTACTTATAGAGCTTTGTCTGTTCTCTGTATGACATGAATAGAGTTATGATTTTTCAATTGCAATTGTGGTTTGGCTACTTCATTTAAAAAAAAGAATAAAGCTATAGATTTGTTTCAGCTATAACTAGTCTATAAATAGCCACTATTAATAAAGCTTATCTGACTGTTAAAGGTTATAGAAATGTACAAAAAAAGATCAAAACAGAACACCGATCTTGTAAATATTTAACATGTCACAAGGGATGTTTCAATTTCTACTATAAGAACTGAAAACTGAATTCTTTCACTAGGAATTGGAACTTAAGAGTTTATGGCCAGAATTCTAAGTTGGTTGAAAATGGTCCGGAATTCATTATCCTTAATTGCTTTTTTATTTGCAGATGAGTCTTTCCTCCTGGATGGAGAATTTTTTTAGTTATTGCTAACTCTACAATTTGACATTGAGTAAAATTTACCTTAAATCTGTGCTGCATATTTTGGAATAATGCACAAAGCAATGCAAGCCACATCGCTGTTTAAATGACCTGAGGTGCCACACCCAGTCCTCCTTATTCATAGAGCATACTGAACTCTCCATGGGTAACGAAAGTCATACATACTGGGAATAGTTTTCCCGTGCCACATGTAGACAAACCATGGGTGCTGTATATCTAATACACTACGCAAATCAATATACATATATATGCCAAATTATAAAAGAATATAGTCCTGTAATGTGTAACAAGACACTGTTTGAAGAAATCGCACCACAATTAGGGGCCACAGTTTGGGTGCTATTTTCTTGTCACAATGACACAAATCATTACTGAATCTAAAAAAAAAAATGCAGTACTGCACAGTTCTGTTAGAAGAGTCTTCTAAAACAGACACAAGAAATAGTTGAAATCATGCCTAATAAATCATATGATATGCATTTATTTTATTTTCTATTTTCTCTTTCCACAGCCTGCTGAGGTCTTCAATTTTGAGGGTACAGTGTACTGTCATCACATGTCTCCCATTGCAAGGAAACACTGTTTGATAGCAGGTTTGTAGCTGCAGCTCTTTTATTTTCAGGAAGCTACAGGCAGGATTTGTTTAATGGAATTTGTAGCTCTTTCTTTCTAAATGTCATATGCAGGCTTGTAGGAGAGTGTGTTATAGAATTAAACAGAAAGAAATGTATATTTGAATATTAAATAAGAAATGACCTTGTGCCATATTCCGTACAAGTCAGCCAATGCATAAATCCAAATAGGCTTATTCTTTTCTTTCAGACGATAGTGGCAAAGGCTTGTGTGTACAGAGCAACAATTAACAATTTATATTATGCATATGAGAGAGCCCAGCTGAAGAACCTTCACTTCTGACAGAGCCCTATTCATGAACAGAGGGAGTCACTGGCCTTAATTATTGCAGTAAATCCAAGCAAAAAAGATTTTCATTCTGAAATTTTTAATTACCTTTTTCCGCAATAAGGTATAAAACTAAACGTGATACTGTGCTTTTTATTTTATCATATGAACATTTATTTATTTCAATATGTAGTTACAAAAAGTAAATTTACTTTACAGGTGTTGGATTAAGATTTTGGGGAACTTCACAGTACAGTAAAGCTTCATTTAGAAGTCATACACCAGAGTGATACCTGAAAAAAAATCAAGTATATAATACAATTGCAAAATATAGAAAAGACTACATCCACAGATGGAAACGGATTTAGGTTCAGAACTCAGACTTCATGCAGAAATGCAGTTTAGATAGTGGAATGTTTAAATAGATAAGATCTTGTAAAACTTGTATTAACTTTGACTATGAAGCACAGGCAAATTGTTCCCTTAAAATGTGTTAATCCTCATTATTCAAAGAATATGTATTTTGGTGTGTTATCCATAATTAAAACTTTCTTAATGACCAGTCCTTGTCATCAGTATCCCCTCTAGTATTCAGATATTTTCTAATCCAGAGGAAGGTGTTATACCATACGATGAATCCAAAACCCTTCATTATTTTGTATGCTTCTTTTTCATTTCATGTTGTGCTATCTCTCTTGTATGTTTTTTTATTTAACTGACCCTAAGAAATGTAAATGTGGGATTTTAGCTTCATGTAAACACACTAGCTATATTTTCACAATAACATACGTGTACAAATAAGTTAAATAAAGTAGAAGGGCCACATTATATAGCATTTGTTTACTGGGGAGAATTGTTTACTGGTCTGTCTTAAATGGTAATTTGCTTATTTCCTTAAAAAAATTAAGTTTAAAATAAAATCAATCTCCCCCAAAAGTTTAATCTAAGCGTCTTTGTAAACTGTTGTACAATAAGTCTCTTTGTAAGGTCACCTTGAGTTGATACTATTTTTGGAAAGAGGAAGATAGTCTGACAAAGTAGCTCCACTTGCAGTCTAGCTGCTTTCTGTCCAAACAAGATTGGCAGGTACCAAATACCAGTTGCTGCAACACCCGAGTTTCTAGTGTTCTGGAATGAAATGTAAAAAATGTAGCTTATGTATCACCCCACTTCTGTTTAACATGTGAGGCTTTTTCAAATGGAATGTTCTTGAAGGATGGATTGAAGTTCGTGCCTTGATACACAATACGATGAGAAATGTTTTTGAAAGAGGATCTTGTTTTCACCAGTACAAACATTTGTTTGAACATGTAGTTACATTGTGGTTTAAACAGAAGCAAAAACTATATCTCCACCATTAGTTAATTAGTAATCACATTCTTTTGGTTCTCTGTTAATTGTTAAGTTCAAGTTAACTGTTAATTTAAAAGTATTGGATTCACAGATTAAGTTTATGAAGGGTTTCTATGTAAGATATGACTTTGCCGACTGCAATGAAAAATTTTCTTTGCAAGCTGTATCTTTCCGACTTTCTGTATATGATATTTAAAGATGTACTAGATTGATTTTATTAATCATTGCATTTACTGTATATAGCATGTTTCACTTCAAAAGCACAGTATCTCAGATTGAGAAGTGAGAGGTTTCATTATCAATTACATTTAGGGGAAACTTTTAGTTATGTTAGACTGTGCAAGCCTTGTGTTGAATTTAGCTAGATACTTGAGTTAACACCTGTAGCCTTGTGCCTCATGGGATCTTAAATCACTAAGTAGCCAGGACCTGGAGTGTGTCTTGACTACAAAAGAGCAAGCAAAGGCTAATTCCACGTTTCCAGAAACACATTTCCGCTGTAGAGCCTTCTTCACATCTAACCATTGCTCTACGCCAAAACATTGTGTTTCTCCTTTCTATTTTTCAGTGTGGAATTAGACATTAAAACAAGAAACAAGGCTCCCAAAAGATATCCTACAACAAAGTGACCTTGATCTAAATGTATTTTTCCAATTCAGGGGTGCAAGGAATTTAGAGACTATCCTGGCAAGCAACTGAGGCAAGGCATGGTACACTCAGGACAGGATGCAGATCTGTCACAAGGGCAGATAAACACACATACACTCATACCAGGTTCAGTTTTCCCAGAAACCAAAGAACCGGCCACTATGTTTCGCCAAAGTGTGAGAGGAAACTTGGAGCACCCAGAGGAAACCTACGTGAATATGGGCAGAACATACAAATTGCGCCCCAGGTCAGGAATTGAACCGAGGGCCCCAGCACTGCAAGGCAGCAATGCGAAACACTGTGCCACCCTACTACAACATTAGTTTGGAAATTCAGTAATGGAGGGAAGAGTGCTGTCAGCCCAGTTGTACCATTAACAGCAACAACCTAGTTTTCCCAGGTCTCCCACGCCTTTACTAACCAGGCTATAACACTTGCAGTACCAGTCCTACAGTGTCATTTGACTTATTTAATGAAAACTAATTTCAGTTCTATGATTTGACGAGCTCTGATTTCACTGTGGGCTTATAGAATTGTGCACATTGAACGTAAATGCGTTATTCTTCTCCTATTTGAAAGGACAATGATCTTTTTGTAGGTCTCTCTCCGTAAGGAAGCAGTTTGTCACTGAATCCCTCCTATTGTATTTCTTTCTGCAGTTGGTACCAAAGATCCCAAAGTACAGCTGTGTGACTTGAAGTCTGGTTCTCGTATCCACATTCTGCAGGGTGAGTGCTGTGTATGGAAGCTAATGGCACAACAAAGGCGTTTTGAGTGGACTGTGCACCAAAAATAATTTTCTGATTGAAGAGACGTGTTTAGTTTCTTTATCATATCCAAAGCCATAACTTCAAAAGATCAGATTTCTCTGGTCTTGCTACACTGTTTTGAACTGGCTCCTTTTTAGTTACTAAAGTACTCAATGACATCAAACAATTACTCTTATTTTAACTTTAACTCTTACTTTTGCACACAAAAGCCTGCATATTACTTGTTGTCAATAATATATGTTCATTACTGTGATAATTTGACTTTATTGCTCTTTTGTGTTGTCTTAGCATTTAAATTTACAAGCAAAGTCGTAAATACCTGAAGGCTTGCTCCTTCCCTGGGTGTGTTTTTTAACAAGTGTGTGAATTATTTGAGCAATGTAGTCCTCTTTCAAAGTTGTTTCTTTTTACAATACTTGCAAATTAACAAGGGTAGTGGTGAGGGTGGTACTTTTTTTTTCTTGTGTTATTTATTGACATAAGTGGTTTTAATTCAATTTGAATTACTTTTTTAGCCAAACTGGAAGAAAAAAAAATGGTTATGTTTTCAAAAGAAGGAGACTAGATATATTCTGAAAATGATTATTTTCAGGAAAATTAGTCATGGTTATGTTTTTAGTTCTCAGCTGAAAAAAAACAGTTTGGTCAATTAAGTACTCCTATAGTTAAAAAACTTAACAGCCTCATAACCCTTTTAGACTGTTACATTGTATACTGTATATTCATCCATTTTCTAATCGCTTCTTCGAATATAGGCTCACAAGGGTACTGGTGCCTATTCCGGTAAGCAATGGGTACAAGGCTGGACACGCCCAACACAAACAACCACTCACACTAGGGCGTGCTTTCCCAGAAGCCAATTCATCTACGGTATGTTTTTGGGCTGTGGAATTAAACCGGAGCACCCCGAGGAAACCCACAAGAACACAGGGAGAACGTACAAACTCCACACAATTAGCACACTGGACCTGGAATTGGAGTTATCATTTTAATAATCATTTATCATTTATTTTAATCATTTTCACAGCCTTACTTTTAAAAAAAGTCAGACTTGTTTGTCTATAATTACTTGGCTCAGTTTTCCCACCGTCTTCATGGATGATTGTTATTGTTAGAAATTCTTCAGTCCCTGGGTACTGCCCCTGTCTTAAGCAACTTGGACAGTTGTGTCAGTAGGTTCTGAACAACATGCCTCATTTTCTTAAGTATAAATGGTAAAATACCATCAAGTCCTGGGGATTTATTCATCACGAGTCTTTCTGGTAGCCTAAACACCTAATACTAGTGCTAATACTGTTTAATACTGAACTTTGTCCCTCTGCTGTCTGAGGCCCGTTGTTGACTTCTTCCTTAGTGAACACCTGAGGGAAATACCCATTAAGTACATTTCCCTTTCAATGTCTCGAAGATATTTTGTCCTGGATAGATTTGACTTTTTTATATTCTTTTTATTTGTTTTTAATAATATCAACAACAGCAATTGGGTTTACAGCATACTCATCAGTAACAGATTATCAGATAGCCAATAAGGCAGCATCATGTCCAGTGATACAAAGAAAAAAAACAGATTACAAAATAATGTAATATGGCATATAGGGACAGCCCTCCAATTCCAAAATACTAATAGAAAAAAAATACATTTGAATTGGTGATTTTCAATATAAGACCAAAGGGGTGACCAGATCTTCCAAAAATGTTCAGGTCTCGAATATGTTAGTTTTTCTAGGGGTAAAAATATAGCTACCTGAGAAAGCCACATTTCAACCGTCGGCACCTTGAAGACAGGCCAAAGTAGCAATATACAATTCTTTGCAAAATGAACCAACACAGAAAATAAACACTCTGAGACTTTATCAAATGTAACAGTATAATCGCTTTGTAGAAAATAGAGGTCTGCAGACATAGTAAAATGTATACCCAAATTTTTTTCAATGACAGAGTGCACATTACTCCAGTAGTGTTAGATCTTGTCACACTGCCAGAAGCGATGAATAAAGGTACCTATATGTGAGTGGCACTTAAAGCACTGATTCGATCTACCTGGGTATATCTTGTGCAGGCGGACTGGGGTTAGATAGAATTTATTGAGAAAATTGAAATTAAGCTCTTGTATGGTAATAGAGGTGCATTTTGGATACTGCTTCTCACAGATTGTCAGCCAGTCCTCCTCAGTAAATGAGTGTCCCAAGTCTCACTCCCAGATAGTTTTCAGTGGTGTGTATGATGATCTACAGTTATTGACCAGTACACTATATAACTTTGCTAACATTCCTCTAGAGCCACCAGGAGAAAGCTCAAATCTCAACCTGTTTTCTTTCACAAGGGATAGAATATAATGCCGAATTATAAGGAATTTTGGTGGTGGATTCAGGCAATGATCCTGCTACCTTTCGCTTGACAGTTCTTTTGCTGTTGTAGTACTGAAAGAACTTTTTATTTTAGCTTCCATTGCGGTATAACTTTCAGCTTTGCACTTCACCTTTTTAATATCCCTTTTTTACCATTTTATACCTGATTGTTAAGTGTAAGAAAAAAGCATTCACTCCTGTCTTAAAGTCACTAGAAATCCATACTTGACTTTTTATAAAACGAGTTGTTGAAATAGTTGCTGTAAAGTGCTAAAATTTCAGAACAGTCACAAGTGTTGTTTTTTTTTTGATGGCCAGAGTGTAATGATAACTCAGTGAAAGTGAAACTTACTCTGGGTGTAGCAGGTAATTTGATCTTCAATTTAGTATTAACTTTATCAATCTGTTCCATTGCTGTATAGGTAGTTTCATTGTTTTTTTTTTTCGCTTATCCCTAAGAGGTTTACACTGAAAAGGCAAAGATTTAAAAAATGTTACAATATCTGTTTAATAAGTATCGGTTGCCTTTTTGGTTCTCTATGCCTATTGAATGTGGTCTTGCTTGCAATTTTGCCTGCCAGTGGAAATCTTGACCCAGACCCACTCTTATTCTTAAAAATGTTGTATTAAAATATGTATTGATGTTGTGGATATTCTAAAAATGTCAGCTTTAAATTCATACTGTTTGCCAATGCTTGTATTTTCCTGTACAGAGAGGTCTAACATGACTGTTGTCCTTTAGGTCACAGGGGAGAAGTGCTCTCTGTGAAATGGTCTCCTCGATATGAGCATATTCTGGCAACTGCAAGGTAAAGGAAATTGCTGTATGTTCTCCAGCAGAACTCTCGCATTAAGAGACTGTTTGCACATGTGATTTATGCAAATAAATTAAATTCCTATATACCCAACAATGATAGTATCTTAAATAATTTTTCAGACTAACTTTTCAATGAGTGTTTCTTAATAATAATTCCTTACACTTACAGTATATAGTCCTTTTCTGGACACTCCACTCAGAGCGCTCTACAGGTAATGGGGACACACCTCCAATGTGTAGCTCCACATGGATGATGCGACAGCAGCTAAAGTGTGCCAGAACGCTCACCGCACATTAGCTACCAGTGGGGGGAAGAATAGAATAATGAAGACAATTTACAGATGAAGATTATTATTAGGAGGCCATGACTGGTATAGGTCAGGGGTAAATTTGACCAGGACACTGGGTTAACCCCCCTGTTCGTTTTGAGAAATGCCCCAGGATTTTTAATGACCACAGACTGCAGGGTGAGCACTCTCTACTGGTCCCGCTAACACCTCTTCCAGCAACCTTAGTTTTTCCCAGGAGGTCTCCCATCCAGGTACTGGCCAGGCTCACACCTGCTTTGCTTCAGTAGGTTGCCAGTTGTGAGCTGCAGGGTAATGTAGCTGCTGGCTTTTTATAATACCCAATTTTGAAAACGGAGGTTCTTGTTGTCTTTCTTTGCTATTCCGTGTTGTGGATGTTTAGTCAAGTTCTCGATCCCGAAAGTATGACGCCAGTTTTCCTAGAAGCCAATTAACCTACCAGTTGGGCTTTGGACCTGGGCAGGAAATCCACACAAACGTAGGGAGAATATGTAAAGTCCACACAGACAGCACCCCAGGTCTGAAATTTGAACCCAGGGCCCCAGCACTGGGAGGTACCCGTGCTACAATTCTGCCCATATTCATATTTCATTTAAATATATAATTCATATATTAATTGTGTTTCCTATATAAACACCTGTGTTCTATTTTAAGGTGTTACTCTTATCAGAAAATAATAAAAAACATTTAGATGTACCTATAGTTTATACAGTAAAAAAATTGTTCTACTGAATAAACACAATACACAAAACCTTTTAGTGCTTATTTAAATGAGATCACAGTTCTACAGAAGAGCTCCTCAGGATTTTTAAAATTTAAGTCAACAGCCTATTTTTGTGTACCTCCTGGCAGTGCTTCTACCAAGGGCATACTTGATAAACAACACTAATACTGTTGTTCAGAGTATTTGTGTAAGTGAAATGTTATCCAGGGGTGTGCACACCTGACTTGCTAAGTTTTTATTCACTGAGGCATGATATATTAATTAACCAGTGGGGAAGCTCAAAGTGTTAGGCAGCTTGCAAAATCAAAAAATTGACTTTGTGTACATAGTTAAGAAATGATACAAAGCAAAACATTTAGAGGATAATGGGTTGCTAAAATTTATTTTGTGCACAAATCACATCATTCTTTTTAAATCATTGTATTGTATTAAATAAATAAACACACAGTACAATAAGTCCATCCAACTATTATCAGTAAGCAGCTCTAACTTGTGTGTTGCACAGCAAACCAGAGCATATCACTGTAGCACTCAGAGCAAGGAGGGACTGAGAACAAACTATTGCTCTCTCCCTGTCTGACAGGCCAGTCCATTGCAGAGCCACAGAGAAAGAAACAAACTACCCAGCTTGTCTTAGGCTAGAATCAAAACTTTAGGCATCAGTGCTAACCACCATACTGCCCGTATGCAAAATGTCAAAGTGCAGTTTGTGGGGTTTGCCTAAGTGATCCAAATTCACTCTAAATATGATCCAAATTCAATCAATTTTCAAAAAATAATGCAGGATAAAGAGGTAAATCTGGCCATGCTTATTATTAAATTATATAATATATACAAGGTTCGCCTTCAGCCTTAAAACAAACAAAGGCAATTGATGAATGTTCTGAAAGCTTCCATCAAAATTACCAGATCAGCATATGAAACACAACATACAATTCAAACTAATTCAAAAAGTTGAGTTTACACTCCCCCGAGCTAAAGCATATCCCCCCGTCTTTTTGTTAATTTTTGGATTTACACGCAGTACTATTGGTTCACTTAAATTCAATAACAGTTGGACTCCCCTGATGGATGTCGTTATATTGGAATACAGTTGTGATACAGAGGAATGAATATGCTGAAAGAGACCCTTGAGAAGTTAGAAGACTGAAGTAATATTTTGTGCTTCCTTTAGCACTGACAGCCAAGTGAGAGTGTGGGATGTGAGGAAGGCATCAGGAAGCTTATTTACACTAGACCAGCACAATGGTGAGAAGTCTAAAGCCTCATCAGAGGCAGGTGAGTGAAGCCAAACTCAGCTGTAATATTGAAGACTGGTCCCTTGAGCTTCCCGGGTATATTCCATGCTTTTTGCACGACATAGCACCTAAAACTCCTTTATGGTAAAACATAGTAAAATGTTAAACATACACAATTCTACATGGTTAATTAAGTATAAAATTAATGCATTTGGTGTCTTAAAGGTAAGAAGGTTTATTTAAAAAATATTCTAAAATCCAATAATTTCAAGGATGTTTTGCATACATTGCAAAACTTGGATCAAAGATGATTCTCGGCCTAAATATATGGATTGATTCTTATACCATAAATAGTGAAACTGAAGTTGTAGAGAGTAACAATACAATTAGTGTTTGATTAATAACAGGTTTTGTGCAAACATTTGGATATCATCAGCATAATAATGAAAATGGATGCCTACACTATGAAGAACTACCTCCAAAGTAAACATGCATACAGTATACTTAACAAATAGCCGAAGGACAGAGCTCTGCAAGTTGCTGATGGCCTGATTTGGGCCAGTTGTGACTACCTTTGTCAAGGTGAAATAGTCACTAATTTGAACAGATTTTCTATCTGATAAGTTTATGGGCCAAAGGAAGAGTTTCACAATTTAGAAATATACTGATGGACTATATGGCTTGTGAGAATTTCAAAATGTAAGCACAGCAAGTCTAAAGAATGTGATGATAAGTTTTATTTTAGTGATCATGAAAGTTTTGAAAAACTCCATCTGGTTGCATTGACTTGTTGCATACGCTTTTCAAGAGTGGTATTTGGAACTAGATTTAAGGTCTGATAAATTATGGAAAAAGGGTTCAAGGATGACATTTCCCTTTTTCTATTAGCTTCCCAAAGCACACTGATCTAGTGGCAGTCGGTTCATTTGAGAACCTGGTCAAGATACCAAGGAGAAAACAGTGAGATGAGATTGACCCAGGTCCCCAGAACTGTTGTTGTTAGAAACTGTTAGAATGCTAGAGTGCATTCTGTTATATAACCAGAACCATTTGGCTAAGATTTATCTGTAAGAAACAGTGGAAAGAAATATTTACTGTAACCATGTGACGAATTTCCTACAGTGGAAATTACGTATCCTATGCATCAACATGGATGGTGATTTTAGTTTTTGGGAAGCAAATGTAAGCAAAATCTTACAAAATCTTTTGCTGTTTGGACCAAATATATTTGGTCCTTCTTATTAATATTTCTGCATATATGTGTCAGATGTATGTATGTATCTCATGTTTATAGGGTATTTTGAACCCATTGTGTGGGCATTCTTAGGCCTGAGTTTCAGCCGCTGTTCACATAATAATCTCAAACTTCTTTTCTCATCATGTTTAAGAAAACTTTATAGAATATTTTATACCCGTGAAAATTGTGTATGATAATATGATGTGAAATCTGATATTGTGTTCACTGCTTTCATCTTGGGCTGCCATGTTGTTAAGACAGAGCTGAAAAAAAGAGTTATTATGCATTTATAGTGTAGTATTTATTGTTTTTCAGCAGGCTATTTCCTTTATATCCCCCTTTGTGAATTAATATGAGATTATTTTCTTCAGTATCTGTTATTTAGGCCAGAAACTGGTTCTTTAGACTAGACTGAAGATTAAAACTAAATAACTTGTCATTTTACAATTTTATCATTGTCAGCTTTCTTCTTATTTATGTTTACATTATTGTATTTATGTGCCAAGTATTCAGAAAGAAAGTATGAATCAGAACTTTAAAGGGTAGTCAGAGTATTTCAGAAAACACTGATCCAATCAACATTTTAAAATTGGAGGAGAAGCAAACCTGCCTAATGAGTTTAAAGAAATCACCAAAATATTTGTGTTGTGGCAAGAACTGAACAAGATACCCAGACATTTAGTTGAAGCCGATATCCAGGCTTCTTTTACGAAATAGCCATATTAGATCCTCACATCAATTAGCTATTAACTACCAAAAGGGCTTAATGGGCTGAATGGCCTCCTCTTCTTGTTTATAACCTTTCTGATGTTTTAATGTCATGCCAGGGTAGGTGGACTGATGACAGGGTTAATTTAAAGAAAACACTGATGCTTAACTATGATTTTTAAGTATTACTGGCATGAGTTCTATATATATATCGCCTTAGGCAATGAAAAAGACTCACAAATAACACAAAACGTTAACAAGAGCAGGGCCTTTTCATAAAAGTTGATGCCCTCAGGCCTCTGGTAGTTTATGATGGGAAGTGAACGGCATTTTGTCTGAGTGGCATATGGGTCTTGTGGTAGCTAACACTGCTCACAATGGACGCGTCAATGGGCTGTGCTTTACCAGCGATGGACTCCACCTTCTGACCACTGGGACGGATGACCGCATGAGACTGTGGAACAGCGCCTCCGGAGAAAACACTCTGGTATGCAATATTGAGTCATTCCTACAGTGCCAAGTGGAGCTTTAATGAAGTTCACACAAAGACTTTCGCCTCAGACATATAACATTGGAACTATGATAAACGGCATGTTGTGTAATTTATCAATAATTTATCAATGTAATTAATAACAGGTACATGGCCGGGTACATGGAACTAGAATAAAAATGAGCAACAATTATTTTTTTATCAAAGTTAAACCAAAACTTCATTTCACTTCTCCAGCAGTCCAGGAAGTTGAATTTCAAGAAAAACGTGTCATTCCACAGATGAGAAAGATAACAAATCTGGTTTACCATTACAGTCACCCTTTAAAGGCCGATCTAAATTTTAAGTCAATTGTAAGAAATATTTGCTGTAAATATAATATATATATAACATGTTACTTTTTCACAAATACACCTGCTTACAACAAGGGAGTTTCATATCTTTTAATTGTTGCTATTACAGTATTTTAGGAAACACAAAAAAATATATATAATTTTCTTATTTTTTAAAGTATTTTGCCAGTGAAAAGGGGGTTCTCAGATATCAGCCTGTTCCTTCAAGACTAAACCACTGTGCTACATCGATTTGTAATTGCCTTTCCTTTTTGTGATACTTTTGTTCCTCAGTTATTCACCTTCATTTTGAAAACGGCATTTCCTGTAAGAAAATTTGAACAGAATTCAAAACTAATTTTTGCAGGTGAATTATGGGAAGGTTTGCAACGAAAGTCGCAAGGGGTTGAAGTTCACGTTGTCCAGAGGCTGCAGCCCGGAGTTCGTGTTTGTGCCCTGTGGTAGCACCATTGTGGTGTATGCCTTGTACACTGGAGAGCTGGTCACTGTACTGAGAGGGCACTATAACAATGTGGACTGCTGTGAATTCCACCCTGACCTGCAGGTGAGAGACAGTCATTGAGTACAATAAAAGGAGCAGCTATATAAATGATTCAGATATGTGATACAGGTTTTAAAAGATACAGTATGTTATCAGAAATTAAGGGCTTTATCATTGAGTTCCCTTTGGTGTTCAGCTCCGTTGTTAGGCTTAGTGTTAGGGCCAAGCTACCCTGAGGTGGTAAGAATTGAAGGTGTGGCCCCTGACATTTGTCCCAGTTGACGGTGTGCCAGCCAACTTTACTAAGGTGTTCCTTTTAAAAAAAGATCTTAAACATTCTGTGTTTGTAGAAACTGTATCTGTATGTATTAAGTTTTCAACCTATCACCCTCCAATATAAGGAGTCATCGATAAGGAATGTTATCTGACGATTGTGTTGTGTGTCTTTTTGTAACTTAATATGACCAGGAGTTTGCTTATCAAGCAAGTGTTAAAAGCTTTTACCCCCAAAAGGGGCTGTCAGTTACTATGTGACCTTTAATCAGCAGCCATATCACCCTGCAACTCACAACAGGCAGCCCACTGAAGCTAAGCAGGTGTGAGCTTGGTCAGTACCTGGATGAGAGACCTCCTGGGAAAAACTAAGGTTGCTGCTGGAAGAGGTGTTAATGGGGCCAGCAGGGGGTCCTCACCCTGCAGTCCATGTGGGTCCTAATGCCCCATTATGGTGACGGGGACACTATACTGTAAACAGGCGCCGTCCTTCTGATGAGACGTAAAACTGAGGTCCTGACTCTCTGTGGTCATTAAAAATCCCAGTGCGTTTCTCGAAAAGAGTAGGGGTGTAACCCCGGCGTCCTGGCCAAATTTCCCATTGGCCCTTACCAATCATGGGCTCCTAATAATCCCCCTCTATGAATTGGCTCAAGTCATTACTCCCCACTAATAGCTGATGTGTGGTGAGCGTTCTGGCGCACTATGGCTGCCGTTGCATCATCCAGGTGGATGCTGCACATTGGTGGTGGTGGAGGGGAGTCTCCATTATCTGTAAAGTGCTTTTAGTGGAGTGTCCAGAATATATAAGTGTAAGCAATTATTGTTATTATTAAAGTCTGTTTTTTTCTTTAAGAATTCGCTCCTGATTTCAAGTTTGAAAAAACAGTTCCTGATTATTTCTAATGAGAAATTAGAAAATTAGAAAATAGGTGGTAAAATGCATAGACCTTATGATGTATAATATGATCAATTTTACATTTCAAAATGTATACGAATTTTCCGCATAAAGAAAATATGAAAAATGGACCAGCTCCAGATGGCAGATTCCTACAATTTTATTCTTCCTAGAAACAGATTTTAGGGAACTCTCTGTGAAAACAACATATCCCACATAGTGTAGAAAAGAGGAAAACAGTACATGACCCAGTGTGTGCTTACAGAACTAATTTGTGGATGTTTTGGAAAATTATAGTTTGAATTAAAAATTAATTAACGTGCTGTTTGTTTTTTCCTTATCATATTCAGCATTGGGGAATTGTAATGATATTTTAACATATTAAAACAGAATAATAAATCGGTAACATCAGAGATCATTTTGCTTCCAACTGTGCACAAAGTGAATGGATGCTCATTTTGTCATTGCCATATTGACAGGAACTAAATGTGAAATAATAGAACTGATCAGTGTTGCATGTCCTCTTGTCTCGGTACAGTTTCACAAATGTAAAATGTAATTCACTTTGAAAAATCCTCATACTAGTTGATAATTCCCATATTTGAGGCACATCAACTCATTGGACCCCCTAGATAGGACACATGTCCATCACAGGTAGAGTATTACCCCCAGCAATTATGGTCCCCAATTATACAGTTGGGCAGATTGGAGCAACTGGGGTACAGTACCTCTGTTAAAGTACCACAGACGTTCCGCAGGACGGACCCATAACTCCCCTTTTATGAGACCCGAGACTTAACCTACCGCATAATTCTGTCCTTTTCCATACAAATACTCTGATTAAAATTGCTGTATTTACAAAAGGGTTCTCAGGCATCACATTTTCTCTTCTCTTTTTTCCTATTATTCTTTATTATAATTGTTTCTTAAGTTTGTAGATTAGATAGTTAAGTGTCTGGCAGAAATTATTCTGTTTTTGATTACAAGGGCCATCAGGTCCTCCCAGATGGTTACAGTATTCAAAGTCCATCAGCAAAAACAGAATGGAATTTGAAAGAGCCCCTGAGCAGCTGGTCTTGGTCTTTCCATTCTGTCTTGGCTGATGGACTCTGGGGATTGATCCTTGCCAGAGAGGATTTCCTGCCAATAGACTTTAAACAAATAAAAACAAACAAAAAAAATCTTTCAGATGTATTAATTCAAACAGTCTTATGCAGGGTCTAAAGATTGTCAGCATCTGTGAAGTTATTCCAGATTTACTCCAGAAGCTAGTCACCTTCAGGCAGATAAGGATTCTCTGCATCTTCGTCTGTCTGGCTTTGCGTTACTGAAGCAGTTCTGTATATCGTTCCTGTTGGTTTCTTCTTATATGTGTTTTTACAAACGCATCAGTATCAGGGGACATTTTGTCTCCCATTAAAATGTGTTTTTTTTAAAGGTTTCCTCATAAACACCTCCTGATATTTTTGTCTGTGAAGTAAGACTTAAAAAGAGGTTAAATGCAAAACATGAGGAAATACTGAATGTGCTGATAACATTTAAAGCCTACTTCCTTTTCAGTATATTTGGCATTTGTATCTTTTCTATTTATTTTGTTTCCTTTTTATACTTGCAATTTATCTGCCTACTTTTTGGGACCACATAGTTATACATAGGTTACAGCATTCTATTTAAACACATGAAAGACCATTGTGACTGTCCATTGTGAGGTCAGAATGTGGAGATTTTGTTTTTCAAATCCGACCAAGTAAAAAAGTAGAAAGACAAAATATAGTAGAAAGGATTTTACTGAGGCTTATTTTAAGCAGATACAATGGTCTAAGGCTCACATTTTTTTTTTATTTTAATAGTTTTACTCCTTTTTCCTATTATCAGGATCTCTACAGTGGTGGAAAGGACTGTAACATTCTAGCCTGGGTTCCTTCTCCTCGGAAACCTGCTCTTGAAGATGACACAGAAGGGTCCAACAAAGTAAGTGATGACTATGGCGTCCATCGTAGGTACTTTTCTTTCCATGTTAAAGGGGAACTGCAGTCCAAATTTCTCAGACTGGTCTTAGTAACAAAATAAATTCGATGACGGTATAGAAAAAAATCAGAAATTTCTAATTAAGCACAAAATCCTGATCCTTGTGAAAGTACTGTAAGTCGCCACGTTGTCTCAAACTCGCATTCGAGTTCCCACAAATTGTCACGTGATACGGCCCTTACTGCTCACTTTTTACTGTAATGACTAATGAAAGAGTGGAAAGAGCGATGGAAGAGTGAATTAAGTACAGGTTGTGTAGCAGATATTACATCGCAGAAAGTTTCCAATGTCATCTGCATGCAAAGTTAACACGTAAGTTCCATTTATCAGCAAAACCATCTTGAAGTCGAGAGCAATATTTCTATTGGATTAAAAGAGATATATCCACAAGCCTGAGGCCTACATCACACCACTGGAAGTTTTGTTGCTTCGTTCTGAATCGCAGAATTTGGAGCTGGGCATACCTGGAAATTTTGTCTAAATTGTGGTGTAATTTGGAGGTTTTACAAATTACTGTGTACATTTTACTTTTATTGTGGTTTTAAAATGCCCTCATCACTGCTGATTCTTTCTAACTCAGAAATATAGAAATATAATTGCAGCTCCCCTTTAAAATCCCCTTTTGGCTCTTTTATGGACAAGTTTAATATTTTTTTAGAAAGTCATTTGTATCATATGTACTCAGTCTCTGTATTCTCCTTTAATGGTTATTAACAGCTACTTCTGTGTTCTGGTATTCAGTGTGATTTTTAACCTCTAAAATACTGTTACAGTACCTAATGTCTTTTTATAATTTAGATTATAAAGAGTTGAACTGTTATTAGAAAATCTAAAAGTGAGAAATGATCAAAGTAGTGTTTAAGAACACCAAAGTATATTTTAGGTAATTGTTAATACATTTTAAAGCTTTTATTTCTGCATACACAAAAATAATCTGTACCATTTTCTTTCTAAAGAGTTAAATCTGAGTTTTTGCATTTTCTTAACAGAGTGGGAACCAGTCAAGCTTAAATCCAGCTTTTGAAGATGCTTGGAGTAGCAGTGATGAAGATGGATGAGTGTATTAATTTGTTGTAAAGTTCTTAAAAGCAGCAATTACAGGATAGAAAAAGCACAGTATCCATCACTATTTAAAATATTTGTTTCCAGGATTTCATCAATCAAAACGCCAGTGGTCATGTACATAAGAATGAAGTTTTTTTTACATAAATCTATTTTTTTCTGCTGCAAGTAACAGTTTAAGGTTTTGTTTATGTTTGGTTGTACAAAACAATCAAGTGGTATATTAAAAAAGTGTCTTATAAATGTATCTGAAAATGGAATGGAATTCTCTCAGCTGTATAAATTTTTAACTGAACTATTTCACGGCTTCTTCTTGTGTGGTTCTTGTTTCTGGTCCAGAACTGAAAGCTTGGGAGACAAAATGGGTCTTCAATAATTCAGTCCTACCTCCATTCTGCTGTATTTGATAGAGCCCTTCCCAAGAGGGATGGCTCTAAGAAACTGTTATATAATTTACTGTTATCTATATTTAGTGTTTTAATGTGTTTGTACAAAATCTGAATGCATGCTTGTATTTACATGTCAGTACTGCACAGAAGAGAGAATTTGGGAATACATCTTCTTTGCATGGGCTCAGTGTCTTAAGGACATTTAAACAAGGACAGTTTAAAATATTTCATATACAGCAGTATTGCCATCTTTTAGCCTGACCATAGCTTCTCGGAAATCAAATCTCGGAAGCTAATTAGGCTGTCCAGGTAGGTGGTAACTTTCTTCTTAATTTCTAAACCAATGCTTCAGTATGGCGACTAGGAATGAGGCATTTAACTGAGTACCTACATGGTCATTAGAGATGCCTTTAAACTATCTGAAAGACTGAGGATGCTAACCCTGGTTAAACACTGATCATGCACAATCTGGTCTGCATAACTTTTCAGTTGAATTCAAATGGTGAAGCAGTTTTTCACTTCATCCACTGATCTGCTGTGTAGTGAGACTTCTGGTGTAGAATGACTGCTATACTCCAGAAAGCGTGTGCTGCGTTTCAGAGGTGGATCAAGTGCTTCTATATGAATAGTGCCCTGGGATCATTTATGAAGAACCCTGTCCAAGAATAAGAATGCTTAAATTTGATAAAAATAGAGACAAATAGGGTTATGTACTGTATATTATTTGAAATAGTTTGAATGCTGGGAAATAAATCAATACTTTGGAGTTTCTTGATTAAATCGTCCTCTTTTGCATCTCATATTGCACCACATTTCTGTTTGACTTAATTGAATATAAGATATGGAACTGTGCTTACCTAAGATATTGTATGTTGATATTTAGTTTAGACAACGAGGCACCACTTTACACAAAGGGTTGTGGAGTATGGAACGAGATGCTTAACAATGTAGTTGGGCTCAAACCCCTGGGTTTTGTCAAGAAACAGCTGAATGAGTGTTCATTGAATGAATCCTTGGATAAATTAACTATCAAACAGAATAATCAGACGGAATGGCCTCCTGCTTCATACTTGTAATCTTTCTTATATTACTAAACCACAGTGAAAATACTTTCTTCTTGTACCTCAGCCAGCTATAGCTGATAGACGGGAGTGCAAACGATATACAGATATCAGCCTATCAGCTCCTTCATGAGCAACGTGACCGAGGTAGTTGTCTGAGAGGTCCACTGAGCCCGTTGTCAGGAACCATCTTTCCATTTTTTTTTTGTCCGTTACCTGGGTTCAGCTGCCATCACCTCCATCTGTTCCCGGAAACCCTGAACTAAAAACAAATAAGCAGCACACCTGGGTCTAATTCAGCTGGGAGTGCTAATAGAAAACTCAGCTGGTAGCCTGCGTGTTATCCCCCAAAGAAGGCAGAATGACTTTTCAGTGGTATAAATTTCTCCAGCCCTTGCCCTGTGAAGAACACTGTGTAAGGAGAACTACTGTAACAGAGGTTGTGCCTCAATAGTACTATGCAGTTACCGTTTAATTCTATCAGTGGAGTATGCCCTTCTATAACTTGCTGTGCAAAGAAGGAGAAAATTGCATTTTATTAGAAATGTTTTTTTTTAAATCTGTATGATTAATGTAGAATCCGCTTCCTAAATTTACAGCTTCAGGGATAAGCTTGTCTTACTAGTCTTTAAAGTTCAGAGCTTTTCTTGCAGTTTAAGGGATGCAAGAACCCGGAGGCACATCACTTCATTACATAAGGCTCATGTCTCAGGGGGAATTCACGTAGATGTTGGATACAAGGTGCTGTATAACTTAATTTTAGGTAAGAAATGGACTGTATACGCTGACGTGTGGTATCATTGCTCAGTGCTATTAAGTCATGCTGTTAAAAATGTCTTTACTATTAAAAACTAAAAAAAATCATTTTCATTAACCTGTAATTCTGTGTATAAATGAATTAAGTTATATTTCAGAACCATCCCTTCACTTTTAATAACTGCTCATCTGATTCAGGGTCATGGTGATCCTGTGAAACACTTATAGCATGGTGGGATACACCCTGGATGGGATGCTAATCCTTTGCAGAACAAACACACATACACACATACTGTACTCACACCAGGGCCAATTTTATAATTTCACAGACGTCATTTAATCAATCAGTATGTATTTGGATTGTGGGAGGAAACTCATGTACCCAGGGGAGACCATACAAACCCTATACGAACAGCACCCCAGGAATTGAACCCAGGGCCCCACCACTACAAAGCAGCACTATTAACCACTGTATTATCTTGCCATCCACTTTCCTCTCATTCGTAACCACTTTTCAGTAGGTGTGCAGGATGTAGATAAAACTGCTTCCTGTTAAGAACACAGTTACTTTCAAATGGTGAAATCTAAAAGAGACGTTGAAACATCACGTAATCTTGTTAGAAATAGCTGTCACCCACGTTTCCCCTGGAATCATTTCAAGTTTTTATTTAAAATGTTTTCTTTATACTGTGGTGATATGTTCGTGTTAAAACATTGTAAATGCACTTCCCTGTTGATTAATTTAAAAAAGAGGTGAGCAGTTCAATTGAAAATGGCCAATTAATGTACTCAAACACAACAATTGTAAATCAACATTGGGACAACTACAGCTAATTAAAATGATACTGCACAGACTTTATCCTCTTATGGATATTGATATTATTGATAAAGAAAAGAAATAGCACATTCAATATGAAAAAACAGAAGACACCAGTGACCGTGAAAAAGCATTTTTTGAATCTGAAGGAGGGTGTTCATACTGTGTACAGATTCCTCGAGACTGGCTTTGAAACAAGAGACAGATAAAATCTGTGCAAAGGTATGAGACGTTTACTCTGCGTGAGGAAATAGTCGAGAGGACAGTACATAGAAAACTATGCCATGAATGCTGGCCAACCGGTAAAGAGATAGAAACTTGAGCAATTTCATTAAGGCCTGGCATGTTTCTACTACATTCTTAGATGAATAGCCTCTCTGAATACCATCTCAGCATGCAGTACAAGAACAAAAATGCCCTTGCATAAGTAGAATACAATAGGATTATTTAGCTTTCATGTAATAATCTGTTCCTAAACTGGATAAAAATATATTATGTTAAATTATGGATATGAATTTCAAAGAGTAAAAATTACCTGCATGTACCAAAGTTAAAGAACTATGTATGACATTGTTTTTTTAATGAGTAGTATTATAAACAGTTCAGGTGGTGGGTAGCCGCATCAGCATGCATAGGCTGCAAAGGAACAAGTAGTAGGTTTATTCCATGCTAAAAAGAGAAGAAAGAAAACACAACATTTCGGCCATGGAGCCTTGTTCAGGTGTGAACTCATGCTGACGCAGCTACCCACCTGAACTACTTCAACCTACATCTGCTACATCTTCCTCCAAATCTTTTTCTAGATCTCTTCGACGTTCCTTCTCTTCCTCCCTGGGTCACTTGCCCCCTCTCTTACTAAACCAGCACCTCTTCACAGCGATCTGTTCCAAGACCAGGCTTTCTAACCACCTTCTATTCCTTTGCAGATGTCGTCAACATAATAAGTAGCTCACACCTGAAGAAGGCTCCACGGCCGAAACGTTGTGTTTTCTTTCTTCTCTTTTCAGCATGGAATAAACATATTATCAACAGGCCACCCTCTCGGTAATTACAGTATAGAAAACAGAGCAAATGGCTTCAGCTGTTGAGGTCTGGGGAACATCTGATGCACTGGAAATCCTGTGAAACAGATTTTAAAATCTGTTGGGTTTTTTTCAGAGAAGCCAATACAAAGTTACACAAATTTAACAGAAGCAAGTGAGACAAATACAGTATAAGACAGGTCTTGCTCAGTCTTTTTTTAATTTACATCTTAAAATTGGAATTTAAACCATGTTTCATACCAAAATGTAGACTTCTTACTAAAATACCTAATATAGAACAGCAGGGGGCCTTTCCTAAATTTAATCCATGAGCCCTGGCACATAATTGTTTAATGTAGTTTGCCAAGCACCTGGATATTGCTTTGAAAAGGCACTGACTTTCAGAAAACAAAAGCAGAAAGGGACTGTAATTTGTATCCACGGTGCTTTCTCCCAGCAAGTTGGTATCCTTGGAGAAAAAGCTTTTTATAATTACACTTTATTTTTGATTAAGCCTTTATAATTAGCTGCCTTGTGTTGTGCATGACATAGAATGACAGAACCTGAAAATGCAAGGAAGCACATCTAAATCTTTTCATTTGGCAAGAGGTCTCTCCACTAAGACATAAGGGGAACTTTCTTTTCACAAGGGCTCCTACACCGGAAGGCCTCACTTGGAGATTTCAGTTATTTTAACATTTTACAATAAATGTTTTCAATGAAGGCTTCATTTCACAAATTCTCTCATTGTTTTTTTGATGTGCGTGCCCATGTATGGTATATTTTGGAGAAATTACTGTATGTGTACATGTACAGTATGTCTGTTCAGTGCAGGGAAAGACCTATTGTACATTACAAAGTGATAGAGGAGTACTATCTGTACAACTACTGTCCATCACGATTCCTGGAGGGCCTAGGATCTTCCGGTTTCTGTTCTTCCCTTAGTTACGTAGCTGTTTCCTCTGACTCATAGTTTTCTCTGGCTCACTGTTTTTAAATTTGGAAAACCTTATGTTATTAATTATACAGTAATATTTATTTAAGAGAGGACTCTGGCCCTGGAGTGCTAAAGAGACTTCAGATTTGTGTTCACAATTATACCTAATTACCTAAAAAAAAAATCACCTCTTTAACTGATCACAGATAAATTATCCCTAGTCATTATGAATGATTTACTACCTCTAAGACCTGCCTAAGACATGGACTTTTCAAGGTTGGAGAGCACTGAAAGGGTTACAAAGCTCACAAAAATTACATTATTTTAAGGACTGGTGCTCCCATACTTAATACAGAGGAGCAGGGCAGTGCTTCTGCACTGTTAGTATGGTGGAATTCTGTTTTTGAACACCTACCTAATTACAAAGTAAAGCAGCTGAATAGGCTTACAACAATTTTGTTTTTAGTATGATGAAGATTTAAGAGATTATATTCTAAAAACGTGTTCCTAGATTTAGTGAGATCACATTGCAACCTGTAGAATACATTACTATCACACCATGTGTTTTTTTAGATTTTTATGTGACGACACAATATGACGTTAACCAATGGCTAGATTTCCGGGGTCTGTTCTAAACGTCTTTTAAGTTGTCTCCTCCCTTATTGAATCACATGGGCGGGCTCTCTCGGTAATGAATTATTGAGTTAGTCCCAGTCTTTCCTCATTTGTACGGGTGAAGGAGCACCAGGTGAGCCTGGAGGAGATACGGGGTGATCTTGCTCTTCTGCCAAGTGTCACAGGTCTGTAGAATAGTAAATCATAATATATTGGATTTGTATATTTCACTTATTACAAGAAACTTACACGTGCGATATATCAGAGCAAATACAATATATAATTTTAATTTGACATTAAATGTGGACTTACAGTACATTATAGTGCCATAAAATAAGTTGGGATAAAAATGTCAACCAGAGTAGCTTTTCACTTTTTTAACATGCTCGCAGCTGTGATCGACCGAATGAACTTGAACGTGATTTTTGGGCCTTTTGATATAGCTAGCGCAAAAATTCTAAAACCTTGGTTGCGTTGAAGTAACAACTAAAGCACGTACAAATCATTTTATGTTCTATTTCAGAATTTACATTGTTTGCGTAAAAGCATAAGCGGAGAATTGGGGGTGGAAATGTGGAAGATTTAAAGTTGCTCTCTGTAACCCTTCAACAACAAGCTTCTTTTTCGCATTTGGTGAGATACAGAAATGCATTATATATGACATTTATATTTTAAATTGACATAAGCTCATACTTTATTTAGGTAAAAGGTGGACTTCTCCGCGAAACAATGGTCATCTTTGTAAGTAGGTAATGAACACCTGTTACATTCACTACATCCACAGTGCGTGCAGGTGCCTCCTTTTCAGGCGTCATTAGTTTAACTTCACTGAAGGCGGGGTCGAGTTTATAGTGCGAGACGCCTTTTGCTTCAGGTGCGCTTGCGGTTTTGTACAAGTAACTATTACATTTTAACTTAGAAATACGTGTTAGTTTAAATAACAAACGGAATCTTTAGTGGTGGCAACTTTAATCAGTAACCAGTGTATTGATTCTGTTGCTCTCCCTGGGTGTAAGTAGCTACACCTTCGATATTTCCTGTTCTGCAAGGTGAAAAGAAAGATTATCACCGCAACATGTAACCAGTGCTATGGAGTGACAGTGAAAGGCAAACTAGTCAGGACGTAATTTAAGAGGCAAGTAACTGGATGTTCATTTCGGTAAATCGAAACGTTTTGCAAGTGGAAAATCACTAGAATTAAATTGTACTCATCTGGCCCATGAATAGAATCTAGGAGGTTTCTCTGCACAGGAGGGGTCTTATACAGTCTTTTTAATTGGAACTACTCCTAATTTGCTAACTTGTAGATTTTTATTTTTACAAATCTTGATTCGTTGAATGCTTTGAAACACTTGATGAACAAGATAGATTAGGATCACAATCTGGTTTAACATCTACAAGACTCGTGTCAGTGCAGTAATGGAAAATTTTAACTTGGCTTGCAATATCCATCCCGGTATTGAATATTATAGGAGCCCTCAAGAACCCTGAAGCTGCTAATCAACTTTTTTTTTTATGAAGGGCTTGTTAATGAGAATAGGAGTTCTTTTATTTTTTTATTTGCTGAAGTCAACAGGCAATAGTTCCCATGATCCCATGACTGTTGTGTATCTCTGACCAAAGCTATAACGGCTCATGGAAATGAGGCTTTGCTAACTCTGTTTGTTTTGCCTTTCATTATTACACTCCTGGAGATATGCACGCCCTGGTAGCGGAGAGCCTGTCCTTTGCCAACAAATGGCAGTTGCTAGGTGCAAAGATTTTTTTTCTGTAAGTAGTATCGGAGTAATGGGTTTATGAGCAGTCAATGCAAATGTAGTGCCCACTTCAAGAGCTCCACAATAGCATTATCATCTATTTTCTGTTTGTGGGGATGGAAAGTAACATTTCGTCATAGTGAGTGTGTTTCATTAACATAGTCTATCCTTTTTCGTGGAGAGATTTGGATTTACTGTTGCTTAAGTATCTTAAGGTGTTTACAGGAATTAATTAACAGAATGCTAGTGAAGTACGTAAAAGGAGTCATGTTGTTCAGAGAGTATCTGATTTAATCTGCACTAGATAGAATGAGTTACTTGAATAAATATGAATGGACTTGTGTGAACTGTCATCCAATCTTGATAGTTAAAGCTGTACAGAGAATTTAGACCTTATCCTTTGCATATTTTCATGTTGGAGATTCAAATCAACATCTTACCTGGCCAGATTAGCCCCATTTTAAGTAAATATATATTTGCCATTAGACTATTCTCTTTTGAAACAGGGTTTCTTTTTTCCACCTGGAGTCACACCCTGTCTGTAGGCGTTTCTTATGGGTGTAAGAGACACCCCTCATTTACGTCAAATCAGTCTAGCATTTCTTGACAAACCTGATGGAAGAATAACGCAGTAACTTCTGAAGGGTCAAGGACAGAACATTTTATTACTCACAGTTGGAAGGTTTTACCTCACTTTACCAAGAAGGAAAGAAGGATGTACAGTATGGGGAGGTGTAGCACATCTCTCAAATTCCTTTCACTGAGGTTGTGCTCCTGGCTCTCATGAGACACTTCTCTCACCTTTATTTGACTTTTTTAACTTTGGAAGGTTTTCTGCATCCTGCAAAAAAAAACCCAGAAAAATCTATCTTTGTTTTATAATTTAAAAAATGAGCTTCAGTTGCATGAGTAAGAAACGGCTTAGTTTTAAGAGTTTGGAACTCAGTGCAACAGCCTTAAACGAAGCTGCACAAATGGACTGTCAGCTGTGTTAATTATTCTTTCTTTAGCCATTGCTAGTACTACATTTGCATAATATAAGTATTTGGCATAAGATTATGTTAGCTTGTGTGGCTTTTACGTGTGGAATGCCAGGGCAAATAATTGCACAGCAATAACAGCAAGATATGCCATCAAACCCGTTTTCCCTCCTGAAATGTAGATGTGGTGCTCTTTGGTATATTTGGGGAGCTCAACAAACCATTGGCAAAAAATGTTATAATAGAGATATTAAGATAGGGAGTCCATATTAGTAGACTGTTCATGTGTGCAAATGAATCCATCTTTCTGGGCAGTAACCTACTGTATAGTTCAGATGTGTGATCCAGGGTTCATTGGCCTGTGGGCATTTTTTGTCTGTTTAAATGCTTCACAATAATGTTATAACTTGTTTTAAACTTCACTCTCTAGAATTTCCATCTTTATATACCAATGGGATCTTGCCTTCTGATTTATTTACAAAATTGTGAAGAAGTTTCTGGAAGTTAGCAGCATGTCTTGTAAGCAAAACAGGGGGACCACTTGTTTGTTCATCCAGTTAGGACTTGTAATGTTCAGGCAGGTGTACCAAATGCTTTGAAAATGTAGAATTTAAAGCAAGGTGTGGACATGGTATTAAAAATGTTTTTTTTAAGATAATTACATTTTGGATTAGACTATGTACATTTCGCAATGCTTCCATGTTTTAGAGTATTGTAGTTACGTCACAAGATGATATTAAGCTGTAAACGGTCCTTCCCTTAGGCAAACCAAGAATGAATTTATTAAAGCCCGACACTCCTTAGCAAATCAGATGAGTAAATCAAGTTCAAACATGCACGTTAAAATGGCAGTTTGGTGACCATCTGGAATCAAATGCCCTTTTATTTGGTTATCCTATGTTTTGTCATTTCTGTAATTCAGGAAATACAGAACAGTAAAGTATTAATTTTTCTTATTTAGATCACAGAAGGTTTTCAAAATGAGATCTGTACACAAAGCCTGTTTTCTGTTAAGAATTGTGAATTATAGGACTCCAAGTAGCTTTTATGAATTTATGGGTAAGTGCCCTGGGTATCCATTTGCTGAAGAAATTGCTGGATGCAACTTGACAGAAGTAAATCTACCTGTAGATTGTGGTTAGCTCCTGTAGGCGACAATGGCTTTTCAGTGATCAGGAAGCACATGGTACACAGAGGCATTCTGCATGAGAATGAAATCTGTCCAGTGACTGTTGACACTGAAGTGTCCATGCAGTTGTAGTGTAAGTTGCACTTGCAGGAGTTGGCAATCAGTAGTTTGCCTGTGCCTGTTGTAACAGACCCGAGAGCATGAACAAATCGACAGACAAGCTTGAGAAGTTATGGGAAGAGAATTTCTGCAGTATAGGCAGCAGCAGAGGGAGACTTCCCTGATGAGGAAGTAGTGCACTGATGGTATCCCTTGAATGAGGGCGGAATTTTATTTGTGTGGCTAGACCATGATGCCAACTGAGATGGGATGGCATCTGAGGGAGACCTCTATATCAGTAAGATGAAGAAGCAGCAAATCCAGAATGAGTCCCGCTAATGGCAAGAGCTCAGATTTGCTGAAATGGCCAGGGAAGTAGATCAGTGAGTTCATTAGGACACTAAAGAGAGATTGGGGTTAGTTTTTCCTGAGAGAGGTTCTCTTAAGAACAAGAGGTGGCCTACAAGTGACTGTCTGAGAGATATAGGGGAGTTGAATTGAGAAAGATTTTGGAACCCTGTCACAGTAGCTTGAAGGTGGGGTTATGTTGCAGTGAGAGGGGTTGTTTCCCCTCCTTTGCTCACAAAGAGCATGCTACTCTGTATTCTGCTTCTGAGCTACTGTAATTATGTGAATGGGTAACTTACTGGACTGTGCTCTCAAGCTGCTTAGTGGCAGAATTGGTTTGAGTGGGGAGCTGTGTCAGCATGCAAGCTGCAAAAGAATAAGTAGAGGTTAATCCTCCCTGAAAAATGGAAATGAAGAAAGAGAGAGATATAGGGGATATACATTTTAGCTGACCTTGGGCTATAGTATAAAATGCAGTACTTATCTGTGCTGCTTTCTGCACAGTAGCGTTTAAGGGTACCTTATGAAGTCATTCCAAACAACAAAGTTCTCATATCTTTGAATTATCAAATTACAGTAATGAATCGGTGATATTTATATAGGGTGTGTTTTAGCTGTTAAAAATGAATGTACAGGTAACATACTGTATGAGTCAAATTATTGCTTTGTCATCTTGATCGAGATCTTAGGGGACATTTTATTAATCAGACTCCTGAACTTTATTTCTGGGTGTAGCAGGATTGCGTTAGAACAGTATTTGATCTCATTCTGTTAAATGTCATTGCGCAAGTCTGAAGTCTCATTTTAAATGTTCTCTTCTGTTATCATGTTGATGAAAATCCCAGAGGAGTTTTCCAATTTCACCATTTTTGTTAACATTTCTCTCCCACCCACACTTCATTTCATTAAAAAAACTTCTACTAGCTTGCCAACACACCCTTGAATATAATTAACTTCCCAAGGCTCTGAAGTTACACCCGCAAAGAGGAGAGACGAAACACTTGTAGTTCCAGATGAAACAATAGTGTGTTCCCTTGTTTCCATGGTAGAACCGGTTGAACAGCAACTTCAGTCAGGCTGTTGCTTGAGAAGTTTCATTTAACACATTCCTAGACTCGCCTTTCTCGGAGATAAGGAATACAAGGCATTGACTGAAGTTTTTTTTTCCCCTCATTTGGTATAGCTCTGTATTTTCAGTACCTGTTTCGTTGATACCTGTGCTTCTATGTTTGCTTGTATTCTCACTGCAATTTAACTTCTAGACATGTTCAAGCCTAATTTAAATGCGTAGAACCTCTGGAGCTCTGGGTTAATTAATTTGTTTTTTTACTTAACATGGGAAGAGTAACCCTTGTGAATTCTGCTTTTTATTAATGTTTGAGTGGGAATCTGTGTGATCGACCTGCAAAGGCACATGCAGAAAGTAATTCCATGCTAAGAAGTGTAAAGAAAGAAGAAAATATTTAATTGTGAAGTCTTCAGCAACATGCAGAATAAGGGAGGAGGAAGCCGGAATATGAAGCACAGGGGTGGGTAATAAGGATCAAGGAAAACTCTGATCAGAGTGGTCTCGGGGGGAGAGAAACCCAAATAAAGGAAAACTGGAAGATGAATTTTGGGACAAGTGGGAAATGCCTAAATCTGTAAATGTATTGATGAGATTGAAAAAGAAATTAAGGAATTTTGTGAAGACGGAGCTTGGAAACATGTAATGTTCTTTTCTCAAGACATGAGAAAAAACACTTCTCTAACCTGGAGATCGGTGTTTCAGTTGCCAAGTGACCAGAACCGTACCTCCTGATTTCATTGGATCTCAAGACGATTCAAGTTTCTCCTTGAACTGTGGTAAAATTTCGTAAAGGGATGGGATTTGAATACAAATATGGAACATAGAAGAGATGGTCTGTTATATTTAAGAGTGTAAGAAGAGGAGTAGGTGTATGGAATGTATACTATCTACATAGTAGGTTGAGGAATGCTAGGAATTATCTTGGTTTCATCAGAATTTCCAAGGTAAAATGCTTTTTAGAAGACATGGCAATTAAGAAATATGCCACTTTTACCACATTAGAGGGACTGAAGGGCTTCCTCTCATTTGTAACTGTTTTTCTGTTCTTTTTAGCAGTCTGAGTTTCTGACCTTTTGTTAAATGACCAATCTAAACCTCAAAGTAAAAAGACTAGAGGATTTTGTTATGGAGATCTGTTTATCTTGATACCAAACAATCACATTTTGTGATTGTTTGGTATCAGGGCGCTTCTCGAAAAGAGTAGGGGTGTAACCCTGGTGTCCTGGCCAAATTTCCAATTGCCCCTTACTAATCATGGCCTCCTAATAATCCCCCTCTATGAATTGGCTACATTACTCTGCTCTCCCCACTGATAGCTGATGTGTGGTGAGCGTTCTGGCGCACTATGGCTGCCGTCGCATCATCCAGGTGGATGCTGCACATTGGTGGTGGTGGAGGGGAGTCCCCATTACCTGTAAAGCGCTTTGAGTGGAGTGTCCAGAAAAGCGCTATATAAGTGTAAGCAATTATTATTATTATTATTATTATTATTATTTTGCTTGTTAGTGCCTCAGAGATTGGGTATCTCTGACGTTGGTCCTGGAGAGCCCCAGTCCGGTAGGTTTTGTAGGTCACAAATTCTAAAGATATGGAGCATTTCCATTGTGATCAACTAAACAGGTTATTTGTCAAATTAATTTAGAGATCACTGAGGACTAGAATCTAAATACTTTTCATCCCACAATTACAGCATTCTCATTATTTTAAATGGGTTATAGGTTCATTGCTCATCAATCAATACCTTACAGGTGTTGCCAATCTTTAGTAAAACAGGCATTTTCAGGCTCCTTTTCCAGATTGTAGATGCTTTTACATAACACTCTCATTATTTGTACTGCATTTTAAGATGCATATTCTGTTTTATACTCATTTCAGTTTTGCAGACTTCATATTTATGCAAATGCATCAGTTCTGCTCTTTGTAGACATGAATAGAATGCTTTGCATAACTTTTACTCTGCTCTGCATTAACAATGAGTGTGTGTGGGGAGTGGCTCTTGAGGATGCAGTACAGATGAGCAAAGAAATGTCCTGGGTTGTAACTTGATTGTGGTTCTGAAGGTATTTGTGTTTATATTACTTCAAGCAATGTTGTGATTTACAGCCAGTTTTGAAACTTCAACACAAATCTATAAAAGTGGAAACTGAAACTGAGCTTTTAAAAGTGAAAAACTTCATCTGTTCCTGGATTTTAGAGATTGCCATTTCCATTGTCAATGCAATAGATAACCCCCCTTCTCTTTGCTTAAAGCTTCTTCAAGCTTGCTTTTTATGTGTAGCTGTGGATTAAAAATCATACTGTATTAACCTGGGGATGGTTTATGAAAAGTTGCAGTGGAATGCAGAAACATGATCGTGAAGTGTTTCTTTTGGTCCATCTTCCATAACCTATAGAATGCAAATTTCAAAAACAAAGACTGTTTCCAACAAAGAAAGGCCCAGCATCCTATTGTGTGATAAAGTGCATCTGTTTTTACTCTGTGTGCATGTATCTTGTTCCCTAGCCATAGACGTTCCTGATCCCTACAGTGTACTGGATACTGTTCTCAGAATATCTACCTGTTGAGGCAAAACAAGCAAAAATCTAACTTATGTTTGATAAAGACTAGTTAATATTTCTGTGGTGGAGCTGAGGACTGACGAGAAAAGGGACTAGCTCTGAGGAACACATCCCGGGGAAAAGGGAAGTGATTGTTTCCATATCCACTGGAAGCTGGGAGGAATCTTCAGAACTGTATTTAGTCAGGGCAGGGCTGTGATAACTAAGGTATATGTGTTATTTCTTTCCGGAGATGCCTGTCTGTCCAGAGACCGCACTTTCATCAGGGATTCTCATCTTTGGTCTTGGAGATTCACTCCTGTATTTATTTGTATTCCATATGGGCCCAGTTCAAGTTAATTAGATCCACTAAGGGTTCAAGAATGTAACAGTTTAAGTGCTCTCAGGTCCTAAACGTGTTGGAGGTTGTTTTCCAATTATTGTTCCATCGTTACCTAAATCTACAACTAAAAGGCGAAGAGACTCGTTCCCCTTGAAGACTTTCAGCATTTCTTCAAAGTAAACATGAAGGAATACAACATGGTTTATATTTAATGTACTATGCATTTGTAGTCTAAAATAATTATAAAACTGTCAGTTGGTTTCCATACCTATAACTGAAGTTAAGCTTTTGAATTCTTAACAGATCTTGTCCAGCATTGTAAGAGGTGCAGACTCCAGTGAAGATGGCATTTGAGTGGACATCAAGAGCTGTACTTCTTTATGACGAGTGGATCAAAGATGCTGGTGGGTTTCAAGTTTAAGGACTTCTATTTGTTTTTGTAGAGATGTAAGCCAGCAAAAACAGTGTAAGCTTTAAAAAATGTTTAATTGGCTTAGACTCTGATTTCATATGTTCACTCTCCAAATACGTTGAGCTGTTTATAGTAAAGATTGCATTCCATTTACATATTGTGAAAAACTGATCAATAAATAATGAAATGAAAGTCAGTTTCAGTTTGTAATGAGTGAATTTCAATGTTTATCCAAATACTGTGTAATTTGAAAATGTTTTTTTTAATCATGCTTCACATATGTTCTGCCTCCTAAGGTCTACACACAAGTTTACCTTTCTAGAGCTTTTTTTGCATGCTTTCATAACAGTTGTTGACTAAGCCTCTGCTTTAAACCCATTAAGTTTTTTCTAATGTTTTTGTGTATGTGATCTCATTTAGACCCTAGGACAGAAGATTGGCCCCTCATGTCTTCTCCACTCCTTCAGACTCTCATTATTGGCATGTACATTTACTTTGTAACGTCTCTGGGCCCCAGGCTCATGGAAAACCGGAAACCTTTTGACCTCAAGCAGATCATGATTGCCTACAACTTCAGCATAGTTGTCTTCTCTGTATACATGTGTTATGAGGTAAGTATACGAACTGCCCCTTCAGGGTTGATAACTGTAATCTAGCTAAAGTTATTATTTTCTGTAGAAATAAGTTTTACATGCTGTAAATATGCACAACAAAGGATGTAAAGGGGGTAGGAAAATCTGATCTATCCTACTGCTTATTAATGAAATTTTAATTTGACCACCATGGTAAAGATCAATATAGTTATGGTATGATACACTAAGTGGATACCAGTCTCTCAGTATGCTGTTTATGGGTCTTTAATAAATCACATTTTTTGTGAGCACATCATAGAATATCCTGGGTGTATATACATTCAATATATTACATTGACAGCATAAGATTAATATTATACTAAAGACCTCTTTCTAAACTGTTTTTAGGCTTTATAAAGTCACGGTGAAAAAGAGAATGTAATTTGTGATTTCCATCTGCAATTTAAAATGCATATAGACCTTAGCCACTCCTGGAATATTTTGGGTTCTTTCATTTTGTTGTGTATCACCTTGTTCATTCTACCACTGAAATTTAGTTTAACAGGCATCTTAGAATGTACTTCTTCCCTCCTTTTTTTCTTATCTGCATGAATATAATATTTCATATGACCCAAGCATCAATTTGTAACTTGTATTACAAATGTAGTACCTGGGGCTCTATTGTACGGCATACATACAATTTTGAGAAAAAGGGGGGTATCGAGGGTATTTTTTTGGGTGTGTTGTTCGTCATCATGAGAATGACATCTGAGAAATGAAAGGCTGACACCCAGTTCTGGTCTTGTTGCACTAGATTCCTACTGCATGACTAGTTTCAAATAGTAATACTTCTTGAAGTGAATTCTATTTGAATGTGCAAAAGCTGTCTCATTTGATTTAAAGGCTTTTTTTCCCAATGATAGTATTGAGACTGATGTAGTGCAAATGCTTGTGCTTATGAACCAGATACTTTACTGGTTTTACATCACCAAAGAATACTTTTGCAAACTTCCATGGTCCAAATCCGCAAGTTAAAAAAAACCCTTATGCTTGGTGTCCAAATGTTGGCACAGTTTTTGATATTGCTCGACAGTTTCTTGTTCATTATACTTTAATTTTGTGCGCTGTGTAGATTTAGCCAAGCTTGATTTATTGGTTTTTAATTAGTCAACTTGGCCCACCAGATAACTCGGAACATGCAAGTGTATGGTTGTATTGGACTCGGTTCAAGTCCTTTTCACAAATAATAAAGATCAACCGTAGTAAATAAGTGGCAATTGATGTCAGGAGAGGATAGTCAGCTGTCTGATAGAATTTTGGGATTTAATGGTCATGAGCTTCATTTTAGGTTTTTAGTTTTGGAACACCTTTGTTAAAGATGGGGTCCAATTCAGATTCAGTTTTTTTTTATGTTCATAGAAATTAGTTTGTGGAGGGAATTGATATTGACCTTAATCCTGACTGCTTTTGTGATGAATCCATTTCAGTAGGGACACATCAGTAAGTTAGTTTTGCTAGCATTTGTTTGCTGAACAAAGAAATACAGAAATTCTAGCTTCAGTACTCAAGGCTTTACTGGTGGAAATGGACTCATTATCAATTTCCCCTTCACCACCGTCTTCTACTTTATTTCATGTGTATAGTTCCTAATGTCTGGCTGGGCTACAGGATACTCGTTCCGCTGCGACATTGTGGATTACTCAAGTTCACCCCAAGGCCTGAGGGTAAGCTTTCTTGAATTTATTTCTGCTCATTTCTAAACTTTTCCCTATTTTCTGCATATTTTACACAGTTTTTTCTTAAATATGAGTATACATGACGTTATAAAAAAACTTCTAGAATAATAAGAGCAAATCTCATCTGCTCCATCTGGATGATGGATTCTTTCCCAGGTTCTGTCCTTCAAGTGTCAGTTTATTACATGTTAGGGTTTCCTCAAATCATTTTCATTTTTTTAGAATTGAAAGATGGAAAAAACATGAATGGAATTTTCAGTTATGTACTTGTGAATCAAATTCATGGCTTAAGTATTAAGATGAATACTGTATTTACATGTAACTAGCTTGTACGTTAGCGCCACCCTGTGGTAGGCCCCTTTTAATTCAAGATATTTTCTTTCAGATGGCATGGACCTGCTGGCTTTACTACTTTTCCAAGTTCATTGAGATGTTAGATACAGTAAGTATCTGTAAGCATATGTTTTGAGATTGAATCAGCTAGAATAACATGAAATTTAGAGGACTATAACTGGATTTTATCCTATATCTGGATTTTATTCTGTACTACTTCTTCGTACTCTGAATGATGGAAACTAAGTTCTTGCAAACTGAAAGTGTGGTATTTTATCGTTTAATTGCATGATTATTGTATAATATATCTTAAAAAAGTACTATTACTGCAATGCAAAAAGGCAAAAGAATCCTAACTCACTGCTCTACTTTCTGTTTTCATATGAATGTTTTTTGTTGCAGATCTTCTTTGTACTCCGGAAGAAGAACAGCCAAGTCACTTTCCTCCATGTCTATCATCACTCAATTATGCCCTTCACCTGGTGGTTTGGTGTCAAGTTTGCTCCAGGTAATCAATCTGCTTCTGTTTCTCATGGAAGAGTGAGTGTTGGGTTCTCTTGCTCTGTGTACCACATCTGTGAAAAGATAGCTAAAACAACTAAACAGGTTTTCAGGTTATCATGCATTACATACAGTACTATTGATTTCTATCAGTTGTGACTTCAAGTACGTTTGCCTATCATAAAATCATTTAAAATCAGGTTGTATAATGACCAACAGGAGGTGGAAATAAAGACATAATAAAAATCAGGAGGGAAGTGGGTAGAAATGTGTTATAAAGTTCTTTTTGAAATGCCAAGATGGTGTTTTTTTTGTTGGAATAATAAAACTGCAAAGTCTTATGTAAGCCTGATTCTACTAAGTGATGCATGCAGCTTCAGTAAACCTGCCTGGCAATTAGTTATAGTATATTTAAAACGGAAATCCAAGAGCATTTTTTTTACTGCTGTTTAATATTATTTTCACAGGTGGACTGGGAACATTTCACGCACTTGTGAACTGCATTGTTCATGTAATAATGTACACATACTATGGTCTGTCTGCAATGGGACCAGCATACCAGAAATACTTGTGGTGGAAAAAATACATGACCACAATTCAGCTGGTAAGTATACTATTTCAAAAGCAGGCTTGCTGTTAATTAGTTTCTACTTCAATGGAGATATTCCTTGCATACATTAATTGGTAAATATATTTCCAAGCCGTGTTCCTCCTATGCTGTGGCCCATTGCTTTTTTTTCTTTACGCACCTCAAGGATGAGTCAGACAGAAGCTGAATGTTTAGTTTTGCAGATATGGCACAAAAGCAGACTTTTGGCCTTTTTTACCATGCGTTAATAAAAGTAATGTATATTTAATTTCCACAGTACAATGCTTTCATTTGATATCTTCAATTTTTTTTTTTTACATTCAGTACATGGCTACTTTTTAACTTATTTGGATGGGGTATATTAACTGAAATGCCCTGGCTAAATTCCACAGTGGGCCTGTACAGTTTGTCCTTCAGAAAGTTTCCATTTTCATTCAATTGTAGAAGTTGTTCCTGAACTACTGTTAGGTGTGGCTGCTGGTATGTTATGACTGCTACACATCACCTGAGGCTTTGAGATGAAAATGCAATATAAAGATGAGCAATTGTATATTTTAGTAATGTGTTTGTTTGTTTTTTTGTTGCAGGTCCAGTTTGTGACGGTCACAGTCCATATTGGGCAGTTCTTTTTCATGAAAGATTGCCCTTACCAGTTTCCTGTTTTCCTTTACATTATATGCCTCTATGGGTTAGTCTTTTTAGTGCTGTTTCTTAACTTCTGGTACTATGCTTACACCAAAGGCTATCGACTTCCAAAAGCCATAAATAACAATGTGCGTGAAAAGAAAGGGCAGTAAAGACTTTGACCACCAACCAATTCTTTATGCTGTAGACAATCTCCAAAGCAATATGTAATGAGCAGTACTGTGCATTTTTATACCTTTCATGAAGTATTTGATTATAGATTTTTATATCTTGAAAATTTTGAACAATTGCCAGTTACCAAAGTAAAGAACCAAGATTTTTTTCCATTTTATTTTAAATAGGAAACTATAGATGAGTTTTGAATGGAGTTCTCACCTTTTTTTCCAGTTTCATTAAATGGTCAAGGCAATAGCAGCTACTGTAAACGCCTGAACCTCACAGACTTAAGTTTGTTCACACTACAGGGTTCTTACTGAGATGTGTTTTCTAAGTAATATGTATGTTTCTGGGGTAATGGCTGGAACTGCCGGCTTCCTCTTCTTTAGCATTTTTATATTAAAACAAATCTGTAAATTGTAAACTTTGTGAATAGGGTAGCTTCATTGAGTAAATTAAAGCAAGCATTAACGTTAGCCTGTGAAACTTGAAATTGCTTTGTACTTCACTGATAGTCTGAATGGGCATAGAAATGTTCTCCTGGAAATTTGCCTCATGGAGATTGGAAAGCCAAGAGTGAAAGGGGTTTTATTCCCCATTTTCCAGAGAACAGTGATAGTGGCATTGCACAGATTTCACTTTTTGAAGTCCTTTCTGTGATGAAGTTATGACTAGACACCACTGTACTCTGAACTTCTTCACACAGCAAATCTGATCATTCAACTGTGCTTGCGGATTAATTTATGCAAAATAATGCTACTCAAAACGTTAAAGGAAAAGCGTTACTGAATAAGATCAGGTTCTCATTCATTGCTTTTTTTGGTGGCTAATCAAACAAGACCTATTTTACTCAGTTGTTTTGCATTGATCCATAAGTAGACAAGCATGTAATTTAATGGTTTTGTTCTTGCAGGAACCAGGCATGAATTTAAGTCTTTTACTCTAGTCATGCACACATGGTGAATGAGGGCAAGGAAATAATACTGTCAACATGTTTTGGCAGATTCCATGCATAGTCTTTAACACACATGAAACTATTTTCAGATTTGTTGGTCAGTGCATCATCATGGACCTTAATGTATCTTTACTTGCCAATGTCAGTGTAGTCATGAATGTCTTTTGCTGTAGACATGATACCACCTTTAATATTGTAAAAAATAGGTTTATTTTTTGTATGTATATTTATGTGCCAAAATAAATGATTTAAAATATTGGTTTTGTTGCTGTGTGTTTTGTGAATTATTCCTTGTGGTACTTCTAAACAAATCACTCAAGTTTGGTACCTGTAACTTTTTTCGTTGTCTAGTTGTATAAACAGTTGCTTAATTTAGTATAACATTCAATTCAACTTTTTGTCATTATACTTGCACAGGTGCATAGTATAATGAAAAGTGTTCCTCATTAGTCTCTCAGGTGCAGTATACTGTATATGTGGTGTAAACAACAGTATGACCACAGTGCAACAGTACCCATATCTGTTAAAAACTGCAAAAGTACACAGAGCAAACAGTACAAAATAATACGGCACTTATCAAATAGTACAACTACAATCAAGTACAGTTTTAAGCTCGTTAGGCTTACATTCAATTGTCGGGTGTATGGTGGTGTAGGAGTACAGTCATGGGTATAGGAAGTGAGGAGAGATCATAGTTGAGTGGGTGGGTCACCGGCTTGACGGCTCTGGGGAAGAAGCTATTTTGGAGTCTTGTGTGCGACTGGAACATCAGAACCTACCAGATGGTGGGGGGACAAACAAGTTCTGACTGGGGTGAGTGGGGATAGTCATCATTTTGGTGGCTTTTTTCAGACACCTGGTGTTGTAGATTTTCTGCAGGGCCTTGCGGTTGGATGTGGTGAAATTGCCGTACCAGACTGTGATGCACCTGGTCAGTATGCTCTCCGTTGTACATCTGTAGAAGTTGGTGAGGATCCATGAATACAGGTGTATTTTCTTCAGCCTCCTCAGAAAGTGCTGCCGCTGTTGTGCCTTCTTGAGACTAGAGGTGTCGAGTGCCCATGTGAGGTCCTATCTGATGTGAACACCTAGGAATTTGAAGTTATTCACCATCTCCACCGCACTCCCTTCGATATAGATAGGGGAGTGGACTTTTCCTTATCTCCAGAAGTCAACGATCAGCTCTTTGGTTTTGCTGATGTTAAGACATAGGTTTTTGATTCTGCACCAATCTGCTAGTTGTTTTATCTCCTAGGCAGTCTTATCGTTGTCAGTGATCAGGCCCACGACTGGTATCGTCCGCATACTTGATGATGGTGTTTTTGCTGAACTTGGCAGTAAAGTTGTGGGTGAACAGGGAGTTCTGAACAATGTTTACTACAATAAGGTTTCATGTCTTGTTTCTCAATTATATAATCTATTAGTATTTGTTTAAAAAAATCTGGTGTTCTAAGTCTTGCAGCTTAAAACTCAAATTGTATATGGCCAATAAAGTGATCTCTTATTAATTTAGGGAGCCTCTTAAAGTTATGCCCACATGTACAAGGTGGGACAGGTCTGCAAGTCTCAATATGGGAATGTTATTCATCTCTTATTTTACCTTTTAAATTGAATGGACACAAATAGTTGAGCTCAACCTCTACAGAAAAGTAAAAAATGCAGAAAGCACAAAATACGAAGGCATACAGGCAGAAAAATCTCAACTACTATCTGCTTATGACTTGTACTTTCCAGTTCAGAGCGTTTCAAAACTCGGTAGACTACGGTTTATCACTTTTACAGAGATTACATAGTCTAATTACTCTATTAGTAGATGTTAATGACTAAGCAATTAATTCCAGTAAATACCAGTAAATGTTCTTTAGAAATCAGCTGTAGTTCCTCTAGGGTTAGAGCATGTGCTAATGCGCAAGGGGGGTCTCACAGGTGGTGAGACAAGAGGATACGCTACAAAGAAATCAAAAACTGGGATTCGTAGCCCGTGGCTTTTAAACTGTTCGGAGAATTAAGAGCTACAACATAGGAGTATTAACAAAACAAAAAAGCAGAAGGTTCTAACGACTTAACATGCAGGTACTTGAGTAAAAAAACGTAAAACACTGCCGTCATGCGACAAGACACAGATAACGTACAGAGTAAATTGCACTGGACACCAATCCATTTTCAGATTTAATATACAGTGCCCCTGAACACACACCCTCTCCCGATTCTCCGCAGTAAAACTTCCCCTTTAATGAACCAGGAACAAGGCCTTTCCACTGACCACATATGGGCGCAGACTTGATCACGTGCCCAAAAGCCAGTGTCCAATCGCAGCGCTCGGTTGCCTGTTCCCAGATTCAAAGTTTGTTGTACACTGAATATAAGCGTGTCTAATTTATCGCGTAAAATGCTTAAATTATTATAGATTTAATTTGGACACAAACTTGGATAACGTTTGTATGGAGGAGAAAATGATCGGCCCAGGCCCTTACAGGGCAACAAAGCTGGTAAGTCAAGTTGGGTGTTTGGCAGGGTCAGGGACGCTGAAAGGTTAGGAGCTTTTTCTGTGTGAAAGCATGCGAGTAAAATCGCACCCAGAATGCAGCACCCCTTTACTTTTAACAGTTCAGTCCCTGAGGTTGTAAACTGTGCATGATGTTTTTTCTTGCTGTTTTGTTTAGTTGAGAATCACATGGACGTAAAGGAAGAAATGCTGATATTACTAGTGGCTCTTAAAGCTAGATTTTTGCATGAACCAATTAAAATTCGTCGACGTTTTCAGTTACCCAAGAACAAAATTGATTTCTTGTTTTTTTTTGCTAAGACATGGATTGTTTATAACTCCTTATAAGTCTCATAACTTTCTAAATCGAATCACTTTTACAGGATTTGTTTTTATTGCGATTAATATTAGCATAGGGTAGTGAACGTATGAATTAAAACTAAAGAGCAAAATATTCATGTTAACTAAATGCGCTATCGTATGTTATTAAGAGAACAAGATTCTAAAAATTTAACGTTAATAGGGCACTGAACTTGGAGCTGGTTTATTTTGTAATACAGTACACCAGTAATACCAAGAAGCTGTCAAACCAGCCCTCCCAAAACTGAAAAAAGTCTGAAAATAATTATAAGGGTTTTTAAGCAGATCTTCATGTTACACAGTATTTTTTGGATGTTCAATGAATTGAAATTTGCACATAGTTTCGAATAAGCTTAATCATGAATATTATGAACATCCTTTATTATGCATTATTTCTTGCAGAATGTATTATTAGCAGTATTCAAACAATCCAATATTACAGTGCATAAAATCCATAGTGCCAGTAGCCATATCACCCTGCAGCTCGCAACTGGCAACCCACTGAAGCTAAGCAGGTGTGAGCTTGGTCAGTACCTGGATGAGAGACCTCCTGGGAAAAACTAAGATTTCTGTTGGAAGAGGTGTTGGTGGGGCCAGTAGGTGGTGCTCACCCTGCGGTCTATGTGGGTCCTAATGCCCCAGTATAGTGACGGGGACACTATACTGTAAAAAGTCACTGTCCTTCAAATGAGACAAAACGGGTCCTGACTCTCTGTGGTCAATAAAAATCCCAGGGGTGTTTCTTGAAAAGAGTAGGGGTGTAACTCTGGCGTCCTGGCCAAATTTCCCATTGGCCCTTACCAATCATGGCCTCCTAATAATCCCCCTCTATGAATTCTCTTCATTACTCTGCTCTCCTCCCCACTGATAGCTGATGTGTGGTGGGTGTTCTGGCGCACTATGGCTGGTGTACATTGGTGGTGGAGGGGAGTCCCCATTACCTGTAAAACGCTTTGAGTGGAGTGTCCAGAAAAGTGCTATATAAGTGTAAGCTATAATTATAGTCAAAACTGTAATCCCTCTGTATGTGTGTACACCTGTGAGCTTAAATCCCACAAAGTTAAAACTATGCTAAAGTTTATCAAACAGTTTTTAGAGAAAGGCAATGTGTGTGTCTTTTAATTTCCATTGTCCTAAGCTGTCAACCACTCCTATGAAACTTTAATCTTTGTAATGAAGGATGTAGTTTAATATAAGGCTATTGACAGCTCCCGAACTTGAGCTAAATGAGGTAAGAGAGAGACATGAAACGGGCACAAACCAGTTAACTCCTCGATCAAGAACTGGTTCTGTTATGTGAATAGGAAATAGATTTATAGAGGAGAGCATCTAAAAGAAAATTAAATGCTTGGAAGTCCACGGCTAATCATTTCCTGATGTCACTGAATACTTCATATTGCCTCTGATCATGTGTGGGATAAAATTACAAAAAAGAGAGGTTATCAAATCAGTATGAAAATTAGTTTCTGATGGCAGATGGCTATGTAAGCAAATTCTAAAGATTAATTTCAGCCTCTAAAGTTACAGATTACCATGTGGTACACAGCACGTGTTCTTTATTGTTCATCATAGCTTGGTAATAGAGTAATCATCAAGCTTAGATAAATGTTAACAGTAAATACAACAATAAAACAAACGATGTTACACCATGCACAGATATTTACAGTTATGTGAGCCTTTTAAACGCATCATAAAGTCAAACAATATTCTGTTATAATCTAAATGCAACAAAGCCTTAACAGAACCCGTGTCCTAATAAAATGGATCTTATTCAGGACTAAATCTCTAACAAATGCTGACCGATGGAACTAATTTCTGTGTTCTTAACAAAGACATTCCTAGAATAACTGGTTTCAAGTCAAAATTTAAACAAATGCTTACACAGCAGAAGCATGTGATGAAGCTGAAGATAACTGTCTTTCTTTCTGTTTGTCTTTAATTCCTATTTGTCTCTTCTCATATTTATGCTGTGGGCCATTACTATGGCGGATTGTTAGGCTTTACCTTACTAGGAATGTCCCAGTTGCTGTAGAAACTGTATGATTTAATATGTCCGTGTTAGTTATCCATCAGTGATATTGTTAAACTTGAGTTAATTACAATTCCTTAAAGCTAATGAACTCCCCAGTTGCCCTCCACCCTCCTCCAGTCACAACAATTGTATTAGAAAAATTTAAACAGCTTCTTTGAGATGCATTGCTTGACTGCCTTTGCCAAGATAAAGCATCAGAAATGCTTTGAAGGGAAATCGGACCATAACACGACAAAAGATGATTAATCAACATTTTCTCATTTGAAATCTTGCAGTGGAATGAAACTATTAAGCTTTTCCGTGCTGGAATGCCTCTGAGGAGGCACAGGATGCATTTCAGAAGCTATGACAGCTGCTTCACTGCGTCGGAGGCTGCAGACTGGCTGCACGAGCTTCTTAGGAGCAACAACAACTTTGGGCCCGAGGTGACGCGAACTCAGACGATACAGCTGCTGAAGAAGTTCCTGAAAAACCATGTTATTCAGGACATAAAGGGGAGGTGGGGCACAGAAGATTTTGAGGACAATGGGCAACTGTACAGGTATGCAGAATGTTTAAATGGAAATATATTAATGTGCTAGTATCGTTTTGTGCTGTTGGTTTGTATATATAGTAAACGTACGTTTTTTTGAGGAGGTTTTTTCTCCTTTTCACTCAGAAAAGCTAATAAAAATGGATTGTAGATGTATGTGAAGTAACTGAAGGATATGTTGTACTAAAAACATCATTTTCTGCATTTCATGTTATTTTCTATTAAAACATAGAAGTAAGGCAGATTTGATTAACTATTTAATCTGTGTTCTCACAGAATTTTTGGTATTAAGTTATCCTGAAATTGCTCTAAAAATTCACATCTATTAGACCATCATTTTGTTAAAGCTGATATCTGAACTTCTTTCAAAGAAAAGTCTGAAAAAGATCCTCAAAATCATGAACTATTAGCGACCAAACAAACAGAATGGCCTTTCATTTGTAACCTTTGTGTTTTATGTAGGCTGGACATTTATTATTTAAAAAATGACCTACAGCAGTAAATATGCTAATCGAAGCCTTAACTGAACTGACAAGTTGCTTGATTGGTATACTTGGAGTTTTCCCCCTTGGAATCTTGGGATTTTATTGTTCTTATCAAATGAAATAGTGGCAGTCTCCAACATGTTTGAGATGGGGGAGTCAAACAATTCAAATTAATCCTATTATTAAATCAGATAAAGGTTCAGTTGTGTACCTGAGAGCTTGGCTGGGACAACTAGCAGGACCAGGATTGGGAAGCCTGGGCCTATGCTCTGCTTTTGAAGTGGTTAAACGAACATACTTAAAATATTTGATATTTGTAGGAATTTATCATTGTCACATTAAATGACATTGGGTATTGTTTCTATGGTTTAATGTGCCATGGCATGGCTTATCGAACAAATAAGATGCTTCCTAATGTAGTACTGTGAGGGTTTTAATTTCCTGTAACAATTGGAAATTAGAACAGTAAATTGCAAGAGTACTTTGACCCAAAGATCTGTTGGCGAAGAGTTCTTGGTGAGTTTAAACTTCCTACTGAGAAGATTGGCTGGGTTGCTATGCTGTCCTCCTTAGCAGCTGCTTTGTATGTGCTGGGAGTGTCCTATGTGCAGAGAGAAAAGAAAGTAAGAAGGGAGAGCTTTTTCAAGTATTCCTCAGGGCAGCTCTGCTGGAAGTTGGTGTCTTGTTGAACTCCGGTCTCTGCACAATTGCCTACTTGGGGTCTGCAAGTTATACAGGTGGAAGAACTCGGTTCGTCCTGGTTATCACTTGTTACTGAATATGCTTGCATATGCAGGATGTTGACATAAAATAATCCAACTCTTATTCCATTGATATCAGTCCAGCTGTCTTCTTCTGTTAATAAGTAGAAATATCAGGTCAGTAATATCGTGGGCAGAATTCTAGACTTTGTGCTCACTCTCCTGACCCACTGTCTTGGAGAAACATCCTTCCACAGACTGCTTGCAGTCACTTGGATGAGAATCTGAGTTGCCATGTTAGTTTGAGAGTGATGAGGTGCCGGCTTTAAGGTGTGACATGAGAGCTGGTGATTGTTTAGGGATGTTATCAGGTATAGTCATGGTATATGGTACCCAGCCTGCAGGTCCCTCATTGGTGGATTGTTCTTTGGGTGATGAACAGTGACATTGGAGCTGTGGTCTTGGGGAGAAATGCCCTATAGACACACTGGAGCCCATCTGCATTATATATCATTAGATGGTACAACTTAATGACCTTTCTTATCAGAGGGGCCTCTTAGCTACATTCCTCAGCATTTTCAGAGAAGCCCCAGCTGCCTTGTTAAGGCACAGAAAGATTGTTATAAATCTTTATTAAGACTTAGTTCTAACCTTGCCGCTACAATAATTTTCTGTTTTCACTAACTCACTGGGCTATTAATCACTGGATTTATTTAAAGCTGGGTTTTTTTGAGAGTGTGACCGTTTTTTGGGGTTAAAAATTTGCGCATCCCCCCCCCACACATATATTTAAAAAAGAATCATGCACAATCAATGCAAATAGCACCAAAAATTATATAAGAAAAATCGAGTAAAAGCAAGAGTACAAGAGTAAAAAAATAAGTTTTGAGCTACTGTTTAAAAATATCCACAGAGCCAGCCTCTCTAATTTTTAGGAATACTATTCCACCGTTTAAATGCATAGTAGCAAATGGCTACCTCTCCAGTCATCCTATGCTTAATTTTTGGAATAATCTTTAAAAGTCATGCGCTTGTTGCACTGGCCTTGATGGATGAAGCTGTTCGTACTGTAAATTCCATCACTTGTTTGAGTTCGGGGGCATTTTCTTAGCCACAAGGGCTTGTCTATGAATTATATAATGCGTCCACAAAGCGGACGGAGCAACGGCCTGTACTTACTTGAGTAGCCCACTGTGTTTGCCAGTCATAGTTCGTGCAACGTCTGAGCAGATTTCCACACACTGGTTCCAGTCAATTTCATGCTCACGTACAGATGTGTCCAGCTAAAACAAAAAGTTGATCACTAGTGGCATGCTCGGGAAGAGGACGACGGAACAAAATATTCCTCATTAATTTCTCCCTCTTCAACAAATCTGGTGTAAACGAGCATTTGTGCATCTCTGGAGACATTCATGGTCTCGTCAAGTTGTAAAGAAAAGTGCACACAAGATTTTTAACTTAGCGATCACCTGCTCTTCCACGCCATACGCCCAATGCGGTTAGACACGGTATCAATGCTAGCTGCTCTGCAGCACTTTTCCCATACATGATTGGAACCATTTCCTAAGCGCGTGATAAAGTCTCACCTAACATGTGTGGCTTCCCAGTTTTGGCTATCCAGTTAGCTATGACAAAAGACAACTGAAATGCCTTCTGGTTCACAGTGGTGGCTTTTTGGAGGGTAAATTGGCCTCTTAGCTTAGGTAGCTTTTGTTCAAAAGAACTCGTGATTTTCTAATTTTCTGCGTTTTTTTTTGTTCGGAGTTTCTGCTATTTCTCCACATTATCTTTAGCTCTCACTCTTCCAGTGCCACCTATTAAAAACACTCCATTGCTTGGTTAATCGCAACTACCTTGCGCAAAAGTAAAAAAAAGTGCTACAAATATAAATGCAATCGTGGCCCACCCAATAGAAATTTAATGTAGCGCCCTCGCCAGGCTTACCGCAGAGCAGGCTGGGAGTTTTAGCCAGGGGATGGTCTGTCTGCTTGCAGAGTGACCACTAGGTCACCCTGCTAATGTAAATAGTCTTAACCGTGCAGTTATATCTAATAGTTTATTGTCCTTTGATGTGTTACCACTCTGTAGGTGCGTACATGTCCCGTTTATCGCCCTAGTGTGTGGGTTAACCTTTGGTTGATTCTGTCTCTGTTGCCTATTGCACGACATGGGGGTTGTGACATTTCATGTTGTATTGTTCTTATTGTAACATGCTTGTCTGCAAGGTGTCTTTTCAAGACACACCCAAAAACCAGCAGTCTGAGTTTTGAATTTTCATTTCAGATTTCCTCCATCGTCGCCTTTGAAGCCATTACCAAAACGTCCTCAGAATACTGAAAGTACTTCAATTCCCAGATTTCCAAACTGGGACGATTATGAGCAAAGAGACATGCAGGAAAATGTGCCAGTGAAGCCAATTATTGTGGTATGTGTTGTGGGAAAATTTAAAATAAATCCTTTTATACTTCTCATAAATCATTATTTTTAGACATGGGGAATTAAAAAATCTCATATGATAAGGTTGTATACCTGCTTGTTGAAGCTTTGGTTTAATGTTGTTGTTTTTTTAATGCACAATTAAACGTTGCAGGATTCTGCGGCATCAACTTACAGGAGGCATTGAGTTATTCCTAATAATAACACATTTACACAATCTTTGACTGCTGAATGAAAGATGAAGAGCAATAGAGTTTGGTTTGTTACAATCTGTCAGTGTAGCCCAAAGAATTTAAGGGCAAGTGTTTAAAATGGCTTTGATAAATCGGGACTATTGTATAATACCATGGTCAGTCTATTAGCCATAAAACACTGGAGAATTTCTCTACCACAGTATTGATGCAAACATTTTTCTTACATAAAACTGCTCTGACGTTCTTGTTTTAGAATTCTGAAATGTGGAATAAGAGACATAGCATTGCCATTGGAGAGGTACATGAGTGCAAGCTTATACGAAGGAGAGAAATAACGCCAAGACATGTTGAACAGATCTGGAAATCCATGACTCTAGCACAGTATGTACATTTATTCTGAGCTGTTTACTCCTCAGCCATCACAACATTATCTACAATGAAAATCAACATATTTGGATGTGGGCCCAATTTATAAAGCACTTTCCCCAGTTCTATTGTTTAATGAAAGAAGGTAAATTATTTGGATTCATCAGAATATTGGAAGGGAAGCTCTGGGCAGAAACTTGTATAACCAAGGGTTCACATGTTGTACCTTTCAAATATATTCATACACTTAGCAGACTAACTTAGTTGATTTAACATGAAAATCAAGGTATACATGGGTCATTTTTTCAATGCAAGTCTAAAATCTTGATGACCTTCACTATTGCATATGCAAATAAAACATCTGTCTAAAGTAACTACATATGCAGTAGTTCATATGATGATCATGCTTTGTTTGTCAGTTCTTCCTGTAGCCTATTAAACTTCTCATGAGGGATATATACATCACTCCTATATCCAGAACCTCTCCACCTCCTTAAGCCTGTATGTGTGATCTCCTTTTCTCTGCTCATATCATGGGTTTAATAATACTGTGATAAGTAAGAAATCCTTCTCTAGATAGTCCTTAGAAAAGTTTTTTTGTTTCCTACACATTTTCATTTACATAGCCTGATGTTTACATCCATAACACGGATTGTTTTACGATTTCTCTTATTTGTTCTTGTGATTTATCATTTGCAGTACAGCTTGAATTTACAATCCATTACAGGTTTGTAATGTAAAATACAGGGGATTTATGAAAGTGGTCTGTCCTTACTAAACCTTCATTTTTATTTTTTATTTTATTTTTTATCTTCAACAGCTTACAAAGAGTACTGGGCCTGAAATCCTTAGATGGAGTTCTAGATGCAAAACATCTCAATCCAAAGTATATAGTTCACAATGTGTACAATATTAACAAGCAGGGAGTGGTGGTACTTGAAGACAAATCTCGTAAGTTTCCATTCCAACAATTGATGTTTAAAATAAATTCTCCCAAGCATGGCAGAATTAATCAAGAACTATGTTTTAGATTTGTCTGTAATAGTCATTATATTAAAAGTCAGACTGTTTGTTTTTATTTTTAGGGAGAACACATAAACAAGATGTTACATAAATAATTAACTTTTTCTCTTATCATCCTTTCCTGTCTTCCACACCAGTATAATTTCTTCTGCTTTCAGCCCAGGTGCAAATAACACTGCTGCTTCATAAAAATATTTAGAAAAAAACTGGCCGAGGAGAAAATCAATCTGTTCATGTGAATGAACGTCCCCAAGCTGATTGTGTTTGCTGTGTAAATTTTGGGTTTGTGTTGTCATTGCATTGTTTTGTTAGAGATCTCACAAGTTTTTTTTGGAACACAAAAAGTAGTATTTAACTAAATGAAGGTATTAAAATTAAATCTGTGGATCAAAAATGCAATGCTACTTCTGTGGAGGGGGAAATCTTAATTTGAAAAAATAATACCTCATGTCTTTGTATATTAAACATTGTTTTTTCTTTGTTTCTTGTCAAAACAGAGGAACTTCCTCACTGGGTTCTATCTGCCATGAAATGTTTAGCAAGCTGTGAGTATCCAGTGTGAATAACTATAATTTCAGTGAATCTTTCAGCCCTATTGAATCTTTATTTTCATTAGTCCTTCAACCTACATTACATTTTTAAGGATCTGCAGAAATGTTTGTTTTTTTCATGACATTATTTAGGGATTTATTTTTCAACCATTTATACTAGGGAAAAAATGTATGCGCAGGATAGTAGAACGAGATAATGTATTGTTTTCTAATGCATTTCACTGTGCCAATTAATTTAAACATGCTGGCGTTGGTCATTATCTATAATGTGGTGTGGTGTATGTGAAACAATTTAAAAATGGTATAATTTCCCTTCCCCCTCAGGGCCAAACGGCAGTGAGCTGAAGCAACCGATGTATCCTGGCTTTGAAAGAGACGTCTTTAGAACAGTTGCAGACTACTTTCAGAAACTGAAAGAACCTCTGCTAACGTTTCAGCTGTATGAAATGTTTGTCAATATCCTGGGTGAGTGCTCACTACAGGTGACTCCTCTGACTGTCAACCTGGTGCTTTGCTTGACTTTAGTTGTTCAACTTTGACTTGAGTTGTAATAAATATAAATTATCTGTTGACACTTCGTAAATATGTGCACATACAGTAGTCTGAAAAAGTGTTTGCCCCCTTCCTGATTTCTTATTTTGTTGCATGTTTGTCACACTGAAATGTTTCAGATCATCAAACAAATTGAAATATTAGACAAAGATAACACAAGTAAACACAAAATGCAGTTTTCAAAAATGAAGGTTTTTATTAAGGGAAAAAAAATCCAAACCTACATGGCCCTGTGTGGAAAAAGTGATTGCTCCCATGTTTAAACATAAATCAACTGTGGTTTCTAAGGCTTTGGGACTCCAGCGAACCACAGTGAGAGCCATCATCTACAAATGGCGAAAACATGGAACAGTGGTGAACCTTACCAGGAGTGGCCGGCCGACCAAAATTACCCCATGACTTCACCATAAGAAAGAGGCTGGGCAAAAATGGCCTGCATGGCAGAGTTCCAAGACGAAAACCACTGCTGAGCAAAAAGAACATAAAGGCTCGTCTCAGTTTTACCAGAAAACATCTTGATGATCCCCAAGACTTTTGGGAAAATACTCTGTGGACTGACGAGACAAAAGTTGAACTTTTTGGAAGGTGTGTGTCCCATTACATCTGGCGTAAAAGTAACACAGCATTTCAGAAAAGGAACATCATACCAACAGTAAAATATGGTGGTGGTAGTGTGATGGTCTGGGGCTGTTTTGCTGCTTCAGGACCTGGAAGACTTGCTGTGGTAAATGGAACCATGAATTCTGCTGTCTACCAAAAAATCCTGAAGGAGAATGTCCGGCCATCTGTTTGTGACCTCAAGCTGAAGCGCACTTGGGTTCTGCAGCAGGACAATGATCCAAAACACACCAGCAAGTCCACCTCTGAATGGCTTAAGAAAAACAAAATGAAGACTTTGGAGTGGCCTAGTCAAAGTCCTGACCTGAATCCGATTGAGATATTGTGGCATGACCTTAAAGTGGTTAAGGCTCGAAAACCCTCCAATGTGGCTGAATTACAACAATTTTGCAAAGATGAGTGGGCCAAAATTCCTCCACAGCGCTGTAAAAGACTCACTGCCAGTTATCGCAAACGCTTGATTGCAGTTGTTGCTGCTAAGGGTGGCCCAACCAGTTATTAGGTTTAGGGGGCAATCACTTTTTCACACAGGGCCCATGTAGGTTTGGATTTTTTTCCCCTTAATAATAAAAACCTTCATTTAAAAATTGCATTTTGTGTCTACTTGTGTTATCTTTGTCTAATATTTCAATTTGTTTGATGATCTGAAACATTTCAGTGTGACAAACATGCAAAAAAATAAGAAATCGGGAAGGGGGCAAACACTTTTTCACACCACTGTATACTAATGTGTGAATACAGGGCTTTGGCCACACATGTTTGAGATGAGAAAACTGGGCAGTGTGTTTTTCAGCACTTACATCACCCAATCACCTATATATTCAATTATTTCAGTCCTCATTGACCCAACCATGAAAGGCATTTCTGTGTGATTTATGACATTAACACTCATGTTTGTTGACTTTAAGTCTTTCAGGCTTATAGTTTACTTCAGGGGGAAATTTGCTCACAATAATGCTTTCATTCAGTATACAGTAGTGTCAACATTTGGAAGTGCCATACAATTCCTCCCTTTTCACTCCTCTAAATTCTTCATGTAAGGTACTATAGACATTGGTGAGGATGTTGTCAAAGTACATTTTGGGGTACATTTGTATTAATGAATTTGATTTCTCTTAATACATCTCATATTTTCCTGATTACTGTGAAGGTTAGAAATATGCACAGACTTGTATCACCTTGTGGCTTTTTTATTCACCCTGATCCCTGGATTGCTAATGTCTTCACACTCTGCAACAGCTGACTGGCTCCTGTTTAAAATGTAGCACAGGCATTGATGAGGAAGTCATGCTGTAATTGTAACAGCTGTCAAATATCACCCCATACCAGAAAAGAAGTCTGGGGTGGGATGAAATTTTGCCAGATGCGTTTTGCCCATGATTGATAGGTTTGATGTTGCACTTTAAATTAATCTTAATTAGTTCAAAACAAAATTGTCCAGAGAAACTGTCACATGTAGGCAATCAAAATGCAAGAATGCCTAATTAGTTGAGGCAGTTATGTTTAAATTATTAGTGAGTCTAGGCATTAGAATGGAAAACAATACTGTTATTTCCCAAGCTTCTTTTGTATATAGAGTATCCAAACATTTGAATTATCCTGTAGTCTTCTGCAAATACTGTTTTCACCCAGTTTAATCAATTTCATAATCCCAGTCGTAACTAAAATGTACATTAACACAGTCAAAGGTATGTAATCTCATTTGCTAAAAATCTTTATGCAAAATTTAAAGCAGAACTGCTTGTATACATGCTCTTATATTTGTGTCACTGTAATCTCATTTTAAATGAGTCTCTTTTCCCTTTAATTACTGAAGTGAAATGTGGCTGAAACGTAACAATGTGAATTACTGAAATGTTTTCGGACTTGAAGGAGCCTAAGAAATCCTGTTTTATTCTTTGCTTTTTCAGGTGTTCTGCAGAAGCCGCAGGTAGCCACAGAAGCCCTTCAGGTTTGCTGCTTGCTTCTACCCCCAGAGAACAGGAGGAAGCTTCAGTTACTGATGAGACTCATGGCACGGATTTTGCAGAATACAAAGATTCCTCCACTCAATAATGCCATTGTGACAAGGACGCTGGTATTTAATTTGATAAATCTTTCTATCCATGTTTTTTTTAATATAAGCACCTGTGTTCAAAATCATAAAACATGTGAAGGCTTTTTGAATGTTGCTTGCAAACCCTAGTGTTTCTCTATAAGGTCTTGTGCTCTTTTGCCTTAAACAGATGGTTCAGACATTTTCACGGTGTATCCTCTGCTCAGCGGATGAGGTGGACTTGGATGAACTGCTTGCCACTAAGCTTGTCACCTTTATGATGGACCACTATGAGGACATACTAAAGGTCCCCAATCGCCTGCAAAAATCAGTGGAGGAGCATCTGTCTCAGTTGCAAAGAGTTCAGGTGAGGATCTTTTTATCAGTGGAAAATCATTTACCACAGCCAGCTGACAGCAGTGTGTATTAGGGAATCCCAAGTTACTGTCTGTGAAGATACTGCTGTACATCAATACATCTCCTGCTTTGGGAAGCATTGCCTTTGATATTTTTTCATTTGTTTTCTCAGAATTTTGATTAAGTACAAACTTAATGAATCCTTATCCAAGATCTGTACACTAAATTCTTCTAAAAATATAAATGCAAATAGAACATTTTCTTTTTATTTAGTGGTACAAAGTATATGCAACCTTGCTGTTTCTTTGGTAACCAGTTCTGTATATCATAAAACTTTAAAACATCTTTGAAACTCATGTGTTTGACAATAGACCTATGTGATAATGTGATGCGTAACACCTCTAGTGCTAAAAACTATTTAACCTACCGTATATAACTGAATTAAGACTTGAATATAATTCATTAAACTTTGTGGAAAGAGATGTAAAATTTCTATTTTAAATATGAATTCCGCTCCTTATAGTGGGGCATGTGTAACAGTGCCGGTTCTTGGGAGGAGCCATAGCGAACACCAGTAAAAGTCAACACTGTGTTTGAGGAGGCAGAGGCATTGATGTGAGCAAAAAGAGGGAAAAACAAATAAAAGGAAAATGAAAAATGCACTAAATAGGGAAATAGGCTATTTCCCTAAATAGGGAAAAGAGTGAGGCCAAAAAAAAAAGTCAACCTGTTCCGGTGAGGCCCCACATATGGACAGGCGAAAATGAAAAGAAATAGAAACAAAAACGTGGCCTCAACGCTCTCCTCACAATCCCTCTGGGCTGTTGCTGGACTGTTCTCCCCTTGTGGGGGTCTGTAATATTCTCCCCTTGCGGGGGTCTCAGGACAGGAGTCCGGATTACTCGTCCCTCCGGGGAAGTGCTCAGTGTGTCTTAAAAGGCCTCCACAGCTGTGGCTTATCCTAAATTAGCCAGGTCAACTGTGGTTGCTAAGACAAGGCGTTGCCCTTAATCCAGGGCTCTGCCTCCAATGAACACACCCCATGTAATGCCACAGCTTCTTGTTGATCTTGGTCTTGAAGTAAGAGTAATCAGATATCTGGCATTGTACACAAACATTAAAATATGATAACATAGGAAAGTTTAAAGGAGAAGTTCATAAATTAACGTTGAGAGAATGTTTTTATAGGAAAAACGTGGAGCGCAGATCAATGCAACGCGAGACCTGCTACACTTCAGTAATTGATGTCAAAGCTCAAAAGTAAAGAGAAGAATAAAAAGTCCACATGGTTTTATTATCGATCGCATAAGCAGACATCTGGGAAACCTGTTATTTCTGTGCCAGGGGCTCAGTTTGGATTTGCTTTGTTTACAGTCATAATTTGTCATTCTTGTCAGTTCTTCAGACTTGTAAACTTTCTCTCTCCACAACTCTTTCACTATAGGAAGAGAACAGGCACTTTAAATAGCAGTTTAAGAATTGTGGCTTCTCCATTGGATCTGAACTTCTCAAATGTGAAATCCTTTACAATTCTGCAGTTTTCCTTCTTTACCACAATCATGCACCTGAAACATTATTGGTACTTTTGAAATGAATATTACCATGATATTAAAACAGTTATTGCATGCAAGCCAATAAATAGGTTCTGAATTGGTAATGGAAGAGCCTGTACAGAACAGGTTGTATTCTTTTCACCTCTAGATAAAGTATGCTGGTGCAGATGCAGATGCCTCCTTTGTTTCTCACTCTTACTGCAAGCAAATCAGTAAGGAGGAGTTTGAAGAGCAGAGAGCAAACAGCACTCAGGCCCCAATGGCTGAGCTGCTGGAAGGGATCATCAAGGATACTGAACTCTCTATAAAGGACAAAAAGAAGAAACTGAAACAGGTAGGGCAGAAAAATATCTTGGTGCTTGAGTGAGAAGAATCCCCATTTGTCATCCGCCAATCATCGGCAGGATCTTCAAAAGCCTCTTCACAACCCAAGGAAAACTACATATGCAAGAGCATGCTAGGCAGTGTGAAGTATAATAGATGGCAATCCATCGAAAAGGTGCTCTTGCCTTTAACAGCATTTGTTAGTCTTTCCATACCCATAAAAAAGGCTGTTGTGTAATACAAATTGATCTGTAATGGTTACCAGTCCAATTAAAACAGCATGGCTAAACGGTAAGTGAAAGATCACCATAGTTAAGTATTTTCTTGAAAGAAAGAAAGAAAGAAAATCATGAATGTATAACATTTAATTAATACTTAAATGTTTACAGGTCCTTTTTACTTCTCTCCAGTTTCAGAAATCTTATCCAGACATCTACAAGATGAGGTTTCCCACAGCAGAAAGTGAGGCAGCTTTGTTTCCGGAGAAACCCAAGCTAAAGCCACAGCTGATGTTCTTCAAACTGAAGAAACCGTTCCAGCCATTTCAGAGAACTAGGAGCTTTCGGGCCTGAACTGTTTCTGGTCGAAAATATCAGTGTCTACAGAGATTTCAGTGAAATCCCTTAATGTTTTGAGACTGAACTACTAGAAGACATGCGGTGCTTTCAAAGTCACTTCTTGTGTCATCCTGCTAAAAACCGTTACATGATCTCTGATGTGATTGCTTGATGCTCTTGTGATAACTGAAGTATTACTACTGTTTTTTAGGAATTATTTTCATTCTGGTCAAAAGTATCTTTCTTTTTAATAACAGCCATTGTAATGTTAAAGCATTGTAATGTGGTATGAAAAGTTTTAGTGATTACTTTTCATACCAAAAATGGCATATTAGAATTTACGGTGCTATACTAATGTAAGCATACATCTTATAAGTAATTCCTTTAGGTTTTTTATGTTTTTACAAATGGTATAACAAAGGGATGTTACTTGATGAGCTTTATCCATTTAACACTGGAATATAAGTGAGTTTTTGATTCCTTGAACTAGTATCCAAGCATAAGCTTAATAAAATACTGTACAATATTTTTATCCATTTTGTAAATGCATTATTCTGACATGGTAATTAGAATGAACATGCTAGTGGTTTGTTTACAATGTGGCATGTAGTGTTTCTCTTCTCATTTTTGCAAATGTCTCGGTTTTTTTATATTTTTGAAATGCAAAAAAACCCAGAACGGACACTTTCAAAAAGCTTAGTTCTTTCATTGTTCATCACTCACCAAGGATATGTTGAAAGAAAATATTGTACTTGAACCACAGGAAAATATCAAAGTACACTGTTTTGAAAATCCTTTATTTTAACACTGGATTGTTACTTCAACTGATTGTTACTAACTTAAAATTCTGAATGGTTACTCCCCCCCATGTCATACTGCTAAAACAAGTTATGATCTCTGTTGCAGAACATCTTATTAAATCCTGTAAATACTTGATTGTATTTTTTCACACTGGATTGCTACTTAATGTTTATAAAGGTCCTATTTCAGCTTTTGTCTGTTACAATTTTGTTGTAGGTCATATACAAGCAGCACTTCATGTGCGTATTAAAGTATTCAAGAGTAGGAATGTTTGATGCTGTACGTTTAAGCTTTTACAAATATGTGGGCACCTGTTTTTCAAAGTTTGTCCCTTGTATTCAGAAAGCTGACATGTGTATTAGCTGAGTAACATTTCCTTTGGGTTTTCACAGGTAGAGGTATATTGTTGCTTTCTAAGAAGTCATTTGTCTTATGCCTGCAAAACTGAGTTCTTAAACTGTTGTAAGTTTTACGTTGTGGTACAATTGTTTATTTTTGTATATTTGGAATATTTTTGCTTTTAGCTTGAGGCATGGTTTCTACTGTATGACTACTAAGCTGAGTAACTTACATTCCTGATCTTGGACACAAAGTTTAAAGACTCTATAAGCTGCAGTTTAAAATTTGGCTTCAGTCTGAGGATGTTACTGATTTTTTTAATAAGAAAATGTCCTATTTAACAAACTGACTTAATTCATACTGTAAATGCCAAATGAGGTGAACACTGACTGTGCTTGGTTTCAAAACATTATTTGATTGTGACAATTTAGCAGATGCTATGGTAAGTGCCAGTCATTTTATATTAGAATATTCTTTGAGATATTTAAGGAAAGAACATTAATGTTTTTTTTACCAGGTTACCATCTCAATTGTAGTGTCACTAAATAGTTTAACTATACTTTGTTGTCAGATCTGTCAGTTCAATTAGTGTGGAGTTCCTGTTATACAGTATTAAATTGTTTATCAAGAAGTCTTTATGCGTGTGTAATGGGTTATTTCAAAAACAGGGAAGTGTACCCTTCATGTTGATATAATTTTTTTTAAATGGTCAAAACCATTTTTTAGTTTGTTACCATTTGTTAGCTTCAAGGGTTTATAAGAGAGTGACATCCTATATATAGGCATTTCAATTTCATAAAACATGGTGGATGTAATCAAGATTTAGTTATGCATAAGAACACCTTAAATACTTGTTGATGTACAGTAGTTATATTTTGTAATGAAAAGTTGTGAGGCCAAGTTATAACTCACATCTTGTAAGAAGAAATCTTAAGATCTTACTTTACTGTCATCTTCAGCACAACTAAAAAAGGACAAATATATAATCACAATTTTGGTGCAAGTGTGCAATTCAAAGACTTATCAACAGCTGCACCGGTGCAAACAGTCATCAGTGTAGTATAAAAAAAAAATACTACTAAATCTGTCCAGAGTAGCATATGCTCTTTACACATCTTTCTTAGCTGATTTCTTTACTGTTTTGCAGGCGAAAGGTGAGACAAGTGATAGGTTCATGTACCTTTCCTCCTGGATCTGAAGCTTTTTGTTTTGTCTCCAGCTTTTTGTTTAATTTTTTTTAAAAATGAAAATTTAATTAAACTGGAGCCCCCCTGCTTCACTGCTACGTACTGAATGGTTTTACAGAAATGACCCAACAAGGGTATTTGTTGTCTAGTTAGTGATGGAAAAAATCTTAATGTGCAACATGAAAGAAATTGCACACATTGTGTTCATTGTTGTAAATTATAATTTTAAAAGGATTATTTTATTTATACCCTAAGCTTTTAATTAATTGGCTCATTACTCTGCTCTCCTCCCCACTGATAGCTGATGGTGAGCGTTCTGGTGCACTATCATCCAGGTGGGGCTGCACTGTTGGTAGAGGAGGGGAGTCCCCATTACCTGTAAAGCGCTTTGAGTGTAGTGTCCAGAAAAGTGCTATATAAGTGTAAGCAATTATTATTAAAGGTTAGTTTGCTGGGGCTAGAATTAATTTCAGATTAATCCACAAGAGGTCACTGTTGGCATGTTTAATTATGCTTTCAAAGAGTTAGTATTTGGTATTGCAAAACTATTGATAAAATTTGTGCTTGATTAATTTAAAATATTTATTCAAATGTTCAGCCTATAAGGAATATGTTGTTAAGACGTTGGAAATAGTATGAAATCTTTAAGGATAAATATTTTAATCAGTATTTAGATGATAATGTTGCAGCATGAGGCGTAAGAAATTCTTTAATTATTAACCTAATACAAAGATAATCTAATAAAGTATTACATACTTTTTGTTGAGAAAATCTGTTCATAACCATTATGAATTTTTCTTTAGTAACTTATTTCCCTCATTTTTCATCTGGTCTCAAGTAAAAATAAAAATAAACTCAAAAGTAAATTCAAAATGTCACCTTAACATGAAGTTATTTTCAGTTTCTTTACCATTATACAGAACATCCCTAGCTGTTTGTCAAAGCTGCATTTGTAAGTGTAAAGTGTGTGAAAATCCTTGTCTTGGAAAGATTATCAATGAGTTACAGTATGTACAGAAACTGGACCGTTTGTTGCACAAGGATCAAAACACTTTGACAGCTAATCTTGGTCATGAAACTGGAATGATATTGTAATAAATGCGGGTTTCGGTACGAAATAGAGCTGGCATGGGAATGGGGTTGAACAACACATTTATTAACTCGAACCAGGGAAAGGTACACACACAGGAACAGGAGTTACAGTGCTGCACCTTCACTAACACACAGACATGAAGGGAAGAGGCTGTCTCCCAGCCTCCGCCCCACCATATACAGTCCTGTAGTCCCACCCCCAGGCCCTGTTCTCAGCCTGCCTTGCCTGTGCATGGCTAAAGTGCCCTGTGTGTTGCTAGATTGCCCCCGCCTGAAGAGTCGAGCATCCTGCCAACACCAAACCATCCCTCCAGGCTGCACACGCAAGGCAGGCTGCTCCGCAGGCTCCTCCTGGTAGTCTCTCCGTCTGGGCCAGGGACCTCCATTTGGGCAGGCTCTGCGGCCAGGCCAGGACCCTCCATCTGGGCAGGCTCTCCGTCCATGCCAGGACCCTCCGTCTAGTCTTTCTCCCTGTGCGTTAGGCCTCTCACTGCCCCGCTCCGGGCCTCTGACTGCTCCACTCCAAATCAAATCAAAGTTTATTTATCAAATGCACAACAATACAGCGTGCAGCAGTAGTTGCTGGCAATTAAATGTCTTTTCTGCGAGCTCACAAAAATCACAAAATTGAGGTTATGAAAATAAGGTTACATAATAATAGATGTAATAGAAATTGAATAAAACTCAATATGAGTAGAGCTGCTATGTGTCCATGGTGTATTCAATATATACAAGTTATGTGGTTATGCTGAATACAGTGAAAAAAGTGTGTGCACGTAGCCATTACAGGTGATTTGCTAAAGGAGCTGCAGGTTGGCTATTTAGCAGTCTTATTGCCTGAAGGTAGAAGCTGTTCTGTACTCTGTTGGACTTGGCCAGGGTTTTAACCTCCTCACTGTTTGCAGACTCTTCACCATCTGAGATCAGGCCAATGACTGTTGTATCGTCCGCAAACTTAATGATGGAGTTTGAGTTATGCCTGGTGACACAATCATGGGTAAATAAGGAGTAGAGGACAGGGCTAAGCACACAGTCTTGGGGGGCTCCAGTGTTTAGAGTCAGGGTAAAGGATATGTTGGTGCCCACCCTCACCACCTGCGGACGTTCTGTCAAGAAGTCCAGGATCCAGTTACAGAGGGAGTTGTTCAGTCCCAGGTCCTGGAGCTTGATGACAAGCTTTGAGGGCACTATGGTATTGAATGCTGAGCTGTAATCAATAAACAGCATTCTCACATATGTTCCTTTCTTATCCAGGTGTGAGAGAGCAGTATGGAGGGCAGTGGCAATAGCATCTTCTGTTGACCTGTTCTGGTGATACGCAAATTGCAGTGGGTCTAGGGTGTCAGGCAGTGAGGAGATAACACTTCATGATAACTGATGTGAGTGCAACAGGGCAGTAGTCATTTAGGCAGCTGACTCTGGGTTTCTTAGGAACAGGGACAATGGTGGTTTTCTTAAAGCAGGAAGGAACTATAGACTGAGCTATAAAGAGATTAAATATGCCCGAGAAGACATCTGCCAGCTGGTCTGCACATGCCTTCAGAACGTGGTCAGGGTTGGCATCAGGGCCAGGAGCCTTGCGTGGATTGGTCTTTTTAAAAACTTTATACACATCCGCTCTGGATATGATCAGTGGGTTCCCATCTTGGATTTCTGGAATCTTCCTTACTGGATCTGTGCTGCTGACCTCAAACCGAGCATGGAATGAATTTAGCTCATCAGGAAGAGAGGCAGACTGTTGTGCGACATAGCTGGGTTGCGTTTTGTAGTCTGTAATGGTGCGTATACCACTCCACATGGTCCGTGTGTTGGAGCCGTGATAATATGACTCTAATTTTACTCTGTAGTTGTATTTAGCTATTTTGATAGCTTTCCTGAGGTCGTATCTTGATTTTTTGTATTTATCCATATCGCCAGAATTGAAAGCAGCTATCCTAGCTTTCAGTTTGGCGCGTATCTCGCCATTTACCCACACTTTCTGATTTGGATATGTGCAAACAGTAATCCTGGGAACCACGTCATCAATGCATTTACTGATGTAGCCCGTAACATAGTTCATCCCACTCCTAATACCAATGCAACGACCGTGGGTTTTGGTACAGAATGGAGCAGGCATGGGACTCAGGGAATGGGGTTGAACAACACATTTATTAAATCGAACCGGGAAAGGTACACACACAGGGACAGGGGTTACAGCGCTGCACCTTCACTAACACACCGACATGAAGGGAAGAGACCATTTCCCAGCCTCCATCTCACTATATACAGTCCCATAGTCCCGTCCCCAGGCGCTGTTCTCAGCCTGCCTTGCGTGCGTATGGCTAAAGCGTCCTGCGTGGCGCTACACTATCATGGTAAGGATCCTTGATTTTCAAAAACTCAAAACATAAAAAGTTAACAGAGCAGAAACAGATGCAAATGTCTTTTTCCCCAAAGGATTACATTTTATTACATTTCAAAGGGGTCACCACGCCCTCTGTGATCTCCATTCCTCAGACTAGATTAAAATCAGCAAAGTGCAGGTCAGGAGTCTAGGAGGTAGGAACACCAGTGGATTGATTTCATCTGTGATACCAAATCAAATTAATACACATGTATTAGATTGTAGACCTACAGTACAGCATGTTGGCCAACAGACATTTTTGACAAGTCTAAGTTATGATAGGGTTTCTGGTTTCTGGACTGTGACCCACTGTAGATGTAGATTTTTTTTTAAATATTTAAAGTCAATACTTAATTCTCAATGAACTACTTAATTTCACTATAAGAAAAAATAAAGGAGACACGGAAAAGCAGGAAGGCTGGCATACTTTTAAACTTAATTTACTTAAATCCTTGATCATTCCTGTCATGCATGGTGGCCACATTTCACGCAAAAGGGGATGGAAATATATTTCCAATATTCCAAACGAAGGCTTAAATTATAACTTCGAACATTTTCCATTTATTCCATTTTCCATTTATTGCCTAACCATCATTTGGAAAATAGGATTGGAAAATACATTTAATCAAGCAATATAATGTCCCTGAAGCACTAAAGAAATATGCATTTACTGTCTATCGAGTGCTTTTTAATTATGAAGTAAGGTTTTGGGCACATTACTTGAACAATCAAGTTATTTATTTGTCTATAGTCTTCCCTGAAATAATAAAGTTGAAAGCTTTTTTCAGCTGTTGTTCTCTATATCCTGGAGTTAGCCATTTGCTGGAAAATTCAAGGTTATATAAAGTGGTAAAATGTTCATGTGAATTCTACTTGCATTTTACCGTGAGAAAGCAGACTATAATTTTCAAGACATTATTTGTAGCTGATACCTCCTCTAATATCCCTAATAAATAATTTAGTTAGTTATACAATTATGCACAAATACTGCTGTGGTTGTTCACAAATTTTAAGATTCTTGAAATATCTTACTTAAGGTTGGGTCACAATCATGAATATTTACTAATATCATGAGCATACACTTCTATTTTTCACTATTAGAAACATGTAGTGATGTCTTAATTTTTTGACATAGTACGTCATTATTTCTTTTACACATCACATAAAAGATTAATATGGGGAGTTTCTTAATTTTAACAGTTTGAGACTCTCACTCCCCAGCTGAGTTTATTAAATGAGCTCTCATTCAGTGGTTGTAAGCTCAATATCTACAAACATTACACAGAAAAATGAATCATACTGCACCTGCACTTTTATTTGTTTTAAGGAGGAAGTGCAAGTGTGTCCATTATATTCCTCTCAGGTGTGAGATAAGACAAGTGTTCAAGTTCTCATGCCTTGCTGAGTCACCTTTTACTTGTTTTCAAGGACAAAATGAAATAACTGCTGCTTGTGACAAATACAAGACCAGTTTTGACAGAAATCTTTAATTTAATTACATTACTGTAGCTACAAATCAGATTTCATCATAACCTAAAAGCCTCACACATGAGGGTGTCAGTTACTGCTGATTAGAATGTCTACAGGGTCATCTGATGCTCCTAAGTGTAGCTGCAGACAGTTCTTAAGCATGAAGAATAGTGTATTATAATGTGCGCTACAGAAGGAAAGCAGAATCAGAAAACTAGTGAAGACATTCAGCCTTTCTTGTTATTGTTTAAAGACTGATAGAAATTCCCTTGCTATACTGAGAGCATGTTGGCTTCTATCATTAGCACAGTAAGGTCTCTAAGAAGCTTCTCCAAACAATCTGTTCATGAATGCATCTTCTCATTACATAAACCTGAGGAGGCAATTTATTACGAAGATAGTGTTGCTGGGGCTTATTTAAATCCATCTAGAATTTATTTAGGGTATTTGTGGTGTCAATCTTGAAACCTTGGAGACAATTTAAAAGGAGAAAGGTTTACACAACATTTAGATTTACAGGGTCTGTGTAAATGCATTTTAATTTGTTGTGCATCATTCCCTGTGGTTTCTTCCTTCATTATAGAAGAAAACACAAATAAGTAAATAATGATGTTTAGAATAAGAATGAAACTGTCAGGGTTTCTGAAAGGGGTGAGTTGTTGGACCCCTCTGCGAAGCCGTGAGGAAGGTAGAACGAGCAAATGTATATCCAATATTCCACATCAAAGTCGTTAGGCAAGAGCGAAGTCAAAAGTAGGAGAACCAGGTCGAGTAATCAAGTCAGGTCGAGAATAGTAGAGCGCAAAAGAGAAAGCTGTGGAAGACTTCTCAACCAACGAAATCCGGTGAAGAGTGTTTAAATATTGAAACGAGAGAGACGTGGTTGGATAATTAGTTCCTGGATGAGCGTGTGTGGAATTTAGCACGTGTGGGAATGCCAGGCGCTTACGAGAGAAGGTACAGTACGAGTCGTGACGGTAACCCTAGTTTCATTAAGGTACAGGAATGCAATGAAAACCAATCATATAAAGTAGTTAGGAACAAGCAAAGGTTTATTGCATGCTGAAAAGAGAAGAAAAGAAACACAACAACGGCTCAACTGCCGAAACGTTGTGTTTCTTTTCTTTCTCTTTTCAGCACGAAATAAACCTTTACTTGTTCCTTTCCAGCCTACGCATGCTGACGCAGCTACCCACCTGAACTACTTCACGTTAATTAATTAGTCAAATATTTTCATGTGTAGAAAGGGTGTACACAATAGTCTTCAATTCATTTTAGTCCAACTTTTGTTTAATGTACTTGTTTGTAATGCTCAAGTGAAACTGATATGTTTAAACACTGCTGGTCTCAGAGCACATAAACAGGCATCTGCCAAATAGCTCTAGCTCCACTCTAAATGCTTTTTTTTCAAATATGATGTATGATTCGGTATCAGCATATGTAAACTAACGTCAACATGAACTTCCTTGATACTGTAAAAACTGCCAGTATTATTACATTGGTTTGTGTTTGGAGCACACCGATCAAAACCCCTCCATTGCCACTTTGCTTCTTTGAGAACTGCAGAGTTCATTAGTGAAAACAACTTATATAGTGAATAGTTGTCTTAAAGTAACAGGGGTGAAAATTGTACTGAATGTTTGTTTATTTATTGAGAGACTTGTTTATGTGAGTTCTGACACATTGCTGTTCATTGAAGAGGAATAGCACATCTGTCTTAAGTCTCCAGTGACGCAGTGAGCAAGCTGTGAGGGATGGCTCAAAAGCCTGGCAAATACACAGATGTGTTAGTGTTTGTGAAGGCAGCAAGGCTGTGTGGGGGAGACAAGACAGCTCCTCTTGGTTGTGTTTCAAATGTGTAATCCATCTCTACTAATGAATGAAGTAAAGCGGGGTGCTGGTATGTCTGTAAAATATACAGTATGTTTTAAAGTAAAAACTGCCAAGCGGACTATTAAGTCTGAACTGCAGATTTAAAAGACAGAAATCAATGAGAATCAAAGGTTGAGAACTTCATGAGCTTTCAGATTACAAAATTTCTCAGATTACAAATTCTCTCTCCCAAATTATAGTTTGTACTTTTTGGATGGCAGGACCTTAAGATGGCATCTGCTTATAAGTTCTTTATTAGGCCAGGGCTTGGATGAGGCAATGGGAGCCATAGTGCGCACACCACACATCATCTATCAGTGGGGAGTAATGAAGTCAATTCATAGATGGGGATTATTAGGAGGCCATGATTGCTAAAGGCCAATGGGAAATTTGACCTGGACGCCAGGGTAACATCCTTAATCTTTTCAAGAAACTCCCTGGGATTTTAAATGACCATGATTTTACATCTCATCAGTGTCCCCATTACTATACTGGGGTATTAGACCCACATAGGCTGCAGGGTGAGCGCCCCCTACTGGCCCCACTAACACTTCTTCCAGCAGCAACCTTAGTTTTTCCCAGGAGTCAAATGGCAAATGGTAGATTTGAAACACCCTGTAGGAATAACAAGATTCTATGAACAAGCTTAGTCAAAGGTATCATTTTAGAAAATAAGTAGCACTGTCTATATATAAGAGTCTTTTGCAGCCTAAAGAATAGAAAGACTTTTAAGGTACTGATTTGATAAATCATCCACCCAAAATGCTGCAGTCCTTTTACAAAGAGAAGTAAATATCTTTTAAGCTCCTATACCAAATTAAACATAATAGAGTGCAGATGTAGCAAGCATTAGCTTGGGGAACTTATCTTTCAAATGCAATCTCATTGAAATTACATTGTCGTTGCTTAAGAGGCTGGGTGTTTGTTTTTAATTTGTTCAGCTCCATTTGGTGCCTTTTTAGTGTCTGTCAGTTTTCATATTTCATTTTGTTTCAGAGAGTAAAAAGGTCAGCTAACTTCTACAAAAAGAGCAGATCTTTTTGTAGAGCACGGTTATAGCTACTTGTATGGTATAGCGACTTGTATATCCACAATGTGGATTATCCTGCAGGTTATAATAAATAATAAAACATTCAGAACAAATGTGGCAGAATGAATTATATTACTTTCCAACAAAATAGGTCATTGGGAACAATACGTGTTTCCTGTCTTTATTGCATTTTAGACACCAGAATTGACTTTCTTCATTCATGCATGATTAGAAAAAAACAACCACTGATTCAGAACGACAAAATATGAAAAGAAAAAAAAATGTTCTTAAAGTTATTTATCATATAATCCATCAATAATTATGTCACTTGAGATACAGCCTGAATCAATTGCTAGTTATAGCCATTCCCAGGAGCCAGGGGACAATGGTTCACAAATTTCTATTCAGCACAACTGAGACATTCTCTGAGCACACAGTGATGTCACACTTATAATAGACACCCACAGTGATATATACTACATTTTAATTGCTGTTTTTAATTTCCGCTTTAATGGCAATAAAACAGACAGGGAGTCTCTGTTCTGGCTCTTTGTGCATGCCCATCCTATATACAGCATCTTTGTGCAGATGCTCTACATCTTTATCTCCCAGGCCTTTCAAGATCTCTCTCCAGTGAACAGCACATCCCTCTTTAAATAGAACCATAAACCTTCATTCCTGATCCAGCCTGGGAAACACCGGAGCTGGCCACAGTATTTTTAATAACAACTTGTAACGAACAGTTCTGTCCGGACCCTATGCGGACGACACGATCCAGGGAAAAGAGAGAAAACACGGGGAAAAAGGGCATGCGGGAGTCGGGAATGAAAACAGGGGCGTGTCCATGGTGCGCTGGTGTTCGTGGGAGGTGTGGCCGAGGCAAACAATCCTGAAGAAAGTCCGAAGGGGAATCCAAACAGAGGCAAAGGTCCATCCAAGACTGAAGATTTAAAACAGGAACCGGGTCGGAACTGGCAGGGGGAACAGGAACAGAAACTTAAAACCATAATGGGACCAGGCACTTCCAGGTCCCGGACTTGCCTGGTACGGAAACCAGAGCAGAGCTGGGTTTAACGTCAGGGTCTGGCTTTTAAGGGGAGCTGTAAGGAGGCTGGAACAAGGGGCAGGTGCACAGAATCACGTCCGAAGTGAAAGAGCCGGAGCGCCCTTAAGGGGGAGGGACTACAATCGTATCACAACTAGAAAGAAAAACAGAGAAAACAACATGTACATTTGATAAATGTACATGCACGTGTTTCAAAATGTACAATGTTTCATTCTTTTAAAATTAGATTAATAAATGAACACCTCATTAAATTAGTTGGTATCTTTATATCTGCTGATGAACATAATTTTGCAGAGAACACCATGTAAAGAGTGTGGCAAAGTGGTATAGCATCGAATTCTCCTGCCTCTCGGCTCTGGAATCTTTGGTTTGGCTATGGCACTGTGTGACGAGTCTGTGTGGCGTTTGCATGTTCTCCATGTGTTAAAAGTGGTTTTTCGCTGGGTACTCTGGTCTCAGAGCCTTGCGGCCTAGACTTAATTGACCTGTTCTTTCACTGGGAGTGTAGCCTTGTTCTCAAGGATCATGTCTCAAGGATAGGCTCCAGCTGTCTGTACCCCTTATCAGCATAAGCAAAGGGAAGATGTGGCCCACTCAAGAAAGGTGTTGCACAATATTTTGATCAGCTGTCTTTTTAAACTATTTTGAATCTGTGTGTTTTCAATACCTATCCTGTCACATTATTAAACTGGTATGAATAGAAAGGATAAAAGTAAGTCGTTCAGAACAATCAGGAGGCTTATAACATTCATTATATTATTTTTTTGTCAGTGGGAGTCACAATGTCGAGACAACTTAAAAAGCTAAGCCCTTATATCTCGGGTTGGGGCAGCAGTTGAAGGGACTGAGCTCTGCTACTGGGCTGGGGGAACTAATGAACTAATCCTGGTCAAAATACAGTATGAAACCTTAAAGTAAATGGAGTCCAAAACTGAGCTGAATAGAAGCCTTCTGTATAAGCATCGATATGTATCTTAACACAATTTCCAGCCTAACACCACACCCTGAGGAATAACAACCAAATACTGATGACAGAACCAAACCGACCACAATCACTTTCCACTGTTAGTGTAATTTCACCTTTAAACCCAAATCTTGAATAATATTTTATGGAAAAAAGTCCTAACTTATTCTCTTCCCATCTACAATTTACATACAGAAAAATGTTATGTTTGAAACATTATGTGTTGTCTTTACTGATTGTGAAAACTACAGTGCATTTTAGCCACTGAGTCAATCTGGGCCAATATGACTTTAAAGGCCAGAAAGAGATTTATATCTGGACTTGAAATATACTTATGCTTAATTAGGAATACAGAATGTGATGGTTCAGGCAGGGATTTGACCATATCCTGCAATGTACTGGCCAGATCACTCAGCCACATAATTTGTTAATAAAGAAATTATTTATTAATTAGTAAATAAACATGGGCCATGAACAGTAAGGAATTGATTTGTTATGCTTCCTCTAATAATCTGTTTGAATTGTCCAATTCCTCTACAGTAGCCACCTGCTGGTTTGGATTTATCCAATGAAAGGTAATAGCAGACACTTCTTCTTCCAGTGTCACTGCCTTTGGTTAAGATTAACTTGGCTTTTTAGACTGCAGGGCTAACTCAAAGGTAGAGTCAGATCAGATCACTTTATATGGTCGTTGGACCATATACAATTTCTTGTATTAGGAATTTGTCTTTTCACATACCCCAACTTGCTCTCCATGAGATACACAGACACAGAGAGATACTTGGGGTGAGAGCACAGGATGAGTTATTTATACAGTTGGGGTTAAAGGCCTTGCTCAGGGGCCTAACAGAGTAGGATTCCTCTGCCGGTTGTGGAATACAAACCGGCAACATTCTAGCCTAATCCGCAGATCCTTAGCCACAGAGCCACCACACCACCCCAACATAGGCCAAATGCGCAAGGAAGTCTCTGCTCTGGCTTTGTGCATGCCCATCCAGTAGATACAAAAGTACAAGGTTTAGGAAATGTATTCTCATGACTGAAATGAAAGAAACACCAGTGTTGGAAAAAAATGTGATCCTTGTGGTCTAACATGAGAATTAATCTGCTTTAGTGAAAAATCTTCATATACTGTGCAAGCAAATGTAACTGTATGTTTAAATTTAATTATAATTCTCACCCTAACTTTAATGTAATTATAAATTTCATTCTCAGCCACAACTATAGTCCTCACAGAAATGTAAAGTTACATACAATATAAAACACACAGTACATTAGACAAAGCTGTATAAGTGTGCCCTTAATGTTACTTAATGTACAGGTATCCTGGGAATTCAAAACCTAATTTTAGCCCATTCATAAACCTCATACTTGTCTACTGTTCATACTAAGCCTAACCCAAATCAAAGCATAAACTGAAATTTTAAGATAAGCCCAAGATAAGTCTCAAACTCTTTTAGTGAAACAATTATATTGTAAACCACTGAAGCTGTAAACATATTTTTATCCCTTTCCTGAGCCTAACCAAAATCCCTAAATCATCACCATGTTATCCCCAATGCAACAGAAACCCTTATCTACACTAAATATTACAAGCTACACCCAAACCAACCTTCACTCCACATTAGGAAACCAAGATAAAATATTACTGTAATGAAGCTATGCCCAAGCCAAAAATCAACCCAAATTGCTAAAACCTTTGGCTAAGGCCAGCTTTGTGGAGTGCTTATGGATCACTGAATCAGACCATATTTTAAATTTTTGAAGCCTGAAATATTTAATTCTCACCCAAAACATGTGGAATATCAGCTGATGCAATCATTTACAATGCTGTTTCAGTACAAAAAAAGTAATGAGACCCCCCTCATTAACAAATTGTTATTTGTACATATTTGCAACATATTGGACAAATAATAAGGCCGTGGCATTTTTTTTCTGCCTAGGCATGTATTCTACCATTTTACATTGTCTTGAAAACGTATTCAGACCCTTCATAGTGTATGGTGTCTTATTTCAAGAAATTACAAAATGATGCATATGCATTTTTAAATACTAACATTTCTGGTTATTCAAAACATGAATTCTCAAACAGAAGATTGCAAAAGGTGAGGTACGTTACAAGTTACAAAAATTAAAAAGAGATTGATTGAAATATTTTGATAAAGGAATTGTACAAACCAGCAAATTTGGTGGCAACAATTACAGTTGCAGGTTTTCAACTTTTCTCACCAGCTTGGTACAATTCTTACCAACTCATATAGGCAGATTTGCTCTTTCAAGTTATTATTTGCACTTTCCAAGTTCTTTCTCAGATTCTCAACATGATTCAAGTCAAGACTTTGACTGGGTTGCTCAGGGACATCCATCCATCAATTTTCGAACTATTTCAAGTCAGGGTTGCTGGGAAGCCTGATCCTGTTCTGCCAAGCAATGGACAGGATGCCAGTCTCTCGCAGCCACACCAGGACATTCACTTTCTTATTTTTATACCATTTCAGTGTATCTTTGGTTTTATGCTTTTGGTCATTGTCCTGTTGAAAGGTGAATTTATGTCTCTGTTTTAGGTCTGAGGCAGGTCTTCCTTGTAAGATTTGCCAGTACTTTGCCCCAGCTGATGAGTAGCTTAACTATGACATAATGCTGCCACCACCTTGCTTGACAGCAGGGATAGTAAGTGATATACTATGTTGGGTTAACTTTCAATTTAACTTTTCATTAAAACCAAAATAATCCAAGTTTGTTTTTGTCTGGCCACTGTAATGAAGTGTTCTTTTGGGACCCTATGCAGATGACACTATCAGGGGATGAGTAAGGAAAACATGGGGAAAAGGCATGCAGGAGTCGGGAATGAAAACTGGGGGCGTGTCCATAGTGCACAGGTGTTCTGGGGGTTGAGTCCAGGGCAGACAATCCAAAACAGAGTCCAATGGGAAATCCAAGATGGAGGCAAAAAGTCCAAAGCCAGGTGGTTCTTTCGAGACGAGGACAAACAGGATTAAAAACCGGAGGGGGATCCGGTGGAAGGTCGGGGGGAAAAGGGGGGAACGGGACCAGACGCTCAGATCCCGGACTTGCTTGGTACAGGAACCAATGCAGAACCTGGAACAGAGTGGGCGTCTGGCTTTTATAGGGAGGCAGGAACCGGGAGCAGGTGCACAAGATCAACTCAAAAGTGAAAGAGCCGGAGTGCCCTTAAGGGGGAGGGACTACAGTCGTCACAACCACAAAACCTTTTATCACATGTACAGTATGTAGTATCAGTTAATTATTTTTTCCAAACTCTGTGTCAGACTTGAAATGGGTTTTCCACTCTTCTGTACAGTCCAGCTTTGTCACTGAATGCTGTAACTCTTTTTAAGTCATTCTTGGCCTCACAGTGTCCTCTATTACCCGTTACTTCGTTGCCTGGCTGCTAGGCTTGGAGACAGTCTGATCTAGGCAGTGTCTGGGTGCTTTATACTTCTTAATGATTGGCTTCACTGTGCACAAAGAGATGCTAAGGGTCTTTGAAATATTTTTATACCCTTCTCCAGATCTGTGCCTTTATACATTTTTAACTCAGAGCTATTTTGAAAGCTCCTTGGTTTTCACGGTCGAATCTTTACTTAAAATTCCCTACCTGGCAGAGATTATACAGAGATACTGTAGGTTTATTGATTCTAAAAAAATATGAATGCTATTATTGCATACCGAACCAGGCCAGTAAACTAACTGTGCATCTTGTTAATGTAATTATGCACATTTAAATTAATTTTGCTTTGCATCAGGCTGGTCTAAATGTGGCTTGTCTACTGTTTGGTTGTTACATGGACCTGACGGACTCAAAACCAAATAAAATACAAATGCATTATTACAGTGACTTCCTTTGGGAAATTGCTTATCCCGCTGTGCTTTTCTGTGCTTCAGAAACATATTACGTACTCGATTATGATTGGTCATTTTTGGACTGGGCTTCCATTAGTATAATCCATAGCAGCAACAGAAAGAGCCACTATAGCAAATTTTTCGCTCACATTTGAACATGCAGATAAAACAATATGTTGTGCTATACATCGAGGGGGGCCCTACTCCATAATTTGTCTAAGTCCAGGGCCCTGTCTACCCCCCACTGTTACTCAGCTTGTCTTATAGCCATAGCTCCTGTACTAGCACAGGCAGAACAAGACAGTTGACTATTCTTTAACCCTCCCAGGATTCTGTCACGTTTGCTCATAGGCTAGGAACATACAGCATGAACCCCCTCAGACACATGTGAACTAAACCACATAAGAATGAGTTTTCTACCATGGGATCATTTTACACTGTCAAGGTTTCAAAGAATTGTCATCGTACGTAGCTGGCACTTGCATTCTGAACTCTGTTATGCTCTCATAACATTTGTACCATTTGGGAGTGTATTGCATTGCTCCCTCAATGGCAATTCATTTTGTCTGCACCCATGCACCTGAATAAACATAGAGCTGGCCGTTGCATATCTGTGAAATACAGTCGACTCCACCCCACTCTCACCTTGTACAGCTGATCTAAGTGTCCTAGTAACATATGGCTAATGACATCAGCCAGGCTTGAATAGGCCATGTCTGGATTTCAAGATTCAGCCTGCATTCTGAGAGAGTGGCTCTGTTGCTTGGGCCATTTACTCAAAGCTTTAACAAGATGATCTGTTTGGGAACCCTTCTGATAAAATGCAAGAAAGATACAAAAATGAGATGTGGGATACACATCTTTTAATTAATTTATATACTGATTCATTATTTAAGAAAAAAGTATTTGGTTGTGTTATTCCATTTTGGTTGCACCAACTGTTGCATCTTCTCAGAGTAGGTAAGGTTTTGTGTAGATCAGGATGACAAGTATTATGTATTATGTCAAAGAAAACTGCTCATTAAATAACATCAGTGTATACAGTAAATTATTATTTATATCATTATATATTTGTATCATTAAGCTTGTAGTATAATTCTCTATATCTGTGTTCTACTTTAATGCCTTTTAACATTTTTACCAAGGCTTGCCTTCAGCCCTCTGTGTTTGAAACCTGGAGAAGAATGTACAGTATATGGCAGATAGTCACAATTCCTTATGTATATAAACTGCAATGGAATGTAACAAAATGTTACACAGGCGTTCATGCACCAATAGCCATTTCTCACCATGGCTGGTTTAATCTCCAGTAGCAGAAATGTTGTGTGTCGTTTCTGCTCTTGGTAACATATTTGGTATCACTGTATCCTCAGGGGTTGTTTAAAAGACATTGTGTTCAGAGTATGCAACAGATCACTAAATTTGGGTATCAATTTTTATGCAAACTTCTATAATGAAATTAGAAATGTGTGACCAAAGAATCAGTGTGTAAAAGAATCTAAAAGAGATGTCAGCATCAAGCTAATATTTTCAAACGGTCAAGATAAACTAAGGAGAACAGTCATGAGAGAACAAACAGGAAACCATCCCTCAAGAAGTAAATAAAAGTACAAAAAGCAGTGGCTCCAATGGTTTAAAAACAATAAAAAATATAAGGAGAAAGAAAGCACTTCATAAAATAATTTAAAAAGAACAGAAAACAGAAAAAAAGAATATTGCTACAGTGCATTTTTTTCAGTATAACAACAACAAAAGAAAAGAAAGGATGATGTGTCTAGGAGTTAATAATAAAAAAGATAATAGAAAATTCTAGCTGGATATTTCTGAATATTAGATAATAGTGAAGAAAGATGTGAAGACGGGGGTTTGAATTTAATCCTTTCTGTATGAGGTTTAGACTTCTAAGTCACAAGCTGGGGTTTATGACAGGAAAGGGTTAACTGATAAGGATTGCAGATGCAAGCTAGGAACCCCCCTGGGTGTAATCTTAAAATGACATTTGGCCAGAACATCGTAAACTGGCCAAATACCATGAACCCCCCTCTTTACCATCAGACCGAGTGACGTCAGAAACTGAGAAGAAAACACTATATAACCCAAAAGTTTGTACCAGTACGGGGAACAATACTTCGGTTTTGTTGTTTCTTGCGGGAAACAAGACTTCGGCTTTATTGTTCCTTGCATGCAATAAACTCATCTGTTTTACTTCATCTCGGGATCAAGAACCTTATTCGTTCTGTTACAACAATAGGAAATGACAGATTTATTACATTATGGGTGTCCAGTACTGGTCCTGTAGGCCTGTTGTTTTAGGTTTCTTACTGTAAATGAAAGAGTTGAAATTTGAAAGACTGAGAGAAGTTAAAAATCCAGTTAAGCTGGTCTGTGTCATAAGTCTGATCTCTCACAGACTGTAAAATACATTATCATGAGGTCTAACCCTGGAGAAATACTGTACCTATTACATATGTTTTTCTTTTATTTATTTTTTTGGAGCTGCTATGATAATCCCAACTATTTGACCTCCCATCTCAACCTCCCATGAATGTAGAATGTAAAACGTTTTGAGATATGTCTCCAGAGCAACAATAACTGGAAATCTCAAGTCTTGTGAAAAACGGTCCTGTAGGATCCTGAATGTGTCTGTTATGAATGCTTTTGTGTTAGTGTATTTGTATGGTGCAATTATTTGTGGATGTTGGCAGTTAGCTGGTTTGGTCAGCTGTAGCTGCTTATAAGCCACAAAAGGTCAACATCCGGTAAATAGTGGAAAGTCAAGCATTCCATGTAAAATATGCTGAAGAAACATGCATTGTTACCCACTGTAACCTTGTAATGTTGTCTATAAAACCTGTTACTGCTTTAACAGAGAACTATAATTCACTGTTATTGTAATTTGAATTATAATGGTTTACTATTAATGATCCATGAGGAAACAGTGTCTAGCAACAATTATGCTTTTTTACATGTGAACATTATCCAAAAAACAGCAAAACAGACAATGTGCAAAACATGAATAAAATAAGCCCTTCCTTTTTTTAGACTTAATGACTTAATGGAGGTTTGATTTAAAGCATGATGCCTATGTTTTGTTTTCAGTGCTCCACAGTCCAAACTCCAAAAAGAAAGCTATTGTAAATCAAGACTAGTACGTCTGCTCTATGAAAGAAGACAAAGTCACTTTGCTATTTTTAAGATCTGGGACATTGTTTTAACAAATGGAGTTGTGGCAATCTTAATGACTGTGGTTGCTTTTCACCACAAGGTAATAGGTTTCCTTAATTACATTAAATACTGTACCTAAAAATACAGTACATACGTGGAGATAAAAAACTAAACTTTTGTCACAGATATTGGACACAGAGAATGGTAGTAACAATGACAGTGCGAGATGTCAGATGACACTGATATTTACTAGCAACCACTGTGCTGGTATACGCATTAAAAATATACCTTGTGGTTTGGTAAATTAGAGCAGTCAGGTGTATAGGAAGAGGGTTTACTCTGACTCAAGAATGAGACTGTAGAAGCAGTTAAGCAACAATTTAGAAACAACCATAGAAATCAGAGGAGAAACAAAAACTACAAATAACAGCTCAACTACATGTACTGTACTACTTTTCAGATTTTACATGCAGAACAACAGACCATTCTTAGGGTTGACTTACTGTATCTCTATGTGCAAACTGTGTGCAAATCCGATACTTTTGCAATGTTAGGGGTAGTTATTCAGCTTGGAAAGTAAATTTTTGAATCTACCAAGGTTCATGTATTTTTTGATCTGGTAACAGATTGATATAAACCTGACAGATTTGTTTTTACAGCAAACTGAATTTTAATGTTAAATGGTGATTTAATGTCAATGTATTAATTGTTTCCTTTGAGTGTTTTGTTTAATTTTCTTTAAAAACAATATGCAAAAATTCATGATTCATTATTTTCCCCAGTTTTTTAGAACAATCTATCTAAAGTTTCTGTAATACCTTTTCAAAACTGCTTTTAGATGTAAAAGTCAGTGATTATACAAAATATGCTGAATCTTTACTTGGAAAATTGACATTTTGATTATTCTACTTATCTTAAAGCCAAATGCCAGATAATTTAAGGTATGCACTAAAAGCCTTAGTAATTTTGTAAATAGAATTTTAACTTGAAATGCCCTTTCTAGTCTTGCATTTTTATCTATAAGTTCTGCTGAGTAAGGAATGCTATGATAAGAACAGTACTTTATGTACAGTGGTGTGAAAAAGTGTTTGCCCCCTTCCTGATTTCTTATTTTTTTGCATGTTTGTCACACTGAAATGTATCAGATCATCAAACAAATTGAAATATTAGACAAAGATAACACAAGTAAACACAAAATGCAGTTTTTAAATGAAGGTTTTTATTATTAAGGTAAAAAGAAATCCAAACCTACATGGCCCTGTGTGAAAAAGTGATTGCCCCTCTGTTAAAACATAAATCAACTGTGGTTTATCACATCTTTGGAAAGCTGAGTTCAATTTCTCTAGCCACACCCAGGCCTGATTACTGCCATACCTTTTCTCAATCAAGAAATCACTTAAATAGGACAAGCCTGACAAAGTGAAGTAGACGAAAAGATCCTCAAAAGCTAGACATCATGCTGTGATCCAAAGAAATTCAGGAACAAATGAGAAACAGAGTAATTGAGACTTATCAGTCTGGAAAAGGTTATAAAGCCATTTCTAAAGCTTTGGGACTCCAGCGAACCATAGTGAGAGCCATTATCCACAAATGGCGAAAACATGGAACAGTGGTGAATCTTCCCAGGAGTGGCCGGCCGACCAAAATTACCCCAAGAGCGCAGCAACGACTCATCCAAGAGGTCAGAAAAAAACCCGCAACAACATCCAAAGAACTGCAGGCTTCACTTGCCTCAGTTAAGGTCAAACATAAAGGCTCGTCTCAGTTTTGCCAGAAAACATCTTGATGATCCCCAAGACTTTTGGGAAAATACTCTGTGGACTGACGAGACAAAAGTTGAACTTTCTGGAAGGTGTGTGTCCTATTACATCTGGCGTAAAAGTAACACAGCATTTCAGAAAAGGAACATCATACCAACAGTAAAATATGGTGGTGGTAGTGTGATGGTCTGGGGCTGTTTTGCTGCTTCAGGACCTGGAAGACTTGCTGTGGTAAATGGAACCATGAATTCTGCTGTCTACCAAAAAATCCTGAAGGAGAATGTCCGGCCATCTGTTTGTGACCTCAAGCTGAAGCACACTTGGGTTCTGCAGCAGGACAATGATCCAAAACACACCAGCAAGTCCACCTCTGAATGGCTTAAGAAAAACAAAATGAAGACTTTGGAGTGGCCTAGTCAAAGTCCTGACCTGAATCCGATTGAGATGTTGTGGCATGACCTTAAAAAAGTGGTTAAGGCTCAAAAACCCTCCAATGTGGCTGAATTACAACAATTCTGCAAAGATGAGTGGGCCAAAATTCCTACACAGCACTGTAAAAGACTCATTGCCAGTTATCGCAAACACTTGATTGCAGTTGTTGCTGCTAAGGGTGGCCCAACCAGTTATTAGGTTTAGGGGGCAATCACTTTTTCACACAGGGCTATGTAGGTTTGGATTTTTTTTCCCTTAATAATAAAAACCTTCATTTAAAAACTGCATTTTGTGTTTACCTGTATCTTTGTCTAATATTTCAATTTGTTTGATGATCTGAAACATTTCAGTGTGACAAACATGCAAAAAAATAAGAAATCGGGAAGGGGGCAAACACTTTTTCACACCACTGTATATCTCTACAGCTACTTTTCAATCTCTTTTATTGGTTAAGTAAAATATACTATAATATTATTTATGTGCAATAATACTTTGTAATGTGCATTTTTGTGTTTTTCATTACATTGGGAGAATTACAATTCAGTACAAGTCAAACAGCCAGCAGCTGTATTGACCTGCAACTCACAATTAGAAACCCGCTGAAGCTAAGCAGATGTGAGCCTGCACAGTAAGGGCCCTAATACTCCAGTGTAGCGATGGGGACACTAAACTGTAGAAAAGGTGCTGTCCTTCATATGAGACATAAAACAGAGGTACAGACTCTCTGTGGTCATTAAAAATCCCAGGGTGTTTCTTGAAACAAGTAAAGGTGTTAACAATGTTGTCCTGGACAAATTTCCCCTTGTTCTTGACCAATTATGGCCTCTTAATAATCTTCTTGATTAACTTCATCACTCTGTTCTCCTCCCCACTAACAGCTGATGTGTGGTGAGTGTACCAGTGCACTTTAGCTGTTGTTGCATCATCCAGGTGGGTACTACAGTAAGAAGTAAGTACAGTATATGACCTGCATGCTTTGAGATTCTTAAAAATACATTGACAAGTAAAATTGTGCTATTTATTCATTTGTTCTATTTATAAATGAATCAGATAAAGGGCTTTTACTATAATACTGATGTGTTCTTAATTTGTTAGTCAGTCCCAATGCTTCTTGTACTATACTGTATGTATTAAATAATGCAATGTACTATAATATACATATAATGTATTATACTGTAGTTTTATTTTTATTTAATTTGGGAAAATTAAGAAGGGCTAAAAACTATTTTATGAAAATGTTTTTCATCTATAAGAAATAGTGTTTTAAACATTTTCTGTAAGAATACTGTGCATTTAGATCAGGTATAATAGAGTAACAGTCAGCAACTGTCAAACATCTGAAAGCATTTTAGGGAGAAAGGGGAGAAATAATTAATACAAGAAGCTTTTTAAATGAATAATAATTGTGTATCGCCTTTAACAGCATATCAGATGAATACATTCATATTTACAAGCGATAGTGTAATAAACATTGTTGTTGACTCATTTCTACTGTTTTTATTTTTGTGTAATCATTGACATGTCAGATATTAATACTTTAAGCTGCTTTAACTATTAACAGATTAGCTCTCAGAACTGGAAAATAGCATCCATTGTCATACGTACTCTGTTAAGAGTTTTAAAAGCTCTTAATCCTATTTTTGCATATAATTATGCCTTTAAAATGAATATATTGAGGCTTTTCTGTGCACTGCCTGAACAAAAAAAAAGGTTACTTTGCTCCCCAGGTGGGTCTGTACTATTCCTGGCTGACTAAATAAAGGACTAGAACATGGGAGAAGACAAGATAATGACCTGCTGATGTAAGCTTAGAGAATAATGCAGACCCTTGCTTGTATAAATTGCTTGTATATCAGGAAAATATTTTAGTTTTTGCTTTTGCAGATACTGTGACAGTAATATGATCATTGCTAAAGGTGACTTAAGCTTTTAAAATAAATTGCAATAAAAAGGCAAAGTGGTAGTTTTGCATTACTATTACACAATTTAATAGTATAGAAATACAGAGACTATTGTAATTAAAATACTTGACTTGTAGCGTGCAGACATCACAGAGATGAAGCATTACTTTTTATGAGTAACTTTAACACTTACTGATTTCCCGTAGTTATTAGGAAACTGTACAAAAAAATACAAAAGTAAAAATGAGAATATTACAATGTTGGTAATACATTATTATAACAAGCGTGCACTTTATAAGTGGTTAATAATGTGACATGTTCCCTATTAATACATTAATATTTTTTAGATTAAATAATTAAATAAACCAAAGTAATCTTCAGTAATCAGATGCACAACCTAAAAAATTAATTGATGGACTCACAAGAAGATTATTTATTTGGTGTTTCCGTATAGTTTTTGAAACAGCAACTTACGTTTTGAGAGAAAGCTGTGGCCTCAATTACAAGCATGGGGAAATTAATAAACTATATTAGATTAAAAGCCAAGGCCTGTGAGATACAAAGAGATACCTTCTTCAGACTTCCTATTCTTTAGAAAAGTAATACTTAGCTAATGTAGAAGTATTTCCAAAATTAAAATAATGATATTGTTTTTCTCTTATTTGAAATACTATTGCTTTACTAAATGGTGTGGATAGTTCTCATTGTACTATTCTTTTTCTCAAGAGCAGTATGACAGTATTAAGAATCAGCCTTTTTACGGAAGAATATTCTCTGTAATTTAGTTCAGGACTTTGATGGATGTTGATGCGTTATATTATGTGAATGATGAAGACAATTGTTTTTGAGTTAGACCTGCAGACAAATACTGTACCACATTCAAATGATGGAGCGTAAAGTTCTGCAGATACACTCCTTTAGGATTTCTATCTCTCAGGACTGGCTGGGGGAGTGACATATCTCTTACTGGGAGCCTTCAGGTGACTGGCAGGTCCCTGGATAACTTCACCTTTAGTGGCAGTGCTCTGCCTGTTGTGTGCGGCCACTTGTCACAGTCTAAGGTAATGACAAGGCTCAAACCAATAATTTGGGGATCCCAAGTTTCAATCTGTCCTCCAAACTATTTATAAGGTGCCCCAGAATAGCAGTACCAATGTTTATGGAAAATTAAAATTGCATACTACAGTATCTGAGGGGTTGACACTACAAGATCCTTACATGCTTTACAAATGACTGCAATCAGACAGATGAATGGGAACTTATCAAGACTAATTGTTCTATTTCCATGTACATCCTAGCATGTTCAGTAAATACTCTTGTCACAATCAAGCAGCTTGAGTGACTCTCTTTTGCTTCTTGCCCATTTCACCGTGGGTTCAGATAAATGCAGAGGAAATATTTGCTTTTCCTTTGTGACACAGCTGTGTGTTTTTAAGGCATGGAACATACAGTATATTTGTATTAAATATTTACTGAAGGGAACAGAACATGATTTAGAAAACAGCAGTAAAAATCTAGTTTCATAGACGTACATACAGAATTATGTTGCACATTCATGTGGTGTATGAGTCAAAAGGTTTCTCCCTATTCTGGTTGAGGGGGTTCTGCATGCTTCACACATCATTAGTGTCAACTACTGTACCTGTACAATAACAACTGTAAATGCTTTGGAAGAATTATATTAAGCATGTCACATACATTATTTATTAAAGAGAACAGGTACATGTAGTCCAAAATGTTTTTGTTTTGTTGTCCCTCAGTTCAAAGAATTGCACCCCACATGAATGTGTGTGTCCCCTAAGATAAAGGACTGAAAAGAACTGAAAGAGGTGTAATTGTGTCTCAATACTTAGAGTGTAGTCCCACTTTGCACTGTGTGCCTGCTGGGTTAAGTTCTGACTCACTGTGACCCACTAGGAATAAAGCAGTTACTGAAATTGCATGGATGGATGTGAAAGTGCTCTGTGCTGCTCTTCTGTTATTGATTGCCAAGAGAGTGAACTGAATAGGAAGCTCATAATTTAAGTCAGCAGGTGTAACATACTGTAAAATCAGTGAGATTTTTTTATAATCCAAAATAAATTTGAAGGACTGAAACAGAATAAAAGAATAAAAAGAATAAAATGAAAAGCTTGTCAGGAATTGAGCCATGACCATGAAGCTATTTCTCTATCTCAAACAAAAATGCCTTGCAACAGTGATCTCAGACAGGCACCACAGTTATTAAGAAATAAGTACAGATTAATTCAGCACTGAAAAGTCGAAAGAAAGAAGAAAAACACATCCTTTCAGTTGTGGAGCCTTTTTTAGCTGTGTAGTCTCAGACCGAAATTAATTATCAAAAGGTTTGCATCACATCTTTTGAATTTGATAATTAGGTCCAATTCAAGGATAAAATCATGACTGAAAACTGGTACTTAAACTACACAAGCTAGTGAAGTTCAAGATATACAGTAGCTTTTAAATTAAATTTCATACTGAATTTTGGGTGACATTCTTACAAATAAACAAGTAATAGGTTTATTCCATGCTGAAAAAAAAGAAGAAAGAAAACAACGTTTCGGCCGTGGAGCCTTCTTTCTTCTTTTTTTCAGCATGGAATAAACCTATTACTTGTTCCTTTGCAGCCTACGGATGCTGACGCAGCTACCAACCTGAAATTCTTACAAATAGGTGGTTATGAAAATGATGAATATCAGAAATGATATACTGTATATATCAGAATATTAGGAGACCGAGTGTATAAATCAGCAATTAAAATAAATCGTCATATCCCTCAACTTGTAAACACTTTTGCCCAGAATATAGCGGTTGGTATAATTGGAGGCACTAGAGTTCCTTGTTCTTTGCCACAGCTTCATTGAAAAGAATAATAATTCAGACCCACTGGTTTATACAATTATTTATAAATAATGACAACAGATACCTGTACACTAAACAACACACAGCATAAAAATGCAACACACAAGTTACATTATGTACAAGCTTGCACTACAAGAGGCCTACATCATAACCACCCAGAAAAACCTCAGACAGCTGCCAAGTATTCAGCTCTTATATAACACCTACACAAGCCAAAAGAAGAGATAGCTGCCTTCTAAACTAAAAAAGAATCTGACCTACAGTACATTTAAATCTAGCTCTGTAAACATGGATGCTATAGATTGATTGGAGCTCCTATCTCCTTTTTCTAAAGATGTCCTGACTAAACAGGAGAGACTGTTTTTAACTGAGGGATTCTTTACCCAGGAGATAATTGTTCCTAACAACAACAGAATGGCAAGCTCTCTTAACAAGGTTCAAATATGTAACTCCAATCTGGTCTTTGTGGATGATCTGGACAAGGACCTCCCACCTCTCAGTGTTTCTGTCTCTTGTTTCCCTCCTCATCTCTGATTTATGCTGTGCTCCTAGACTGTTAATGAAACACTTAAGCATTTACCAAGAGCTTAATTAACTGTGGTAAACCAGGGTAAGCTTTACAATTTTTATTTTTACTATTGCTCTGCTGACCGACTCTCACATTCTCACTGCTACTCACCGATCTAAGCAAACATCTCCTCGCTTTGAAGCTCCTGCAAACTGGAAGTCTTGACACCATTCTGGAGAAATAACTTACAAGTTGGGGTTTATTAATATTTTTTTCACTTATTGACTAAACCTCTAGTCAGTTCCTGATTTTCACAATTTTCTTAACCCACCATTTGTAGTAATATAAATCAGTACGTTTTTATGGGACCATTTACATTCATTTCCTTCCACAGCATGAATTTCCTTCACTTGGATATCTCATGATATAATCCTTGACAAGATAGAAGCAGGTTTTCTATGTCTTTACTCAATCCTTAGCTTAATATTAATCTTTTCACGAGGGAGACATTTTCTTGTACATACACATTTCACTCTATGCCCTTACATGCTCCATCTAGTAAAAGTGCTTTCTCAGTGTGCAAAGTAAGCTCTAGGTGCACTTGTTCAGGCCTAGGTTTCAAGTGGATACCCCACGTAGTGGCACACGACTGTCACAGGGTCACCTTTGAGTAGGGCTGGGTTTCATTGGACAGGGCTCTCTTGCCATTCTGACAAACAGTCCTGCAGTTATTCAGTGTGAGGCATACAGCGTATCTAAAGGTGAACGACTACAGGGAGAGTATGATGAAGGAGTTTGTTTACTTGTCTCATTCTCTCCCTAGTAGGTGTAGCAGAGTATTCTGCAGAAATCAGACTTAAAACAGAAGTTATTCAAGTAACCCCTATGTTACTCTTGCTCAAAACAATAATTTTCAGAGTAGAGACAATTGGATGTAGTATTTCCTCTGGTTGGTTTAAAAATCTTTCTATGGCTTCCTTTGGACCATTTGCATCTCCTTAATTCGTTTGATACACTAACTATATATTTGTTTATAATGTGCAGTATTTCTAGTATTCATAAATGGAGAATTCATACAGGTGTTAGGTGGTCCTATAAGTCTTGAAATACTTGATTTTGAAGTTCTGAAAGGTACATGAAAATGTTTTCTTCCCCATCTCTTGAAAAAGAAGTTTTCATCTAACATGTCTAAGAACATTGCTCAATCTTTTTATGCTAAATTAGATAGTTTTTCAGATTCTAATATTCATGAATAATAGTAGAAACTGTTTCCATGTTGGGAGTTCACATCTACAACACATGAATCCTGAGGTTGGTACAGGTTGTTGCTCACTCAGTGGGGGGCACATACTACATGACTGAGCTTCAGGAATGTCAGATTCACACCCATATACCCTAATGGGACTCAGCAGATTTCACTGACCCATAAACTCATCTTACAGCTAGTGGCTGCAGGGATCACTGGGGTAAACTAACCCAAACGAATAGCTCTGAGCAAATCATGTGAAAAAGTCATGTATTTAATTATTTAAACTTATAATGAACGTTGAAGACTTTTTAAGGAAAGAAAATTTAACAGGTGACATTAAAAGCTTATGATGTTAAATATTATGTGAAAAAGCTTATATACTGTATAAATGTACAGTAATTCCACTTTCATGTGCCAGAATGCACTCCAACCCTATTAGAGATGCTCAGGTGTGAGAGATGAAGTGAATCTTTTAAACCAATAAAACATGGGAATATCTATCAACTTTTTAAAATGGATCCATAAAAACAAGGAAGCGTGTATAGCCTTAGAAGACACGTATCTTCCCCAACCTTGAATAATAGACTATTATTTGCCATTTCAACAGCAGAAACTGAAAAATTTTCAAATAATTTATTAATATTTTTAAGATGTGCAGACCTAAAACATTTTTTAAGGTACAACTTCTGAATCAAAGCAACTAACTCATGTCAGGTTGCCAGAAAGGAATACATAAAACAATACATAATCAAATACTGCTGAAAAAGGATTTTTATCTGAATTATACTTCACCATGAATCAATGAGCAAGGTTGGTATTAAAATCCAGTCAGCACTGGATGATAAACTGGCCATAACAGTCAATTCAGGTGCATAAATCTTAAATGAACCAACCTTCCTTTCAGACAGAACGCAATCATTACCATGGAAAAGTGTCTTGTCACTTCTGCTGACGGTAACTAAGAATGTTACATCTCTGCACTGAAAAGTAATAAGAACAAAACATGGGAGAGCTCAATACAAACAGAACTGTGCTTTTGGAGAGTTAGGAAATGCAAGACCACTGAAAAAATGTCTGAATAAGTTGTCAGTGGAGAAAATATTTGTAAGAAACCTAGTTGATTTTTTAAAATGAAGAGACTTATCATAATCTTGTGTTATCTTGACTTATAGTATAAGTGGGAACCATCCAATACTTGTGCTGGTAAAGTTTACAGTAAGTATATTCCTAGGCAGAGGGTTCTTCTGTCATGTAAATCTCCTATCCATTGTCCACTTATCCTTGTGTGGGTCAGAGAAAGTCAAGACTTATACCAGAAGTTGAACTTTCACTTCCAGTTTACTTCAGGACAACTTAGTTGAATGATAAAGGCAGAACAAATGAAAAAAATAGGGACTGTACTACAAATTTACAATAGAGCAAGACGGGTAGTTCCCTAAAGATTTGCATTTTTTTACATATGTATAATTATAAATTTGTATATACATTTTAAAGAAAACATTTATTGTTCTTATTTGTTATGCGTTATACATCCGAGATGTTGACACACAAAAAAACTCTGAAAAATGTGGTGCAGGAAAAAAATGGAACTTTCTACTTTTTAAAGGTAGCTCTATTATTACTGCTTTCCCTTGATTTATATGAAAAACAGATAATAGATGCTAGGTTTATTGTCATATTAAAATCAAATTCTTCCCCCAAAATACTTTGACTGCACCAAATGAAATAAATTCAGTTCATTGCACATATAAATAGAAATGCATGGCGACACACACCAATTTTGTTCACATCCAATTCTCACAACAGGAAGCACTACATGAGCAAACAGTAACGATGAAGCTTCAGAACTTATTTGACTGATAAGGGAAGCACAAGCTTTTATACTTGATTAAAATAAGCATGATCTAATCTTTCTGAACACTTGACTTGAACTAGGATTCATTTCCTTCACATTCTCATGGCGTATACTGTGTCTATATTTAGAGATCGAGAAGTGAAATCGTAGATTGAAATGTAGTTTTTAGCTGCTCAGTATAAAAACAATTTAAATATCAAATATTTGTTTTCTCTGACCTTTTTTTATGTGTTGTATTTCCCTGTCAAGGTCTTGGGAGATATTCTCAGGTTCATAAATCAAATCATTATAATTTTCAGTATTGACATTCAAGTGTCAAATCTTGGCAAACATAATAGAATGTGTTTTTTAAATACATTTTACATTTTATCTAAGTACAGTACCACCCAAAAGCATAATTATCAGCCATCACATATTAACTTTGTGTAGAACTCTAATGCGAAAATATTCAGTGTAAGATGACTATGTCAGAAGGCTGTTTCACCTCTCTATCTTGTGTTGTTATAAAAATACAGTTACAGATGAACTATTCACTAGAGTACAAAGGAACTAGAGATATGCTCAGGAAAAAAAAATCAAGCAAAACAGTGTCGCAGCTTCAGTATTCTGTAGGAAGATGCAAAACAAAAGTGTACTCTGTTTATTTTGGCTTTCCTTTGTTTTGCAGGAAGGACTCTAAAGCAAAAAAATAAAATTACCATGACAGAACATGTAAGAATCTCTTTGACATAATTTAGTACAAGCTCATTCTTGCTTTCTGGGCATTTAGCACAGCTTGGTACATTGTTTATTCAAATCACAACATTGCTGTGGTTTCCAACGCATTTTTACAAGCAACACCCCTGCCAATCTGGAATTCTTTTGTTTTCTTTTTACTGTGAAGATGTGTTGGCACAACCTGGGGATCGTGCTACAGTACTTAGGTAAAAAATTCTAAATAAACAAGAGTAGCATTTTCAGTCTTATTCTGGTGTCATTGCAAGCAACTCTGAGTAATTTAATATGCCACACTCCTGTCTTCAAAATCTGAAAATGAGGAAAATAGTTTTTCAGTTTTAACTTCCAGTAGAAAATAATAATTTAATTTGAAGATTGTTTATTTAAGTACTTTGTCTTGAGAATTTTTAAATTTCTCACAGTATCCATGCAGTATATTCAGACAATTACTTTAAAATGAATATTGTTGTGAATATTACTGGTTGTTTTTTACTCTGAAATTATTGGGATATTATTTGGTATATACAGTGCAACAACAATAATAAAAGAGATTATCTGAGTAGTATTCAGCATAATGATGTCTTCTGTTTCAAACAGTAAAAATAATTCACAGAGAGTTATACAGAGTACAGAGTAGCTTTTATCTCATAAATAGCTTGGTCATTTGCTTTTGTCTGTTAGAGTCTATGAACTTTATTGATTTTTGAAATATAGTTTTGTAGGTTTTACATATCAAACATCGCTAATCAGATACCACAGAACCTGGGGAAGGACAGAATTCTCTTCCATTCCTCTTCAGAAACACATTTTTAAAATGTTATGTTTCTTGAAAGGCAACAGACTGTTGCAAGCTTGTTTCTACATATGGACCAGGCGGAATGTTTTATAGGAGAAAAGCAGCTTTCATTATACGGTATGTAGTAGGCTTGCATTGATCTGAATCCCAAAGATATAAAAATATTAACTGTGTAGTCCGCTGCTTCCCTTTACTTCTCTTTTATGTGACATAAATTTTATCCCTGATTACACAGTCTGCTGTTACAGCTTCTCTAAGGAACACCAGGAGCCTAATGTCAAATGACAAGGCATACTGAAATAATACACAAATTCAGCAAATCTTTGACTCTATAATAGATTTACACTGAAAAACAAAATGCCGTCTCATGTTCGGTTTCATATTCGGATAATTAAAGTTGCTTCATCAGAAGTAATTGAATGAAACTGAGCATGGAAATATATTTTTTGCAGCCAAATACACAGGCAGATTATTTTTTTTATCTAAGTGTGTCCGAAATCAATAATGATGTCCATTTTTAGGATATTTATAAATATAGGCACGGTTTATCAAAATACATTATGAAGGTTATTTTCTGTGTTGGTTTTCAATTGCTATAACACATAAAATGCACTCTGAGGATTTTTAAAAACAAGGACATGCAGTAAGAGTACTTGAATACAGCACAATCTTTTTTTTCTTTAAATCAGCCTTCCACCTCGAATGTCAAGGGACTATAACTTATTTTAGGCTTTTGCATTTTTTTACATTTTGTATATTGAAATACCATTATTGATTGTATTTAGTTCTCAAAAAATATTTCAAATATGAATGAAACACAGATACCTATTTATAGTAAATACACATAACAGGCAATAGCATGACAAAGATAAAATAGACCAAAGAACAGTATATGGTAATTATTTGTAGGTTGTAGGTTGTTTTATGTGGTTGCTCACCTCTATTTTTACCATACCACTGACATTGAGTGGACAAATGTTTTACTGCAGAATTTTGACAGTACTTGTTTTAAAATGCTACCACATGACTAGAACTGTGTTCCTGTTGACCTTGTCTTATCAAACGGGTGTTTGTACCTCTAGTTACAGTGAAAGAAAGTTACTTTGCATAAAACATCAACCCTATTTATTGTTCCCCCTCTGGAAGCCACATACTGTAAATTAGCACGTTTAAAAACACATTTTCTTACAATGTGCTCAAGGCTGTTAATAATTTACTCCAGTTCTCCATGCACTGCATAATATTTTCATAATTCTGAATATACAAAAATTAGGGCTTATGGTTTTCCATTCTTTCCCCATTGTGCATGGGAAGGTAGCATATTTTCTGCATAGCAAATTTAAATACTATTTCTTTATGCACATCAGCAACAGATTCCAGCACAAAGTGCAAGCAGAGTATTCCTAGATCATTAATTAATGTAGTCATCCACACTCAGCAAAACTGTCGATTGACAGCAAAGGAGCAGGAATTTACTCCAATTATTTACATGTTGTAGCTGGGAAATGCTGAAAAGTGGAAATGGAATTTCTTATAAACAGCAAATCATTCTGCCAACCTTGCTCATCCAGTATGTTTAAGACCCCCAGTGACTTAGCATTCACAACATTACTTAGCAGGTGGCTGCATACCACAGTTCTTTGAGTACCCCCAGAAAGTTAAACACTTTTATGCCCACAGGGATGTTTTTTTTTTTATTTCTTCCAGCAGGCTTAACTGGATAGGCAGAAGAAAAGTGAAGACAAGGGCAGCTAGGCTGAAAAGCCTTGTCAAAAGCACTTTAGAGTAATTGAGTAAAGCCTATATAGTATAATAAGTGTAGTTGTTTTAATTAAATACACAATGTAGTAAATAAGTACTCTCAGGATAATCAGATTACACTAAGTGTTATCCCTGCTCTGTTGCTGTAATGCAGCTTCTACAGCTAGTCAGAGCCAGCTAGACTTGTAACAGGAAGGCACACGATTGGTTGAGCTCTGAGCTGAGCTTCATAATTTCTAAGCAAGCGTGTATGAGCATGAATCTTACAGTTGCAGGCAGTCCCGAGGCCACACTTTTTCAGGTTTTGCCTTCCTTCTTGGGACCGAAAGAGTACTGTTCTGTGGGGATTAATAACTGAAAACCAATGCAGCTTTAGCCCACCTGACAAGAACCAGATAAGTAAGTTGTTGTGTTTCTCTTACCTGAATCAAAATGTAAGTGCTGCTGTTGAGAGAGTTTGTGTTTTGGGGATAAAGCATTATACCTGGAACTAGTTCCTGTTTACATATGTGCTTGCTGTAGTGTGAGCCTGCATTGATATTTAAAGAATGCTTTATAAATCCGCTCCAGGCGCTAAATGATATTCGTCAAAGAGATACTTGTCACTCTAGATTCAAGGACTCTATCCAAAATAAGTAAGTATGACATTCAGGCTGTAGCTGTTGCACTATAAATAGAATGTTCTTCATTTTGCTGCGATGACACTTTTTATTGTTGTGACTTCAGAGGAAAGAAAAAATGACATCAGCATTCTTCTGTATCACAAAAGATTTGATATAATTTTAGTAAAGTTTCGTAAATGTCTTACATAAATATATTGCCTTAAATTTAGAATTTGTATTAGAATTGGTATTAGTAAACCGCATCATTACCAGTAGTTACTTTCTGTGTTCAGCTTACTTAAGCAGATTAGTGTGCAGTGTCATTGGACAAGAACCATGCAATTAAATGCCAATTACTTTTTTGTGTTTTTACTTTTAAAATTTAACCATTTTAAAGAATTTGGAGGATTTCTACTCGAATGCTATAACTTAAGGCTGAATCCCTTTCACTGAATTGCTTTAGCACCTCTATTATACTTGAACTTAACTATGTTAGCAGTGTAAAAAACACTAAAGAGGTTCAAACTTTTTGTATGTGTATGTTTTGTATATAGATTATAATTGCAAACAAACTATTGTTTCAGGTTGAGTTGAAATAATACACTTAAAAACTTTCTCCAAAGCTTTAACCAATAATAGACACATTAAGCTGTATTTTAATATTATTCTACCCATTGTTCTGCTTTATTTCTTTCTGAGACTACTCTATTAGCATTTGACTTGTTGTGACATGAACAATGCACACAAAAAGAGTGTTAAGTAAAACTTTGGCATACAGCTTTGGTTCATTATCCTAAGCAGTCATGCATACTGTACAGCACATGCAATGTGGCTGTGCTGAAGCACAGTTGAAAATTAAAGTTGAAACTGCTGTGGAGTTTGCAATGTAAATGATGTAAGGATATTCTATAATGTTAAAATCTAATATGAGCTGGAATGTTGTCTATTTTGAAAGCGTCGGATACCAGGCTAACGTTATTTTTCTATTTATGATGATTTATTATGAAGTCATCATTTGTAGAGAGAATGTTCTGCCCAATGGTTTCCATGTTGAACGGTACTCCTTCGCTTTTATACAAAAATAAAATTTGCCTGGAACTTTAAAGCATTTTTGTTAAACTAGTGTTACAAAAGTTTGAAATGCTGTGGTTCTTTAGAAATGACGTCTGGAAGATTTTGTCCTACCCACTGTCTTCTTCTTCCACTACATATCTGTGCTGTCCTCATAGATCCGTTCTGTATTCATTCTATATTTTAAGATAGACTGGAACATTTGTATTGATCATTGAAAATACACATTTAAATTCTGGCATATATCTCACTATATCTAAGCTACATGTGAATAATGTGTTGTTTTTGTAAGCAATTATCATACATTAAGAATTAGCCTTGCTAACTATAATCCATTATATGTAGTGCAGCTCTTAAAGTTTCAAATGTAGCAGGTTTCATCACTAACTTCGGAGGTGATGATTAAATCTTGAACAAATCTTTTACAGCTTCACTGCAATACTCCTTAGTAAATTTCTTTCAGAACCTTTCAGTTTCTAACAGTTTCTAATCTTTGTAACCGCACTGTAAATATGATAAATGTTCATAAAGACAGTGGAAAATATTTTAGGCTATGTGTGATACAGTTCTGATTTCTTAACAAAAATATCATTCAACTGACATCTTTACCGAACTAGGGATAAAAGTACTCAATAAAATAATGATCTAATAAAATTCTCATTAATTAACGCTGGTAAGAATGACACACGTTTTTCTGTAATATTTCTGAATAAACTTTCTGTACTTTATTACATGCTAGCTAACTGCCTTCTGACTTAGAGGATGAGAGCCAAAGCATTACATGACAACAATATTAAGCCTATGTAACCTCTCATTTAATTATCTTTTAACTCTTTATCGTTAGTAAAAAACATAGTGAAAGACAAACATTGGGACATGGTGACACGGCAGCTATTCAGAATACCTTGCCTTCAGAATAACGTCGGGCTACTAAAGCCCTTACTGATAATGGGTGGATGGAAGAAATATGTGGATAACAGATTGATCATCATGTTGGTGTAGCAGTTAGTATTGCTGCCTCACAGCGCTGGAACTCCAGGTATCTGCTTGGAGTTTGCATGTTCTCCCAATGTTCACTTTGGTTACCTCTGGGTGCTCTGGTTTCCTTTCAAATTCCAAAGACATGCTGGTAGGTTAAATGGCTTCTGGGAAAACTGGCCCTGGTGTGAGTGTGTCTGTGTGTGGTGTGCAATGACTGGTGCCCATCCTGCCTTGCTTGCCGAATAAGCTACAGGTTTCCCACAGTCCTGTGTTATATAAAACAGTTAAAAAATGGATGCGTGTCCACAGACAAATTTATTTAATATATTTTTGTGTGTATCTGTGTGGCAAAGCCTCCTAACCAAAAGCAAAGCTTATTCCAGATTGTCAATCTATTTTAAAAACACAGTGGGCAACTGACCTTACATTTGATGACCTACTGTAGTTAAATTGCTGAAAGTATTTGGTTTTCTGGACTCTTTATCCATAATGTTCGTACAGCAAATATATCCTACTCAACTGGATCAAGTCGTCCTGCCCACCATGGGTAATTATTTACCTTAGATAGGCAAAACAGTCTCCACATTAATGTTGTTTATTCAAATGAAGAATATATGACAATATTTTTTGTCCTGTTTTTTCACTATCATTAATGATTTTAGAGCTGGAGTATACTGGAGGAGACTAGAAATGAGAATCAGATTTGTATTGATGCAATAGTGTCCTCCAGGCCTAGACAGACATATGAGACACATTACAGCAATGATCCATCAATCCATTTCTTTTTAAACTGAGCTCAAGCTCAAAGTGCATGATACAAGTGGGCACAGTACATATGCGGTAATCTAACATTGAAAGTAAATTCAGATAGTTATGTGTTTAGACAAACTTCATGACGCTAACATAACAAAGATAAAAGGCTCAGTGCAGAAAATAAAATCAAGAGGCTTGTAAATCTGGAAGACAGAATATTCTAAGCAATGTTATAAATAAAAAATACCGGATGGTTTGCTAAGTAGAGATTTTTGCACTAATCAGGAAAATGCTGTTCTGTGGGAACAAACGTGCAGTTGGTTATATGGTAGGTGTGGGTAAGTAGTATGTATATAAAAAGCCTGAATTAAAAAAAAAAGGTGCTGTATGTTCTAAAAACAAATAACATATAATCATTAAGTTAGGTACTTTAGGTTGTTTATAAATAACTTTGAACCAATCTGGTATATTTAAAGAAGGTGGCCACACACATTTTTATGGTTTTCACATGGTTTTAACATGCCTATACATTGTATTCTTTGTACTTTGACATAATCTACTGTAGTTTGTATATACAGGTATAATCATGTTTTACAGTATATGTAATGTTTTACCATGGATACAAATATTAAACACTGCATTCTGTATAATAAGAACTTAAAGCCAGGACTTGACATGAATCTTCATTCATTTTGCTATAGTATTAATAGAAGTCTTGTTGGCATAATGCAATGACATGGCATTTAGGTATTTGCAAATGTCAAGCTGGCAGAGGTATTGCATTTGCTCTCGAGCTTTGTATCTGCAAAGAAATTATTTGCGGTAAGACAAAACAGAAGGGTGTCAGTGACGTGCTACATCTGGAATTTATTGTGGGTCCAGGGGTGGTTGTTGTGTGTTAGGCATGCCCATGCCTATCAGTAATTGTGAGTTATTTCTTACCCATTACCTACCAATAAACAAGTGAATAAAATGCCACAATTTAAAGAATGTAATGTGTGATATCTGTAATAGTTCGTCCAGGTGGATGCTGCACATTGGTGGTGGTGGTGGAGGGGAGTCCCCATTACCTTTAAAGCACTTTGAGTAGAGTGACCATAAAAGTGTTCTATAAGCGTAAGGAATTATTAATTATTATTATATATCAAAAACCATTCAGCTTCAGGAATTCAAGCTAGAGGCTTCAAGAGCCTCTGAATTTATATGGGTCAGTCTGCTCAAAAAATATTTTAAAGTTATATTGTTAGGTGCATGCTAGTGTAATCATAGCCGGCCCAGGGACGCCAAATATGTAATGTTCCTGATGAAGAGCTAGTTCTGAATAGTAATTCAGCTGTCCACAGTTCCGACCTGTTCACGAGGCCTGCTGCTGGTGCTAACCTCGGGTGGATCCTCTGGTTACTCTCTGGCAACCTCCGCTCTAGACTCTTAGAACAAAGGAAAGTTCTGTCACTCGAACACACTGGCCATTCCGTGGTTGTCCGGGCTGAGTCTCAGGATGGTCAGGAGGCGCGCTGCGAGAATGTCATGCCCTTGGGAGCCTTCTGCTCCTGGGCCGTCCTGGCCTAGAATTCTCCTTTGAATTCCCTTTAGAAAAGTCCACAGAATTCTCCTGAATCCCTTCTGAATCTCTCAGGCTCTCTGTGTTGCCTGTTTTTACCTGGAGGAACTTCAGCTCGTTGATTGGCTGAAAGTTCCATGGGCATCAGAGTCCCACGTGGGTTACTCGGCCCTACCAGTCCCTGATTGGTTGATCAAGGTGAGATATGAGTCACTTACTCCTGACACTTAGGAATGCAGCCCAGATGTCCATCTGGCACTCCCTAGACAGATAGGCGCCAATGGATGATCATTGATCATGATAGCCAGGCTTAGCTAAGTGCATCCCCCTTTGGGAGCTGTCCTAGGAAACCTTAAAACAGCCTGCATGAATAGTTTCTCTGTGGCTGCACCACAGAGATGAACAGAGAAATGGGGCCTCATTTGGGAAGGCTCAGAACACTTAATTCTTTCTTATTAAAAAGCCTCGCCGCTACACTAGGGACCACCAAATGCTGATATTGATTATAAAGTAAGTAACTTGACAATAAATTAGAAAATTTAGAGGAACTCTTTTTATGTAAGACAATGTTCCCAGCACAGAATGAGTGTCATGCCCTCTACAGCTAGAGGGTTTCTGCCTGGGGCTATATTTTTCTGGGTCATGCTTTCCTCCTCGCTCAGCATTGAGGTTCAGACCAGGTCTCCCCACGTCTGTGGCCTGATGGCATAAGTGTCTATACGTCATTTCCCAAACAGCTGAGCCTGCGCATAGGGTCTTTTTTAGCTCTCCTGCCATTTCACGGTTCGTCCCTTTCAACATCCGTGACAGAATGCTGAGCCATCTCCTGACCTACTTATTTTGCTTTACTTTGCTTTTCTCTTGGTGTTTTGTTTTTTTCACTTCCTAGTTCCCTTGCTCTCTGGTCCCCTTAACCCCTGTGTTGTGGAACTCTTGGTTCCTACCAGTTTTGTGTGGTTTGTTACCCTGATCTCCCAGGTATATTTTTTTTGTGTGTGCTTTGGTACGTGTTTTTTGGTTAACTCTCAGGAGCTCTACCCGGCCCCCCCTTCCTCTACCCAATAAAGGTTTCGGATGTTCTGAGACCCGCGTAGCACCAGGTCGCCCCAACTCCGTGGCCTGAGGGCATAGGTTTCTATCCAGCTTTTCCTGAACAGCTGAGCCCCGGGCTAACTCCTGTTCTGCCACTATGCATAGGGTCTTTTTTCGCACTCCTGCCATTCCACGGTTCGTCCCTTTTGACATCTGTGACAATGAGAAAATTCTATAGGAATATGAGCAACACAAATTAAATTGTAGATATGGTTAATGACCACTTTCTTGAGCACTTTGTTGGAGAACCAAGAAGATGAGATGCTTGTGTTACAGTAGTGACCATTTGTAGGCATGCCAGCAGGCTATGCCAACTAACATTTTTTGGGGATTCCTACCTGTGATGAGGCTTTATCCCACATCCGGTGATATATTTTGTACGCCTTGTGGTATATATTGTAAAAATAAAGAATCAGTGCACTTATCTGTTGGATGATTTGTATTGTACATCATAGAAGCAGTCCAGAAAAGAAAAATATGAAGGAAACAAAGAAAAAGTGATCTTTGATTGTTTATGTATGTTAGCTGTATTTAATTCTGCTCACCTGCATCCAGAGACAAAACCACACCCAGAGTCAGGGCCAAAGATCAATCCTGGGAACAGTAACCAGATGGCCACCAATCTAATCCCACAATACCCTTTTGTGGACTGGAGCGGACTCATCCATTTAATACTCTGGTGTTTAACCATTTGCACATAAATTGCAATAATTGCACAAAACAACTGTTTAAAAACATTACATTCAAAATATCACTGTACAGGCTTTTGTGCGTTATTTTTGTCCAATGTAAATGTCATCTAGATGTATGCAAGGAAGCAGCATGCCTTTAAGAGGCTTGTGGAAGTAACAGTAACAAAGGTGGAACTTCCAAAAAAAGACAGATGCTTAGCTCTGCTATAGGATTCTCTTTCAAGATTTGAGGGAAAAAAGAGGAAGGTTCTTTGGATCCTATTTGTTTTTTTTTTGCTGTTTAGCATTTTTTGTGGCTGCATTGTACATGAATCAGCATCCATTTCATTATCCTTTTTTTGTTGTGGGCTAGGAGAGCCTGACGTCTGTTGTGCACTCGACCAAGGTGACTTAGGTGGAAAAGTAGGGGCCTTGTAAAATCCCTGCATAGGCTGTCAGAATCCCTTAGAGCCGCCAGCAGACCTACAGACCAGCACAAGACATGTAGGTTATATAACTCCAGTTTTTATTCGAATTTGCAGGAAATTGAACAGGTAAACAGTAATCAGAGGAACAAAAGCAAAACTGTGGGGATGTACTGTAACTACAGTGTAGTGGTCAAATAGTTCCTTTAAAATAAACAGGAATAGCTTCATTCACAATTCTACCCTATTTTCCCCTTTCACTTCTTTTCCATGTTTTTCTTTGTGGAACATGTACTATCTTGATGTTAAAGACATGGTGTTTTTTATCGAAGTACTTTCAGGGAGATAAGAATCAAAGGCCTTTGTGGTTGCTGCCCCATATTTCTTATTTCTCTTTAATGTAATATTCTATGGTTGTTTTTAGTAACAGTGTTATTCTTACAGCATAAATCCTCCTAGAGTGCATGTTATTACCTCCTTTTTCTATTCATGAAAAGCATGAAATCCAATAGGCCAGAGAAAACAAAAGACAAGAACTCTGAGACCTTTTTCTTGCAATCTGGATGCAATGAGATTTAATTATTTAAGGAGCTGTAATCTTGTTATGAAGCAATAAAGTTAAGATTTAAGAGAACCAACTTCTCATAAAAGAAATGGGGAAAATTCAAAATAATAGGAAAATGAATGTTGTATTCTTGGCTTTACAACATAACTTCCAATGGAGTGCTATGAAGTGAACCTGTATCAAGATAGAACCCAATTATTCTTTCTAAAGTAAATGGAATTGGCCTGCAAGCCACCCTGCAGTGTTTCAGATAGTTGGAACTTGAACTTCTTCTGATAAAATCTCACAACTATTATTCTCTGCTTTTCAGAGAGTTCTGTGCTCAACACAAACTGACAAAGAATACCATACTTGACAACAAGGTTATCAGAGTGATTAAAAAACAGATTAGTTTGTGAAGAACTGTAATAACTCTTCAATATGGAATAGGCAGCTGTGTGTTTTACACGTTTCAACTGAAAGCTATAAACTCTGCGGCCGCCCACATGGGAGAATGAGGAACTGTCAGCTGATTCTACTGACCGACCCACCTTCAAGCCAATTGTTTTTTTAACGTCATAGACACCACAGCCCATGATTGAAAAATGTATCTGCATTAGCAGCACTGCTAGTCTGCAAGCAAGTCATGTTGCAGAGAGAGCCCATGCTGACTAGTCCCACTTGGTTACAGCCGGTTAATGACATGATCCAGACGCTAACCAATGATCATAAATCTCAATCTGTGTTTGGACAAGCATCTTAACTGGGGAAACCACTTAGGATCAGTGCATTTAAATCAAATTTTTAGAACTTGGTTTTGTCCACTGCAGTAAATTAAAATCAAAGACTCACAAATAAAATATTTGCTTTTGCCATACAAATTGTGATCTTGGACCATATATCATTACACTGCCATGTTGAAAAGATATCGCAGAAAAAGTAAATCCTACATTAAAGGTTCTTTAGATTTTCCAAAGGGCTCCTAACCTTTTCAACTTTTTGATTGCTTGTTCCTGATCATGCCAGTTTTAGAAATAATGTTTTTCCTGTTTTTCAAGACAAAAGCTCTTCTCAGAGAGATTTGTTTTCAAGGCACATCCTGAGTCTTCAATCAGTGGCTGTTCTGCTCCTGTCATATTACCGCTATCTGAAGTTGACAGCTGCATCTTAAAGATGGCTAGGGAGCTTTGTGTACTCTGGAGGCAGGAGGAGAGTGCCGAGGGGGTGGAGACTGCCATGGATGGCTGAAAAGGGATGGAGACGGTGAAGGGAAATGGCAGTCATGAATAGGACTTAGCAAAAACAAGTGCAGTTGCCTGGACTGGATCAGACTGAGATACGCACGGCTATGTTAGAGTCGGGTTGTGGAAAGGAATCCACTGGTCTGTGCCAAGTTGGAGACTGATGTTCTTAGGTTTGAGACTGATTCCCTGAGACCAGAGAGCCCATGCTGACTAATCCCACCAGGTTACGGCAAGTTAATGGAATGCAGGTCAGTACAGGGAGAGCACTGCTGTGAGTCAGAAAGTAACTCAATGTCAGAGCACTGACCCAGTGGCATAACAGGGTTTAATTAATGAGGACTGTTTGGTAAAGCACCCATTAATTGGATGAGGGTGGCTGAAATAATCGGCCCGTGCGTGTTCTAATAGCCCTGGGTGGTATGCGGTAGTTGGTTCCCAAGGCAACCAGGGGCTGTAAGCTCCCAACCAGCCATGCCAGTTACAAAATGTAATTATATTTTAACTTTGTGTTAAAGGCAAAATGATTTGTATGTAATTCTGCCTTTTCAGCAGAGCTTTTGCTTTTTTGACATAAACATAATCAGAGAAGATAAACTATGTTGTGCGAAAGTATTCAGACCACAATCACAAAATGAGCCATTCACATTTTTAACCTTAACATTTTACTCAAGACTTGAATGCTCAAACTGAAGACATCTAAGGGTAAGATAAGCTACAGTAAATGTCAATGAAAACTAAAAAGAAAAAAAATATTTTATTGCATAAGTATTTATAATTATTCAGACTTGTTCGTTAGTGTCATGATTGTCATCCCTCCTCTAGAGGACCCTTTTGTATTTTAGTTTCGTTTTTACGTGCACCTGCCCCCTGTCTGCTGTTTACTATTTAAGTGTGGCGTTTCCATAGTTCTCGGCTCAGCACCGGGAAGACGCTGCCCTGAAGGAATGACCTGACGGCATAGGGTTCAGAATGATGTCCTGACCATCTGCTTCCGGGGCTTGGAGCGCCTGGCCTTGTTATCCCTTTAACCTCTGTGTTCCTGTTTGAGTTCCCCCTTCCCGGGGATTTTAATCATCCTTGTCTTAGATTGTCCTCCCGGTTCTAGATTATGGACCGCATCCTGGGTTTCCTTTTTGGACTGTGTTGGACTTGTTTGCCTGTGCCACGCTCCCAGAGCACCAGATCACAACTGTCACGCCCCCCTGTCTTGTCATCCTGTCCTGTTCCTGCCATGTTTCCCCTGATGTCCTACTCCAGTCACTTCCGGATTATGTTGTCTGCATAGGGTCCTAAACAACACATTTGGGAGTCAGAACTGTCTCCTGTTACAGTTAGTGGCAGAACTTTTGGCAGCAAATCGAAAAACAAGTCTGGGTAAGTCTTCATCAGATTTGCATGCAGCTTAATACATTTTTGCCAATTCTTCTTGGCAGGTTTGCTCAAGCTTTCTCAGGTTGCTCGAGAATCACCTGTAGGCAGCAGTTTTCAAGTCTTTCTATTGATTCTAGAAATTATTCATGTCAGGGTTTTGACTAGGGCACTCAAGGATATTCACTTTCTTGATCCTATCCAATGTACTTTAGCTCAGACCTTGTTATTTGGATCATTGTCCTACCGAAAGGTAAGTTTTCACATTTAAGCCTTCAGCAGATTGAAATAGGTGTTCCTGTAGTATTTGCCTGTACATTGGTCTGTCCATTTTCATTTCAGTCATAATAAATGAAATGCTAAGTCCAATAATGTTTTCTGCATCAAGTAACATAGTGTGTTTTATTCCTTTTTAAATAGTACATTAAAATATACATATGTACTGTATATAATAGTACTACAGTATTCTGCAGCTCTGCCTGATGTATAATAAGAAATAAATATCTTAGGTCTTACTAGAAAACTGTCTGATCCACATTAAAAGTATGAGAATCCTAAGATAAAGTACTTTAGCTAAAATCTTGACATCTACAGTATATGTGTTTGTATGTGTTAATGAAATTGGACTGTTCAGTGAAGCTTTTATCTTATTTGAAAATTAAGCTTTTTGGAGTGTTGAGGGCCAACCACCCTTTCTCAAATGAAGTAGAACTGAAGGTTCCTTTATCACACTTCTGCAAGTAAGCTTAGTCTTTACATTTACATCAATATTTGAGGAGTCACTGTTCAGGCATTGGTTTCTTTTACAGTTCAAATGAGAAAATCAAGTCTTTTATGGTTGTATGAGCCAAGTAATTATAGATCAATATGTTTGACTTTTAGGTTTATTGAAACAGTTACTGGAATAAAACTAGGGAATCACCTACTTACTGTTAAGCTAGGGACCAGGTCACTAAATGGTAATTGGACCCTATGTGGGAATCAAGGTCTAAGAGGTATCCAAAATAGAGGAAATCCAAGGAATCTCTAGGCTGACGAAAATCCGAATAGCCAGGCAACAGGATAAGTATAAAGTTCCAAAGACACAATCCAGAAATCCAGGTCATAAACCAAGCCAAGATCCAGGGAACCACTAGGAAATCAAGAGTGAGTGCAGAGAAGGCAGAGATCAGGAGCTTAAAAGATTGCAACCCATACTGAGCAAAGTTTGTAGCAAGAGCAGGGTTTTAGTATGCTTGCAGGGCTACTAGTCGAAAGGTGATTGGTTAATGGCGTCTGCTTGGCCTACGCCTCTTCTGATAGGATGAGGTAGACAACACAGGTTGTGTTGCCCTCTGGTGGCGGGATGCGGGGACTCTAACATTACCCCCCCTCCTAGGGGTGGCTCCAGATGCCCTTGAGGGATGACCTGGGAATCTGTGATGGAAGTCAATTAAGGTACGATCCAGAATGTCCTTCTCTGAAACCCAAGAGTGTTCTTCATGTCCATAGACTCCACAGTCGACAAGATACTGTGATTTTCCTTGATGCCAACGCGATTCCAAGGATTTTATTTACTGTATATGCTGGTAGACCATCAATCACACCAGGCAGGGGTGGTTCAGGCTGGGGTCGAGACAGTGGGGATCTGTGATATGGCTTAAGGAGGGAAACGTGGAAGGTGGGATGGATTCAGAAAGAAGGTGATAGGGCTAGACGATATGTGACTGGGGTGATCTGAGCAACGATACAGAAGGGTCCAATAAACCTGGGACCCAATTTATGAGAAAACTGGAGAAGAGCTGAATAGCAAGTTGAAAGCCAAACGAATTGTCCATGATGTAGTCGGGGTACAGTATGATGGTATCAATCAATGGTCTTCTTTTGCCGGTCTGCCGTTCACTGGAGGGTAGTTTTAGGCAATTTCCATTACCTTTTAAGATTAGCGATATAGTCCAGGACTGAGGGTACTGGAGAATCATGGATGGATTGCGGGATGAGTGATGGTTGGTAGCCCAGAGAGCATTGGAATGGAGACATACCCATTGAAGAAGTCGACAAAGAGTTGTGAGCATATTCTGCCTATGGTAGGAGATGTACCCAGTCATCTTGAGACGAAGAGACGTATACTCATAAATACATCTGGAGTTCCTGGTTGATACGTTCCGTTTGTCTGTTCGACTGAGGGTGATATCTAGTTGTTAAGGAAACTGAGGCCCCCAAGGAATTACAAAAGGCTTTCCAGAATCTTGAAATGAATGTATTTTGGGATTACATGAAGTCTGAAGACTTGTTGAACAAATCATCTCTTGAGCAGTGGGTAGGTTGGGTAAGGTGGGTAGAGGTACTGTACGAAGTGTGTATTCCTGGAAAACCTACAGAGAATAACCAGTATAGTGGTATGACCTTGACATTTGGGTAAGTCGGTAATGAAGTTGGCGCAAATGTGAAACCAACAATGATCTGGTATGAGTAGGAGTTGCAGTAGGCCTGCCAGTCTTTGTTGGGGTGATTTAATTCTGGCACAGATAGAACAAGTTCAAACATATTCTATGGCATCTCTTTTCATAGGAGGCCACCAAAATTATCTAGAGAGGAGCTCCAACGAGCAATGTACGCCAGGATGACTGGCGAAATGTGAATCATGTCCCCACTGGAGAACTGCGGCTCTTACTGAATTGGGGAGATACTGAATAACCAATTTGGGGCACACTGAGGGGGTATGGTCTGGCCAACAAGGGTACGTCTAACTGTGTCTTCAGTGTCCCATTTTACACCTGCCAGAAATGTACAGGGAGGCAGGATGGTTTCTGGAGTTTCCTCCAATTCCGGGGAATCGTGAAGGTGGGAAAGTGCATCGGCCTTGACATTTTTAGAACCTGGGGTATAGGATGAAGAAGAGGAAACAAAAGAAAACAGGGACCAGAAGGATGTCTCAGTGTTCTGATAATAATAATTAATAATTGCTTACACTTATATAGCGCTTTTCTGGACACTCCACTCAAAGCGCTTTACAGGTAATGGGGACTCCAATGTGCAGCATCCACCTGGATGATGCGACGGCAGCCATAGTGCGCCAGAACGCTCACCACACATCAGCTATCAGTGGGGAGGAGAGCAGAGTAATGAAGCCAATTCATAGAGGGGGGTTGTTAGGAGGCCATGATTGATAAAGGCCGAGGGGAAATTTGGCCAGGACGCCGGGGTTACACCCCTACTCTTTTCGAGAAACGCCCTAGGATTTTTAATGACCACAGAGAGACAGGACCTCGGTTTTATGTCTCATCCGAAGGACGGCGCCTGTTTACAGTATAGTGTCCCCGTCACTATACTGGGGCATTAGAACCGACATGAGCCGCAGAGTGAGTGCCCCCTGCTGGCCCCACTAACACCTCTTCCAGCAGCAACCTTAGTTTTTCCCCAGGAGGTTTCCCATCCAGGTACTGACCAGGCTCACACCTGCTGAGCTTCAGTGGGTTGCCAGTTGTGAGTTGCAGGGTGATATGGCTGCTGGCCGGGGACCAGCTCAGTAAATAGTAATGGGACCCTATGAGGCAATTAAGGTCTAAGGCAGTGGTTCTCAAACTTTTTGGACCAAGTACCACCCCTGATCAAACCAAAGCATCCAAGTACCACCTCCAAGTCATCTTCTCAAAGGAACCACAGAAAATCTCAATGAGATTTTATTTTATGCATATGGGAGTGAAACATACATAGATGCTCGGTATATTTTTCTCAAAGTAATTAACTTTAAGAACAGTTCTCAAATATTTTTCTGTTATCTTTCACACTTTCCTGTGCTTATAAGATTGGCAGTTTTCCAAAATCACACACATCCCCCTACCTCCCTATTTGCTAAAGACAACTTCTTTAATATAATTGATCACTTGATCATTATAATTGAACTACTTCTGTCCTGTTCCTAGTTCCCTGTGATTATTCATGTCTTTCCGGTGTGTCTTGTTGTGTAGCCTATTTACTTCCTGTGTCTGCTCTGCTCCTTGCTCAGCATTGAGGGTACGGATGTCTTGAGATCCGCCTAGCACGAGGTCGCTCCTGTCCGTGGCCTGAGGTCATACAGTAGGTTTCTATACCGACATCATCTGAACCCCTCAGCCTGGGCTTACCCCCAGTGTTGCCCATTTTGCCACTACGCATTGGGTCTCTACTGCTCTCCTAGTCATTCCATGGCATGCCCCTCCGACATTCGTGACACATGAATTTGAAACCCAGATGATCAGACACGAAAATCTGGAATAAACTGCAGTATTAATTGTGGATTTGTTTTATGTCTGCACTAAACAATTACTAAGAGTTTGTAAAATGTCTTAGTAATGAATAAATAACATGCAATATATGAGTCAAGTATTTTGCAGTTGCAATTGACATATACTGTAAGTACTCTGTAAACAATTACAAAGACCATAGTTCTATTACTGACATTGAATAATGAGTTGGTGTCTGTGAGTAGACTATGTTACAAAAGTCTTCATAACAACATCAGTGGAGAAATTCCCAGAATTGTCTAGATTTACTTTGCATTCAAGAGAAAATGTTTAATCATTGTTTTTGTAATCTGAATTTTGCAAACATTTTTCCCCTTTGAAAAATTTTCTATTCTATATTTTCAATATTTTTTACTGACATTTGTGAGAATGGATTTATTATTTGACACACATTTCATTTTCTCCTTTTTTGTGAAGAGTGTAATTTTGTCCACGATTGCATTTCCCGTGGGCTTGCTTGAGGAAATGATTTGGGCAATAATTACTGCTACAGGAATGAAAAAAAAGCACACAAGGCCTTTGAGAACACGAAAGTATTATCATTTAAAATTTTGAATTTGCCTCCATACATATCGATATCATCCTGGGAATTGTGTTTTTGTTGTGCGGCAAAGAAAGAATTTAAGTGAGTCCAGTTATTTAGATGGCATAGGCATTAGGATAAAGATCTGAGATGTGTGCTCTGAAAAATGAGAACAGGGAACCAAGTCTAGAAATGTTCATTATAAATCATCGTGAAGAAACTAGTAATCTTTAAACATCCCCATTTTTCTCTACTTACTATAAAAAGTGTTATTTAAAGAAAGTCATAAATAGCCCTTATAAAGTTTGACTATTATAGTGCAACTAAATTACAATAAAAATCCCCAGTATTACTTATACTCTAGAGAATCTGCTGAATTGGGACAGAATGTGCTGTGTGGTCTTGACTACAGTAAACAAACAACTGAACAACAGGAAAGGGCTTTCAGCAGCCAAGCCAGCCTTTCCCAGAGGAAAGAAATCCTCTGAGGTTCTCAGGATACCTCCATGATAAATCCAATTTTAATAATATTTATTGTAATCAAAGAAGCTTACAAAGTAATAGGGACAACCTATTCTACAGCACTAGATTAGGAGACACATCATTAACAAATTAAAGAGATGAACAAACATTTTTTTTATTGCTTATTGTATTCTGTCTATTTACTTGTCTGACATATACTCCTCTGGTTCAATAATTTAGCTATGATTTGCTTTTTCCTATTTTATTGACCTTTGTGCATACATACAGGAAGTGTAGTTACTGTAGCTAATCCAGTAGAAAACTGTTTATTTTCATTACTTGCAAATATAAGGATGAGGGGCATTTTTTAAACTAGGATTAAAACATCCAGATCTGAAATTTACCTGTTCTGAATTACCATGTTCTGGTAATTCTGAAAATTATGATTAAAATTACTTTCACTGATATTATTAAATTATACTTTGTAATCTTTAATTGGCACCATGTACATTGTACCCTGGGGCCACGTCTATCTCTGTTGGTAGAGCATTAGACTCATAGTCTCAGGATAGTGGGTTCATGTCCCACGTTGGGAGGAAAGTTCTCTAATAACCCATACTGGGCAGCAGCAGTATGGGTGGGCGTTATTGGCGATATCTGTGTGGAAGAAAGGCCTGGAAATCTACAGTACTTTCATATCTTGCCATGAAAACTCTATGGATAGTGACAGTGGAACTATGAGTTCTTGCTTTACTTAGAGTGTTGTGAGTCCATCTTTTTCTTGCGCATATAAATACACTGTATGATCATTGGATTTTAATCTGAGAGACTGATGTTGCCAGATTTTTCCACTTTCTTTTCCCAATGAACTCCTTGGTTGCATTGGATGTGTGTCATGCTTCATGGCAAAGCCCTGCCCAGTATGTATTGAAGCATTTTCTTCTACAGAAGGACACAAAATGATTCTGCAAACTACAGAATTTATTCGGCTGCTGCCGTCATGAGTTACATTGTCAAGATGAGCGAGTTCCAAAGGTGGCCATTCAAGCCCAGGTCATGACATTACCTCCACCGGAATTCACAATTTGCTTAGAAGTACAAATATGAGCCAAGAAAATTTTAGAACAAAGTTTTATAATCTCAAGATAAATATTTTCCAGAGTGATGGAAAGGTTAGGTTAAAGTTAAAAAAGAAAGGGAAAGGAGATACAAAGAACATCACCTCACCTGTAAATCGTGAATGAGATTTAAACACCAGTCTCTATGCTCCTTGAAATGAATACGCTAAAACTCAGAAACTGAATTATTAATACAGACACGACAGTTATGTTCCTGCTTTGTAATTTTATGCTAATTGGTATGATTGTAAACATCACCAATGCAGAAAGTTCTAAATGTGGATAAGTCCACAGGTACCAAAGAAAATAAAGAGAAAAGCTCCAAGACTTATTCCTTCAGTACTATCACAGTTGCTCAATATGTGCTGTTAAGGATTGTTTTTAGTAGACACAATAAACCTTGTTTAGGGTATGAAGTAACATAATTGTTTATTAGACAAAAAATTCTCAATGTGTTTACACAAAGAGGGTCTAAAGTAAGCCTTCTCGTACTGTTTGCTCTTACTGGAACTCTTTTATGAGTTTTTTAAACCTCAGAAGGTTCATATGAAATAGATGCTCGTGCATTATGATACACTCCAATTATGTTATTGTATTCTATTGAAATGACCATGACTGCAAGAAATTCCCTAGTACAAAAACAGTCTTACAGTTACACAACACTCCAATAAGAAAAACCAAAAGGATAAATCTGTTTGGGAGTTAGTTGAAGGGATGTATTTAAATGTTTTTTTTAGGGAAACAAGATGAAATGAGACGATAATCATGAACCTTTTTACAAAAAGAACACACATGTAGCATGTGAAAGCATACATGAAAGTTTACATAACATGATTTTCTAACCACTTTATCCATTATAGGTTCATGAGATAGCCAGTGCCTATCCCGGCAAGCAACAGGCACAAGGCAGGATATACCCTGGACATGACACTAGTCCAATGCAGGGCACACACAGACACAAACACATACAGTACACTCATACCAAGGGCAATTTTTCCAGAAACCAATTAACAGCCAGCATGTCTTTGGACTGTGGGAGGAAACTGGAGCACCCAGAGGAAACCCACATGACAACAGGAAGAACATAAGAACTCCACACAGATAGCACCCCAGGTCTGGAATTGAACCTAAGGCCCTAGAGCTGCAAGGCAGTGATGCTAATCACTGTCCCACAATGCCTTCCTTGACATAAGATTAAATCAGAAACACAAGGCTAAAGTAAATATAAAAATCAACATTGAAAAACTGAAACAGTTTTGGCTAATCAGAAATAATTGAGCCTGATCCTGATTGTTTTCCTAAAGAATGGTAGAAAAATATTAGATAATTCCTCTTCTTAGAACAGAGTGTGAAGTCTAAACTAAAGAAGGGATACAGGGACACAGTACTTTTTTTTGTGCAGAGATTTGTAACAGTACAGCAAATGTGCTTTAACCCTATTGCTGTCAGCCTGGATTATGCTTTGTAGGGGATTGACATTTCCTGCAGTAGGCTTTAAAATATAATGGGGGTACTGAACATGCAGTGAACTTTAAATCCAATAAATGCTTTGGCTTTGCCTTAGGCAAGCAAAACGAAATGATTTTGTAGTATACATCTCATATCAACAAACAAGAGATTAAGTGGGAAACATTTGGGGCATGAAGTGGAATTATTTGATATATGATATTGTTACAGCTAGCTGGGGGTGGTCAATATCTAGCTAGTGTCAACATTTGCAATTCTTGGGTGCTTCAAAGCAAGAAAGGTGAGGTGTTTATTGAGTTATATTGGGTCTGAGACACATTGATCAATGGATTGGTCTGGTTTACCTTGGTTAATTAAGTTCTGGGTGAATCATTTAGAATCAGTTTAGAAAATGGAAAACAGTCCGGGAAAACAGGCTAAAAAGACAGGGGAGAAGAGGGGAAGACAGAAGGAAGGCCACAGGAAGAGACAGAAAGACCCAAGGACAGAGAAGGGACAGTGCCAGGTTGGAGGTTCTTGTTATGATTAGCCTTTAAGACCCAATTCTAGCTAAGTATTTCAACCTTATTAGTGTCACGGATATCGGAAAGGCAGGAGAGCGAAAAAAAAGACCCTATGCGTAGTGGCGAGATGGGGGTTAGCTCGGGCTCAGTTGGTCGGACAATGTTGTATAGAAACCTATGCCCTCAGGCCACGGACGTGGGGCGACCTGGTGCTACGTGGGTCTCAGAACATCTGAACCTTCTATGATGAGCGAGGAGGAAAGCATGACCCAGAAATATATAGCCCCAAACAAAGACCACCGGAAGGACAAGCAAAGCACAGGAAACTAGGGACAGGACAGAGTAAGAGCGCCGTCTAGCTGTAGAGGGTGTGACAATTAGGAGATCTTGCCATTCTGTTTTAGGAAACTGTAGAGAGACTTTCTAGCTTAAAATGGCTTTTACTGGTAAAAGGCTACGATTTATTTAAATAGGGAGAATAGGGAATAGGTTTATCATTCACTTTGTAGCATCTAAATTTATAGAGAGCGTGATTTTAGCTGTCTTTGGTCTGGACGAAGGCCTCTGAGGTGTCTTGTTTGTAAATAGAATAACTATTTGTTGTGTGTTGTGTTGTTTAGGTCATGTCCTGTTATTATTAATGAAATTAAGTGCCTTTAATTATACCCACCGCTTGGGTATGTTCTTGGCATACCTTTTGCAGTCTACAGGGTTATTATTTTTCATTTTTAATTTGAGATTGTAATGCTTGGTCTGTAATTCTCTATTTTCTTAACCCCTATTAGTAACAATATTGTACCACTAAGATATTGTTCAGCTCAATAGTTACCTTTCCAGTTATGTATTAAATGGGAGATTTCATCCTATTTTCTTCATGTTTTAACTTACTGCACATTTATCAATTAACAGAAACTATTTATTGATGTATTTTTGTATATAAGAAGTCCTTTGTTATAAGCCTACATATTGCTGCAGTGAAATATCAAGCAGATTCAGGCTGTTGTGCTCGGACTTTGAAGTTTTTTCTCTCACTCTCATGTTTTGTACTGTTTCTTCCAGTGTGCAGATTTACACACTACTGTCTTTCTCCTTCCCTGATGGACATCCTCTTTCTCCGTCTGACACAGGCCATCAGTGACAGTGTGTTGGAGCACTTTAGCTCAGGGCCTCCTTATGGGCATTGATTGCCTCTCTGTGGTGCCAAAAAGCCATGAGGCGGGCAGCCGCATTCAGATGGAAACACTGAATCTGTCGGTGCTGTGATCTGTGCGACACTGCAGAATCTTTCTTTGTGTGCTTAGCTCTCTCATGTGATAATAGTGTAACTAATAATTTCGAATAACTAAGAAGAACCCCACTACGACATGGTTGTTTTGATTTGGTGTTACATTTTAACAAATGTACAGACTTCCAAGGTTATCATGTTAAAAAGTTCCATTGCATTGAGTGAGTGAGTTGAATGAGTTTTGCTTCAACTATGAATGTGATCATGAAAAAATGCAAATTAATTTGCCTATGACTAAATAAATACTAAATTACAATACCACATGATACTTTTTCATATCATTTACTCATATTTTGCGACACTCAAGGTTTGCCAAGAAGAACACTACTTTTTAATTAGTTACTTAGATACTCTGACATCCATTTCTTGTTATATAATGTTATTTCTCAGTTTTGTGTCCCAAGAAGCAGCAGTATATAGTATCTACACCCTTTTGCACATTGGGACTTTTTGTGTAATGGGATGTTGACATTTGTTCCCAGCTGGGATTGTCTGCAGTCTCTCTGGAGACCTTGCCTTGCAGTTCCTCCTCAGAATGTGAATGTAATGGAAATGTAACTTTCACTATCTCAAAAGCCCATCTCCAGTCACAATAGCATGCAGTGGTATCAGGTGACCTTGGAGGTTATGTTACCTCAAAAGGCTCAAACACTGCAAATGCCCCTCTCTACATTCACAGGATTAATGCCACATTGACCACTGCTTCACTGGTCTAGGGGATTATCCACATAGGGGGATGTTGTGGAGACACACACAGCCTTTTATTTAGTGGCAGACCACAGACCTCAACCATTGCAACTACAGGTTTCACAGCTTCTGCACAGATTTGTAATGTAGTCCAAATGACATTAATATCTCTCAGATAATTATAGAAACAGATTGTATTACTATGGAACTAAGACAAGACAAAATTATTTTGTGCTAATCTACTAATTTAATTGTTATCAGGCTAACTAGGAATCAGGGTAACTTTAGGTAAGTGTGTAACGAACAGTTATTTTCGGACCCTATGCGGACGACACAATCCGAAGAAGTGAGGAAACACTGGGGAAAAAGTCATGCAGGAATACAGGGATGAAAACAGTGGGGCGTATCCATGTAGTGCTGGTGATCCGGGGAGGTGTGGCCGAGGCAAACAATCCTAGAAAAAGTCCAAAGGAGAATCCAAACGAAAGCAAAAGTCCATGACCAGTCCATGACCAGCTATGAAAGTCCATGATCCATCCAAAACAAGAGATTAAAAACAGGTGCCGGGTCGGGGGAACAGGAACAGGAGCAGAGAGTTAAAAGCATAACGGAGCAGGATGAATCCAGGTCCCGGGCTTACACGATGCGGAAATCAGATGCAGAGCCTCGATTGGTGACTGCGTCTGGCTTTTAAAGGGGGACAGGAAGGAGGCTGGACCAAGGGACAGGTGCTGGGAATAAGGCAAACGAGGAAGAGCTGGAGCGCCCTTAAGAGGAGGAGCGATCGTGACAAGTGAACTGCGTGCACTTAAACTTGTAACAAAGAAGTTACAGATCCTAATAACTGGCACAGTGACAGTATATCCCCAGTAAATCCCACCTGTCCAAATGCAGGAAAGACTACTGATTTCTTATCCTCCTAGGGCTGTAATACAAAGAACAAAGTAGAGCTTCCACGTTCTTGAGAACAATTATGAAATATGTACCAAATCATGGTTCTGCCCAGCCCAACCCTTTTTGGATCTAATGTGCCCAGAGTACAAGAGCCCCAGACCAAAAGCTCCCCACTATGGTTCATAGTTGCATCACAGATTTTTTTAATTTTGTGCAGTTGCAAGTGCACTATTGCCATGATGGAAAGGTTAAATTTAAAACTCTTAATTGAAAGCTATACTTTGATGGTGAAGATGCAGCAGGACCAAAGTAACAGGGTCCGCTTAAAATATTAGAACACAGCTTTTAATTTGTCAGCTGTACTCTTAAACTTATATTACTGTTGTATTGAACAGTTCTAGAGTTAGTTTAATGCATTTATTTAACATAAAACATCAAAAAGTTACTAGCATATACATATAATTATATTAATAGATTTTGAAGTGTTCACAATTAATTGGTAGCTTTTACCAAAAAGTGAAGGGTTAACTGAATAACTTGTCAAGTGGTAACTGGAGATATGTGCCCTTCTGATACCTTTTAAGAAAAAATAGTTCAGAAACTGGCCTCTAGTTTTTATCAATTAATTTTAAAAACAAGGTTCGTCATATATATCCATTACTTCAATATACATTTCTTTTGATCTCACAAGCATGTTTGTATTAACCTATGAATCTCTTTTTGGATGTGCGGGAATGGGGATATCAGGCATAATCCAAGCACTTACTTTTATTAATAGATGTTCAACAGTCTCTGGAAGCACTTTAAATCTTAGTTTGTTTTTAACATTTTAAAGGGAGTGTTAAGTTCATGGAGCAATCCTTTATAGTTACAAACCAGCTGCTAAATTCCCCTTACCTGTATATTATTAATTTATATCCCATTTGATTAAGTCATAAGTAAGGGAATAAACACTAGCAGGCAAAATTATGGAGTCCGCTGGACACTATCGCTGAATCATATGAAGAATCACCCTAAAATGTAATGCTGTGTTTTTTCTACTTCTTACCTCATTGCATCTCAGATACATTGAACTGGTAAATTTAAGCCATTTTGAATATTTAGGAACAGACTGGTTTTGATTTTGGTAATCCATCCATCGACAGACGGAAGACAGGATAAAACTCTGGACAGGATGCCAGTGCATCGCGGGCCAGACAGACAGACAAAAACACACACACTCACAGCAGGCCAATTTTCCCAGAAGCCAATTAAGCTATCACTATGTCTGGATTGTGGGAGAATGCCGTTCAGAAACCTAAGCCCTCAAGTCGTAGGGCGACTATATGCTAGGAGGGCCTCCGGGCATCCGTCTTCCAATTCAGAGCCCTGAGCTTCAGAGACATGAGGTTTAAATAATATACGGTGAAACCAGGAACAGGTGTAAGTGATAATAAAACTAAAACACCAAAAAGGGTCGGAGCGCCTTCTTCTAGAGGAGGGATGACGATCATGACAGCAGCAGAGGATCTGCTATGATTTGGGGTTGTTTAGCATTTAAGTGTCTAGGAGCCCATTCTAAGAATCATGCATTACAACAAATACCCGGACATTTTGGACGAACACTTGATTTTCTTTGCCAGAAAGCTCAAGCTATGCCAAAAATGAACATTACAGCATAACAATGGTCCAAAAGGTACAGTCAAATAAACAAAGAAATGGTTAACCTCACACAAATAAGGTGTCCATAGCATCCTGATTCAGACGTCAGAACCTCATCGCATACAGTAGCACACTTCACGAGTTGTTCTGTCAATGTATTCCATGACAGAGGAAGATTTATAAAATACTAGCTACAGTCATGTGAATAAATCTGATTCATATGGTTTTGGGAGTAAATTATTTTGTTTCAGAAATATGTCTTTTCTGTTTGAAAAGTTATTAAGATGGAATTTTTTTTCCATCCAATCAGTAACTAATTTTGTTATATTATGTTTATTGCTTCTGCTTCATCAGTGATGTATATATATTGAGGTGTTATCTCTGATATACAGTATCAGGGAGGGCACTGTATATGAAGAAAAATGGATCAAGAATTAACAAAGACTTGGGATTTAAATCCCAATTCTATTTTTCTAGCGTTGTATTTGAAGTCCACAGTACATAATTAACCTCTGTTATTAGCACGCACAATTCAATAAAAACAGACAGGCAACCAGCATGTGAATTGAAGTGGGAATGGATTTATTATAGCTGCAGGCTTATTTTCTCCACCAATTAAATGTAATGTCCAGACATATTCTTTTCAACAGAATGGAGATTTATTTAGTACAATAAACCTTTGGTTTAATTTTAAAAGACTTCATATTTAACAACAAAATCTTCTAAAGGGGACTTTAGACTTTCCCTACTATATTACTATGGCCGTTTGTGTTTTGTGTGATTTAGTGAATTTTCCATTTGAAAACAATTTTCAAACATGCTTAAATGTTACACAATATGTAAAAAAAGCTCAGTAAAATGCAAAAACAATTATTACTACAAATAGATTAAATTCAATTGCTAAAAATAAATACTTCATAGGTTTAAAAGTCAGTAATATTAATGATACCCACAGGGGTAAGCCAATTGCTTATGGCGAATATTTGTGTTTCATAGGCTTTAGTGAATTTTATACAGTATATTTATGGCACATGAAATAAAGAGCTGGCATATTTATATATAAAGGCACAGGAAAAATATTTATGTTGATTCAGGTTAAAAATAAGTTAAAAGATTCAGAGAGCAACACACCCATTCCAAATCAACACATTTTATGGCCTAACAGTCTGAAATCAAGACACATTAAATCAAAATTTATTTTACCTTTATTTACAATTGCAACACACAAACTCCAAGTGAAAAACAAATGATCAAACATTCTGTAAATTAATTACAAATGAAAAAGGCCATGAAATTAATGCTCACTTCAGTACATGTACCAAGCTAGTCATGCAGGTGCTTATGATTCTGACAATTCGGCAACGTGGTGCCTTTCAAGGCCTGGATTAACATCTGGGAGAATTAATATACAATATGTTACATTAAAAATACCAACAGAATTTTTAGTCTACTGCAAGTAAAAGGATGTTGTACACTGGCGTACTCCTGAGGTGTCAAATTGCAGTTTGGCAATATGTGTTTTTTTTGCTGTGAACCACTCATAATGGTGGCCAGAATTCAGCGAATGGTACAGTATAATACAAACACTTTTAGAATTTCAGTCTACTGCTCTGATTACTGGGGTTTCTGCCTTATGGTCTTTTTATTGTGAAACTGTGTCAAACTGTGCGCTCCTATAGTATCCTTTTAAGCTTCACTGTGACTGTGTAGTATTTCCTTTTGTTCTTAGTACAGCTGTCCGACTCTTTGTATATCTTTTGAAATGTTAATTTTTGCAATTTTCATAAGTAATCTATAGAACCCGCCTATGTACTGCTTATATTGTACGCTGCTTTTCAATCTAGATATAGACCCTTATGGGTTGATATTATTTTAAATTTGCCCAGAGAACACATGACCATCCTGTGTCTGCTTGTACTGTACCATTTCTGTTCTTTTTTCTATGTCATTTTTATTACCTTGTGAAATGTAAATCAAGTGTGTGTCATGCCCAGAACACCTAGAGGGCGCTCTACTTCTTTCCTTCTACTTCTCTACTTCTCTACTTCTCTCTATCACAGGGAATCACTAGTTCCCTGTGATTATTCATGTCTTTCTGGTGTGTCTTGCTGTGTAGCCTATTTACTTCCTGCTTCTGCTCTGCTCCTCGCTCAGCATTGACGTTCAGATGTCCTGAAACCTGCCTAGCACCAGGTCACTCCTGTCCTTGGCCTGAGGGCAAAGGTTTCTATACGGCATTTCCTGAACAGCTGAGCCTGGGCTGACCCCCGTCTCGCCGCTACACATAGGGTCTATTTTCAATCTCTTGCCATTCCACGGTTCGTCCTTTCCAACTTCCATGATAGTGCAGTTTATTATTGGTATTATTTGTTATGTTTTAGCTCATTTGCTAATGAGCCAGCTTTGATTTAAATGTACTCTGCTTCAGGTTGGTCCTGCACTGCATAAATTATTAAAATACTAGGTACAGTATACAGTAGCTGTTATACAGCATTATTTATTTGTGGTGTTTTGTGTTGTGTTTTTTTGTATTGGAAGTACAGAAATACCTCCATTTAACACATAAGTATTTCTCCTATAACACTATTACAAGACCCTTATTACTATGCTCCAAAAATCTTTTTATAAAGATAAAAAGACACCGAGCTGAGGTTGGTCCAGACGTTGGAGGATGTGTGTGTATGGGTTTTGCAGTGTCAAAGTTTACACTCCCTGTCAAACTAGATCTGTGACCTCTAGGGTGTCTGCTTTGAGTATGAGATGTCTGGGCTCAGACAAGATGGTAATTAAATCCTGATCAGAACTGCCTCTTGGGTCAAACAAATCATCTGGCCCCTCAGCTGTGTGTTTGACATCTTTTATCTATAGTAGCTGATGCCTTTATCCATTGCAGTTTACCATTAAAACATGTCAGGTGTCAGAAGAACCTGATAACGATGGTTGGTTTACATGTACCTTAAAATAAATATTACCTTTTCTTTTTCATTCAATATAATATATATGTTTCTTTTAAGGGATATGCATGAGATGTTGCTAACTTTCAGGTCTAGCAAGTGTTACCATGGCAACATTGATCCAATAGGATGTTTCCCAAAAGGAAACCCAGTATGAAATAATTCTTAGTGAAAAACCAATCAGTCAAAGAAACAAAACAGTTTGATCTTCCTTTAAGGTCCCGTTGAAGTTATTTTATTCTATTTTCAAATATGTTGATCAAGATATATATTTTTTCTTGTGTTTTATTTTTTTAGAAAAAGAGAAAGAAGAAAAAAAGTAGTCCTCCAAAGTTGGGGGTGGAGGTGGATTTAAAAGGAAAGAGAAAAAAAAGGATTAGTGAAAATTTTAGCTATTTGGCCCATATTTGTCTTTAATCACATTACTGCAATGTAGCATTAAAACAGATAAAAAAGTCACACTTAATTACTTACTCTGAACCTTTACCAGATAAATATCTAACTTTTTTTGAAAAACACAAGCTGGTTAAAAAAATATAAGTTGATTCAATACTCAATATGAAGAATTAACACTTTTATATGCAGATCTACAGTATGTCTCCATCAAAATTTTCATAAGAATATAATTTATTATTCTTTTGATATCATTAATATTATAATTAACCATATACCATGTACAAAATATTAAAGTAAACATTTCCCATATATTTTAAAGTAATAATCTTTTATACTTAAAATGGCTTAACTATTATATAGTAGGGTTTAAATCATAGTAAATTAACATTTGACACTCATTGACCCAACAAAGAGTAAAACGTTAATTTGTGGGGACATCTTGTCCAACAAACTATCAGAATTTTAATATTTATATATGTAAAATCAAACACAACAGGGAACAAAATAAAAAGACTAGAAGGAAAAATATATTATAACATATAACAGCATTTAGTTAATTTAATATAATTATTATATTAATTAGTATTATCCACCCATCTTTTTTATCCAGTACAGGGTCACAGGGGAATCTGAACAAACAACAGTCACAAAACATGCTGATGCAAATGCATACATTTGCACCAGGGTCTGTATTCCCAGAAGCCAATTCACCTAACAGAATGTATTTGCACTACAGCAGGAGACCAGAATACCCTGAGGAAACCCTCACGAACACAGGGAGAACATTCAAACTCCATGCAAGCTAGCAATTGAACCCAGGGCCTCAGTATTGTGGGGCAAAATTGTTAACCACTGTGTCACCTTACTTAGTAGTAAAATGAACTAAAATGTTTGACATTTTCTAATGTGTAATTTCTATGATACATATTAAGATATTTTGTCATTGGTCTTTAACAGGATAAATATCCTTCCGCAGTCATAATTTATAAGAAGTCCATTAAGCAAGCTACATCCTATAAATATCTGGAAATATGCTGTACATAGATGCTAATCTGCCTTGGAAGGCACATGTTGACTTTATTTGTAATAAATTACAACATCAAATCTATTTTCTTTGTTATGGGTTTTTGTGCCAGTAGTCAGATTCTGCCCATGATTTTCAGTTCTGCGGTACAAAGTCTCATACAGTATCGATTAACCATCTGCTATTACAGTCTTTCTGTGCAACAAAAGCTCAAGATATCCAGACTCATGGGGATGTGTTCTAAGACAGTGATTCAGCCACTTGAGCTCAACTTTCAAACTGCTTACAATAAGAGTATATACTGTAGAGACTAGCTGTTAGTATCTCATCTGATCCCTCACATGTTCTGCGTGAAGAATACAAACTGATGTCTTCAAACAGATGTTTTAGTGTCTCTCAATGTACCGTAGATGCCACAAAATGAGAAATTCCTTTATTGCACATTCAATTAAACCAATCAAAGAATGTGTTCACAATAATAGAGTATTGGTTTATGGGCAAGTTCCATTAGTGGTTCTATGCAAAAATGATGGGGTATTGTTCAATTATAAGTTTTTAGGGTGATTGTAGGAAAGCATATTTATACATTCTGGTAACCTTTGTGGAAGTGGTATGGAATGTTAATACACAGTTTGTATGTACTGTTTGTATGTTTTTTGTAAGTCTCTGTGTAAAACAAAGCTATTTGGAGGGAAAAATCAGATTGTATCATATCTTATATTGAAGGTTAGAAAAGAACACTTTTGTTAGAGCACATGGAATAAGTATTAACAAATATTTTGTGTGTGCAACTAATATGCTTGATATTCAAACCACTCATTACACAACCCTGTTTTTGTATTTTTTTCACAATAATTTCAAACCTTTATGTCACAGTAATTAGACTATTTGAATTATTGTTGTAGGCCCTAACTATTTATGTGCTCTTTGATTTTTAAATATCTATTTGGTTTATTCCAGGCCATGTGAATGAGCATAGATCTGCTGATGATTAGTGCCAATTAAGGGGACAGTAATTCTTTGAAAACTTAAAACAAAATCATCTGCAGAGGTTATTATCCAGATAACATCATCTTGGATGACTCTTACCGTGGGGGAATGAAATACAAATAAGTTCTTTTTTCTGCCCTTTCAATTTCTTTGGAGTTCCTCTCCCTGTTCCATTAATGTTTTATAGTGTGTATCGTCAGCCACACAAGGAGAAACCTCTCTTTTAGATTGTTTTTGAACAGAACTGGAATAACTTAAAAACATTCCACCTGGGTATCTGCTGCATTTATTTACAGGTGTTAATTATGATCCAGACAATTTCAATGTATTTTTTTGGGTGTCCAAGGCATAAACAGAAAACTATACAACATTCTTATTTGTAAACGTCTGTGTCCTTATATTCAGAACATGTAATTGCTTAAATATCTATGTGTTTTGCTTTTAAAGCGATGAGGATTAAAGAGTCTAGGTTTTTTTAATATAGGGATCCTGGATTATAATGTTATCATTTTGAATAACAAATTAGCAAATCCATACAGATGAATCATAAACAGCTATTGAACGTGATTTGCACTATATCACTTCTGTGAATGTGACAAGGTCATTGCTCATTGTCATTAATGCAGACAAATACTGTATAATAAGCATCATGTAAAATCATTTGCATATTGCTTTAGGGTAAATAAACACAAGCATTTCAAATTGATTTTTTCAATGCTAGCAATGACACACAGAAATGAAGTTTAAGGACCCCTGGACTGGGATGGGGTTGAAAATCCAGGATTTAAATTGATTTAGAAAAAGTGCTTTAATTAGGCTTTACATATGTAATTATTACATTTAATTAGTAGTGCATTTCATGCACGTGACTATATAATTCCCTGTTCTTTTTAAGAAACACAAGAACATTTATCTTAGTTACACTATATTAGGATATATATATAACAATATTAGTTACACAAGAATTTCCAGTGTTTTATCAGACTTACTAAATATTGTATAAGATTTTCAAGTTCATTGTTAGTACTGCACATATGTACAGTACATTGAGAGACTTATTTGAGAGACTTGTGAATTAACCTACAAGTAAAACGTTTTATCCAAATATATACTGTATATATATTTAAAAGATTCATCAGTGCTTATTGAGTCTCAAACAGATTCGTTATAAATAGGTTTCTACATTTTTTTTTTACTTAGTCACTTTCAATAACATAAGGTTTTAGAATAACATATTAAAGCAAGCACATTTAATAATACATTCCTTATCTCTGAAAACTTCATATTTGTACATATTGTCACGATTATAGTCCCTCCTCCTTAAGGGTGCTCCAGCCCTTTCACTTCAGACTTAATTCTGTGCACCTGACCCCTGTTCCCAGCCCACCTTAAAAGCCAGGCGCTGACGTTCATCCTGGCTCTGCATCTGGTTTCCGCACCTGGTCCCGTTAAGGTTTTAAACTCTGTTCCTGTTCCCTGTCCGCTGGTTCCGACCCGGTTCGTGTTTTAACTCCTTGTTGGATGGATCACCTGGATTTGGACTTATTCTTGTGTTTTTGGATTCCCTCTATGGATTACTTTTGGATTGTTTGCCTCGGCCACACCTTCCCCGTGCACCAGCGCACTTTAAACACGCCCCCCTGCTGACATCCCCGTATTCCTATATGACTTTCCTAGTGTTTCCCCACTTCAGATTGTGTCGTCCGCATAGGGTCCGGAAAGAACTGTTCGTTACATATGTGTGTGTATATATAAACATTTTATTTAATAATAATTTCTAACACTTCTAAAGAGCTTTTCTGGACACTCCACTCAAAGTGCTTTACAGGTAATGGGGACTCCCCTCCACCACCACCAGTGTGCAGCATCCACCTGGGTGATGCAACGGCAGCCATAGTGCGCCAGAATGCTCACCACACATCAGCTATCAGTTGGCAGGAGAGCAGAGTAATGAAGCCAATTCATAGATGGGGATTATTAGGAGGCCATGATTGGTAAGGGCCAAAGGGAAATGTGGCCAGGACACTGGGGTTACACCCCTACTCTTTTCAAGAAATGCCGTGGGATTTTTAATGACCACAGAAACTCAGGACCTCGGTTTTTCGTGTCATCCGAAGGACGGCGCCTGTTTACAGTATAGTGTCCCCGTTAATATACTGGGGCATTAGGACCCACATGGACCGCAGGGTGAGCACTCCCTGCTGGCCCCACTAACACTTCTTCCAGCACCAACCTTAGTTTTTCCCTTTCTCTTATTAAGAGTAGCTTTTCAATTAAGAAGACAGCACTGGCAATTCAGATATTGTTGTTGTGACCTGCTGGTTGGACTACAGAGTAAAAGGAAAAAGCACAATAAATAAAAGCTTGAAAGACAATCAGCTTGGGTTTTGCCCGTAGTGTTTATAACTGTTAGGGATTGTAGTTGGCAAATACATTTCACTCCCAAAGTTACAGTAGATTCAGTAAATATTATGCTCCAGTTTAAATACACTCCATTTTTAATTCTAATCCATGTCTAAGACAGCCATTTCATATTTTAATATAATAATTAGTTAAATATCTCAGCTAATAAATGACATACAGTATTGGAGACACTAAAATCTTTTTTACCCATTAATTTTAGGACTGTTGTTTATCCCTTTATCCACAGCACGCTCCTCTCCAAAGGTTGTAATTTTTATATAGCACTGTTTTTATTTAATTGAAATGACCTCAAGTCTATAGGGTGTAATAGAAGGTTTAAGAACAATTGGTTCTCATTTACTCTCTGTAGCAGAAAGGTAGGAGGAGAGGGAAGTTTTTTTGCTACAGAACCATGTGGAGTTTACAGCAAGTGTTTGGCATGTATGAGGATCGTCAAGTTCAATCAGCCTTAACTGTCCTAATTCGTAATCATTCTTGATGTCTTTTCCCCATGTAAAATAATATGAATACTACATGCATGTTCCTTCTCTCCTTCACCTTCATTTTCTGCATTCTTCCAGAACTTCTGCAAGCATCTGATGACCCATTGTGGGTGGGAAAATTATCACTGCAGCTTGTGAGGTGCAAATCTCAGGTAGCTTTCGGTGTTCATGAAATCTGCTGAGTTTTGATTCGATCAATCCAGGCTGCAAAGCCAAGATTGTAGCAGAGAGAATGAAAGACAAAGAACGTAGGAAAGAGTGTCAAAGAGTGTCAAGATGGGATACTTTAGAGACAGATGTCAAAAGAAGAAATCTGTAAATGAATGGAAACATTCTAAAAATAAATGTATCATTGAGATAAAGTAAAAGGTGTGATGCAAGACTAAGGAACATTTTGAGTTGTGAAAGCTTTCTGCAGTAGAAGTCCTGAAATTGTAAAAGGATGCTCACAGACAGGTCAGTGAAACCATGGCTGGGAGAGGAGAAATGAGGAACTAGCTTGGAGAGATGATCGATTCTTACTGCTTTGACACGTTCTCTGAAACAGAAATCTTTGTGTATCACCAATGTAAATGGCAGGCTATTTTCTTCAGGAGATGCATGCAGTAAATGAGATTGCTAGATATGTCAGTAATTATATTTAGAGAATACGTTAAGTTTTGTAAGCATACTCAAGGCTGTACAGGAAACATACTTCATCTGTACAATATAAACAAGCAAAACAAAAAAAAAATAAAGGTCAACAATTGCAGTGTGGTGCTGATGTAAATGGCTAATGAAGAGTTGGGAGAAGGTTTAATGAGTCCAATTAAAACAGTAACTGCTGATTTCTCTTGTTAAGAGCTGAGCTGTAACAAAAACCTGCAGATACACAGGCCCTTTGGGACAAGCATCGTTTCACAGCCCAGATGAAAAATCTAATTCTAATTCTTCTGCTGCTGTAAAGAGACACACCAGGCCTTCAGCACCCAGAATGGATCTGTCAGGGAACCAATAGGTAGAATGGGAGGATCCTTATGCGTTGCCATGAATCCTGCAAAATGCAGAGTAGCACAGGGACAATATCCAAAACATGTTATCCAGAGGCTTGATCGACAGGAGGAGCAATGAGTCCGGTAACCAGGGAAGTTCGAGAAAGACAATACCAAAAAGCGTGGTCAAAAAATGCAGGAGTAAAGATCAGGAACTGGAAGATCAGTCGAGAAAATTTGAATGCACACAAGAGAATTCTATGGGATGCATCTCAATAGTGAGCATGGGTTGGTGCGTGAGGGAACTTTAAATAGTGAAGGGAGAGGGACGTGGTTGGATAATTGGTCCGGGAGTGAGAATCTGTGGTATCTGGTTCACGTGAGAATGTGATGGGTTCAGTTAGGAATGAGATCGTGAAACAGTGGGTTTGGGAATGTAACGGCGTTTGCGAGGGATAGTGTGGGACATGACAGGATCTCTCTGAAGATCCTCTGAAAGCAAGCATACCTGTAAGTCCTGTTGAAAAGGTTGTGCCCAGCGCTATTCCTGATAACTTTCCTTGGACACTAGTAACATTAAGCGCTATGGCTCTGAGAAGAGTTTTATTTCCAAGGAGAGTGGAAAATGAGGAAAATCCCCAGGAGGGAAGGATGTATGACATATGGTTCTCAGAGAGTAAATCCCTTGAGGTTGATGGTCAAAGGTGCAAGGGTCCTGAAAACAGAATAATTCCTGCATGGTAGGGAGGTGATGAGGGAACTGTAGTGTGAAGGAAAAGAAAGGACGACAATTAATCTGGATGGCTGTCATGTCTGACTCTGACAGCAAGCACAGATAAAGTAGAGCACCTGCATTGGAAGCAAAACTAAACACTAGCCAAAGTAATTGACCAGCATTTATGCACAGTAGAGGCAGGTCTGGATAGTGCATGTGAATAGTAAGTATCTATTTTGGCAACAATTAAAAACAGCCATATATCCTAATCTCTTCCAAGAGAGAAAGAAGAATCAAATGTTAGGTGAAAACACTGTTTAAAAACCAGTCTTCTGTACTTTACAGTGCCCCTTTCTTGCATATAAAGTTAATAAGTTTTAACTGAAGCTATTAAAGTCTGTCTCCTAATTTTCTACACAAAAATGGCTTCCCTTTGGCTAATAGTAAGCTATTTTAAGTAAAAAGTTATGCAATTCAGATTGAACTGTCAACTGCTTAATCAGTCTGTACTGTATAAATGTGGTGACAGATAATTTGATTATGACTCTGTAACTGTCACATTCAATTTATCAAATGTATTAATAATTAATTTCTACTTTTATGTCAACCATTTCTCTTCTGTACAGTATATCTGCTGATCTTAAACTTAAACTTAAGCAGCTATGTATTTCTGCATTAATGTAACGTTTTCAGTGCCTCATTTTTATTGTAATTCCCAAAGGTCAGATACAATCTAAACATTTAAAAAGCAAGGTAACAGCAACTTGGATTGGTTAGGGAACATGTTTTTTTTTTACCCATATTCAGGAAAGTAAGTGTATTGACAAATATGTTAGGGTGATGTCTGGTAACAAGATATGAATTTAGTTTTCTGCTAGTTTATTAAGTTAACTAAAAAGCTAAATTGTTTTACACATGTTTGGTCATATAATGCAAACCCTGCTGTGAAGCAAGTCCATACTGCTGAAATAATCCTTTGGTATTCATGTGATCCTTCGATTATTAGAAAGTTAATATAAAGACTAAAAAGAGGTACTGTATCATGTTAATGGAAGAACATATGTTTGAGAGGTTAGGAAAAATAGAATATTATTCCCTGTCATTGGAGGTAAATAATGTTAGGAACAGGTCTGAAAAGGAGCAATGTGTTTCCATGGAAACATTTTGAAATGTTACCATCCAAACACCCTTTATCATTATTTCTCCTGCTTGTTACTGCAGGTTCTTAAATAAGTGTACACAATATACGTAAATGTTTCTTTAGCAAAAAAATGCAAACATAGGTCTTTTTTTAAGAAATAATCTTTGGAATCTTTTGAACTACCACACATGATTAGTTGCTTTTGTGGGATTGTGTATAATACTGATTATTTCCCTACACTCCTAGAAGGCCAGCTGGCATTGCTATATGTCACCCAGGTGGGTGCTACACTTTAGCGGTGTGTGTAAGTGGGTCCCCTCCGGTATGCAAAGCACTTTGGAATTCTGTGGAATGAAATTGTACAAATGCCAACTGTTACTGCTTTGCCACCATTTTTCATAAGAATGGTACATATTATTGTATGACATAAATGTACTAATTTGAGCTATTTAGCTGGTCTCATTAGTAACCATTATTTGAAAGTTATCTTACTGAATTTGATAACATTCTATTATCTCTTGTGCTGAGAAACATGAGTGTTTCATAGAACAAGGGTTGTAATGACTTACTGTCAACACACTTCAACAAATTATGACAATTTATATTATGAGGACACCTGAAAGTGCTAATAAGTACCATCTACAGTATATTCAAATCAATAGCTTATGAAAGACAACGCATATTCTACTAGCATTTTATTTTAGCTAACCCAATGAAACTTCAGGGTAATTATAAAGTTTTGTTATCATGCCTAAAAAAATATCTTCATATACTGTATATTCATTCAATTTACATGAAATTACAAAGGGGATCTGCTGGGAATGTGGGACAGTAAAAATAAAGAGCCACTAGGTGGCGTTGGACACAAATTTTGAATTTATTATGAATAATTTGCTTAGCTGATGCTCTTATGCAAGTTGACTTACAGTGTTTCCAAAGTTTTGTGTTAATTGTAAATACAAAGGAAACCGTAGGTGTGATTACCAGTAAAAACATGATAAAGTTAGAAGAAGGGCAGCACAATAATGTTGGATGTGCAACACAAGTTCAGGAGCTAAAGTTAAGATGTACTAAAACAATAGCATTTACAGGTAGTGAAGTTCCATCCATCCAATCGCTTCATCTAAGACAGGGTCACAGGAGAGTCAGAGTCTATCCCAGCAATGGGTAGAAGGGTAGAATAGACCCTTCACAGGATGCCAGTCCGTCGCAGGGCACATACAGACACAATCACACACACAAACAAAAGGACGTGCAATGAAACCAGAACACCCGGAGGAAACCCATGTATATATGGGGATAACATGCAATGTCCACACAAAAATGAACCCAGGCTCCAGTACTAAGCACTGCCAACCATTGTGCCTCTATACCATCCAGATAATGAAGTTACAAATCAGTAATGTAAACCCCCTATTGTCTTGTATTCAATTTTTACACTAAACAAGTGTAAGAGGCATTTACCAAGGTATGAATTATATTAGTGCAATACAATGTAGAAATTATTAAAGATGTAGTTGAGATATACTTTATATATACTGTAATTACCCTTTACATGATGAGGTATTTTCTGAGACTAATTCACAAAAGTTCTTTTTTGCAGCAAAGTACTGTACATAACTGAAAGAGAAGACAGACTCACTTTTTTAAAATCCATAAGGGAACTCTCAACTGTTCTGATTTCCACATCAAATCTATCTGCTTCAAAAGCAATAGTAAAGTGATATCTTTGACAAGCTAGTTTGATGAAGGGAGTTAAGATGTTCAGATGAGGAAACCATAAAAAGTGCCACAATAGACCCTTGATGTAAACCATAAAGGTGGTTAGCACAAGCAATAAAGAAGATAGCTCTGACAAGTGAAATAGGTATAAGCTTTTTATCCCCAAGTATCTAAGAAGAAAAATGGGTAGGATTTTGTCAGAATGTCATGTACTGCCTAAAGTAAAACACAGAAGGTTTACAAATGAAGATGTGGGATTGTTTTCACAGTGCACAAGAGGTAAAATAGAATAAAGGTAGCATAAAGAAAAATATCATTCCATTTTTCAGCATCAGACAGATAAGGCAACTTATGAATAAAGGTTGATTTTTAAAATAATAGTAAACTTAAACCCAGGGGCAAACTAAACATAAATTATTTAAATCAGTAAATTTAGAGCACATAAAGATTGAAAATGAGGCACAGACACTCCTAGTTTCCAGATAATTAACTATGGTGTTACTGGACGATCAGAGAGAGAAAAGGAAAATATAAATCTGTTGTGTATTCTCTGAGACAGAAGATTAAGAGAATAATAGGACTAAATACGAATAAACGTGCTCTACTGATACCAGAGCAATGTTACAAAACTCTTAAAGTAGGGGGGTGTTTCATAAAAGTAGACTGGTGTTCCATCCTGGACCTAATCCTACTTTATGGCCTGTGTTTCCAAGAGACACTGCTGGTTCCTGCAAGCCTTGACATATCTGACAGTATGTGGATGGTAGATTTTCATTAACATCAACACCTGATACAAATCATTTTGTTTCGGTTTTATTAGATGTCATAATGCAAACTAAAACATGTGAAAGATGACATTAAAGAAAAATATAGTGTATATCTAATATTAACACTCTGTAATGTAGTGGTTAGACATCTAAGATTTTTCAGGTAGGAAAATTTAGGATGTTTGCATTTCCTCAAGATGCAAAGCAAAGAGGGTTGTTTAGAATGTTGTATTTGCTGAGCTACCAAATTAATTTTCCTGTATGGAAAAAAATGGCAAGGGTTAAAAAAGGATGTTACTTTGAAAATGAAATATTTTTTTTCAGATGACAGCTGAAGAAAAACATTTTTTAGAAAACCACCCTGTAACATTTGGCTAAACATTCTTGCCCTAACGACCTTTCACTTGCCTCTAGCTTTTGATATTGAAGCATAACGTGTCTGGAGTAAATGAAAGAATGAATTATCTGAAAGATGAATAGGTAGACAAGCTCCTATTCCAGGCTTTTTATTGCCATCAGACCCAAAACTCTTAGACTGTTTTTTTTCTCTGGGGACAATGACGTGTTTACTGGTGGGCTAAATGATCTTAGGCAATCAATTTCCAATTTTCTTCTGATTGATGCTGTACAATTATAGAGTGCCTACCATCTGCTATCAGTGTATTGGGAAATGTATGACACAAAATAAAGGTCCTTTTGAGCACACACATTGCAAATACATTACCATCATTTTGCTGTGTTGCATTGTTTATAGTGCTAAGTACAGTAAATTATGACAGAAAACACTGTTTTTCAAGGTATTGCTTGAAACATGCTTCCTTGAAATGTGTCACAAATAACAGCAATAACCGTCTCTTCTGTCAACCTATACTATTAAAAAATCAGTGAGGTGATAAAATGCAGGCAATCGTGCCTTCACCATTACTTCTACAATTTAATTTTTTAATTTAAATTCCCTTTAAATAATATATGTTTTTATTTGTGTGCTTTTAAACTTTAGAATTAATTTATTCTCCAGTAATTGTAGCCTGTTTTTGCTGTTCAGTACTTTAGCTCTTTTGGTATTGCATGATTTTTAAATCACCTTGTACAGTATATGCCTTGTCCTTATTAAATCCTCATTTACCTGTTTCATGTTTTATCACTATTGCATCAATTAACTTTCTTATATACTGCACATAATGAACCATTATAACATTATCTGTATGATGACTAACTCATATTGGATTCTTTGGTTAGAAGTCATAACATTGTAGAAAACAAGGCTTTATCAGTAGATCTTTAGAAGAAACAGTTGCTCGTGCTTTTTTCTCAATCTTCAATTTTCTATTGACATAGTTGTTTCACAAAAGCCTACCTGCCAATGTTAGACCAGTTATCTATCACTACTCCAATAAGTGTCCTGTACGGTCCCCAGTGTTTTTATTGATTAAGTCTTAAAGTGAGCTCTACCTCTGAGGCAGTTTTGATAAATGCCTATCCAATATACTGATTTCTCCTGTTGATCATAAGTGTCTGTGAGGCACATTTGTTCCTAAAGCAGATGTGTTGTTTTGGTACTGCACATCAGTGTGTAGCTGTCTGAAGACACTAGAAAGCATCAATCTTACTGAGGCGATCTGTGTGCCATGATTTATAAATTAGAGCACAAGACATGTTACAAACAGTTTGGCCCATCTATCTTTTTTAGATGGTAGTAGTTCATTTCTGAGGATCTTATTTATGTGTTTCTTGAAGGATTTCAGCTGCAACATTACGATTTGATCCAGATTCTCCAAACCCTGTAAAAAAGTGCATTTTCTTCTTAGTTGTAAATGCACCACCTTCCTCTTGTGTCCTCTGATATGTGTTATTGATGACTCTGATGAAGTTATTGTTATTGATTTGAGTCTCAAGATCTTTGAGGATATACCAGAGGAAATATTTGTAACAGTTCTTATGAATCAGGTCCCTTGTAGTTGGCTCAGTCAAGACTAAAAAGTTTAATTTCTTCAAGCCTGTGAATGTAAAACACTCCTTCCAGTCTGGGAATATATCTGGTGGCTGCTTCCTGGATTGATTCCAAAGGTGGAATATCTTTTTTGTAAGGCATGGACTGCATTTATTCGCAATTTTCTAAATATGGTCTTACTAATCCATTATCCAATATAACATATAATTAGTATAAAATCAATTGAATTAAATGCTGCAGTTATAAGTATCTGTTTTCACATTCTATTTGCTTTTTTGATTCCACACGTTGTCTAGAAGATGTAAATGATGTATCAGAATTATTAGTCTTTTCTCATAATTATCTTTTTCAAGTTTGGCGTTTTTACAGGGGGTGCTTCCCTTAGTATTTACCTTCTTATATTTGGATGTAACACTGCACACTTGTCTACGATCAAGGTCACTTGTCAGGCATTTTCCTTCAAATTTGTCTAAATATTTTTGGATTTCCGTTACAGCTTCTATAATGTTTGTTAATTTTTTCTATTTTTCTTATAATCTTTGACCTTTGACTATCTTACTTTGTCAGAATCTAGATAATAGATATGAATGAGGATGTGTAATGGACCTAATACAGATACTTCTTGTAATGGACCTAATACAGATACTTCTTGTACTCCACAATTCAGACCACTCTAATCTGAGCATTCACCCCTACTGTACCTGTACCATCCATTAAGCAGTTAGCAGTCCAAAGTGCATCACATCGAATGCCAAAGCCTGCATGAATTATTTTATGACTGCATCAAAACTCTTATGAAAATGTAAATACACTATATCATCTATAGTGTATTTAAACATTACTGCTGTTGCTTGTTCAAAGAACATTACTGCTGTTGCTTGTTCAAATAACTCTTTTCTAAATCTACGTTGACTTTTTGTTAGAGCCTGTTTTCTATACAGATGATCCTCTACCTTAGTTCTTTTGTTTGTGCTCATACAAGTAGCCTTACATGTAATAGAAGTAAGACTTTTTGGCAAATAATTACTTTGTTTGATTTTGCTCCCCTTTTTGTAAATGGGTGCAATATTAGAGATTTTCCAGTGAATGGAAGTTTTGTTAATGGACTGTGATTTTTTGTTTCCGTTTTGTAAAATATCATCAGGCCTTGGAGATTTATGTTATGTGCTTCTAGTATAACAGATCTGCCTCTTCCATGCTAATATTATTTAATATACAACTTTGCCTTTTCTTAGCCTGAAGCAGTTATCACTTTCTTTCTTGGTAAACGCCCAGATGAAGTATTCTTTTCATCATGTCCTTTTATGCATTTAATCATTTGTCCTTTCCTGTTTTTTTGTTATAATACTGCAAAGACATAGTACATCTTGTAGCTTAGGATGCAATACCCTTTTCTTTTTGTTTGGTTCTTTTCATTATCTGTGATTGTAATTCAAGGCATTACTTTGCTTTAAGCGGTTCTTTCGATTTGTAATTATTTTCTAAAGTTCTTTCTTTCTCCTTTTTTTCAGTTATTTATTAAAATACTTTGGGACCTTGGTTTCCTGACCTAAATATATTTACTTGTGAAATGAATTGTGGAAGCTAGTTGTCTAGGACAAGAATTGTCTAATCCTAGAGCTACAACCTAGCTTTTAAAACATTAGATAGAAATGTTCAATTATGTCAAGTCAACCAAGTCAACAAAAAACAAAAAAATACAACAAAAAAAGATGTGGTTTCTGAAGACTCAAAATATTTGTTAAATTAGGTGATCGTTTTTGGTTTATTTTTGTAATGTTTAAAATGATCTTTGAAATTAACTCTTTAGAGAGCAGTTATTTGCTAACTGCCCAATTCATTTATTTTTTCCTTTTCCTTACCATGTCTCAAAAACATAGTGATGGCAGAAGTCTTGATTCTTTAATCGAGTGAGGAAGTTTTCAGGGCACTATTACTTTTATTACATATTAAAATAAGCTTCTAGTTGTAATTCTTGCATGGTTAATTGTGCATGAAACACTCTGAATGCCTAGGGCCACAACCTGACTTGCAGCATGATACATTTTCCCTGTTGTTTTAATGCTTCTTCATGCCTTTTGAGTGACTGGTTAACACATTTGCATGAACTGCATGTAATTGCACATCTCCTAACTCCACTCTTACAGATTAATTGATTCCTTACAGATTTCTGTATATCCTCACAGTTGGTGTAAAACCATGACCTTGTTACAATGCTGAACAACACACTGTGGGCACATCAATGATGTGTGCTGCTTTGGCTTAAAACCCTAGGCCAAGGTTAGTATAATATTCATATGGGATCAGAGATCTCTTGAAGAGATTTTAATTTAAACAAATGAGAAACTATGGTGTGTACAGTATATTCATTTTATATATATATACACCATAAATATACAGTATATGTATATATAATTTGAACAACACATAATAAACATACAGTACACAACTGTTCAGTTCCTTCCAATGATGTCCAATTTTGTGAAATTACAAAATGATACATAAAATGTATATTGTTTTTCAAAAGATGAATGCTCACTAACTTTTAAGGGTAAGAAAAGAAAGAAAAAAATATTGATTGCATAAATATTCAGAACAATGAACTTTGGCAGCAATTACAGCTGCAGATGTTAGAGACTTTTTTGGGTAAGTCTCTAACAACTTTCCACACAGGCCTGGTGCAAATTTTACCCTTTCTTCTTGGCAGATTTGCTTAAACTCTCTTGGGCTGCTTGGGGATCACTTAGGTGCAGTGGTTTTCAAGATTTTACACATATTCTTAAATTGGATTCATGTCAAGACACAAGAACTCAAGGACATTTACTTTTTTCTAAAGTCACTCTTAGCTCTGTAGCTCTGGCCTTGTGCTTTACGTCATTCTCCTGTTGCAAAGTGAATTTTTATCCCAAAGCTAGGTCTTTAGCAGACTGAAACACATTTCCCTCTTAAATTTACCTATACTTTTCTCCTCAGTCTCGACAAGCTTCTCAGGACCCATCAGCGAATAGCAGTACCATAACATAATTGCTCCTACCAACATCTTAATCATGTGAACAATCATTATCGCACATGGCCAGAGGCCACTTATAGTAGCTAAGTGTGTGGCTCATTAAGATAATTAATTTAGATTAATTTAGGTTTGCCACAGCATAGGGTTTGAATACTTATGAAATCACATCTTTTACATTTTTCTTTCATGATATCGATTTACTTTTTTCTTTTTTTGCTTTGAATGACTGCAGCAGCTTGTGCATACAGTATAACCAATATTAGTTGCTACTTCAAAGAATCATGATTGCTTTAAAACAAGAGTACAAAAACTGTGCAAGAGTTTGAAAACCTTTACAAGGTATTACATGGTACTGTGCTTTTTTATCATTATTGTATTATATCATATTAATATTATTGATTTTGTCAGCTGTAATAGCCACAGAACATGTTTTTCTCTTAAGAGCTGCTATATGTCTGACTTGAAGAAAGTGTTTTACTGACTTGGAAAGCCTGAGCTCTAGGAATAGTGGCTCTGTAAGTGAACTACAGTAGTTATCAAAGGTAACATCCATTGTGGCACCCGTGTCAATTTTTTACCATTCAGCAAAATGTATTTCGGTAGCTCAGCAAATGCAATCTTTCATGTTCTGAACGGATCTCTTTTCTTTGCAAATTGAGGAAATGCAGAAATCCTATATTTTCCCACCTGAAAAATCTCAGGTGTCCAACCACTACATCACAGTGTGTCAATATTAGATACATGCATGATATACTGCATGGTCAATAATGACTGACAGTGTGACTGTGTGCTTTCTTTCTTTCTTGTACAGTTCATTTCTGAGTCATAAACAGGATAAAATTATAAAGACAGAAAAAAAGATTCTTTGCTATAATTTGTACAAGAGGAAAACGACTTTACTATACTGCTTTATTATAATTAAAAACTAACCAAATTATAATACACTATTACAGTATGGATACATAATTTATAAAAATGTGTCCCTGAGACCAGGCCTTCTACAGTCAGAGCTTCCACTGCTCATGCCCTAAAACTGGACCAATTGCAATGCAAACAAACTGAGACACAGTATAACAAGTTAATGCAGGTTTCAGTGCTGAACAAGAGCCTTCACATGACAGTCTACTCTAAAAATAATGCTTAACTAAGAGAACTACTTCTACAAAACAGATAATAAATCCCGGTGATACCAAGGGCCCAGGAGCAGAATCTATTAAATTACCCAATTAAAAACTGATTGGTAAACTCAGTAAACTCAGCAGCTATGTGTAACCCAGATTGTTCATTGTTCTGAATATTTATGCAATCAATAAATATTTTCTTTCTTTTGAGTTTTTGTTGATATTTACTGTAACATTTCTTACCCTTAAAAGTTAGTGTGAGCATTCATCTTTTGAAAAACAATATACATTTTATGTATCATTTTGTAATTTCACAAAATTGGACATCATTGGAAAGAACTGAACAGTTGTGTACTGTATGTTTATTATGTGTTGTTCAAATTATATATACATATATATATTTATAGTATATATATATATAAAATGAATATACTGTACACACCATAGTTTCTCATTTGTTTAAATTAAAATCTCTTCAAGAGATCTCTGATCCCATATGAATATTATACTAACCTTGGCCTAGGGTTTTTTTTTTAAGCCAAAGCAGCACACATCATTGATGTGCCCTCTATAACCTTAACAATGTTTGCTAATCCACTGAATTTGATATGATACTATCTGCATTTGTTTTCAACATTTCTAATATACATTAAAAATACTAATGATCCTAATACAGATGCTTGCAGTACTCCAATAATTAGTTTACCCCAAATTAGACCATTATACTATATTTATATTACCCTATTCTTATTCATTTGCATGCACAACACATTCAAATTACTCTTTGATGATGAAGTACTGTATATCAGCAACATTCTAAAAATGTAAATAAACAGTTCGCATTTGCTGTTTGTGACTTGTTTAAAAACCTCTAACAGGTTAGTAAAAGGCCTACCTAAAACCAAGTTGACTATCCCTTCCATACAGATAATCCTTCAGTTATTTCTGAAAATAAATTGTTTTCATACTTTAATGGTGTCTTTCTAGGTCTGAAATTTTACCAGATTTAGCATTTTTTTAAAAAGCAGAGAAAGTGCAGGTGAGTGAATCTGAAAAATGTTAATACATTTGTGGGCTGTGTGAATAATAGAAGCACTAAGATTAATTTAAGTATGTGGACAATTATAGTACAGTCAGTTTCTGACACAAATTTTCACTGACTGTTCATGGACTACTATTGCAAAGCACAGCCATGTTTCATTTAATGTGTAAAATGAAATCACATAAAAACCAAAGGGGTAGGCATAAATTGGTGAGTAAAATTTATTTTAGAATTGGCCTGGTTTGTAAATATTTACCACAAATCAGTCGAAGCCTCAATGAGATCCTGATTCCCATTCATCTTAAAATATTGTCCCTTTAAAGGTTTTTAAAGACTGCAGATATTTCCCTCTTGGAATGAAAATGCAGTAATAGCTCTGTTGTCAATAGAGTGATTAATGAAAAAAAAAGTTAAACAATTTAATCTCTCTCATTGAGTTAGATCTAACCTTAGCCATGACTAACCTTAGCCAATTGTGACTATGGTACAGTATGTTAAAAAAATTCAGTGGGAGTATGAATCCTGTATATTCATGATAACTTTCAGATCATAATTTCATTCCAAATAACTATACTCTGGATAGATTTTATCATCAAAGAGATACTTAGACAGGCTGAATACTAGTAGGCTGAATAAATGATTTTTTTCATATTACTTCCCCATCTTTACTTTAACTGGCAAGGACACTGAGAAAGATCTACAAGTAATTCAATTACTTTGAATTTGAAAATTCAGAAGGCTTGTAAGGCTGTTGTGTAGCATTTATTTTTACTTCAAATCAATAACTGAAAGTTTAAAACGCATAAAATGTACTGTAACATAACACACATACTGTAGATGGTTTTAGACCTCATATGGTATATATAGCACAAAAATACAACAAACCTGTATGAAACATGCAGTGAAAATGCACATTAGAACTGACAAAAGGCATTATTTGTTTGTTTTTTTCAAAATTCTCAAGAGTCTCATTATGGAAAACCAGGGTATCTCAGCTAATAAATATTTCAAACTTACGAATTAACACAGGGTTATGTGTCTGTATACTGTATATTGACTTAAGTAAGAAACTACTTTATTTTAAAAAATAGAGAAATATGGGCCTATAACGTGTTTTTTTTCAAATACCTTTCATTCAATATTATTTTATTCTTCACCTTAAGTCATTTATTATTCTAGTGTGCTTTTCTGACATGTGCTGAGATTAAACATTTTCCCAAAGCTAAATAATTAAATAAGCTGTTAGAAGGGATAGCAGAAAATACTTTCCACACACCTATTGGCTTTAAATATGGACAGATTTTTTTTTTAAAGAATGTCTCAATCTAAATTGGGTGAAAAAATTACACCTTTTCTTAGGACTGCTATTTTCCACCCTAAAAATGCCTTCTCTAGATGGAGAGACATACCGATAGCACAATATGGTTTAAGTGTCTGCATTTATCAAGATTTCAGAAGAAGATTATTAACAGCTTATGAAAGTCTGTTTCCCTATAATATACAGTTTGTACGTGGCATTTCTTCTTGAATTAGATGTTTAAACCAAATATGTTGTTTGTCAGAGTACTGCTACTTGACATCCTATACAAAAAAGCAAATGATGCCTACAAATGTATCTTTTGTAATATATTCTCAACATACTTAGTTTAGTGTTGAAGAATTGTAGCTTGCATGTATGTAAAATCAATATCTAATATGAACCTTCTACAGTAGTTTCATGCACTGAAAGTCTTAATATGCATGTGGCCACATGGAGGAGCTAGAACGTTCCTTTCTATTACTCAATACAGTTCAGACCCACTATACCATAATATCAAGCCAATGAATAAAGTATTTCCAAGGTGATGAATATACATTTTATATTAATATGACTAATTGTAAAAAGGAAGGGATAATAAAAGAACAAAAGGTCTGATAGCAGGTCCGTGTTTTTTTCTGATATGAACTATGTCCTGCTTGTGAAAAATGCCTCGTATGGACTAAGACAATCCTCCAAATAAATCACTAAAAGGCAGCCACTATGAGGAATACTGTATTGCAGATGTAACATATTAAGAAAAGCCAGTGTGAGTGAGCAAAGGAACAACAGAGCAAGAACATGCTGAACAAGCTGAAGATGTTCAATTCAGTATGATTAAGGCCTGCAAGCACAGCCAGTCTGGTCTTGTCTGGAACCTACTAATCACAGCATCTTTGTGAGGCAGCAGAAGTTTTAATTTCACATTTTCCCAGATGACAAAATGAACTATTCAATATATTAAATCTAATTTCATTGTGATATATAAACCAAGCAAAGACATTCATTATAATCAAATGTTTAAAACACAAAAATCAGTAAAATATTTTGCATTTAACCCTTTAAGTCAGTTTTTAAAGTAAAGTTTTATTTGAACCTGCTTAATTGGACTCTATATTGTAGAAATAATTAATCCATGGTAGGAAGGTACCCTGTTTCCTTCCTTTCTTATAATAGACTTGTGTTATCTTTGTGCTTTTGGGTATTTTTGGTTTTATCTTTGTGCTATTTTCTTTATACAGTAGAATAACATGGAGAAATATGAGGTTTTAATCTGTTAATGGTAACTTTATCTACACTTTCAAATCTGGCTTCACTTTCAAATAGCGCTATTGACAATAAACCTGGACTTAAAAGATTTTAATACCTTCCATATTAGATATCTGAGACAAAGCAGTAACCAATTCCCCTCTGGATGTTATCGACAGCAAGAAATGTTTTGGTGGCTAAGAAGTGTCTGCTAAACATTCAATACAATAAGAAGTCATTATTTCAAAAAGTAAATGTATACTGAAACAGGAAGAGATTATTCATTATTATTATGAGCTGTAGGAGAAAGAGATTAATGTACTGTAATCAGTCTTTGTCTGTTTTATGCTGTAGGTGTACAATCAAATTCACATCAACTGACGAATTGCCGGTGTCTGTCAATAAGTGTTTTTTAGTTACTATATAGACTTGTCTCCTACTTTGAACATATAAACTGGCTTTAGCAGAAATCTTTGTAACAACATGTTTATAAAATACTTTGAAATGAAGCTACATGCAAATTATGGCTGTAAATTCTAGATGTAAAGTATTTAACAGGTTGTTTAATGTCCAGTTATGAGAAGTATTCTTATCTTTCTTATTTTTTTTTAATCTAATACACGGTGGCTCCAGCTTATAGCAATAATATTAGATGACATTTTAAGTGTGTATACATTTTAGTGTTTATATTTATTTTTCCTAGTCCATGTGTCAGAGGAGACTGTAACATTAGTGCTGCCTGTGTCTCTAAACCTGTCAGAGACATCAGTCATTAATTTGATTGATTGTTCCAAGGGTACCTGTAAGGCCACTGTATGGTGGTTGGTTCTGTCAAGAGAACTGTGTCAAAACACCATTGTGAGTTTAATCTTAGAGTAACCCTTAGTAACAGTAAACTTTTACCACTTTTGTAAATCCACAGGAATCATTTCATTTAACTGCCTGGAAGAGATCTAGCTACTAACAACCTACTATCAAGCCAAATGAAATACAGTATACTGTATGAGCTGAATGGCCTCTTTTCTTCGTAGGGTTTAGACCATATGTTCAAAACAGAACGGAAAATTAAAAATCCTACTAAAATTAATTTCATATACATTTACACAGTGGTAACTGAACATTTAATTATCATATTATAAGTGAAATGGGTTTTTAACTTATTTAACCTGATGTTACACTGGCTGTAAGAAATACACGTGCTCATGTTCTTGCAAAAACGCCTTCACTAATGTGAAGGTTTGGAAAAATGAGATGGATGTCTCACAGTCTCCACACCACAGCTAAGCTCTATTAATTCTGCAATCATGACCATCAAAATTCTCCAAATAATTCAAGTCCTGGTGGAGTGAGTCAAACCCGAACAATTGCTGTCTGTCTCAGCAGGTGCAGTGGGGTTTGAAGAGGTGAATCAGCCCCTAGCTGGTCCTCCATCCCCGGTCCTTTAGCACACCACGGGTCCCCTGCCACGACTCAAACACACTGTGCAGCTGGGGGGAAATCTCACCTGCTGGATATACTTCATTCAGGAAGAAACTAGAATTCCTCACTATTCAGATTCAGAGCATTTTCAGAAACGAAACATAAAGAAGATGGGCTTGGCAGATACCACTTTCACATGTCATCAGAAATAGTAAAATCTGAAATGAAATAAAACTGAAAATAATAAAATAGATGAATGCATTTTGGATTATGCAATGCAGCGTATATACTGCAAAAACACAAAATCTATGTTCTTATTTTTTCTTAAAATAGTGATGATGAGTTTTAACAAGAGCCATCAGAACAATAAGGCATTGTTTCTCTCGGTTTGTGGGCAGGAAAATACTTTATTTGTAGCTATAAGATACAGAACAGCAGAGTTTGACATTTTATACTGTATAATGATACAAAAATGAGTATTTTATCTGTCAGTAATTAGGGACTGTGAAACCAAGGTGTGCAAGATAATTCCTATGCAATTCCTATGTAAGAAAACATTACTAATGTTTTATGAAAAGGAAGAAGACAAAAGAAACATTGTCTGAAGATATTATATACAGTATTATATTAATACAGTATGTTAATAAAATACATTAGCAAACTATCTAATTACACTTCTCTAAAACTCCATTTCATTCCTTTAAAGGATGCTTTCCCAGAATTGTAAACTCTTAGCATTTAGGTATCAGTGATTGTGGTACACCTCTAGTTGTCAAGCCAAATCGTCAGGGCGAGAAAGGTGCATTACCAGGGAAAGTTGGGTTGGATGATTAGGACAGGTGTGGGCGTTTGTGACAATCAGTGTGCATGTAAATGCTGTGTCTTTTACGAGAGTGTGTAATTAAAATGTAATTGTTTGTGTGATTCAGTGCGTGTGGGAATGTGTTCTGAAGCCGTGGGAGGCGTGACAGTACCCCCCTTCCTCGTGGCAGCTCCTGATGCCACAACCGGATGATTAGGGAAATTGCAGCGAAATTCGCAGATGAGACTGGAATCCAGAATGTCTTTTTTGGGGACCCGTACATTCTTCAGGACCGTGTCCCTGCCAGTGCACCAGAAATTCTACCCCTACCCCTATACCACTGAGCATCCAGGATTTTATTCATGGTGAAAGCTGGAGCATCATCCAGAATATTAGGAGCAGGGGGACGAGGTTGAGGTCTGAAGAGGGTAGAACGGTGAAAGGGCTTGAGGAGGGAGACATGGAAGGGGTGGATCTTGAGGATAGGTGGGAGTGCAAGGTGATAGGAAACCAGGGTAATCTTGGCGAGCACACGGAAAGGTCCCATAAACTGTGGACCCAGTTTATGCGAGGGTTGGTGGATAGATAGGTTCCTTGTGGACAGCCTGACAAATTATCTACGTCTGAGCCTAGGGAATGGGTGGCGGTGATGATGGGTGGCTTTCTTCTGGCACTGGGTAGTCTTCTGGAGGGCACATCTGTCAGTCTTCCACAGTTTCGGTAGGGAAGAGATGTATTGACGCACTGATGGAACTTCAGTATCTGGGGAGGTATTCGGGAGAAGTGATGATTGATATCCAAGAACACAACAGAAAGGGGACATGCCTGTGGAAAAGGTGCAAAGGGAATTATGGGCATATTAGGCCCATGGCAGGAGAGAAACCCAGTCGTCGTGGGTTGAGGAAATGTAGGCCTTTACAAAGGTAAGGAGGTCATGGTTAACTCTCTCTGTCTGGCCATTAGCCTCAGTGTGGTAACCAGCTGTGAGTGAGGTGGAAGCTCCCAAGGCCTTGCAAAATGCCTTTCAAAACCTGGATATGAACTGTGGACCCCTGTCAGAAACCACATCCTTCGGAAAGGGAAAGGGCATCAGCCTTGAGGTTCTTGGATCCGGGCGAGTAGGTAATGCAAAAACAGAATCTAGAATCTAGAAAAGAAAAGGGACCAGCGGGCCTGTTGAGAGTTTAGACGTTTTGCAGATTGGATATAAGCCAAGTTCCTAGTTTATTTCAGCAAGTGATAGTTTTCTAGAAAAAAACGTACATGGATGGAGTGCTCCCTTATCCCCAAGACGTTGTGACAGTAAGGCGCCTACACTGTGACGCTGTGGTGTAGAGGGAATGATGAGAACAGGTGTTTAAGACAAGAGAAGGCCTTGTCGGCCTCAGGAGTCCATTTGCCCTGTCTGGGGCCTTTGCGAGTCAGGGCGGTGATGGGTACTACAACTAAGCTGAAATTTCTAATAAAGCGGCAATAGAAGTTAGCAAAGCCTAGAAAGTGTTGTATTTGCTTCAGGTTTCTAGTAGTTGGCTAATTCCTGATAGCTGCGGTCTTTGAAGGGTCCATTTCCCCACCGAGGGTTGACAAGATATATCCCAGGAAATGAATCCTAGAAATGTGAAATGTGAAAGATACATTTTTATAGTTTTGCATAAAGTTTAATTTATATAAGGCGAGACAGGACCTTCCTGACGTGAATGACTTGTTCAAATATCAAGATGTCATTGAGGTACACTAAAACATACTTCTGCAGAATCTCTCTGAATATGTCATTCATTAAATTTTTAGAAGACAGCCGGAGTATTGACTAGGCCAAAGAGCATCACTTGGTATTCATATTGCTCATGTGTGGTGATAACAGCCATCTTCCACTCATTCCCCTTCCATATCCGAATTACATTATAAGCGCCACGGAGGTCAAGCTTAGTAAAAATGGTAGTGCCTCTCACAGATTCTAAAGCCACTGGGATAAGTGGCAGGGGATAGCGATGCAGGGTCTCAGGGACCCATCCTTCTTCTCAACAAAGAAGAACCCCGCACAGGCGGCAGAGGTGGAAGGGCGAATGAAGCCCAACTTCAGAGACTCCTAAATTAATTGCTCAAGGCCTTAGATTCTGCTGCGGAGAGAGAGGATAGATGCGCTCTCCAGGCAACAAGTCAATGGGACAGTCGTAAGGATGGTGAGGGGGCAGGGACAGAACATTTTGTTTACTGAATGCCAGCTGAAGGTCTGTGTATGGTGCCGGAATCTCGTTGGCAGGCGGCAACATTGAGTGAAGCAGTGAGGACCCCAGGACAAGGGTTCACTGTGAGACCAAGAGAAATGTGGATTATGTTTTTGCAACCAGGATTAACCCAACAGAAGGAGGTGAGAAGGAGATTTGAGACTCGAATGGACTAGTGATGTGTAGTGCCCACTTATAGGGAGAGAGGGATAGTCTGCCAACTGATAAAACCGGGAGCCATTGATGAGCTGTCCAAAGAGTGGTGACAGGGGCTCCAAGGGAATATTCTGGGTCTCAGTGAGGTCGGAGTCGATGAAGTTTCCTGCTGTACCTGAATCAACAAAAGTTGTGAGTACATGACCCTTGTTCCAGGAGAAAGAGTCCAGATGTTGGGAGGGAATGAGAAATTGTACTAATTGTGTTGGAGAAGGGTGGAGTAGCTCTAGGCGGTCTGGCTGGACAAATTTGGCTGAGGATAAAGAATGTAGTACCCTAATGAAGTACATGGTTTGGAATGTATTTCCAAACCATGTATTTCTAACAAATCCTTGAGAAAAGGTAGTACCCTATGCAGAGCTTTTCGTAAGGTTGTCAAGCCAAATTGTCAGGACGAGAATCAGGGTCGGTAAACAAGGGTAGGTCAAGTATCCAAATGTCAGGAAAGAATATTGCTAAGTGTGAAAAGAAGAGTGAGCTCTAATGGATGTATCTCAATCACTGAGCGGGGAGATGAGTGAGAGAGGGAAATGGGAAAGGTGCATTACCAGGGAAAGTGGGGTTGGATAATTAGGACAGGTGTGGGCGTTTGTGATAATCAGTGTGCATGTGAATGCTGTGTCTTTCACAAGAGTGCGTGGAATGTAATTGTCTGTGTGATTCGGTGCGCGTGGGAATGTGTGCTGAAGCCATGGGAGGCGTGACAGTATTCTTCTTTTCCTGTGTTGTGGAAAATGAAAAAAAATTATTAATATTCCACCCAGCTTGAACTTCTAATTGCTGTGCTTAATTCAGTAGACAGTAAGACAGCATACTAGTATTTTTAAATTATCATTAACGGTTCTGTATAAGTCTTCAGTGAAATATTGTTAAGACAAATATAAAAAATGATGACAATTGCATTAAAAATATTACTTGTTGTTTTTCAGGACTAGAAGTGAATTTTGTATAAATCTTTGTTTCCAGAAAACCTATGATTTAGTAATTATATTCATATCGTTAATAAACTAGGACAAGTCTTAAATCAAGTACCACACACAGTATAATAACTCTGAAAGCATAATGGAGAAGGTATTGTTTCAGTAGTTTTTTTTACAAACCTTGAATACTTTACATCATAACATGAATGATAACTGAGGTCCTACTTAGCATTTATCATTTGATCCATATCTGAGATATGAATCTTTAGATTTTAGACTGTGAATAATCTAAAGCACTGCCATTTATTCTTAGTGACTAAATCCACCAAAAGGAAAGGTTGTATTTCTTTCACCCCTAAGCACAAAGTAAATGTTGGAAGGTTAGTTACATTGAATAAAGCAACCTCAAAAACAAATTATGTGCTGCTCAGCATATAATGCATTATTGTGAAACTGTCACTTCCATGTTATTGAAGCACCTGTACCATACTTGTGGCTTCAGGATAATAAATAAGATTACCTGCCCTTTATAATATCTTGATTGTCTGGTCCAAATATTTTAATACAGCAGCATTTAAATCATATTATTACATGCTAGGCTATTATGGATTTGTGCATATTACATTTTGCAATACCCTCTTCCACATTTTAATGAAAGCAACATTTTTAAAATAAACAGCTGTAAGTTGGAGATAACATGTGAAGCACAAGATGAAGCTGAAATAGGCACAGTAGTATCTACAGTAGCCTGGCCTTGAGTGGCAGATAGGGTCTAATGCAGCTGTATTTGCAGAGGGCTGGTATATTGTGTAATATGTCTAGACATGCTGTGTTCAAAGCCCACTATCAAGGGTACTACTGTGGTTCTTTTTGTATTCTGCACAGATGCATATTAGTAACTTGTTATAAGCCAGGATGTATGATAAGCACTTCAAAATCTGATAGACAATGCCAGGATATCCATATGTATGAAGGCTGTATAACACCTTTGTATTTGATGAAGATTAATAATAATAAAAACTGGGCCTAGTCTTGCAAAATTTCAATACTGCATCCCATAGAACTATGTCACTTAGAAGAGTAGTATTCTATACAGTATTCTTCACAAGTGAAAAACCAAGGGCAATCAATTGATCAGTATGTAACTCAATTGAAGAAAAAGATTGCATCACATGAGTTTAGTAATCTCCAAGAGACCGCATTGTATGTAAGCAAGAATCTGGAGAGAAAGATAGCTTAGAAATCTTGACCTTACTGTGCTGAAGGCAGTGAAAGCAATTGAGTAAGTTAAGGGCAAGAAAACCACCGAACTGAAACAACAAGCTATTGAGTGTGGTCAGTGTGAAAATGAACATGCTGTTCAATAAATAACTGGAAGTTTCTTTTTTTAAGTGCTTGGACCGGAAAAAAAGATCACGGTTAGATAGCAAAGCTTAATATCAAAGGAGACACAGGCATAATTAAACTACTGGAGCACAAGCCAAAGTACTGCTGGAGCAGACTTAAATAAATGAACAGTGGAATATATACACAAAGGTACTGTCAAAGTAGTTTAATTCATAGTAGGTAATGTAAATACTCATGTTAAGATAAACAGCCTCTTAGGAAGTTAATGAAGAGAGTGAAATACTGTACAACAATGAAGCAAGACACTAGCACTGTTCTAAGATAATGTCTGTGGTATAGGATCCTTACTGAAAAATCAAGGAATTAAACTAAACTAAAAATCCTCTCATTGTACATTTTTATAGGAAAACATCATTATCTGTAAGGGAGGTAAACACAGGAAATTAAAAGAATGGCTAAATTAGGCATGGTTGAAAAAGAAAATGAACCACCAAGTTGATCAGACCTTGTCTTGTGGGATTCTATTCTATTTCCCTCTTACAGTCCGCACATGAATGTGCCTATTCATGGGTCTTTGAGCCCTTGATGCCACATATTATCCCATCTCATTCTATTCATGCTCAATAGGGTTCAAGCTTGGTGAGTTAGGTATCCAAATCACAGCTGTCACATTCTCATTTTGCCAGAAAACTGTTACACAAGCGACATGGAGACACGAGCGACATTCTGTCCTAATGGAATGTTTTTCACGTCACGGTTATTCTCCACGAAGTAGAGCAAATGAGTTCCCAAGATGCAATCAATCAAGTGCAGTCAGGTTGCCATAAATCACTACAGGACACCTGTCCAGACCATCACAACGTGACCTCATCACAATTGGTCTGTTGTGTACATGAGTGTATCATTCTGCATATTTACACTGTACTTGCTTACTTTCATCAGTTCATAAATTCATTGATTCATTGATAAAGAGGACATAGGGGATACTTCTGACAAGCCAGCCTTAGGTGAGTTAGTTCAGCCTCCAGCATAGTAATTGCACAAAGTTATTATTCTGTTGATAAACAGGCCAGATTGGTCCCTTAATTAGATTTTATATCTTAATATTCACTAGACTTGATGTTCAACTGGAGAGCTCACTTTAGTACTTGTGTTCAATCAACTGTCTCACTCACAAGGTGAGCTGGTTGTTTATGCAACAGTAAAACAAAATACACGAGAGGCATTATGGTCAGACCTGAATGATCAATTAATCAACATGAATCCAAAAATATGTAATCAATATCAAAATATGTATAAAGTAATTTGTATTTCTATAAAAAACATATGTACATACTGTACATACAGCAATACATTTCTTTTAAAGATAATATTTTGACCATAACAAGTCAATGAATCTTGCAGTATACTTTTCAGATGATTTTGTGACACATTGATGCACCAGTTACCTGTGCATCCATAGTGCTGACTGCCATGGCACAGGAGTAGTCAGAGAAGAAGACGGAGAGTTTACAGTAGGTGCTTATGTAGGATCTAACTGTCCCTGTTTACTTCACTATATAGAGAGAGGCAAAGAGTGACAAGCACTTTCAACACGCAGCTTCCTACTTGAACTTCTATATGTTATATTTGCAAAGAACATCACTGTAAATACTGTAATTTAGAGAGTTATATACTCTACTAAACTATTGAAATTAATACTTTTAAGTTCCAGTTTGGTCTTAGAGGATATTTTACATTCATTAAGATCTAAACAATACCATTGATTGAAATGATTTTATGTCATCTGTATTATATTCTAGTAAGCTAAAAATCTTCTCCTTCCCCGAGCTCTTTTACACTATTTTTTCTGCTATTACGGGTGCTTGGGAGCTACAGTATCTACTAAAGTAAAGGCACATTTAATACATCTTGTTAATACTGAATGTCTGTTGCAGTGGCAGTTTTTACTCCATTTTCCCAATATTCAGTTGTACCTAATTGCCTCTGTCAAACCCAGCACCTTTTTAATTAGCCTACTATTCCCTAAGTGCACTGGGAGCTCAAGCTATCTCCAGCTAATTTTGCAGTGGCTGGTGAAAAATGTGTCTTTTGTCGTTATTAAATAGGTTGAATTATCTGTTCAGGTATTTTAAGATAATTACTTACATCACTTATGATGCCTCACCACGGGTCATTAAAGAAAGGTTTTTAAAAAATACAGTCTGCTGAAGCATGTCTGCATTCCAAAAGCAGAAAGAATGTGTGTTTCGACATAAACTAGCAAAGCGGCATGGCCATACTGTATATCAAGTCAGCAGAAAAGGAAAAGGGGCTAGCAAGTGTGCTATCATTAATTTCTTATGAACTCAGAAACTATATTCATTTTCAAAGAAAGAAAACAGTCATATCTGGAAGATTTTCAAAAATTGTTTGAGGATATTGCTCCATTGGAAAAGTACATTTTCTTCAGCTGATTACGCTTTGATTTTTCTGCTCTGAATCCTCCTACCAGATGTTTGCCACTGCGGAGAGCAGCCTGAAGCTTCTCCTCGAACAGCTGGAATTAGCACAGCTTGATGCCATGAGCTCAGCTTGCTTAGGTTTTCTGCTTCCCTTTTGAGTGAGTTAACTGACGCCATCACTGAAGTGGAAAACACCTTTGAATTGATCACTCAGTCTTGTTGAAAACTGAGCTCATGTGGGCAGTTCTGAGTCTGTCTTGAAGGAGGAAGCAGTCCAGCTCCCACTAAGTCCTTTCATGGAACTAACTGGACCTTGGGCATGACATAGGTGTCCTACCATGTGTGCATTGTCCATAAATTCCCTTTTTCCTACTTCTGATCTTCTGTTTGTCCTCAGATGTTTGTAGCTTGTTTTTTTTTCTTTTGTAATGTCTTGGTCACATTTATGGCCTATCTTGCTTTTGTTGCGGGGTTTATTTTTTCTAAGCAAAATAGTCTTGCTTTCAGTTAGTGGGCAGGTGTGTAAAAATCTATATTCTGTTATACATAAATGAACCTGCATCCAACTCTAGATACAGTACTTTTGGTAGGTTGGGGAGATATGTTTAACAGATAAATTCAATACAGGTCTATTATTCAAACTTTGAATGATAATTATATTTTAGCTATTCATTTTAAAACTTAGATTTAATGTATACAATAATCTATGAATTCTTCAATAAAACTTCAGAATTCAGGAAGTTTTAATTTGTGTTGACAATGTTGTGTCAAACTGAAAGTCTTGATATCAGGCCTTTTGCAGGAAAACTGAACACAGAAATGTATGGGGATTTTGTTTTTGCTTTGTTCAATGCAATAATCTTGGTTTGAATTGTGCAGTAAAAACTGTTAAACACGCCGAGTATACTAAGCTTTAACATTTCTAAAATTAAACAAATAATAATGCTGTTTTGCTTTACATACTGTATGCCTGATTTTTTAAAGCTATTGTATATAGTAATTTTCCTTACATGTAATAAACAGTTTTTCTTTTATAATTTAAACATACTTTATATAATTTTAAGTATTCCATCTGTCATATTAATGTCACATTCAGTTGTTTTTTTACAGATGAACCATTGTGAGAAGGTCATCAAAAATCATTGTATTTATGTTTATTTAACATAAATAAATAAGCATACAACTTGACAACATCTTTATTATTTATACATGAGTATTTGCATTGTTTCCATGTGTTTCTTCCATACTTTCGCCATTTTGCCCTTCATTTACTACTGAAATTTTTTGAAGCAGTTGTCTCTGGTGTACATAAATCTGCTTATTTCAGGCTACTTGAAGGAGACAAGGGTTACCTGACGTACGGTAACTGGCCACGCTGTAGTGATTATAATTAGACCGCCATGAAAGGCACAAACCTACTGTAAAAGAGCAAAGTAACCTTCTTCAGGCTGTTTTGAAGATTCAATTGCAATTGTTTTCTTCATCAATGTTATCAAGGTTGTTAAACCTTTGTTTTTGCAAAAAATAAATACAAAGAGTTCACATTTATAATAAAGTGTATAAACTTATGTAATTAAAAGTTTCTGGTGCTACATAACTCACAACACACATCCATTAAGTAGAAAAACCAATTAACAATTCGGCCCTTTTTGTGTCCAATTTATAAAAATCTTTCTTCACATTACCGATCTCAGCTTTAATAATGCCTAAACCAGAGAGTATGAGAGAGGCTGGCTATGGACTTGAGTCTTATGGTTAAGGGTGTAGCAGAAACGGAAAGACTCTAAGTGGCAATGAAGGGTTTTTGTTCCAAGGAAGGGATTTAAAAACTAACTTCTATCAGTACATTTGCAGTGGGTATGCACACTAGCAAGGAAGATAATATAGTAATACATCAGAATCAGAAGAAATCAGAATCATTTACATGAGATTTGTGATAGGTACTGGAAAGGAAATATTAATCGTCACCTAGTCCCAAAATAGGGAAAATATGTCACACTGAGTGTAGCAAGATATTAGACATCATGCAAGGCAGACCATTCTGGCAGCTTTGACATTAGTGGAGACAACTCAGCTCTCTACATCTTCAGTGATCATCTTCATAGTGAAAGGAAATCCATGGTGGTCAGGTGACATTGTTTAAAACTGTTTGAAATTGTAAAGATGATATAATAAAGCAGTCTAAAAATGTGCTGATGTCTGTTTTGTTTTAAACATTTATTTTAAGACTTGCCAAATTGTTTTACAAATATAATTTGCAGGGATGCATGACATTAGCAGCAGATAATATTTCAACTATTTTATTTCACAGCTCACTAATTGAAGAAAAATAAACTCAGAGATATTCCAAGTATTGCCATGTTTTCATGGCTGACCCATAGCAGAGACTAATCTGTGTGACTACATTAACCTGTGACACTTTTCACACTCCCAAAGCTGAACAAGCTCATGAACATCTTTACAGTAAATTCAGGTTTTTGTTATGGAAATAGAAATGTATTTTAACTTTCTTACTTGTAGATTATATCCCCCCTCTTTCTCTGTGGTTAGATTTTTGGCTACACATCCAATTCTTACAGGTTTAATCCCAAATGTCCATTATGCGTTGTCATTCCACATGCAAGTGGCCACAAACAAAATTTTTCCCAGTGACAAATTGAATCTCAGTTCTACCTGGAAAAGCTGAGCTTTTGCTGCTAGAACTGGAATACAGGTCTTCTAACTTGTTAGAAGGCAACTAAACTCCATGACTTTGTGCAAGAAATGTGCCCAATAATTGAAGATGTGTTTCTAAAATTCAGGACTTTTCCTGCCTTTTGTCAATTATACAATAGTTTATGCTTTTCTGTTTTCACTGTAATCATTGGCCAATTAAATACAGTACAAAGCACTTTTATTAACTTAAACATTCATTTTGTGAGTGTCAGAGAGGAATAATTACTTTATCTTTGAAAAGAGGAATTGCTCAGCCTTGCTCTTTATTTATTTTCTTCTTTATCTGCACCAGACTCTCAAAGTGATTGGACGTCAAACGACTCATTCTACAAGGAACAAAAGATCACAAGATGAAAAAGAATGTCTGTTCTGGGGAACACAGGGAGAGTGTAAGTAGGCTTTCCATTGTTTTCAGGAGCTTTGTCAAGCAGTTCATAATCTGTTTTCAGAAAGAATTTGCCAGTTATCCAAAGTAAAAGTGATTAACTGTGTTAATGAGTTCTTATAGTATAGCATGTTACGGTACAGTATATTAAGCTTAAGTCAGTTTTCCCATACTGTTTTGAAAAGCTTTATAAAACACAGTTTGTGATGTTTTCTATTTAGGAAACTCTATATTTTTGCAATATCTTTATCTATTTGGCTAGAGTTTAGTATTTCCATTGCTAATTTATACACTGAACATTCGATTTTAAGTACTGTGTTTTCTTATTGAGTTTAGGAGTTAAGACAGGTAGTGTACCTTCTTGATGTCAGAATTATTTCTTTTTGAGTGGTGCAGTTTTAATCTGAAGCATGAAATTAAAATTTTATTCAGATGACTCAGAGCAGTTTCATCTCAAATCATGTATGGTCAAAATTGCTTTGAAAAATAAACAGATGAAAGGCACAGGTAAGATGAGCAAGACTGATTGCTGTGCTCCATAAATGTACTGTATACAATATTTTTGCAAGGACCTAAAATCTTTAAAACCAAGTAGTATACTGGTATGGGCTAATGAAAACAGGTCGTTACCATATACTTCACAAAAAACTTGCTGTAATTTGCTGAAATATTATTTAATGAATGCTAAGAGAGATACAACTAACCAGAAATTATATAAATTACCCAATGAAAAATTTTTTTCTAATATATTATGACAGTAATAATATTTCTCTATGTGGGTCATGCAGATATGTTTTCATTTGATATTGAATGAAAGTTACTAAAGAACATTTCCCCATTTTTTCTCCTGGTGAATATTTGATAATCTATAAATTAAATAACATTTAACATTTATAAATAACATTTTAATCTTTGTTGTACTTAAGCATGGGTCTGAAATTCTGAGTTTTCTTTCTTTTGGTTTCAGTCTGCAACTGTGAGGTAAAAAATATTTTTTTCTTAAAGTCCACAATGCATTCTGCTAGAATTTCATTGTTCAATGCAAACTGGCTCCCTCTAGTACTTCATGCAAATTGCTGTACTAGGAAGAGGGAAATGCAATATGCAAACTGCGGGCTAAATACAATAAATCCTATTTCAATACCACATTATGTATTAGTTTGCTTGTCAGGCTTAGTCTGAATCATCCATGACCAACACGTATAATTTCACTCTTAAAGTGTGGTTATTTAAAGACCAGTTAATGAGGATGCAAAGCACTGCAAGAAAAGTCAATGCCTGTTCAAAGAATTTAGAGGATTATAACCAGAAAGCTGTTGACTGTGTTTGATAAAAAGTTAAAATGTAGCTGTATAAGGATAGAAGAAGTACAGTTGTAATCTTCATGCTTTCCTCTATATTTATTTACAACAAACTGTATGAATATTGTAGATTAGAGTCTTTTAGAAATCCCTTTTCTTCTGTAACATATGGTGGAACAAAAATAGAAGGTTTCTGATTATTGATATTTCTGAATATGAATATTTCTAAACATGTAAGAATTATAAAGTGCCAATCTTATTATAAAAAAATGCAAAATAATATTTTAACTTGTATTTGCAGAACAATAAAAATAACTGCGTCAAGCCAAAATAAATGCACAATTGGAGAGTCTTTGATTTTACTTATGACTTATGTTTAATTTCATGATCAAGTTATTATGGTAATAGGTTTAACCCAGAACCTTATAGAAATTTGATGGGATGAAATACACATGCTTAACTTATAATAGCACTGGCTGACTAGCTGTTAAATATGAAGTTTTATCTGGAGATACTAGACAAAATTCTGATTACTTCAAATATATGTTAAATATATGCATATGCTATTTTAAATAGCCTACTCACATGGTTTATTCTCTGAAAAGTACTGTAATAAAAATCTCCAGGCCTCTTCTTGAAGTGCTTTGCATTCTTTAATATGTTTAAAGTAGAAATGTAATAGCTAGATAAATGAGAACTAATGACAAATCCACATGTTTAGCCAAGGTGTTCGCAGTAGAGATATATCATCTGGTGTCACCCTTATATTCCTAAAAGAAATTACTTTTTCATTGCTATATAAATGTTCCTGCAGTACGTAATTTGCACTGCCACAGCATTATGTTAATACAGTATGGTGATTCAACTACAACAGATTAACTGAAATACTCTTTCAGAGTTAGAAAACTACATTAGTCGTAAAATTATAGTAAGAAAAAATACTATAGGCATACAATTGAGTACATGAATTCTGTTCTCACAACCCATCTATCACTGTATTCTGGGTTTTCCAAAGAATTTTAAAGAATATAGCTGATTGCTTTACTTTGTAAAATAGGTTAGTGAAACATAAACCCAGTATTCCATTAAATTTAAAGAGATTTCTGAACATACTTTGTGTAAAGTAAACCGGCAAAGTTTGTTTTTAAATGCATGTAATTTTCTTGGCTCACTGCATAGCTCCTTCATGACTGTAGGTTGTTAAAATTAAAAGTGAAGGAATCCATGCAACACATGTAAAATGTGGACAGAAATAATCATAATCTGAAGAGAACCTATTAATAAAAGCAGACAACTTTTAATGGTTTAAAAAATACAAATATAAAAGTAATTCAGTTCGGTGTTAACATCTGTAATTCGCTTCTCATTCTGTAACCCCTACAAGTTCATATTGCAAAGAAATAGTGGTGGGTTACATTTCTGGCTGTCAAACAGACTCGATTTAAATTTTCTTATTATTATGTGACACAACTTAGTAGAAAAATAAAACAGAAAACGTCTTTCATTTGCTTTTGAAATGATTTACTAAGCCTAATGGCTATTTGATTGAAAAGTACAGAGCATTACCAAACTCTAACGAGGAGGGCTGGAGTGTTACTGTGAAGTTGTTTTCCACTGCCTTTCATTGGAGACCACAGGAGGTGCAGTTAAGACACAAAGGAAGACAGCAGGATAATCAGTTAGTCCTACTTTTCTGTCAACAGCAGCACTGATGTTCTCCCCTTCTAATGATAAAGTTTTCTCAGATTTTGGAACTACAGCTTTGGCTCAAGGCTCTTCTGATCGAACATGCCTTATTAATGTCTGAACTCAATGGACAGCAGATTCTTTTGTTTGAAACGTCAAGAAGATATTTAAGTAATGAATGATAGCAACAGAATTTTGAAATTATGTCTTTGAAATATACTGTATAATGGAATATGCAGTATAGGCGATATAATATAAGCCTGCATAATATTATAAATAGGCAATAGTAACCAATATGGATATTTCTGTATTCAATTCTAAAATTACAAATTTTACTAGGTGAGATAAGACAAATGAGAGAACAAACATATTCTTTATATATATGTGAATTTATTAAATTTCAAAACTGCATCTAAAAAATGTAAGTTAATCTAGCTTTTCTGGTAACTTCATGGCTCCAGTCATGGGTTTGTGAATATTACTGAAAACCAATGTCTGATGTATTATGCTTTGATGCACAAATCCATTGTATATTTGGAATCTGGTGAAAACAATTTTAGTGAATTGCCTACAGTACATACAGTAACTAATGTTAACATGACAGTAGCATGTGCATATACAGTATTCATTATGAAGACTAAGAACTATAACCAACATGCTGAGAAATATCTATCAAAGCTGTCCACATTCTTTTCATTGTCAGCATCAGATGAAATAAAATGTTAATTGCTTGACCATATCTCACTTTTTGTGGATTCAGAATAGGGCTTCATTAATGGATGAACATTAGATAATGATCAATACTAAAGTACTTGCCAGGCTATTTGACTCCCCACTGTATCATTATTTGTTGATTCATTGGCATATGTATCTGAATTATATGAATACACCTGGAATTTACAAAATTTAAAACAAAAGTTCATTTTGTCACCTCTATAAGTTCATATTTTATTTTTTTAAAACAACAGTGGTAGGGTACATTTCTGTCTGTCAAATACAGACTTGATTTAACTTTTCTTGTTATTACAGTACGTGACACATCTCAGTATAAACATGAAACAGAAAACCTCTACTATTTGCCTTGAAAATATTATTTATTAAGCCTAATTAACTTTCATGGTATTATACAGTATATAATGTACACATATACTGTACTATACAGTGTATTCTATACAGAATGAGAAAGGAGATATATTTCTGTCATAGCACACTGAATGAATGAACATTGAGCTTGGTGTAAGCTCTAATTAGGATATTTATTTCATCTGCCAGTCAAGAACAAAAGCAAAACATCTTTTTTCGGTTCATTGAAGATTTATTTTGATTTTCACTCTAGACACATGGCATTACAGTTGGTTATTATTAAACAGAAAATAAACTCAGTGTATCAATTTCTCTTTAAGAATGGAAAATGAACATTTCTATTTAATTCATTAATACATTGTCATTTTCGGTATCATACTGGAAAATACACTATACTGTATACTGTGGTTTTTGACAGTATGTACTGTATGTTTTTTTTAATAAGGAGCCAGGCTCCATAGTATTTACTGTTTTACTTTACAAATATACTGTAAATGTAGTTAAATATTTGTTTAATGTGAAAATATTACAATTAGGAAAAATAGTACAATTAGTTGTAGGAATAATCAATACACTGTAGTAAAATCAAAATATTTTGTTTTAAATATGATAATGCAACTAAATCACATCACCCATTGTGTTTTTTTCAGAGAACAGTACACACCCTCATTCTCATTGAAATATGTAAAATGTGTTGGCGTTGATCTTTGATCTTAAGTTCAAGTTAAAAAAAAGTGCCCAGTGTATCTACTGTATATACAGTACAGTATAGTGAAAACACTTTGAACTACAAAATACTGAAACTATCTGACAAAAGCAAAGATTGCCTTTACATTCATTCTGTTTGAAAGAAAGGAAAACAAAAGCTTGTTTGCCATTAAGCAATTCAAAGTAGAACAGCATGCTAATGCTGAACCCAAAAGGCATGTTTCGTATTTTGATTTTTTAAACTCTTGCGTAAAGGGCTACTGACACTGTTTTGTGCTTGTATGAGAACTGTCTCATACCCTTAACCTCGTGCTAGTTATGCCATTGTTAAGAGAAATCAATCTAACCATCTGCCTGTTCGATGTGAGCTCCCATCGTCCAGAAGGCTTGTATTAATACTGTGAACAACTACTGTACCAGACAAATCTAGTTGAAAAAAATCCCAGCTTGCAACTGTCAACAACTTTTCTAAGCTATCAAGAAGGTGAAAAATCTGACTGATTATTCAGAACCCATCTTCCTAGCTTGAGTCTACTGTCAAAAACATTTGAATCTTAGTTATGTTCTATGGGAGAGCATTTTTATTTTACAGTAATGACTGCTATATAATAATGAAGCTAATTTACAATTAAAATATCAAGAAACATAAAGCATAATTGGGGTATGTACACACAAATGTCAGTACAGAATTTTTCCGGTTTCTCAATATTTAAATTACTTCTCTTTCATGCAAAATACCGGCGACATTATTCCTTTTTCCATTTTCCCAAAGACTATTTGTTTATACTGTACTATAATTGTAGGGTTTGTAACTGACAGCATTTTACATTCCCTTCCTACAACAGTAAATGCTGTTGAATTTTGGTACTGAGACAAAAGCAAGATGATTAAGGTTGGGACCATTGTAATATACAGCTCTCTTGTTATTCTTTTAATTAAGATGGTTGGTGCAGTCTCTTTGTTGAAAATATTACAACAATACATCACAAGAAAGGTTACAAATAAAGGGAAGCCATTTGGACCATCTAGCCTGTTTTGGTAGTTAGTAGTTAATTGATCCAAGAATCTCATCCAGCCTTCTCTTGAATAAAGCCAAATTATTATTCCAGCCTAAAGAAGGAATCTTATTTTAAATGTTGTCAAATCAGTTGTCATTCCACACCAAAATGGGGAGGTTGGCTATCCTTTCAATTAACAATTAACAAGGGTAATTTTCAGAGAGACACAAAATGTTTATTTTATATTTGGATGATTTATCATAATTTCATATTATGATAATAATAAATGATTCATAATCATTTTGAATTGTTTATACTTAAAATGCATATTCCTAACAATGGATTAAGAACTAACTTGGAATGTACTGTATTATTATTTTCTTATATATATTTCATATATTGATACATATTAATATATTCATATTTTCATTAAATATTTATTTGACAAATTTAATGCAATCCTCAAATTTCAATTCTTGAAAGGATTTTGATGTTTTGTGAAGTATTTGAGAATGCATGGAGAGTTCTTTTCCCAATTACTCAGGTCGTGGATCTATAACTAGCTCCTGTAAATAGAATGAGTGGGCATCTGAACTTTTACTCTAATTAAAAAGAGGAAGATTTATGGATACAATTCTAAACTGTCCACAACCTCATGATGGATTAATAAATGAATAGTTTACAAAATCAAAGTGATGTTTACTAAGCACTGATTAGTATAGTGAATAGCAGTGTCAAGACTCAGAGAGAAGATTAATTAAATTCCAGGCCTACATACAATCTATAATGATTAAGGGCATCTTTTCTCCAGATCTTTGGAATCTTTTTTCAGGGTATGTGCTTTTCTTACTATATATGCATTTTAGGCAAAAACCCATTTCATCTGTTCATGCACCCTACAGAGGATGCTCTTGAGTGTCTCGTTTAGACAAAATGTTTAGTAAAAAGTGTTCAAAATGTGTACATCATTAGATGTTTAAATATTATGAAATAGACCATTCATTTTAAAGTGAGATTTCTATTTTTTATGAATTTGTTATTTTTCAATCCATAATGTATATATACTGTACAGAAACCATTTTGGTATCATAAAACCAGTGGATTAGTTCACTGTATTGATCTTTTCTGCAAATAAGATGACTAGAATTTAGAGTACTGACAATTTGAAAGTCTGGAAAACTCCAGTACTTGGAGCTTTTAATTATGCTATATTTTAATGACAGAATTTTACAAGTCAGTGGCTGAAATCAAGAACTGTTGTACACTGAAATAGCATTGCAAACCCATAGAGGTTTGCGATAAGCACCCAGAAATGTGTTCAGAAAATCACTAAAAATACAAAAGTGAGTCAGAAGGTATCCACCCCTTTCATAAGGTGCTCAGTTTTATTCAATTTCAAGTGATTTACACAGATTTTTTAAAGCTTATATTTTTATTTAAAACAAACTCTGAAATTTTATACTTTTATGGGTGAAAACAAAATACTTTTAAAAGTTACACATGTAATTGAATGGCCTCTATCTTTGTGCAATAATAATGGATCACATGATGCCAGAATACTTATAGTCTCTGTAAGATCCATCAATTGAGTAATACATTTCAAGTAAAGATTCAACAATGACATCCAAGAAGCTTTCAAAATATAGCTGTAAAAAGTTGCAAGCTTATAAAGCTGTATAAAGGCACAGACCTCAACTCATCATGCTACAGATTGTGTTGAATTAACTACATATAAAACTGAATGGGAGAGGACAGCTACATCAATTATTTGGGGCATTTCTGTTATATAAAAATGCATTACAATTTCCTCTGATACAAGCTGATTGATGTTTTGATTTTGTTGTTCTTAGAAATGCAAATAGTATTTGCAATCACCAAAAGTGGAAACATAAGTTGCTTTGAACCATTTCAGCATGAGGGAAATTATAACTTTTTCAAAAGGCTTTTGCCAAGACTTTATTTTTGCCTGATTATAGGCTTAGTAACATAGGAGAAATCAAGATTTTAGCTTGCATGATTCTTTGCCCGGATTGTGGATAATTGGAAACATTCATGTAAGGAAAAATTAATTGAAACCCATGTTGGCAGTTATTAGTGATGCAGGATGATGGGAAAGATACAGTATGTACTGTATAATTCAACCAAAGCCCAATTTTGAAGTTGTAGAAAATTTGAGTAGAGAGGGTCAGACATTTTTTCTCTGGAATAGATTCCAGCACCACTTGAGGTATTCCCAAGCATTCCCCAGCAATGTCAGAGGTATAATCCCTCTAGCAGATCCCGTCTGTCCTCAGGGACATGTCCAATAGAGTTGATACAGGAACCTACTGTACTAAGTGTGGTAACACACCGCAAGCCACAAAAGGCTCAGTTTCTGTAAAAAGTATGTTATGGGTGAATCCAACAGGAAGTAAGAACCTACTTCTTTTAAAGAAATGGAGGCCAGGAATATGTAGAACCATGTCATGCTGAGGGGTTTAGGTTTGCAACCATTACCTCACCCACTTTACACCACCAGATCTTCATCTGTGTGACTCAGTGAAGGATATTTTCTGATACCTCATTAATGATAACAAGGTCCAAACCACAGTGCAGGAATGACTCAGCTGAGTGGATAACACTGTTTTATTATAAGGGCTTCAACAGACTTGTGAAGTAGGGGCAGAAAGAAGTGTGTGGATTTCTGTGAGTGAATGAATGTTGAAAAATACAAGTGATGCTTGCTGACGTATGTGGATCATAAAGAAGGCTAAACAAACAACTACATAAGGGATTTGTCTTTGAATATACATTAATGTTACTGACCTTACTGTAAATTGAGGAAGATATCCTCAATTATAGGAAGTAACCGTATTGTTGCTAATAGAAAAGGTCTTTTTATGACCCCACTCCTGTTAAACTCTAGGACTTTAGGGATAAAAATATCTGGATCATAATGAATGAATTATGAATTTTGAATTAAATAATCAATGGACATATACCGTATATTTCAGTTAAGAAATGAAAAGCTAACAGAAAAATTAAGGACTGAAAAAACACAGCAGAGGCCAACTATACATACAATCCAATATAATAGGAGAAATTGTGAAGGTAATTAATGTACGGTGTGACAAGAAATGGCCAAGAGCATGTGAATATCATACAGACCCCAGAAATATTATTGAAATACATATTATATCAATGATAATGTGAGTAAGCTTGTGAATAAATGGGGACAGATAATGAATCACTCAGTCAAGCTTAATTAACAACATGCCTAGTTGAGCACTCTCCAGGTTACTTACAGCTGTGAGCTTTAAATAACATAGAGCTTTGATTAGAGATGTACCGTATATGAAATGTGTACACTGTGTGTGAAAACAGGAAATCTCCTATAAATGTAATACTTATTTGAGTTATTGTGATGTAAAAACAATACACACAAATATTTACTGTCTGGCCATTCTCCTCTGTTCATTCAGCAAGTCCTACTGTACCAAAATAAAATATGAGAAGAATAGGAAAAGCAAGTTAAAACCAAAAACACTGCATACTCAATTCAAGTAAAAGACGTTTTCACTGAATATGTTAAAACTTGGATCAACTCCAACCCACGCAATCTCTGCTTTACTTGGCCAGTTGCACATTAACACTTAGGAAATCCCACCTGCAATTAGTTTAAGGTATTACATACAGTATATCTTGACAGTGTAGCACTTCTTTGCACCAAATGGAAACCTTTAGAAATAGTGGTCAGAAACTCCTAAGATGTTTGAGTATGAAAAAGAGCTTAGCATTTTTAGAAATTAACACAAATTTTAAAATCCACCTGAACTGCATTTAAACATGTCACAATTGTTTGTTTTTGTAATGCACAGAAAAAAAACTGCCCCACTTCTGTACCACTTTATCACTCCCAATGTCTGCCTGGTCCTTTCTCAAGATGAAAAAAAGTCACTCTGTTGTAAATATGATTTGTTTAAAATTGATTCAGGTGAGGTATGACTATAATTGTCCTCAGCTATTAGGGAATATTTTATAATTCATCAGTAGATCGTGTTGATTACTTTGTTATTTTGATCACGTTAATTGGCACACCAGTTGGTCTTTAGCGTGACGTTTCAGACTATACCACAGGTTAGCCAGGTCATTCTGATTCATACATAAATTTTACAGAACCCTAATCATACATGATTCATAGTATGTGCTTCATACACAATTCATGATGCTACAGCCACAGTAAATGTCGGTACCTATTTACAATAATTGTTTAATCATGAGTAATGAGTGTAAAAACTTTAATGAGCAATTTGTATTCTCGCTGGAAAACAATATATTCAATACACAAAGCAAAATATAATGTTAAAGTTCTTTAACCAAGGAAGGATCTTTTTTAAGAATAACAAGCATCATTTTAGTGACAGGGGATTTTGACTGCAAAAGTGGTCATCATGAATCTTATAATGTGTCTAACACCTGTGCTGACTCTTGCAAATTATGCTTTTTGTATCCTGACTAATAGGTGCTCACACAACCTACTGTATACATTGCAGTACACTTATGTTAAAAATATCAATGTTTACATGAATATGCAAATTTGATCAGAATTTTGCAATATATTATTATTCAGTATGAGCAGTCTTTCTGCACCACATGTTTGGAATATTGAGTAGAATTTAAATTACATAAAAAGTAGGTGACCTTCAAACCTCAAACACACCAAGAGCTGCAAAAGTCACTTTGAGATTCCTCTTAGAACTGAGTGTTAAGCTATTTGCTGATGAAACAAATTAGATCAAAAATAAAAAAAAAAAAATGATTTCACTCTAAAGAAAAAAAAACACAACTGAAAAAAAGACCTTTAGATTTCAAAGTAATGAAGCAAATACATGCTGAGGTGTACAGTCCAGAAGATTTATCCATGATGAAGCTTTGCAGCAAACCTCATTTGCATATTGCTCAGTTACAACACAGTCACAATCCAATATTCTAAGGACACATTGATTGGGTGTATTTGGTTTAGAGGGTGATTATAAAACATAATCATACTGCACTCAGAAGGTACGTATTTTAAAACCCACTGACTAGTCAGATTAATATTTTATCACATTAAAGTCCTGCTCTGAAATGCAGTCTTTCCAACCTTATGGCAGTCACAATGCTATAATTAGAGGTTTACATTGTAAATTGAAAAAAAAAATGAAATGGAGAAAGAAAAGCCACTTGGATCTTGACTCCCCATGAAAGCTCACAAATTTGGCAAAACATTTTGAGGTACTGACATGGGTTGCATATTACTAGTTTGAGAAATACCTGTATATTCCATTAATAAAAGGGCATTCATTACCTAAATGAAATATTAGAATATTACATTCTGTCTATGTACAATATAGTGTTTCCCCTTTTACTCTACAAAAAATATTTATATTAATCAAACAACATTTTCCTTTTATATCAGGTATCACACCATATCAGGTGTCACACCTGAAGAAGGCTCCACAGCCGAAATGTTGTGTTTTCTTTCTTGTCTTTTAAGCATGGAATAAACCTACGCATGCTTGCACAGCTACCCCACTGAATTAATTTGAAAAGTTGAACTTGACTTACGAAAATGTATTTATAAAACAGAGTGCCAACAGTGAAAACTTTCATAATAAAAAGTACTGCAGACTGCAAGGTACTGTACACAGAGATACCTCTGTAAAGTCACTGAATATACTGTAACAGACAATAGTCACAGAATATTAGGAGAATAAAATGTAAGTAATAAAGTCAGAACTCTGGATTGCAATAATTTTATGTAAAAATTACTTGGAAATGGAAAATACACAATTTTATCTACGGCATGTCAATAATGACCTGAATTGTGTAATTTGTTGTTTTTTGTGTAATCTGTGTAATTATTTTGTTGAGATTCAGCTAATTGTAATATTTAGGATGAGGTTCGGAAATTGAACAGGGGTATTTACTGAATTACATTTTCAAAGCATAATCTGATAATTTGTTTTAGTTAAACTTCAAAATGTTATTGCTTCCATAATTGTTATTATAATTAAATACTGTAGTTATGTGGAATTATTTTATCAACTGAAATAATAATAATAATAATAATAATAATAATAATAATAATAATAATAATAATAATAATATTCAATTTCAATTTTATCCAATGTTTTATTATCTGTTGTGTATTTTAAACTGGGTCATAAATAACTGTATTTTTATCCATTTTAATTCAATTTTACTGAGATACATTTTATAGCTGTTAAACCTCTCTCCAGAAAAAGAAATTACTGGATTATATTCCAAACAAATCCTACACATCCTAATCTTTATTTCCTGAATAGATTCACTTCAATACTGTATTCAAGTTGTGAAAACTAAGCAAAAAATAACAATACACATATATCTGAAATCTCTTTAATTTGGACATAACGTCACCCTTTATCTTTTTATCTAAAAGACAAAATAAGAAAACAAAACATATTTCCCTCACCCTGAAAAGCACAGGTGATCTACAGCCTAGCTGTGTATAAATATGATTCTTTCATAGTAAATGAAAAAATAAGCCACTGTATTATATTTTTTTCCTGCTGTTTCTAGATGTGTATTACAGAATATTGATGTATTACAGAGTATTACAGAATAATAATGTATGTTGCTAAGAAATCATCAATGAAATGAGACCAGGGACCATACTGTAAGTGTTTTAAAATCTTTGAAGAGAAATAACTTAGAGAAGGCAGCAATCCTAGTGTACCCTTGGGTATTTACTTTTAAACTGAATGAAAAATCCATGGTGTAATGAATAAATAAAAAATATTCTATAATATTACTATTCAAGGGATTGTGAGATTTTCTTTTAAGATTGTTTTTTTTTTCATAATACAATGTTCAGCCAATGGCAAGAAGTATACAGTACTTGAGACAGAGATTTCAAAATCTGCTTGTGCACTAGTTAAACAGGAATTGCTGTCCCAGTTTTTCAGACTGGTTGTTAAATCTCGGTTCTTTGACGAACTTGGTTCTTTAAATTCTTTGACGGTATAGACATTTTTACAAATTTCGAGTTAAGCACAAAATTGCAAACTTTGTAAGCCTCTCGCCACGGGCGAGAGTGAGAGTTCCCAAGAACCGCAAGGTCATGCGGCCCTTCCTCCTCACTGGTCACTGTAATGACTAATGTACAGGTTGTGCAGCAGACATTTCACCGCAGAAGTGTTCCGACATGATCTGCATGCAATTTAACAAGTAGTATTTGTTGGCTAAACCCGTCTGGAAGTTGAAAGCAATATTTCTATTGGATTAAAAGAGATGTGTTCACAACCCTGTTTGTTTACACTGTAAATGGACCACTTCATCTCAATGGAAGTTTGCTTGCATCATTCTGAATTGCAAAATATGGTGCTGCACGTATCTGGAAACTTTGATTATTTTGTGGTGTAATTTGGAGGTTTTACAAGTTAATGTACAAGTACAGTTTACTTACATTATGGTTTTAAATACACTAATCAATTCTGATTCTTTCTAATAGCGTTACAGTTCCCCTTTAGGCAACTGATTCAAGCTTTCATGCCTGTTTTTGTTCAAAATCATCTCCAAGCTTAGCAAGACTAAAAATTTTCAGTTTTCAAAGAATGATGTTACAAACAAGATGAGTCTCTGACCTGTTATTCTATTCGATGTATTCAAGTCTAGAAAAACGCCTCATGTCAACTTTTCTGAATCTGTTTCGTGACCTAAAAGGTTATTTAGGTTCACATTAATCAGGTTCCTTACTGCCTCAAAGACTTCCCTTAGTTATCACTCTTTGTATGCACAGCTCTGCAATTTAAATTCTGCCTCGCTGTGTGTTCATGTCAAGATGTCATACACTTGGGAAGAAGATTTTCTACAGAAATATACCTAAACTGTGAAATGCTCAGCCTCATGCTTCAAGAACCTGCCCTTTTCTGTCTTTAAAAATACAGTACATTTTTTCGGGGTAGTATGTTCCTAGCTTTATACAGAGAAATACTTTGTTGATTTCTCACCTCTGTTGATTTCTGAACATTGAGATGTTAAAGCATGACACTATATAAAATATACGTTTTATTATTATTTCCGATTATACCCTTGCTATATAATACATAATTTCTTTGCAACCTGCCGAGTATATTTCTACAATATTTCATAAAGTAACACTGTGAAAGAAGCAGTGCTATTTTTGTCATTTTATTGGTAAATTGTGATACATACAGCTGTACATACAGTACAAAAATACTTGCTATACTGTACATACATACTGTATGTCTGTACATACTGTATATACTGTATTTATGTGTTGTACATACAAAATATTCTTACATAAATACAGTAGAAAAGCAGCAGAAGCTACTATTTTAATGTATTCAGTTCTCAACCATATAAAATGGATGATTTAAAAATGCAAAATGTAATTTTCATTTGTATGGAGATCTGAAATGGAAAGTAGCTACTAAATCCAAAATAATAGCACATAATTGCACGCCATTGGAAGTCAGTGTGTCATGCTCTAACCCTGCAGTTAAATCCAGAAAATGGATATTTGATCACTCATTACTGGCACAGAATCTAGGTAGGATTTTTTTTTTCATAACTTTATCATAATTACAAGGGCAAGAAAGGAATAAATGTCAAAATGTCTCCAGAGGAACTTGTGTCATTATAGTACTGAGAATATGGTAAAGGTAGACATAGATTACATTGTTAGCAGCTGGCTTATGGCTTCCATTTATTAATCAACAATTAATTCATCAACAAGATTCACTAATTAATACAATAGTATGAAGTTTTCAATCGTAGTCTGTATTCTGTTTAATATGGTTGATATCAGGTTATTAAGGAGAATATTTTGCCACTACCAGTATGTTTGACCTTTTCACAATGTGAGTAACAAGAGTGTTTTTTTGAAGTCACTCTTGAAATAAACCTTGAAATGACCAGTTATCACATTACAACAAGTCTTCATCTGGAAAATCCATCCTTGATTTAACACTGAACTGATATTGAAATGTGTATAAGGTGAGAGGAATTTACATTTTATCAGAAGAGTTTAAGTTGATTATTTCAGTATGCAGCATGATAAAGTATGATAGTATCATAAAGTCAATAATTCATACCAAACCAATGAATTCTAAAGCCTTTTTCTCTCCGTCTTAAAATGTGTTTTTAAATATTTTAAACATTTGAAATGAGTACTGTGCATTTTTTAACTTGCCTACTGTATATTGTTCGAGTTGAACATACATTTTCAAAATGCAAAACAATAATCTGCCAAAACATGAACAAAGTGTTTATTTGCCACGTTAAAATATGTAATTTTTCTAACATCTTTTGAAGACTTATCGAGTAAAATTAGCTTTGGATAGACTAAGTACTGTAGGTAGCTGCATCAGCATGGGTAGGCTGCAAAGAAACAAGTAATAGGTTTATTACATGCTGAAAAGAGAAAAGAGGAAACAACATTTTGGTTGTATTTCACATGTGCACAACCGAAGAAGGCTCCACAGCCGAAACATTAGAATAAACCTTTGACTTGTTCCCTGAAGAAGCCTTTTACAGCTGATCAGGGTCTTCATTTACTCAGGAACTATTATTATGTTTCAGTATTTGCGCTCCCCAAAATGTAGGTTTCTAATCTGTGTTTTTCAAATCAAACGAATTATGTATCTTGATATTGTACATGCAATTATTGCATCCATCCATGAGAACTGCTAAAATTCCGTTTTTTTTTTCTTTGTTCCAGTAAATACAATGTTGATAGCAGGAACTATTTTCTACTGTTATTATTTATCTCTATTATTTATTACTATTTATCTCTACATTTATCTATTATTAGGAATTCATAATAATTCCTAATAATTTATCTATTAATAGGAATTCATAATAATAGTTTCTATATATGGCCTTTATATAGAAACCTTCTGGATGATCAGAAGGAAAAGTTAGAAATTGCTTCGCCACTTGAGATAAGGAGGAATATTAAGAAGGTCATATTTTACAAATTTGGGATAGAATTTAGCCAGGACTCTTACTGCCTCCTTTAACCCAGTTAAAGAAAGAAAACCAGTAGACTTTGGTAGCCTTACTAACGTGGATATGGTTAACATTGTACTATAGCACTCATTTCCTGTCCAGAACCTACTGCATACAGATATTCGGTAGATTTATATATTTACTAAATAAAAATAATTAAAAGCGTAAGCATATATCTATAATCTAAATACTATATGTACTCTGTCTCTGTGTGTTCTGTACTCAAGTTTTACTTTGCTGTAGAAGAGTGAAAAAAGTGTAGTAGCAGTAAAGTACTGTGAAGTCAATAAAGACCCATTACAGTATAAAGAACTGAGTACTTTAATCATTCATGACAAATCTCTTGAATATGGTTAATAAATTCTGTTAGCACCTGTCATTTTTTACAGAACGATAAGCAACATTTGATACAATAAATGGTTCAGAAATAATTTGAGGTACCTAAAATATAAAAAGTTTTCAGCACCAAATTGTATTGAGCACAAATACAAATAGATTAACCTTATTTTAACTGTGGAGCTAAAGAACACAAATTTTTTTACAGTACATAGTTAAAAGGAAAAACTTAAATGGAGATAAGAGATCATTTACCCAACAACACGAATGAGGTAATGTTACTAGGATGGCACTTGAGAGACCAGTTAGATTTAATCTCTTGCATATTAAACAACCAATAACAATGAAGTACAAACAGCCTGTAGTCAAGTAAAATAAGCATTTGCAATTCTTCTGAAAAAGTAAAATCATTCTCACATTATATTAAATTAAATTTATAAATAAAATATAAATAGATAGAAATTGCTGATAGTGAAGGAGTGTTTTATTCTCAAATAAGAGTTAAACTGAGCTGAAACATTGTTGTTCTAGATACAAAGGCATACACAAACCCTTCAAACCTAAATAACGTAATAAAAATCTACATGAAAGAAACAGCAGCTTAGAACACAGAATAGCTGCAAAGTCAAATACAGTAGCTACTGTGGAACCCCCAGACAAGTACTGTAAGGGTTGCCCACAGTGCTTCCAAAGATACTCTCCGTGTAGGAAATTTAAGTGGGTCATTTAATAGCTAGACATTTTATGAGGCAGATTTTGTCTTATCCCAATCATCTGAGACATCCCCACTCCACATAGTAACCTCTGCTAAGGGTTTATATGAAGCTGTAATAAAATGACAGTATTTCCAGGTGATGTGGACTTTATGTACAGTAGTATGAGACATTAATGTGAAATCTTCAGCTAGTTTTATTTACTCAATATTTTTTATTTACTGTTATGTGTCTTCAATTATTGTCAAACTGAAATATGATGCTTGCACCTATCAATCTTTTTCCAAACTACATAGTGTAGTGTTAGAAAATTCTTGATAATTCTTTAATTTACTATTCCCCATCAGCACAGGGAGAAGTATACCTATAAAATATATAAGCCTAGCACCATGTTTCTCTGGGTTTTCTTTTTGGTCTGTAATACCATCATAAAGTCTTAAGATTTTTCATTCTACAATGAACTGTAATTTAAATCTCAGATGACCAATGAGTAGTTCCATTAATTTCAGTTTCATTTTATAAATCTCTGCAGGGTTTCTCCTGTCATTTAAACACATAACCTTCAAATACTGGGAAAAAGGTTTTGTTTCCTCACTGATCACTTGTTTATACAGTATTTTGCTAAGGAACAAGTAATGGTTTATTCCATGCTGAAAAGAGAAGAAAGGAAACACAACGTTTCGGCTGTGGATCCTTCTTCTGGGAGTGAGGTGTTAAATTTCAGGAGAAATCCTTTAGGAATTATATTATAACGACGACATCTGTAAATGAATATGAGGTGGTTAGAAAGCTGTGTGATTGCTGGGAGTGCTCAGACCCAAAGAAGGCTCCACAGCCAAAACATTGTGTTTCCTCTCTTCTCTTTTCAGCATGGAATAAATCTTTGGTATAAAGATAAACCTGATAAATCTGATGGCAAAACACTTGTATTAATTTTTAAATCAGACTAAATCCAGCTCCAGTTCAATAATTAAGCCAGCCTTCACAGAGGATCAGTAGAGAAAAAGAGGATAAAAAGAACACACAGAAACCGATAGCAAAGAAAGGCATGAACAGATACGATAAAAAAGAAAATGAGAAACTGAAGTTTCACATCCTCCCTGGGTTGTGTAAGACTTGACCAATGTTAATACAATTTAAGGTTTATTCCATGCTGAAAACAGAAGAAAAGAAACACAACGTTCCAGCTGTGGAACCACCCAAAGAATACTCCTCAGCCGAAACGTGTTTCCTTTCTTCTCTTTTCAGCATGGAATAAATCTTTACTTGTACTTTTGCAGCCTACGCATGTTGATGCAGCTACCTTCATGAACTACTTCAGCCTACTTCTGCTGCGACCCACTATGCCTTCCGTGAATTCTTTTCTAGATTTCTTCATCATTCCTTCTCCTCCTCCAGGGGCTATTTGCCCCTTCTGTCACCATCGACCTGTTCCAAGACCAGGCTTTCTAACCACCTCCTATTCCTTTACAGATGTCGTCATTATAATATAATTCCTAAAGGATTTCGCCTGAAATTTAACACCCTCACACCCGAAGAAGGCTTTACAGCTGAAACATTGTGTTTCCTTTCTTCTCTTTTCAGCATGGAATAAACCTTTATTTGTGCCTTTGCAGCCTACGTGTGCAGACGCAGCTACCTACTTGAAGTATTTTGCTATACTATTATCTTGATCATATTTCAGAGGACTCCAGCCAACTTTGGTGGCTACCATGAACAGTTCTTATGTAACAGTTTCTGTCTCAAGGAGAAGTAAAAGCTTCTGATGTCTGTCTAGATCAGGTTTTTTAGAGATGTTTTAGCCAGTTGCATAAACAATACTAGCATGCTTGCTATTATATTTGATTGAGTAAGGGAAATGATAAGGTTAGATTAATTGTGAAACTAATGGTACAGTAGGTCTGAATTCACATTGAAGCATCTATTTGTATTATTCATTGTTCTAAGGTGAAAAACCTTGCTTCTGGTGTTTGAATTACAGTGATTGATCTTCTAATTCATCTTAGGTATGGGCACACAATATTTTTTCCAGTTTCTTAGAAAAAGAAAATAGCCAAATGCATTAGAGAGAAGTGCCAACTTGAAAATTACTGCTCATTGATTTACAGTCTGGTGCTGGAAGACTAAAGAAAAATGATTAGGGTCAAAATACTTTAATTCTACTGGGATTAGCTTAGCCACATGTTCATATTTAATTCAATTTTTGCCACAAAGATATTTTAATTTAAAATTACAACTGGATTTTGGAGAGTTTCCAGAAACCGCTTGATTCTATCATAAAAAGTAATTTGGAGGTTCCACGTTCTACAAATACAGTAACACAAGCAGTTCTGGCCCAAATGTGGACCTCATTTTCAGCAGTGGAACCTCAGTTATCCTCTGGCCATGTTCTAACAGTTATTTAGGAGAAGCACTGTATGTTGGCTTTTAGTGTTTGTGTACCTTTCTTTACATAGTTCTCTTTTCTTGCCTCATTCCTAGCTTTTCCTCTGACCACTGACATCAGCCATGGCTACTAATGTGTCCTAGTTATAGCCTAAATGTCTTTGGTCCATTTACCAGCGAATGAATTTAGAGGAATGTGTCAGTCTGGAACAAAATGCCCAGCTAAGCTGTTGAAGCATCCCAAGTGGCCTTCTTGTGGTCCCAATGTTTTTTGTCCATGATCCCTCTAGTATCCTAGTTTAACTTCATAAAGGGTTGTGGGAATCTGGAACAATTTACGAAGACATATGAACTAAAAATTACTGATGTCTGGACATTTTCTTATTGTTCTTAATCCTCCTATTTATCAGTACATATAAAAAGCAAACAGTTCCTTATAACTGTAAGGTTTTTACAATTAAGATTTATTAGTTAGTTTCATTAGTTATATGATATTGTCACGATTATAGTCCCCCCCCCCCCATCCTTAAGGGTGTTCCAGCCCTTTCACTCAAGACTTTATTCACTGCACCTGCTTCCTATTCCCAGCCCACCTTAAAAGCCAGGCGCTTGACTCTCATCCGGGCTCTGCATCTGATTTCCATATCGTGCGAGCCCGGGACCTGGAAGCGCCTGGTCCCGTTAAGGTTTTAATCTCTGTTCCCATTCCTGTTCCCTCTCCGCCGGTTCCGACCCGGCCTTAGTGTTTTTAATTCCTTCTTCTGATGGATCTCCTGGTTTTGGACTTACTCGTGTGTTTTGGATATTCCCTAAGGATTACTCTCTCGGATTGTTCGCCTCGGCCACACCTCCCCCGTGCACCAGCGCACCGTGGACACGCCCCCCTGTCTTCAGCCCCGTTTTCCTGCATGACGTTTCCCTAGTGTTTCCCCACTCCGTCGGATTGTGTCATCCGCATAGGGTCCGGAAAGAACTGTTCGTTACAGATATGTGATTTAGAATTTACATTATTTGAGTTTTTAAGTCAAGGGTTTTTCAACTGGTACTGAAAGCATTGTGAATCAGTACTTTATATTTTAAGCGTGATCTTGGCATAGAAAAAAGTGTACTGAAATTTAAACAACAGGGAGAGACTTAGAATAGACACAGGTTTTCATACATTTTTTTTAATAGGGTGAGGGTTTCAGGTATATTTGGGATCAACGAATTTTCCATTGGGTAAAGCTGTTACCTTTAAGTGTTTGCTTCCTATTTTTCTTTTGCAGAGATAAAGAGTATAAATTCCCTTATTTCCCTCTGCTAAACTTAGAGCTGTTTCTAAGTGGCTTTCCCATCATTTTCTCTTACTGTTCATTCATATGAATGCTGTGGCTTTTGTGCTGCCAAGCTTGACTCATCTCTCATATCACACAGCGACCTAAATTATGGCCTTGATTCACCCTTCAGGAATGTGCTGAAAGTAATTACCAGACCAACTTAAAGAGAATGTTGCATTTCAAGCATGGCAGAATGTAATAATAGTGCACCAGCATTCATCATGCACAACCCTTACAAGTACAGTATTCCAGGCACTGGAATGCTCACTAAAATGGATCTAATCTTCATTATGTTTTTTTTTTATATTTACTGGTATTAATAATTAATGCAATTGATAATGGGATTAATAATTAACGTAAGCTGCACAATTTGAAGTTTGGCTTAATGTTGGTTCTCTAAAAGAAAATGAAGGAGCTTAAATTGGTGGTTTTTCCACATTTTCACTTGTATGTCACTTAAGTTGTTACAAGTATTTTTTCTGGCCTACTGTACCATAAAGAAGTTAATGTGTAGGATCAATGTAATGAACAACATGAGCAGTTCATAAGAAAGCAGATGAAAGGACTTCTGGAACTTCTTGAAGTTCTGGACTTACAGTATAAATAGATGTTGTATTATTGAGTAAGATGCTTCTCTCTAGCTCTCTTGCTCTGTTAATTGTTCAAATGTAATATTTTCTAAACATGTTTCAGGATACTTCAATATGCAGGGAGCTGTAAACCTGACAATGCAGTATGAGAATATATCCATTGATCCATTTTCTAACCACTTCTTCCAATTTAGGGTCACAGGAAAGTTGGACCCAGTATTGGCAGGGTACACCCTTATTAGGACACCAGTCCATCACAGGGCAGACACACACACTCACACTAGGGCCCTTAAACCTACCAGTATGTGTTTAGATTGTGGAAGGAAACAACATGTTGCCCAATAAGACTATATTAGTTGCTTTAATAATAAGATCCAGGTTGTAGAATCTTGAAATACCTAATGTATATGCATGTTTATTTTAGTAATTTTAAAAAAGTAGGTTAGTGTTAGGGTTCAGGCTTTTTTCAAAGACTTCCTACTGTCTTCCACTCATTTGATTGGAAAATTTACTTCACTGAATGAAGTTATTATTCTTAAAAGACTAAGCAACCTCATTAAAACAAAAAGAATGTATCAAGAATGGTAAAGATGTATTTTTTTAAAAGTATGCAGGTATTGGAAATCTTGGGCTGAGTATTGTCCTGAATGAGTTTGCTTTCAGGCTTAAATGGTGTAAGATTCAGAAACTGCTAATAAATTTTGGCTATTTTTGAGAATATGCCTGTGCATACGATACTTATTGCAATAGCTAAAAAGGTTTAATAGATTTTATACTTGTAGAGAAATTTTGACAAATTTAGACTGTTTTCCTAAATATCAAATCTGTCACAAAACACAGTCATAGCATCAAAAATTATTTATGTTTTGTGGGAATCCTAACCCTAACCCTACAGTAGCTAAAGGTTAGACTTAGGTTAGGGTTTAGGATATTTTAATGACTTTCCAGAGTCTTCCACTCGATTGTTTGGAATATTTATTTCACTGAATCAAATTGTTAGTCTGAAAAGACTAAGAGGCCTGGCTAAAACAAGGAGAATGTATCAAGGCAAAGTTTTATTTTTTGACAAGGATTGCGGTACTGGAAATTTTGTGCTGAATAGTGTCCTGAATGAGTATGGTTTCAGGCTTAAATGGCATTTGATTCAGAAACTCCTAATATATTTTGGCTTTTTTTGAGAATATGTCTGTGTATTTGATGCCTATTGCAGGGGTTTAAAAGGTTTAATCAGTTTTTCCTAACTTTTACTTATAGGGCAATTTAGACACATTCTCTTTTGAGGCAATATGCTGTATGTAGCCATATATGTCAGAAAAAAATGTGTAGAAAGCACTGAAATCACTTTTTTCCTAAATATCATTTCTGTCCATAAACACAGCCATGCCATCAAAAATTATCTACGTTTTGTGGGAATCCTAACCCTAACCCTAGCTAAGGGTTTAACTTAGGTTAGGGTTAGAGTTCTGTTTTTTTCAAATACTTTCCTCAGTCTTCCACTGATTTGTTTGCAAAATTTACTTCACTGAATCAAATTATCAGTGTGAAAAGAGTAAGCAACCTCATTAAAAAAAGAGAATATATCAATAATGGTAAAGTTCTAGTTTTGACAATTATTCTTGTATTGGACATGTTGTGCTGAATAGTGTCCCGAATTACTATAGTTTCAGGTTTAAATGGCGTAAGATTCAAAAACTCCTAATAAATTTAGTGGGGTTTTTTATAATATGCCTGTGCATTTGATGCCTATTGCAAGAGTTAAAAACATTTCAACAGTTTCTTTTCAACTTTTGCTTTTAGGGCAATGTACTACAGTATATGTGGCTATATACTCTACAATCTCTTGGTCCCTAAGGGTTTTGATACTGTAGATCACTCAATTACTTCTTAACTTAGAAAGTGGTGCATGGAACTGCATATTGTTAGACTTGGGTAGATCCAAGCTTTCAGTCTCTAGTCTGCTTGGAAATCTGTCACTTTCACATGAGGATTTCAACCCTGCCTGGTGCTACGCGCACTAGATTCGGCATGCTGTTCAAGCCATCTGCTGCCAATTAACCATGATTAATACAGTATTTAAGCCCCACAGCACCAATGCTTGGGGCTTGGTTATTGAGCTGCTCTCTCTCACACTCTGTCCTGACCTGAGGTTTCTCTGTTTCAGTTGCGTCTTGCTTCTTGGTGATCCTGTGTAGTCCTGCATCATTTTTTAGTCCAGTCCTGCTTACCTAGTGGTCTGTAAAGTTCTGTTCTTGTTTTCCAGTCAGGTCTTGTTTCCTGGTTATCTAGTCCAGGCCTGCATCTCTGCGCCGTCGCCTGCTTGCATCGCTCCAGCTGCTCCTGTAGTTCTTCCAGATTTTCCCCGGAGTCTTTCGTCAGACCTTGCCTGGGAGGCTTTGTTGTTCTGTAGCGAGGCAGAGCTGGGCACACCTTGTCGTTGGATAATGATCGATTTTTATCTTTGTCTTGACAAATGGCCAAGTCTTCATTGTAAGTGAGAATCTTTTCTCACTTGACGTGTCTGGTTAAGCAAAGGATTATGATTTAAAGGCTACTGTCTGTTTTCACATCTCTCAGTTTTAGATAATGATGCCATCAGGTTACTACAATTTAAAAGAATGTATATTTGAAAGAATGTAAACACCTACGAGTTCAGAATGTGTATAATGTTTAATTTGCAGAAACAACCCCAATGGTGACAGGCATTAAAGTGTTGTAGTGTGCTTATCTGCAAAAGTAAAATATTTCTTGAGTAGTTAAGAGCTAACCCTTTTTAAGGGATCTTCTGCACACAGATGGAAAACAATTCTGATAGCTACTGTGCATTATCTTTAGATAGTTACTGTATAATAGGCTGATATTTAATATTGAAAAAAGTAAAGGAAGTGAACTACTCGTATTAAGGCAAAGGAATGACTTTTTTATTTTTAGCATGTAATTGAAATGAAAACTCACAGCTTTGCATATGAAAAATGTAATGGATTTTTAAAAAAATGTAACAGGCATATTTCTCTTCTGAAGTAAAACTAACTGCATAAGTATATTAGAAATGTGTGTTCATAGAGAGTTGTGCAACATGTGATCTTGGAAGAAAGTTGAAGAGAAATAAGAAAGCTGGAAAAATAAACCACAGAGAAGAAAAGGTTAAATCTTGTTTTCATGAGAATGAAAGCCACAGGAAATTCACATCCATTTCCACTGGAAAGCCCATATTTCAACAGAAAGGTTAATGAGTTCATTCAATGGCAAACTTGGAAGCCTTTTCTAGAAGACGTCTAATACAAATCTCTATAATCCTATCTCTGCACAGGTTTTCAGAAATGGCTATATGCAATGACCTATATTGAACAGTTTCATCATAGAGTTTTTCTTCTCTAATTACCAAGCTATGAATAAAAAAAAAACATTCATTACAAATGTCATCCTTCCCAACCAATGACTTAAATACTAATTTCATCAGGCAGTACAGAAAATTATTAAAATAAAGCATGAACTGTACAAATTACAGCTGTAATGCTGTAATACTGTGATTACCAGGATAAAACAGAAACATAACAAACTAGCCATTGGGTTACATTAAATACTGTGATTTAAACTTTTTCACTTGGATAAAATACCATCTGATCTAGTGAACTTTTTTTTGTACATTCTTTTGTACAAGTGTTCTCTGCACGAGATAATAATTTTTCTACAACTTTCAGAGAAAAGTGTACACAACCTCTTGTAGTGTACTCTCTGAAGGCACCAGTTCTGTAGGGTTTGGGCATTTACTGGGACAATTATTAATTGTAGCAGTAAATCACAAAATTGATTCTTTTGATGGCTTTAGAATCCAACCATGCGATACAACTCAAACAACGCACACACAGGTACTAATACACGAGGATACATTTATTAATACATAAAATATGCATGTAAACCTAACTTATCGAGAGGGTTATCAGAATACAAAAGATATATTCAATCAGTTACAAAGAGTTACACATCAAGAGGACATACATTCAGTATATCATTCATTTAGACCGTTTCGTAAATGAACTTGGTTATAACTTCTACATTAGATACTCAAAACAAGTACATAACTCTTAGGAATTAAATTGATATCAACTGGTTGGGATAACAATTGAATTCTCGAGCAGTAATGCAGTGAAGTTGAATACTCATCCAATCTCTGGGGATTCAGATCTCCTGCGGGCATAAAGAAACGGTTGCAGGCTTGTTGCTGTCCAATCCGCGCTCTCTGGCTAGGTGCCAGGCTGTACTGGGCGGCTTGCAATGGTGCGCTGCAGATGCTCACTGACCGGCTAGTTAGTGTTGGCTTTAACTAGCAAAGTTTGTGCACAGGAGAAAAGATGACTGTGAGTCCCAGCAAGTCAGGAAGAGGACCGGTTCGTTTCTGATGTAGAGCTAGTTCTGAATAGTGATTCAGCTGTCCACAGTTCCGACCTGTTCATGAGGCTTGCTGCTGGCGCTAACCTCGGGTGGATCCTCTGGTTACTCTCTGGCAACCTCCGCTCTAGACTCTTAGAACAAAGGAAAGTTCTGGCACTCGGACACACTGGCCATTCCGTGGTTGTCCAGGCTGAGTCTCAGGATGGTCAGGAGGCACGCTGCGAGAATGTCCTGCCCTTGGGAGCCTTCTGCTCCTGGGCCGTCCTGCCCTGGAATTCTCCTTTGAATTCCCTTTAGAAAAGTCAAAGAATTCTACTGAATCTCTTGAATCTCACAGGCTTTCTGTGTTGCCTGTTTTTACCTGGAGGAACTTCAGCTCGTTGATTGGCTGAAAGTTCCATGGGCATCAGAGTCCCACGTGGGTTACTCGGCCCTACCAGTCCCTGATTGGTTGATCAAGGTGAGATATGAGTCACTTACTCCTGACACTTAGGAATGCAGTCCAGGTGTCCATCTGGCACTCCCTAGACAGATAGGCGCCAATGGATGACCATTGATCATGATAGCCAGGCTTAGCTAAGTGCATCCCCCTTTGGGAGCTGTCCTAAGAAACCTTATCAAAGGAAACCTTAAATCAGCCTGAATGAATAGTTTCTCTGTGGCTGCACCACAGAGATGAACAGAGAGATGAGGCCTAATTTGGGAAAGCTCAGAAACACTTAATTCTGCCTTATTAATAAGCCTCGCCGCTACACTCTATACAACACTAAAATGGAAATCACCTACAAGTCACATACAGTACTAAACCAATGGAAACTCAAGTAAACTCAGCTAATTAAAAGAATGCTTGGTCCTTCATTGGGTTCCTGGCTATCATTTCTATCATCTGTACGGCTATCATCAGTATGTTCTAGTCTACAAAATGCTTGTGCTGTATAGAAAGGTGGAACTCATTCACAATGTCTTGCTTCTTCTTGCATCAGAGAGAATGAGAGTGAATTAACTTACTGACAATTGTAGACAGACCTATTTTTATATACTACTCTGCCTTTCTTGGCCTACCCATTCACCTCCTAAGCCATTCCAAGCCCAGATCTACTTTAGTAACACATCTCCTATCAGAATACAGAAGCATACTAGTAGCTTAATTGGCTTCAGGGGAAAACATTGTGTTAGTGTCTGTCTTTGCCCTTATACATCTGTATTTGTGCTATTGAAGGGGTCTTACATTTATCATTTACTTTCCTTTTTGTGTGTTTTTAGATATGTTTTATTGATTTTTAGTGAAGTTAGAGTTATGCATATGTTTAGCCATGTGGGAGCGGTGTCACTGTGGCTATGGATCTGTGCCTGTGGCTGGAAGGTTGCTGGTTCAAATCCTGCAGCTGGCAGAGGAATCCTACTCCTTTGGGCCCCTGAGCAAGGCCCTTAACCCTAACTGCACCAGGGGCACTGTACAATGGCTGACCCTGCGCTCTGACCTGAAGCTTCTCTTCCTGTCTGTGAGTCTGTGTCTCATGGAGAGCAACCTAGGGTATAGTATGTGAAAAGACTAATTCCTAATGCAAGAAATTGTATATGGCTAATAAAAGTGATCTTATCTGATCTCAAAATATGTGAATTTCCAAACAAAACTTGCTTTTTTGTGAATCAGGCTCAAGAAATGAATTATATATCATTATATGTCACGTCATTTACCAAACCGCTTTATACCATATGGTGGTGCAGGAAGCCAGAGCCTACCTGGCAAGCAAAGAGCACAAGGCAGGGTGCACCCCGGACAGGGCGCCAGTCCATCACAGGGCAAGTGCCTATACTGTATCATTTTATATCATATATTGTTTAGGAAATTCAAATACAATTTAAAGTCATTACATCATTAAATTCAACTAGACTGGCAGGATCTTCCACAAAAAATGCTACAATCTGAACATGTTGTCTTCAGAATAATTCTAAACATACTGTAGTGGAACTGTTCAATTTCTTACAACATTTCTACAGTAGGTTTTAACCATAATCACCACCCTTCTGTAACTGAATCTGCCAGTAGACCTTTAGTACATGATACAAACAATAGTGGTGCCAGACATGGCTGTAGGTGGAATTGGGAGCTGTAAATGAAACAAGCAGAGATTATTTCTATACATAAAAATAAAAAACACCATAAATACACAACCACAACATCCACTTGATCCCCCTCAAGGTCACCGTATCGTTATTAAACTGGCTGCGCTGCGAACTTTCACAGGTGTTTAAAAACTCCTGTGCCTGAATAATACAATAATTATACAATAATGACATCAAACATCATCATTAAACTAGACTGAGCTGTACATTCCCCTACACTTAGTGATGGAATAATCTCTGTTCTTTTATTTCACATATTGCTGCATTTCACCTTGGATTTCATTCCTGTACATTAACCTCCTGCCTCTCTCAACATTTGCTTCTTTTGCTTCCCACACTCTTCTTCTCTCCTTTTGATTTCTCTTTCTCCTTTTCACATCTCTCCTTTTCACCTCTGAGAAAGGCCTCCCAGCCAAATTGTTTGTGTTTTACTCGTCTTTTTACTTTCAGGATAGAAGTAACTTCGATTTGTTCCTGAATGGTTGTATGTGTGCATGTACAGAACTGCACTTGCTGTTATGTCAGATACTCTATAACCTTTATGTCAAGGTTTCTTCATTCAATAAGACAGGGCTCTTTGATCTGTGAGCTATTGATGTTAATACTGTTTTTGGTCAAAAATAGTTTTGCTTGTTTAAAAATACACTTATTAACAGACCATAATATGGGCACAGTTCCCCAATGAGTTTCTGCTGTCCTACTGTAGGTCCATTCTGATTATTTGAAAAAACTAGAGCAATACAGACATTTCTTCTAATTGGTACTCTGACACCCTGAGTAAGAAAGCAACAAGTAAGCATGTCGACTATTTCAACTTCCATTGTCCATGATGTTTTTTCAATGATACCCAATCTTTCTTTACATGTACCTTCCCAAATCTGTTGAACTGCATTAAATTTAATCTGAATTGTTCTGATGTTATCCATGTATGGTTTGTAGCATAATCCTCAAACTGTGCCTCTTGAATGCCTTTTGTTCAGTATGACCCATATACTGTAGATCCTGAAACACCTGACTAATTTAAGTTCCTGAGACTGAATGCTCTTTTTGATGTATAGTGCCATACCTATTTCATCTTCCCTGTCTATCCTGAGCACTGTATTCCCCCTGATACTGTATTATTTCATGGTCACATACTAATGCAGTAATGTGTATTTCTTGCATTGAGGTAAAAGTAATTATTTGGTCCTTTGAACAGATTTTCCCTGAGGTTTTTTCTTTTGTCACTGCTCTCTATGAATTTCCCTTGCAGCATTCTGGAGAGCTTTCCCCCTTCAAAATTCTAGTTTAACTGTTTAACTGTTCTTGCCACATCCCAGAGTGGAGAAAACCTTGGCTATGTGATGTCAGGTGGCAGTACAGGAAGACTGCTTCATTCTTCTTCCTGTGACAACCTGGGACCAGTTCTCTCTGATGGCATTTCAGTGGTGGTGCTCAGTATATTTGGGATGAATAACTCTGTGAAACAAAATTGATCAGATCCTCTATCTCATGTTGCCTTCTCAGTTTCATCAGCCCCATCTTTAGTGTATTTTAGTGGAGTGGGTGCTGTATGTTCTCCCCATGCTTGCTTGGGTTTCCTCCAAGTGGTCTGGTTTCCTCTTACAGTCCAAAGATTTACTGATAATTGAAATGGTTTCTAGGAACACTGTGCCTGGTGTGAGCACGTGCATGTCTGTATTATGTCTGTATGTGCCCTGTGATAGACTGGTACAATGCCCAGAGTGTATCCGGCCTCCACTTGTTGCTTGCATGACCCTGTGTTGGATAAAGAGGTTAAAAAATGGATGGATTTGGTAAGAATTTATATTCTGTTGTGAATGCAAACAATCATAATTCTCCTGTTCTCAGGTAGCTTGAGAAACATCACACTGTGCAAGTATCAGAATATAAATTCCACTTAAATTAAATATTAAGTGGAAATGATGGGGGGTAGATTAAAACTGAGAACAAGAGGCACTTTATCCCTCCTTTATTCAAGGGGTTGCGGGAGTATGAACAAAGCTACTGTATCTAGCCCTGTTGTTAAAGCTGATACCCTGATTTCTTCAAGAAATATCTGGACAAGATACTTTAATCAATTAACTAAAAAAGGAGCTAGATTAGCCAAATTGACTCCTCTCATTTGGAGCCATTATATTGTTCTAAAAGCTTGACAGTGCTGCAAAATGGACTGAATTTTCCAAATGTGTGAAATGGCACACAGTCAATGTACACTGTCTTAAAAATTCATTTTGAACTACAGCAGAATGTAGTTTGAAATTCTTCATTTCAAACTATATTAAAAGGTAGATCTTTAAGTGAGTTTTAAAAAAGTTCACAGCTGCAGTTCTCTAAAAGATTCGGGTACCAAGTTCCACAATCAAAGAGCAACACAAGAGAAATATCTATATACAATATGTTATGTGGAACCTGGGGTCAATTCAATTGATTTTTGAAAGCCTGGAGGAAGTTCATTCTGTACTTTATACATGAGCAGGGGTGCCTTAAAGTGCACTCTAAATCTTACAAAGAGTCAGCATAATTTATAAAGGATAGGACATTTTATTCGGCCACACCGGATTCTCTTAAGTTTCAATGTCCAGAAAGAAAGACAATGAATACTAAGAACCAACACAAAAACATACACTGAGTCAACAAATTCCAAGCTAACAATATAACAATAAATGTTATATGACAATAAATTTAAACTTGATAGACAAGTAATAAGTTATCAGCTTTGGATTCTTGCAGCTCTGGAGATTAGTCAGCTTTTTAGACACAAAATGTTCAAAAGAAAGACCATACTGTGACCCCACTTCATTAACAGTTTTCTGAAACCTCAATCAGGAAGATTATTTATATACATTTATACATTTATATACTATTTATATGTGTTTTTTGGGAATAGTATACAGAGTTCACACTGGGGTTAATAGGATGGGGAGACCAGTTGCCCTCCAAACAACTAGATGGCACTCTGGTGCCAGATGCTCAAGAAACAGGCTGGTGGCTGGCCAGGTACTGCTTCTTTAAGACACACCCTCAACCTTAGACATGGTTTTGGCTTCCTGTTGTACCACCTGCTATCAAAACCAAACATTTCCTACATAAAAACACAAAAGCACATATATTTACAAATATATACAGGTTTTCTTCAATTAATTGTTTCCACTTAAATGAAAAAAATATTCCAATTGCCAGATGCTTCATTTACAGGGCATATGCTCTTATCCATAGTTGTAATTATGCTGGCTTGCTGAAAAGTTTGTTACAGATCATGTGGGGCTACAGCATCACAGTAAGTAAACATTTTTTAATCCATTAACATGTCATTATTGACTGTATGCAAAGCTGTACTAAAGTCCAAAATGAAAGGATTAAGTGACCCAGAGTCAGAAACCTTTAGCAAGTCATTAACTACATTAACAATGGCCTAAACCCTGACAGGAAAGGTTCAAACAGCTCATTAAGATAAGTGGATTGGAAATGTAGGATGATTCATCCTCCCACATAATTTGTGATACATTATATAGCATGTTCTACTTTCAGCCAACAGTATTGCAAAATACCTTATGTATACTAAGGGACAAAGTTTTTCCAAGAACAAAGTGTGCATATTTGTCTTACTGTATATTATCAGCATGGATTTAAGAAAAAATGAAAGTACAATGTGTTTAATGAATCTGGACAGAATTGTATGACTTCCTAAGAGCTAAGGATACTGCCTTCACCATGAAAAATGTTAATGCCCAGTAAGCACAGATGCACATTAGTTAATGCACGTTACTTGTGTTTATTATTGGTTAAATACAATCTTAATGTTGAAAAAAATTAAAGGACAAGCTAAATAAACATAATGGCAGTTTCAATTTACCATATTAAATAAATAAAAACAATTTTCCATGAAAAATCTTCTGTGTATTTTAAAGGATAACTATGCTTTTGAAAATATGCTGGTGTTAGCATTTGAATAATAGCACTTTGGTTTTGTATTTCATACCATTCTTGGTGGGATTCTATGTTTTAAATACTTAAAGCTAACATACTGTAACTTTCTTCATTTGGAAGAGTTACACAGAACTCGGTAAAAAGCAAAAAATAGTTTGCTTGTAACAAAACTGACGACCTCCTGTAAGGATGTTTGAGACAAAGGAAACATTGAATCAGAAATACAGTATGTAATCTCCAGCATATGCAATCTTTAACTTTCATCACCAACTGTATATCCCTACTAATACTATATCCTATCCTATAAATTAATATAACATTTTCTTATCATCAAGGTTTTAGCTGGTTTATGAACCTTTCATGTACCATTGAGCATTTTTTTGTTCATGCCATATTATCACATTACATTTTATCTGCTTTATCATTTTATCTCCCACATCATTATGAACAATTATCACAATCCTCGACACTTGTTCTCCACCATGAACAGGTTGCTTAAGCCAAAGTGCCCCATCACATTACCTGCCTCAACCCAACTCTGCATCCTCAGCGTTATTTAGGTCCAAGATCGACAATATCTGGCATCACGTTCTCCAAAATGCATATTACCTCCACACCTCCTCCCTATCTGGCTAGGTTTACCTGTTTCATTCTCTCTAGTTCCTCTTTGCTTGACTGCGCATTCTTCAGTAAACTGGTTTCACATATAATATCCTCCACCTGCCTATTAGAGCCCATTCCCACCACTTTATTTCAATCCAGTTTCACCTCATTGTCCTCAACAAAATACAGTAAATGAGACCTTGAGCACTGGTGTGGTACCAACAGCTTTCGAAATAGCAGCTGTTACCCCAGTGCCCCCCCGAAAAACAAAACAAATATGGGTCTACACAACCTAAACAATTTTCTCCTATGCCCAACCTACCCTTTCTTGCAAAAATTTTGGAAGGTGCTGTTACAATTCAGTTAAATAACCATCTCATTGTAAATAACCTCCACGAACCCCTCCAATCTGGTTTCCAACAACTTCACAGTAAGAAAACTGCCCTGGTAAACAGTCTTATGGCTCTCTTTCTATCCTTTTTCTTCTTGACCAATGCTGCTTTTCTTATTGAAACTGTATTTGGAGTTTCTGACACTGCTCTTAAATGGTTTAAGCCTTACCTAGCTAATCACTGTCACTGTCTCTCTTGGTGGTTTTAGTTCTAAAATTGGACTTTTAAGTCTGGTGTTTCTTAGGGCTCAATAAAGGACCTCCAACTTTTTAGCATTTACACGTTACCTCTTGGTAAGATATTAAAATCACATGGTCTGAATGATCTTTTCTATGCTGATGATTCTCAGATCTACAGTACTGTATGTACTGTACCAATCTAGTACTTAAGAACTCATTCATATGCAATATTGAGAGAAATATTAAAACATTTGAAACGTTTTTGATTGAGATTCAAATTGAGAGATACAGGAAAGAGGAGAACTAGCAAAAACAGGCATGCAGGAAGGAGCTGTAGTAAATACTTAACAATTGATATTGTCAATCTTGTGTGTAAAAAACACTTAGCAATCAATTGCTTTTAGAGAACAGGTATCTAGGATTGTTTTGGTTATTCTCAATGATATAGGAGACGTAGATGGATCAACCAGACTCTTTAGAGTATAGTGTCCCCATCACTGCACTGGGGCATTAGGACCCACACAGACAGCAGGGTGAGCGCCCCCTGCTGGCCCCACTAACACCTCTTTCAGCAGCCATCTTAGTTTTTCCCAGGAGGTCTCTCATCCAGGTACAGTACTGACCAGGCTCACACCTGCTTAGTATCAGTGTGAGTTGCAGGGTGACATGGCTGGTAATAATCTATCATTAGTATACAATAACACTGAGATTTACACAAATTAAAAATGAGGAGTAATTAGCTGTAGAAGGTCACGACCCGGATGGTTCAACTTTTTTTCAGATCACCCTTGCATACTGGCTGAAGCTCTCTCATTGATAGCATTTTTCAAGTTTTGTTGCAGCTTTTCTGTCAGATTCAAATCAGGACTTTGACCAGGTCAGTCAAGGACATAACTTTTCTTCTGCCAGTGTAGATATGGCCTTGTATTTTAAGTAATTGTGCAACAGGGAAAAGCACAGGAATCAGGAAATGGCAATTTCATTAGCATGGTGGTTCACAAGACCGTCACTCTATGATAACCGGCCCATAGGCCCATTATTGTATGTTAAATTGCAAAGGTCATAGTGTCCTGTCTTTTCCTCTCTTCCTTGGTTTTCTTTAACTTTTAATTAAGGTCATCTGATTTCATTAAAGACCTTTAATGGAAAATTGAGGAAACAGAGACAGCAAAGAGTGAGGTAGATTTCTTTTGTACAGTATATACAGACCTCAGTGTGAGAATGTCTTTTTTTTTCTCCCAAAGAAAGCTGATTTTGCTATAGTAAATGAACTTGTGTTGAGTTGCACTGGGATACCAAATACAAGATCTTACTCTGCTTCCTGTTTAGGTTGTATGGGATAAGTTTAGTTTTCATTCCCACACTCCATTCTGTTAATGGTTTTTATTGTAATGCGAGTAGGCCTGCTTTTTTATCATTTGCTTTTGCCTGTATCTTGACTATGCCAGTGTGTGGTTACTACTGGCATTATATTTCTTGCAGTCGAGAGGGAGTGCTGGCATGTATGGCTGTTGCTCCTTTTACTGGTTTAGTTTTTTATCTTATATTTTTATAATGCATTTTTTCTTTGCATTCACTAAATCTTTGTATTTATGTCTAGTTTTAGCTATAAGAATTTACAGTGTGTTGCTCATTTTCTGCTATCAGATTATCACTGCTCCTTTCCTTCTTTCCTTTTTTACTGCTTGCTGATCATTAGAGGTATTTTTCAAACTACTCACAATCCCCTAATCTTGGATTTGACCCAGTTTTTGTCATTCACTTGGCTTTCACCATAATGCTTGTAAGGTAACTTTGTCACAATTACTGCAACTTTTATGGAATCATTTCTCAGAAAGATCTAGCTTTGAGTACTGCCGTGATTTTGGGATTTGTGATTTATAAGATTAATTGATCGCAGCTCTGGGAGCTGTTTTCTGACTAACTAACTCTGACTAGCTACAGTATGTTATAATACCTGTTTTTTTGGAACTAGGACCCCAAATCATCCTGTTCTGGTGTCGACCTTTACAATTTATGCTGCCTTCTGTGTTTGAAACACACTTCACTTCTCGCCACACACCCTGCCTCATCAAGAATGACTAAATAGGTCATATTCAACACCTGTTCTGCAAACAACAAGGCAGTCTTGCTAAATGACTTCACTGACAAAAAACTTAATTTCTACATTGATTTCTACAGAATTCCAATTGAGCCAAGCATTTTCTAGCCTTTTAGATTTATTAGTAATATTACTAATATTTGAAATATTAGTAGAAGAAAATAAAAACAGAAGTACCGTGTAAGGTAATACAGTATATATAATGTACCTAATGAACTGTTACACATTTCAGGAACTGGTAATAAGGAAACAATTTAACTCAAACTCTCAGTTTAAAAAATAAACTTGATCTTATAACATTACCACTACCCATTACCATTACCAAGGACAATGAAAGTTAAAAAAAAACAAATGTAAAAATGTTTCCAGAATTTCCATGAGTGATATTTTTAGCTGCTGATTTTTCTTTAGCTACATGATTCTATATTCATATTCCCTATCAAGTGGTATTAATTCAGTATTACAACTTTTTAAAAAATAATAACAGCAAGTGTTCTTATAACATATTCTTAGAAAAGGAAAAAATATTATAGCTTTTTATGAAGTGTATACATTTTATTTAATTAGAACAAACACATCAGAACTTTTTCAAAATAACCACCATAAGTTACCGAGTTAAAGACTTTGATGCATAAAATACTTATGAAGACAGTACAATACTGTTGTACTTGTGTACTTTGTTTCCATATTTAGCTACCATTTCCATCTACAGCATGTACATTAGGTACAGTATATACTGTATTAAGTATGAGACCGTATCACTTTAATGCCACACAGCACAGTATGTGTAGAATATATTTGTCATAGTTTAAATTTAAAGTTAAATTGTTTCCTGATTACTTGTTGCTGAAATTTGACAAAATATAGATTATCTCAATGTGGATGTAAACCTAAAAGAAGCTCATCACGTTCACAACAAACCACAGTATATCAATAAACTATTTTTAATATATACAGCTGAGTAATTTTATTTTTGTAAAATAACCCTGCTTCCTTAATTAAATTAATTTAATATTTAACATACTATACCACACAATTAAAATTAATAAAAGTCTAAGCAGTATACAACTTAAATTTTATAATTGGAAAAAAGATGTCCCTCAGCATTGATTGTGATTCAAAACCAAGCATTTTCTGGTGACAACCGAATGCTTTCACCCATCATGTTAAACATTCAGTGTTCCACCTGCGCACGACGCAATTTTTTCATTTATGAACCTGAATGTTGATGACATAAACCAGTGAGTACACTGCGTACATACAATAGTTTTTTTAAAGAATGAAGTAATATTTCAATTAAATCTTTAAACAAACTACAGTACAACTAAATTTAATGAAATTTGCATTTCTGGATGAATAACTGCATAATGAAAACAAAACAGAATATGAATAAGGGGTGAATGTTCTGATGGTGATGATGCAATTTGTGGAATACCTCATGGTTCTGTACAACAACCATTGCTTTTCGGAAGTTCCATCAATGATCTCGGTCATGGTGTTGTTAGCAAACACTATAGAATCAGCAAATGGAATTAAACAATATTAAAATAAAAACCAAAACTGGCCAAACACCTTGCAGATGACATGATCATTTAGATAAGTGTGGAACATGCAAGTTGCAAAATTACAAACTATAGATTCAAAATTGAAAATATGGATCTTGAAGAAGCTACTCATAAAAAGACTGAATAATTTATATTGATTAAATATTTACATCATCTAGACAATGTTACGAAGTAATAAAAAGGTGGACAACAATTTTAAGATATATATTTACAAATTTAGAATTTAATTACAGGTTGCTATTTTGAGTACATAGTACAATGCAATAGTAAGACTTCATTTAGAATATGGTGTACAATTTCATTCATCATGTTACAAAAAAGAAATATAATTCATGCTCTGTAACAAGTGCCAAGAAAAGGAAATATACATATTTTTGGCATTAAAGGAATGTCCTAGATTGACAGGCTAAAACAATTGAACCTTAATAATCTTGATAAGAGCAAACTATGATGGGGCCTTATGTAATCAAAATCTTCAAATCATTGCCAACCTACTTCCAACCAACCTCAGACTCCCCAATGTCTTGAGAAACAACTGTGAAACACTAACCTAGATATTTAAAATATCAGTAACCAGATTATGTAGAACATTGTAAGCTTGACCTAGTCAAAATAATATTTATGAGGACAAGGCAATTTGTATAGCATTTTTTAATGTCCCATCAACTGAAATTAGAAGTTGACTACTTTTTTTGAATCGCTTTTATCATGAAAAAATAACAATGATGATTAAAACACAATACATAAAACTATATTTGTAAGAAAGAACATCCAGACAGAAAAACAATAAAACAAGACAAACACAAACAAAAGAAAATGCAAGTAAAAATAACACACAAGCTGAACGGGAACAAACAAACAACACAAGTGAAGCCTTTTTAAAACAGAAATGCACTGTAAAAATATTTGATCTATGTCACATATTTCTATTCTCCCATTCATGCCATTCATGCAAATAGCTGAATATAGACAATTAAATTATACAGTATGTTAATGATATTTGGGGAAAACTTGAGCTTGCAGTTGTCAGAAATTAAAATTAAATCATTTAGTCAACTGCATTGGTGGGGCACAACAATGAAGCCCTGCATACCTAATTTTGTGAAAAAAGTCTATAGTATTTAGCTGACTCTAAACTGACTCATTAAACTCTGGAAAACATAAAGGAGATTCTGAGAAGGTTATTCCCTCAGGGGAGGTGTCAGAATCCAAACCTGTCAAGACTTTTGATTTATGTTTCTGCACAATTAAATGGTTACAGAATGATAAACTAATTATATAAAACAAAGAATAGAGTGAACTCCAAAAAGTGCTGCTAGTTTTTTTATTGAATCTAAATGGTGCAACTGGTGAAGTCCAGGAGGAGGTCAAATTCTAATCTCACAGTTCCACTCTCCTAAGTAAAAATACTTGCTGGCTCTGCACAACTCTGTTCATCTTTTCTATTACCACTCCCTCTATTGTAATACATCCTTGCCGCTGCCTCCCTCGTTTATTCCTTGTGACAACACTCATCTTCAGCCAGCACTGTCATTTCCTCAGGTCAATTAATGCCAAATAATTCAGTATGCTCTCCTTTTATGTTTGTTGGTTCTTTTCATCATTATTATAATTTTACCAAACTACTGAAATATTATTTTTGGTTGGGATGTCTTTCATCAGTGTTGTACTTTTTTGGACTTATAAAAATATTTATTCTGGTTTATTTTTTGAAGTCATGCCCTACTCCCAAGTCTCTATGGCAAGCAGGTTCATTTCCATGAAGCCTGAATCATCCACCGGGGCCATATGAACTCGTTATGGGTGATTATAAGTAATCCCCTGTTCCTAATAATTGGGTACTTTTTTACTCCAGGTTATTTTAGTCCTGCATGCACTCTACACTACAGTCAGTCATTGGCTCTGCTTTCCAGGAGTCAAACTCATTTTCTTGCTGCACGTTGCTACGTTACTTCACTTATCTTCATTCCTTGCTTGCTTCACTGTGCTCTGACCCTTGTTTGTGTTTTCAAATTTTCTCCAGGATTCTCCAAGGCTTGTTACCACCCAGCTTCGTACTTAGATCAAAAATTTGACTTTGACCCGTGAATTTGCCATTTGCTACAGACTGAGCTTTTCTGTGTCACCACTCTCAGTGCAGTGTTCTCAATTTCACTTGTCTGTCTGCTTGCTGTTTACTCAGAGTGGATTCTCCCTCTAGCTCTGAGACCACTGTCCTCTCTAAGTCATTATCAGTCATTACAGAAACATCACAAGGTTTCATAATGATCTGTTGCAAGCTTACCTGTTTATTGGCCCCAAATCATCATTAATCCTGTACAGACTAAACAAATTATTTATAACTTTTTCATCCCAAGACAAGCATTTTCTAAACTATTTAGGCCCTTGGTTCAATGCATCCTACATACAGTATTTAAGAAAAATGTGAGTTAATAACTCTACATCTACAACATGGTTTAAAATGTTGCAGATGTTGTCTTGAGATATTTATGTCCCTCATGTGCCATTTCACTGGCTTTAGATCCCACTTACTGTACCACCCCATATCAGATTTTTACCAAGTTACATGAGCAGCATGAGCCCTGCTTTGCCTGGTATTGTAGTCAAATTGCCATTAATCAATACAAGTGCAGCTCTGTAGTAGCTAAACACTCCTTCCCAGGTCATCGGTCTTATCTTTCCTCATCAATCTTGGCAAGATGTCATGATTCATGGGTTCCCTGGTGATGGCTTACCATTGACAACCTCTGTTTTCCTATAAATTCTTGCCAGATTATAAATCACTAGCTGTGGAAACATCACAGCAATATTATTCAAGTTGTTATTTTGAAAAGCAGGGCATGCAGTATTACCTCCTATTGTTTTTTTTTAATTGACACTAGGCTTGATATTCAACAGATCACTTTACTTCATTACTTGCATCCCACAAACTCTCACTAATGAGGGAATTTAGGGGATCTAGATCATTCTGAAACAAAGTCACTTGAAGGTATTGCAGTCTGTTATGGATGTTCAATTAACCAAAATGTCACCAAAACATTTACTTAATATCCAAAAATCTATATACTTTTTGTTACTCCTGGGATGGTTCAAGCTCTCAGCCCACAGCCTCCTCAGAGACTGGTCATAATTTCACAAAGAGCTCAACACTGCCTGGTGCTACACGCACCAAATTCTGCAGGATGATCCAACCACCTGCTGCTTTTTAGTATTTAAGTATTTAAGCCCTGCAGCCCACTGCTTGGGGCCTGGTTATTGAGCTGCTCTCGGTCACACTCTGCACTAATTGGAGAGTTCCATTTTCAGTTTCATCCTGATCACTGGCAGTTGTTCAGTCCCGCTTCGGTTTCCAGTCACCTATCAGAACAGCTCCAGATGCCTCTGTATGCTCTTCCCAAGCAGCATTACAGCCTCCCGCCAGCACACGCCTGGGAGGCTTCGGGTGTTTCCTTCAGATCTCACCTCTTCAGCAGCATCACCCTCTCATGTATTCACAACCTGTACAATAAACAAGCCTGAATCACACAAATGGATCTATTGTTCCTTAAAATGCAGCTGGGTATTTCCCATCTGGCTGTAGCATGTACAGCATTTTGATAATACTGTATATACAGTACTGTATATGTTATTATATTATTGATGATAATACATATAAATTGGATAGTCTATTGAAATATTATTAAATGTATTATTTTCTGTTTTACTATGCAAAAATCTTCAAGCATAATGTACACTTTCAAATGCAAAGTCTGTGGGTTTAATATGCATAATACACAGTTATCCACATTCATTTTATCAGTCTCCTAAAAGAAGCAGGGTGTAGTCATATACTTTGATGTTCACTATTGTGACCTTCAGTTGATAAGACACTTTTTGTTAGAATTTTAATTTCCTTGAGGAATATGCCATAGTCCTCACCATGATTAAGTGTATGAATAATGTTACACAATAAATGGCTCATGCCCTTTGTTGTAAACATCTGAGAGAAGAAAAAAAGTCTGCCCTTCTGAAGAAAATACTGGCAGACCATTGAAGAGTACAGTCAGATTGTAATCAAGTTGTTCAATGTCACCAAACTTAGAGACAAAGTCATAAGATTATGAAATTGATTTCTGGATATATATAGCTATATCTTTATACAGTATGGCAACATATAGATATATATAGATGGGACTGCAGTTACCCTTTAATTGGATCTACTTGCTCCAAATATTTTATGCAGCCATTTCTTGAAAAAGCTCAAGGTTTCGGCTTCAAAAACATGGCTTGGCTGTTTATCCATTGCTTCCAAAACCCTTTGTGTACAAAATTGCCTGTTCTTGGTTTTAAATGCTCTTTTAATATTATTTATTTTGACTAGGTCAAGCTGGCAATTTCTACATAACATAACTGGAGTTCTTTTAAATATCAGGGTTCCAATTGGAAGATTTCAGTAGGAACTAGTTCAAAACCAATTAAAACTGAAAGGTTTGCCAGTTAGCCTTTAAAGCAGTGACAGAAATATGTTACCAAGTCTTGCTGCACTGCAGTTGTTTCACTTTAAGTACTTCCCACACATAAAGTACAGGTGTTTTTTCCCCCAAGGCCAGGCTTAAAAGCCTTTGTTTTGCATATATAAAATGAAAGAAATGACACATCACTCACTCTTTTATGTAATATCCCATGTTTAAATTTCCAACCTTTTCAGCTAAAAATGTAAAGTATGACTCATTTTGTAAGACGTGCAATGTGTCAGAGCCAGAGAGTATTCTAAGCAAGTGGTGAGAAATTAGTTTTTGAAAACTGTAAGAATAGTTAATTTCAAGTAAACAGTATTTCAAGTATACATTAGCACAGACAGCAGAACAAGTAAAGAAACACATTGCAAAGGAATCCTGTATATTTCACCTGGATGATGTGACGGCAACCATAGTGCGCCAGAACACTCACCACACATCAGCTATCAGTGGGGAGGAGATCAGAGTAATGAAGCCAATTCATAGATGGGAATTATTAGGAGGCCATGATTGGTAAAGGCCAATGAGAAAATGTAAAATAATACCATTATATATAATGTAAATACCATTGCTAAAGAGCATATAAAGCATTCTCCATGACTGATTTAACTTTACAGTTACATGTATTTTTTTCATCTTAAACTTTGTCTAATGCAGTAATCTCATTTCAATAAAGGAACCTAATCTAAAATCATTGTTAGAGGGTAATGACCAATACACTGAAATAGATTTAGTTATAATTGTCAGTGAAATATGCATTAGCAATGAAAACTATACAAAAACCTAGTCTGGTAATTGCATGCTAGTCAAAACGACGTACAGTGAATGATAATTGTAGTCCTTTTTATTTTCTACAATTAATTGCAGTGCTCATTGTCTGTTAATGGCTCTAGAATTTAGGTTCAATTACTGATGAAATCTCAGCCATTATTTCATTAGACATACAACATCACCGGTATTGTTTTCTTAACAAAAATGAAAGGACTGTATGTTAAACACTTTGTAAAGCCTTAACCAAGCAGTTCATTAAAAATTAAAAGATGTTTTAAGGATAGAGGAATTAGTGTTTAAACTGACTTTCACAAAGACCTGATATCCTGTAACTGTAAGTAAATGAAAAAGTAAATTAATACCAAGGTTCCGAAAACAAAGAAATCCTCAGAGCATACAGGCAGATATCTCAAGACTTTGTATTGCTCTACATTGTAGCACAGTTGTCAGCCAAATTTAATCTAAAAGTTGAAATTATTCCGCCTTTTAGCTAAGCCCCTCTTCATTGAGTTTTCAACAAAAGTCTGGGGAAAGGTCAAAACCTACACTAATCATTTCCTCCAGCCTACGTACTGTATAAATATCACTGTACCACATCTTCCCCCTTACAACTGCTTCCTGGCTCATCCCTCATTAGTGGGAAGAGTCTGGCCATCTTTGTCCTTACAGTCAGGATGTCATTCTACTTAGCCAGGTGAGGTACAGCAATTAAGCTCTCTATTCAAATTGCCTCTTCTCCTTCTTATTTAGGGTTTGCCCAAATGAGTGAATCATGATTTGTGAAAGGGGGGCCATTGTTGGCAGCTTTTCACTCTGTTCCCCTTGGTTGTTTTTTTTCAGAGTAAGAAGAGTCCATAATGAACAGGGTGACATACTGGCAACAAACTTACAAACTGGCACAGAGACAGTGATTTAATTTCCCCAAGAATAAAGAAAAATAGCTTTGAAACCAAACCACTCAGCTGCCAGTAATATTCATTTCAGAAGCCTTATTGCTAGAACAAAGTCAGGTTCCTGCTGTTCATTGTTATTATCCTGTATGTACTAGAATCAAAGCATCCAAAATATATTAGAATCAAAGTACTCTCACTGGCTCAAATATTAGGAAGTGCCAGTCCAACTAACAGACTGTTTTGGTGGCAACACCCAGATTTGAATTCTGTTAAAACTGGGCTGAAATACAAATATTTCAACAACTTTTGGAATAAAATATGTATCCTGTTATGATGATCTTGCTGAGTACATTATCTGTTAAGGATTCTTTGTAGTTTGGATTGCACATTTTTAGTCCAGTTTCATAATTGAAATGAACTTCTTATGTATAGTTTACAGTATGTAATACATTTTGGAATCTGTACTTAAAAATAAGAGAAAGCTATTAAGTATAATTAGATCAGTTACTTTTACTCCTTAGCAAGAACAAGTATCTTGTAGTTGTCTTGTTAAAAACCTTATTTGAAGTCTAAGACCTAATATTAAATGTCTAAAATTAAATATCTTTAATTGTCACGGTCCCCAAATTATACAATCTGCTTTTTTTTTTTAAAGCTGTCATTCTGGAGGACAATTGTAAAATATTTTATGAAATGTAAATGTATGCCTGTCATATTGAAAGCAAAACAGACAAGCTGTTGAACACCTAGAATCAGAGTAATCCAAAAAATATATAAACAGTAGTATATAATACTATCTGTTTTTATTGAGGATGTATAATCAAATTGGCTGTGCTTGTGCTATAATTCACAGGGCCCCATCCTTCTTTGATACATTTGGTCCTTTCAAGAAGTTGAAGAAATTGTGTTTTGCCTCCAAAAGTAAAGTGACTGAATCATACTGAATAATGTTAAATTGTTGGGTAAATAACTATTGAATTAGTATGAGTACAGTAGCTGAATCCCTTCAGGCCCTATAATGATGGCTTTATTAACTCAGTGTATTTGATCAATACTTTATGATTGAATATTAAGGATCAAGGGTTACAGTTACTAGTTAGTGATGTAGTGCTGGATAACACAATTTCAACAATGTCACCTTGCTAGAATTGAATTCATTTTTGGAATATGTTTTTTTAATTGATAATGGTATGTAAACAGTATATGTCATATACTGTATGAGAAAGAGAAGGCAGTAAGCAAAGGTAATGTAGCGGGAGAACAAAAGCTGGGAGAGAGGAGGAGCGAGAGGCGGGAGCAGGGGACAGAAAGAGAGGCCAATCAAGAGGTGTGAAGTCAGAATAGGTGTAGAGAGGTGTGAAATGAAACCTTCAATGAATAGAGAGAATTTAGAAGAAAAGTAGTCTGTCGTTAAGAGAGGGGGGAAGGTGAAGATAGGATCACCTTTCCTGCAGCTAGGATCACACCTTCCCCCTTCTCTTAACGACAGACTACTTTTCTTCTAAACAACAAAGGAATAAAATATTTACAGTGAAAACATAAAGATATTAAGAACTTTTAAAGTGTTTTTTTCTGTTCTTGTGCAGTCTTCTTGTGAACCAGTGATATAAAATCTAATCATCTTTTCCTCTTGAGTCCAGAGTGTTAACACCTACACAGAGATTTAGAAGAAAACTGGTGTTTCTGAAAGAAAATTGGACAGAAAGTCCAGAATGTTTCGATTTACTTTCTTAAGATTAATATATTGTGTCAAATCAGGTAATATTTTGAATTGATTAATGCCAGGCATGTGACAGGTTCATGGGATAATTTTTTATTATTATTTATCAATATTATCTAAAATATATATACTGTACTGTATATTAACTTAATGATCAATATAGCCTGAATTGGTGTATTGTTTTTGAATATTATTCTTTAAAATAAAGGCTAACATGCAGTTTTAAAAGTGAAATAATATTTGTATGAATAATTGAAAATGGTTTATCTTTGGGAAGATGCAACCTCAGTGGTAATATTTCCATAAACTTTCCTTTGACTTTTAATACACGTTTTATGCAGTTCTGCAGATGAATCCATTGCAATAGCATATGGTATTATTACATATTTCATCTCATCTTAGGCACAGTAACATTTTCACTTTAAATTAATTTCTTCATTTAGCCTGAAGTTCCTTTTTGGTTTTATATGATTTAAATTAAGGTCAATTTTTATATTTTTCCTTAGTTTGGCAAGATAAATGTAAACTATTTCTTTAGCACAATGAATCCAATATTGTCTCCACGTTGTACCTGCTTTTCTCTAAATGTTCTACAGCTCCTCTAATATTTTATGAAAGGAAAGCAATGAAACAAAATCTCATTATGTAGCTTGGTGAACTACACCCTGGAGTCTATGGTTAATTTTAGTGCAAGTTAATAAAATAAATCCTGATGAAATCCTTCACCTTGACACTAACAGTATGCTTTCTGCCATCTTTCTTTTCAGAGGTTTCTGTGATTGATCATTGTTGTTGCATACATAAAAGATATTGTATTCCATCACAACTGGTTTTGAAAAGCTTCATTTGAGGCTAAATGTCAGGAAGAATTTACGGGTAATCTTTGTCCATATCGGTAAAGGCCTTTGAGCATCTTGTCTCATTTTGGAGTTTTTATTTAATGCACAATTATTACTGCCCTTCTCTGCAGCTGGGTCTTGGAAAAAATATAAACTGTTTTAGGAGTTAGAGAGATCACAATACATCTGAAATTAATATAGGATCACATGACAGAACAATATACCAAAAATAAAAATGCGTAAGAATGGTTACAAACAAGAGGAGGCCATCTGGCCCATTTAGCTTATTTGGTGGTTAGCTACGATCTACTGTAATTGACCCCAGGATCTCATCTCATCCGGTTTACTGGCTTTCACAACATGGTGATATACAGTAGCTTATTTCATTATTTCGGGTATTTAGGTAAAAAAATGCTCCCTGTTCTTGGTTTAAAATTGCGTAAATATACAGCAGGTTGCATTTGTGTCCACTGGTTAGTGTTTACTGTAACTTGAATCATCCAGCCTGCTGGATTGATTCTGTTGATGGATTTGAGGTTTTCAAATAGGTCCCCTTGTACTCTTCTCTGTTCCGGACAAAGGTTCAGCTCCTGCCGTCTCCTCTCAAGTCCTGGGATGTATCTGGTTGCTTTTCTCTGGACTGATTCCAGAGCACCAGCAGCAACAATATCCTTTATAACTTTGTGACCAAAATAGAGAACTATAGTATAACATCCATTGATTTAGATTCTACTCTTTTGATTTTATATCCTGAAGTTTTGTCCTTTTTATTGCTTCCTTATTTTGTCTAGAAGATTTAAATTATGTGTAAACGCCTGTTAGAATTTATGTCTTTATTATCTGCATTTAAAACCCTGCTTTATCTGTAGTACATAAGTCATCTGTCAAGTGTTTGCCTGGTCTTGAATTATATCAAAATATATATTTTTTTATTGAATTTGCTTCCACTACACTGTTAACTAACTACAGTAGCTATACCAGAATCTAGATCATTGATATAAATTAGGGAGAGCAGTGGTCCTGGTATAGGCCCCCAAACCCAATTTCAGTATTTCCGCCTTATCTGTACTCTCTGTATTTATCATCCAATTATCAGCCAAAACACAAATATTTACCCAAATGTCTACTGCCTGTAATTTGTTAATTAATATTTGATGTGGTACTTTATCAAAACCATTCTGAAAATCTGGATACTCCATGTCGTATATTCTATGTGTATCCATACTGTTGGTTGTTCAGAGAACTCTAACAAGTTGATTAACTAGGGATTCATTTAATAAAGAAAAATATAAGATACTGTATAAGACAAGGATGGGACGGTGGTGCAGTGGTTAGAATTGGTGCCTTACAGTGCTGGGAACCTGTTTTCAATTCTGGACCTGGGGTGCTATATGTGTGGTGTTTGTACTGTATGTTCTCCCTGTGTTCGTACAACCTACGAACATACAAGACGTACTGGTAGGGTAATTGGCTATTAGGCTATTAGGAAAACTGGCCCTGAAGGAGGGGCCTTCACAAACCCATTTTTGAACACTTGTGGGACACGTTTGATTGTTGTGCTCGACAGCAATAATCCCACCACAGAATAGTTGTTGCAAGCTTTATGGCATCATTGGGCAGATTCCCCACAAGCCGAGACAAACCGAGATATTTGTGTCGGTTGATGCTTTTGAGACTTCAGTCATATGTCTGATCACAAAGTATTCTTGCCTCTTCCTACTGTAGGCTTCAAAAACTAGCATATTTTCATAACATCTAGTTTACAACTAATAAAATAATAATCACGTATGTATTTTGTCTTCATCATGCCATTGTGGAGGGTGTTTGTTTCTTGCTTACATACACTGAACCAAGCATTGTACTGTATACTTTATGTGTTGTCTCCTACTGTATGAGTATAGACACACGTGTAGAGAGATCTACTACTGTATACTGTATAAATGATTCTGACCTTTTTTATCTGGGTTAAGAACAAAGCAGATGAAGTGACTGACTTGGCCTGTAAGCAAATAGGCACAATTATAAAAGAGATTAATCTCAGTTTCATAGAAACAGAAACAGGATAGCATATTGTCATTCAGATTTTGTGTTCAGTTACTAATTTACCGCTGGGAACAAAGCAATTATCAGGACCAGTCACTTTGGTCTCAAACTCGAAACAAGCCTTTTATCTACATAGTGATTTCTGTATGCACTGAAACAATGTGTTTCCGATTTATTCACTGGAGCCTTTAGCATTGTCAACTGAAATAGAGTGATTCAGTTATAGTTGGTTATAATTTGATTTTAAGTGATTTTGCTATGGGGTGTTTGCTTTTGGTAGAAGGCTTAGGGTTTGGGCATTTCTCAACAATTATACATAAAAAGTAGAATTTGTTTAATTTAAGCTATTCTTTTAATGTACCATCCCCTCAAAACAAAAATGTATTTTAAATAGGTCAGTGGGTGTGGAAATGTTTCTTTCTTGCTTTCTTTCTTTCTTGCATTGTATTATAGGATCAATCAGTTTTGATTGTTTAAACCTCTACTGAGAAGATGTTAATGACAATTACTTTGAAGTAACATTGTTTCAAAGTTGTGATCATTGTTATTTTTTATTTTATTCAGTAAATTTGAAAATTAAAGTGTTGTGGGTTTATTGATTAAATGATTCAATCATTTATTCTTTAATGATTCTATTAGTTATATACTGTAAGTGTTATGTGACTAGATACATCTGCATCCAATTTATTAAGGCATTTCCATTTTATTTCATTCTCAGTCAGCTTTACCTCTGGCTGTGTATCCATCAATTCTTTTTTCTAGCTGCTTCGTCCAGCACAGGATTGCAAGGTTGCCAAAACCTATCCCAGCAAGAAAAGGGGAGCAAGGCGAAATACAAGAAAACACTAGTTCATCACAGGGCACACACAGATACAAACACTCATGCTCACAGCAGGGCCAATTTTCCCAGAAGCCAGTTAACCTACCAGCTTGTCTTTAGACTGTACGAGAAATCTGGAGCACCAAGGGGAAACCCCTACAAACGCAGATAGAACATGCAATCTCCACGCAGATAGCACCCCAGGAATTGAATCCAGAATTTGAAATTGAATTCACAATTGAGTCCCAGAGCTCGGTGGCAGCAATACTAACTACTGTGCCACCATGTCACCTGAACTAAGCATCGTTAATAAATATTTACAACAAGAGCAATATCTTCATGACAATAATATGACACAGATTGAGTGATTTTCCCTCCCTCACCCTTCATCCTAGATTTAACACTCAGCTTCCTTTTGAGGGCAAAGCATGAGACCATTCACTGAGGAGCCATGAATACTGTGGCAAATACTGTACAATATTAGGAATCATCACCACCATTAAATGTCTGCTCTCAAAGAACAATATATTTTTTTTCTAGGATTCAGATGACTCACCTGTATCTCCAGAGCAGGGTCCAGTACCTGGAATGGAGCCTTACATGGTACGAAGACTCTCTTCCCGGAACCTGCAGCTGCCACCATTGGCCTTCAGGCAGGCTGAACAGTATGAGTGGGACAGGAAGCCTGAATCAGAGCACATACAAAGACCAACTACCCTGCCTCTACGAACACCTCCGCTGATTGCTATAACATCTGCAGACATCAGCAGGTAAGAGCAGCAACTAATTGCCACCAGTATTTTTTTTCTGTTGTTATTGTAGTATGTGCGTCGTTTAAAATGTATGATGTACCAGACAAGTGCCTAAAAAAAACAAGCATATCTTAGCAGTAATTCATTGAGAGCACAGATGTGCTTTAAACAATGTATTTAACAACATTTGCATTTAATAGTCCTGCAATTAACCACAGATACTGTAGTAAGATGCGTGTCCTCAAGCAGATGGGTGTCCATTTGAGAATAAGCCGTAAAAACTGAGCGCAAGCCTCAAAAGTATTTTTTCATCTTTTATCTACTCAAGGTTGTTAAGTTAGCACCCATCAATGGGAAATTGTCCATTCACAACTCTGAGCTGAATGTCAGGTTTGCTTAATTTGCTTCATTTTTTTTGTTTTTGCTAACATATACAGAATAATACCCCTGAGAAAAATTAGATGGCTCAGCACCACTCTCAAGCCACAGTGTTTGCTTATGGATATTTTTACATACATGGCAATAAATGCTGTCCTTAAGAAACCATGAATACATTTGTGGACTGAATTACCAACTAGTCAAGACATGATCGTGTACATTTGAATGATTTAATAGCAAACAGTTATCCAAAACTGAAAAGCTACGTCTTAAAAGTCGATGTGTGTGCTGTTGTACCCTTTTTCTACAGTTAGGATTGGAAATGTGTTTAGAAAAGCGGTACTGTATTATTACAGGGTCTACTATTCTTTACTAAAACTGAACAACAGGCACCTCTTGAGCTGAAATGCATGAAAAATGACTGAGTGAGTGAGGCATGTAAAATGCATATTGTTTTGTGTCTTAGCTATTAGGTGCAGTACAATATTATCAATTGTATTTTTTTAACATTTCGTAGAACAGATTAAAGAATGTTCTACATCTTAGCACTCTTATATGGACATCTCTGTCTTATATATCTGTGTTTTGTTGACAGAACAAAGCTAATTAAGATTTGTATCTTATTACCCTATGGGGGGGGGGACACAGAGCATACCATATGATGTACTGTATTAGGTTTTGGATCACGTTTGTATTGAAAATTAATTCTCAATTGGCTGACAATAGGTGTTTGGAAATATAGATAAGAACTGAATACTCATTGGGTAATGAAATTAGTGGACTACATCGAGGATCTGTACTAGGACCACTGATCTTCTTAATTTATGTTAGTGATGTAGATTATGGTAAGGTTAGTAAACCAGTCAAATTTGCAGATGATTCCAAAATAGGAAGATTAGCAAAGAAATACACGTACTGTATTCTACTGAAATTCAAAAAGATGTAGGTAAAACTCAAGTCTGGAGTCAAACAGCTGGCTGATTAATACAGACAGATTATTAAATTCAGGTAGCAAAAACATCAACTATAATTACAAAATCAGAAATCGTAATGAAAACAGATGTGTATTGTGTATATCTTTTAGGTAATGAAGGAAAGCATCAAAAAAGCAAACAAAATGTAAGCACATGTAAGATAAAGGTGTAGGGTGGCATGGTGGGGCATTGTTTAGCATTGCTGTAGCACTGTGGCCCTGGATTCTGCACCCAAGGTTTGTACTTTATGTTCTCCTTCAGTTTGTGGTTGCTCTGGTGTCAGTGTCCTCCCATAGTTCAAAGACATATTGGTACCTTTACTGGCTTCTTGGGAAAATGACCCCCGTGTGAGTGTGTGCACGTTTCTGTCACTGTGAGTGTGCACTGCAATGGACTGGCATCCTGATTACAACCATTGATTGCTTTGGTTCCCCTGAGACCCTGTATTGGACAAAGCAGTTAGAAAATGGATGGATGGCTAAAAGCGTAGAACGTTTCGTTACAATTGTGCAATTTACAAGTAAGATTTCATTTAGAATAATGTGTACAATTTTGGTCACAACATTGCAAACAAGATACCGTATTGGTTTTCTGGAAACAGTCCCATGAAAAGTAGTTAGATGTATTATGGAGCTCAAGAAAATGTCCTACACACTGACAGACTAAAAGACCTGAACCTCTGGGCTGAAGAGAAAACTACAAGGGAATCTGACACAAGTATTTAAAATCTTCAAAGGCATACACAAAGTCATAGCAGCAGACTTACTTTTTAGTGTGAACAGTGAAGACAGATTAATCCAGAGGTCATAAGTGGAAACTACTGTATGTGGAAGTGCATTTAAATCAGAGAACAGGAGGCTCTTCTTTATTTATAAGGTAGTGAAAGTGTGGAACATGCTATCCTATCTTACTTAATAAACCCAAAGCAAACCCAAAACATAAATATACATTTTGTATTTATTTTCTTTCTTGTATATAAATGTAGTTGGCAATATGATCATTCAGATCAAAGTACAATTTGACAACTAATATGTTTAATAAACTCAAAATCCTGGCAAGCATCTGTATACATCAAGTAATCATATAAGCCCAACTCAAGCTATGATGCTTAATCTGCCCTGTGAATATGTGTGAGATTTCCAATCTGCCATCGTCATGTAAATCAAAAATGTATGTTTAGAGAAAAAAACTATGGTCATGTATGACATATTGTATACTGAGTATTTTTAATTAGATCAGTGGATGCATGCAGATGAACCTTAGTAGAATGAAATAGGCTGAAAAAGAAGAGAAATTTGATATATTGTACACAAGGTTTAAAAGATTTAAAATTGTCCTTCAGCTGCATGTGTAAAGTGAATATGTTTAGAATATAATTTTCATTGCAAGTGGTTCTAAACTGACTGTATTGAAGATCAGCACTTAGTCTTTTTGTATTCAGGAAGCATTTGACTGACTCACTCCACAGATGGTGATGTCTTCAACAGTATGATTATTGATATGGAAGTGCTGGGCACTTAGAAAATCTGTGGTATTATTCTACATTTTTTGAAAATGTTCCACAGATGGGTCAACTTATCATCTTTTAGTTTTTCCAATACACTGTTGGGTGAAGGCTATATATATATACAAGTAATAGGTTTATTCCATGCTGAAAAAAAGAAGAAAGAGAACACAACGTTTCGGCCTTGGAGCCTTCTTCAGGTGTCTTCAGGTGTTGACACCTGAAGAAGGCTCCACGGCCGAAACGTTGTGTTCTCTTTCTTCTTTTTTTCAGCATGGAATAAACCTATTACTTGTTCCTTTGCAGCCTACACATGCTGACGCAGCTACCCACCTATATATATATACTGTACATATGAAAAACTATAACACGCAGGAACACCAATAAATGCATGTTTCTTTTTTATATTTCTCTGCAGAAGCCCACATATAAACTATTTACCCATAAAACAAGAGTAGACATAGCCTAACATCTGCTCTGAATTGGTACAGAAAATAGCTACAAAACCATGTAACAACTTACAGTTATACTCATCACTGTGAATGATGAATAGCAGGCAAGCTAGTATTTACACTATTGCCATGCTCATCTCAGGTGGTTCAAGACTACATAAGCTGTGCAGTACCCGGGAGCTCTGTAATAGAGCTTCAGGCTTCGCCCCTGTTCCTTTCTTATCACCAGCAGCGACACATTACACTTACAATTTCAACACTTTAAAGACTATATCTTGTCTGTGTAATATCGGTACAATATAGAATCTGACATCCATCTTATATTTTAATTACAAGCCACATTTTATTTCACATGCATAATGCAGTTTTTTTATTGAAATAAAAATAATTTAGTTCACTTTACTTAAAGAAAATCGAATTCAGATTAATCAACTTGCATGGAATCTAATTTGATTTTAGCTACTTTATAAAAGCGATTGATGATGATTGATGTGACCTTACAAGAAACTTCACTTGTGCTGATATGTCTCACTCCATGTTTATTATTCGGTGCTGATACACTTCTATGTTATGTTTTTTATTATAGGTAATTTATAATCTATAATGAGTAAAATCCCAGAAGCAGAGGTAATTCAGACCAATTATGTGGATATTTGAAGCAAATTAAGTCATTAACAGTCCAAAGTCAAGTCATTAAGAGACCAGGGTCCAAAAATAAAAACTGGAAGACACAATGACCATTCAGAACCAAGAGTGAATATCTTTTGGCTTGCAGGAAACATTCCTTTTAGTTTATGTATGAAAATTGAAAGAAAAGAGCTTCCAATTGTCAGTTATTTTTAAATGGGGACATTTAAATTAAAAAAGCTACTCTTTGCTATAGTAGTACTCTATACAACACCAAAATATGTGTTGATTTTTTTAACATAGCTTAACTTTGATTCATTTAATTATGTACAATTACATAATTTATGCAATTTTAGATAACAGATGCTGTTTATCAGATTTAGGTTGTGATGTATTAGTTCATCTTGATTTCATAGTCCCATTTCAGCCAGTCTAAAACAATTTGAGTGGGTGAGGAAGAGCACTGGAGTTGCAGAATATGGGAGTTATTACAAAAGTTTTATTACAAAAAAGGAATGGGAAAAATATTTTCAGATGAGGGCCTCAGTGTCCCTTTATTAACTATGACGACAGTTATGTCACATAACCCAGCCCACCAGCCCTCTAAGTGAGCCAGTCTGATGATGACCTCCATGCTCATTTACTGCTGCAAAGATACTCCAACTAACCTGTTACCTGAGTCAACGCTTATCCGTGGTTCACCTTTGGACATTGCTTCAGTAGTGTCTATTAGTTGTTCTGTCTGTCTTATCTTAGGTGTGTTTACTGTATATGGATTCCTTTCTGGGTCGATTATAGATATCCCCCTATATGATTTATAAACACTTTTATTGTCAATACAATTTTTATAACATTCTGCATATAAATCAGAATTTGTACCTGCAAAGCTTTACTTTTTTATCCACCTTTAAATGCTTTGACTTTATTTTTTCACCGGACTGGAAGATGAAGGTCTAAACTTCCCTCTTTTGTACAACCTTTTAAAGAGCAATGACCTCTGTACCCACAGATGCAGAATGGGGTACAGACAGACACCACAAAAATGGGAACACTGGAAGGATTTGTATAGGGCTTCTGATCTGATAAATAGAAGGTAATGTGTACATACAGTGTACCTGTATATTCATTTGCAGGATTTATAGCAAAGCTCATTGAATTTATCTCTTTAATCCATACAGTGTAAAGTGACCCAGGAGTATCAAGGTTACCTGTGTGAATTACTGTATAGCCACTCATTCTGATCACAACTCGCTTTGAGACAGAAAAAGGAGATCTCTAAAGTGGGATTATAGTAGGTAGCATACACTAAATGTGCGCCCTTCTCTGAATAGGAGTTAGTAGCAGACAGAGACCTGAATGAAAGATTCCCTAATATAGTTTGAAATAAGCAGCTAAGAATTGAACGGCCAGCCTAGGAGACCAGTTTCACATATCAGGGGTTCAGTCATACCTATGCTCTCCCCACTAATGATGCAGCTTCACTACCTTTTACAAAGTAGTCTGTCAGTGTTATGGATGTTCTTTATGAAAGTAAAAAAAAATGAAAAGGCAACTGAGATCTGGAGATCTGTACATAAAGTACAATATCTTTGTATAGAAAGTAATTTGTATCTCTTTTGGAAACATCTGGGATCTATTTATCATGGAGACCTGGCTGGCTTAGGTTCTCATTCATACTGTATATTCATATATTTTTAGAAATAATATCCAGTATTTTAATTTATTGTTTTGCCAATTAGGTTGTGCAAATAGTTGTTCATCATTCCTATTTTACACATTTATATTGTGAAATAGCCTTAAACCTTTAGAATGACCAGATTGCTATTGTAAAACAGGCATATCACTCTAATTCTCTTATTTCTATACATATATTTCCATGATGAAATGTGATTTTAAACACTTATAAAATTACTCTTAAACAGTACACCACACATATCTGTAAATCTACTGTAGATTTGCCTTCCATGATAAAACTGTGCAGGTAGTAATAAAGTGGCCAAAAAAAAGATAATGTAATTCAACTACTATCTTTCACAAAAAAGATGCAAAACATATGCCATGTAATGAATGTCCACTTACTTTGATTTCCCACTTTAATGTAAATCAAAATCATTACTCTGATCTGATCAGAAATCATTGCCTTTATTGATGAAAACAGTCTGGCATCAGACTACGAGCAGTAGGCTCCTCAACATGAGATCATGGGTTGACAAGGACACAGTTTGACTTCTGCTGCACTTCTTAAATCTTGCCATTACTCTTCTTTCTCTTTGTTGTTAGCAGTTGGGGGCCACAGTCAGACATTTCCCGTTTGATTGAGCCTCAAGTAAATTGATATTATTCAGCAGCAAGTAAAGAATAAGAAGAAAACTGTATTTAATGCTATTTAATTATGATGCTCCTGCTGAACTGCTATCATGCTATCATAGTCTTTGAAGAATAGATATATCCTTTATGTTTCTCACTCATTTGACATTAGTATAATATACCTTATGCTTTGGATAATATTCAAAATATTATTGTTATTTATTTTTTGTTTCTGGACCAGTTAGTGTTACAATATTTATGGCATATGGTGCTGTATTTCTGTTATAAATCACTACATGTACATATGATAAAGTTATGCAGTGGATGAATCACTAGGAGCCCTTGAAAATTAAATATTGTTTTGTGATTCAATGGTTATCTTTCTAGGAATGATCAATAATTAATAATTGAAGTAATAATGGTTGTGATGAAGAACATTTACCCAACCACTCTGAATTTGAATAAATGGCCACAAAATGAAAGGAAAGATGAAGAAAATTTACTTGCATTTGATTGAAGTTGTTTTCTGCTTTGGTTGTGAAAGCATATAATTATGCATCTGATGAAAATGTGTTTGGGTTTGGATGTGTGAGCTTCATCTACAAGATTGCATTCCCACAGTGAAACTGTTGTTTACTAAATAATATTAATCAATTAGCATGCTGTATCAATAAATAATATTCTGTATTTTTTTGTTTTGTGTGATTTAGTTTTCTGTTATTTGCATGTTGTTGAGTGCATCAGAAGAAGAAACTGCAAAGTTAATAACATCTGTGCACTTGAAAGCAATCTCTGTTTCAATAGCATTGATTTGTGAATTCTTTGATACATAAGTAAACTGAGTCAAATATTTAAAAAAACGCTTTAAAAAAGATAGCATGTTTTAACCCATTGTATGTCATGCAACTTAATTCCACTTCCTGCAAATAAAGATCTCTGGGCAATAGCTGTGGACAAAATCGTTTATCTTGACACATACTGTACATTCTTAAAGCTCTCCTTTACCAAGGTGGCTGTTTCAAGTTTGTTAGTTAAAAAAAGAAAAACATTTTTTTTTCATGAACATTGTCAATGTCATTTAACTCAGGTGTAGCATTTCTTTAACAATTACAGCTACAGCAAAAATGGATTATCCTGTTTATTAAGAAGTAAGAGATTGATTATTGATATCTGATTAATATTTTAACAAATTGAAGGATTTAAATTATTCTAATTATTTCTAGAGTTTTTGACTAGCGTGTAGAAGTGAGCACCAGTATGATTTTTATTGACGTAATGAGGCCTTTAGGCTTACGTCAGTTGACAGAGAAAAGCTGAAAGGTCGCCATTCAGAAATGAACGTGTGAAGATCTGTTTAATTGGCAATTCATTGGCCTGCACTGCTGTATTGAGTATCCAGTGTCATTTGACATAACCTTTTTCCTGAGTCATTCTGTAGGCAGAATGCGTCAAATGAGTTATGATAAAGACGAATGCTCTGAAACTCTTTTTGAGTGAAGATTACGAGTACTTATTAGGTTTTCCCTCTCACTGGACTAAGATTGGATCACACACTAATACTGGTCCTGTAAGTGCAAAGAAAATTATGAAAACAAAGCAAAAACACAGAAAACCTAATTCAGCAAGGCACTTTTCTTAGAGAGATCATTAAATCTATTTTGAAAATAATCCATGTTGCATCTTATTGTGAACTTTAAAGGATGTGCATACATATGGATATCAATCAGCTCTCTTCCAAACATAATTCCATGGAAGACAGATATGTCTTTTGTCATTTTGCATAAATACAGTATATATTTAATATTTATAACAAACTGCTCAACAACTGTCTGTGGCTGCAAACTTGTACTTTGCACAAACTAAAAGACCAAAAAGGAATTATTGTTATTGGTTGAGAATTAATTTAATATTCAAACCCATAACGCATTTTAAAAATGAAAGGTTTTCTTTCATTGAAGTGTCCTTTTAAAACTGCAAATATGTCTTTTTCATGTGCTGTTTTCTTACATCATAGCTTATATCACTGTATATACTGTACATAGGCAAAATGTAAGAAATAATAGGGATTATCAATTAAACACTGCATCATTAATATACTGCAAAGGTCTTCTACATATTCTACTGTAGTTAATGTAGACAAATGTATTTACAAGGAATTGAAGATGGCTTAAATTTCATATTGGGTAAATGCTACTGTGTGATGCATGATTGTGTATTTTCTCCTTCATATCCAGAGTCTACTGTATTTTGGAGTCACACTCAATTGCTTCATTCGTATGAATAGAGCTTGTACCCTGCACACAAGCATGAAAGATAAATAAGTGCACTGTACTGACTCTGCCTAGTGGGAAGAAATTGAGTTTCATCCATTTTTCTCTAATTATGGATTGAACAAGCTTGAGTGTACAGTATGTACAGTATGTTCTAGCAGAGCACATAAGGGTAAATAAAGAGTATCAGCTACAGGTTATCCATTTCTATTATTATAACTAACAGCAGTCCATATCTATATACCTGCGCAGGTTACACATTTTTAAACAGTAGTAATCTTCTGGCAAGAGTGTATCAATATCATATTTGTCAGCCTTGTATGCTTGGCGGACACAAATCTGCTGTTCAGTATATCACTCTGTAGACAATGTCTACCATTAATGAACAGTGGTGAAAAGGGCCAGCTCAGATGGAGGCAGAGCCTGCTGCTCAGCATTATATCTCAGGGCCATCCATTCTGCTTAGTAAGACATTCATGATGTAGTGATGTGAGGGGTTTTAATTTACTGAAACAATTAGAAATTGGAAAAGTAAGTTACAGTATGAGAGTGCTTTGATGACTGGTAGGAATCAGTCAAAAATAATTTACAGTATTACACATGGATTCTAAATATACAGTACAACATACAATTTATTGATACAACACCAACAAAAGTCTTAACATATATTTTTGGGTAAAGTCAGATGGTCAGGTTAAATGGAAGGAGAAAAGATAAAAGAGCCAGACAGCTAACCAACTAACCAAGAAATCACACATTACCATTTAAACTGGATATCACAGTTAGCAATTGGTTAGGATGTCATCAGGTATGATAGTGGTATTATATCTCATAGGAATAATATCCACCATGCAGGTTCCTCATTGGTTGTTCATCTTTTTGCTCATCCTCATTGGTTGTTCACCCTTTTGCTCATCAGACAGTGACCTCTAACCCATAGACATGGCCAGAAGGAGATACAAGACTGAGGGGAGCCAGACAGAAAGTCATTTATTATTTAGGGAGCTGAGCAAGGACCACTCGGGATATGTTTTATATCAGAGAGGCACCTCTCTGCTGCATTCCTAATCTTTTACATGGAGGCCCAAGCTGCTTTGTCAAGGCAACAGAAAGATTAGTAGAAATTTCAAAATCTTTGATAACACTTAATTCTTAGTGTACAAATATGCCTTGCCACTACAACAAAATGCAACAGACTCTGTTCATCCTGGATTAGATCTGCCATCATCAAACATTTCCAGACCCAAAAGTGAGATGATCGCAGAAAAGAGCCATCCTAGACTGCAGTAGATGCCAAGATAGATTAATGCATACAGTAAATAACAGGTAGACTATGATGTCTAAGATAAATATTCTCTTGAATTGCTCTGATGCATATGGTGCATCTTGCAGTTATTGGCACAGTGTATATGAAGTGCTAGTTTGAGAGAGAACGGCTTTTCATCTGACATTTTAGACACAGCACATTCTCGGCTGATGCACAATTCTTCTTGCAGTGCATAATTTGCGTATTCTATGTGGTATTCTCATTAACAAAGAAAGTTACATTTCCTGAGCTACGTGGAGATATAGCCAAAGGCTCTTGTGGCTTACCTAGTTTATTTACAACTACAAGTACTAATTGAAGATAAGGTTGTACTCTGCTGAACCTGTTTCTTTGCTTGAAAATATGCGAGAGCTGATCTGAGTGTGTAATAATTACTAACATGATTGTTTTAAATAACATTGCTTCTTACCTTTGATCATAGAGTGTGTTCAAATTGCAAATGAAAAAAATAATCTAAGAAATAAGTATTTCAGCGATTTAGACTCGAAATGAAAGGAGACCATTGATTCAGCCTACTAAAAGTAAACCATAATTCTAATAAGTATGTTTCGATAAGGTTAGGTGACAGCACCATAGGGTGGTAGTTATTACTGTACTCCCTCTGTCTACTGTATGTGGGCTCTTGCAGAGTGCTTCAGTTTCTTCCCACCTTTCAAAGATATGCTGGATAATTTAAGATTTGTCTCTTAATTATCCATATGTGTGTGTCTCGTAATGGACTTATGTTTTGAGTAGAGTGCAATTTCTCCTTGCAATCTATGATTCTATGATAGATTATTTGTTGCACAACCCTTGCCAGGATTAACCATCCTCCTGGTACAGGGATGAATAAACTTAGATATGGATATTGAATGTGTTCTTCGATATTGTCTTTTTTCTTCATGTTGTTCAGTTAATTTCATCTACAGTATGCAATGTTTAACAAAACATTCAATTAAGTGTGTGCAAACAATGTCATATTGTTTATGAGTTTATTTCATTGCAGGCATATGTATCTGAGGTGCCTTAGGTCCAATTTAATATTGGCACAAATGCATTGTTCTATTGATAAGGAGGGCATATTGGTTCCTTTCTGTGATTTTATTTCTGAATCTTTAACAGTCTTCATATTCAATCAACTCTAATAAAGTGTTTTTTCAGCAAAGTCACAAAAGTGCATCAGTCAGTCATGAATTATTTTACAACATGATGTCAAATATACTTATCCTAAATACCTTTACTTTATTTTTCTGAAAATATATATATATATAAACAGAGTGCAAAGTTTATTTTGATACTCAGTATAGAAATTACACAGCAACTATAACAAGAAAAAATACATTCTTTTATTTTGTAAATTGTCTTTTGTAGGGTGGCACGATGTTGCAGTGGTTAGTATGACTGCCTTGCAGCGCTGGGGTCCAAGGGTTTGAGTTTGGAACTGGGGTGTTTTCTGCTTGGGGTTTGTATGTTGTGCTATTGCTCACGTGAGTTTCCTCCGGTGCTCTGGTTTCCTCCAAAGACCCCAAAACATACTGGTAGATTAATTTGTTTCTGGGAAAATTGGCCCTGGGTGTGAGTGTGTGCATGTTTGTATCTGCATGTCGGCCCTGATATGCCTCGGCGTACCAACAAGGGTGTATCCTGCCTTGTGCCTGTTGCATGCTGGGATTGGCATTGGCTCCCTCACGACCCTGAATTGGATTGAGCAGTTAGAGAATGGATGGATGGACATATATTTTATTGAGAATAAAGTTTGAAAACACATGCTATGATGGCTCAAATATTAGAATGTTGCTATGGAATGTTCTTACATTTAGCACTCAAAACTATAGCAAGCTTGCCATTTGTGTTAATTACACCTGGAAAGTACTTCACTGTACTGTTAACTGCAGCATGGACCAAGTGCTTCATCAGTAACTTTTTCTACCATACGTTCTTAATATCACTGTTAAGTACAGAATGAAATAAGATATAGAAAGCAAGTTTTGGTTAAAGTAATGTTTCATCAGCCTATTTGGCATTTGTATTTATTTTAATGGCAGTAACACTAATAATATCGCAGATATTCCCAGAATTTTGAAAGGACACAATATTTGTAAATGAATGAATGTATCGTTTGTTCATTCATTTAATCAGCAAGACATTTACTGAAGCAGTTGAAGTGAAATATCTTTCTGAGGAGCAGTACAGTATATACTGTATTCATACAGTAAATCACATGCATGGACAGATATTCCTGTAGGGTACCATAAAATGACAAAATCACAAGGAGTTATGTTTTCATCTATGATAGAAAGAACCATATCTCTGTCTGGACGTTTACAGATACAGTAGAAACAAAAAGGTTGACTAGAAGTAATGATAAACAGTAATCATTCCATATATGCCTTGGATCTCTTCTTAGACAGTGCTCCTTCTCAGAAGTTGTTAGTTGAATATTTGTTTTCTGTTTTCAGGCTGTAGGTGGATTAAATGTAAGTTTTGCTAAAAATATTTCAAATTTAAATGCTTTTACCTTTCAGTCAACCTTGTTTGCCTGGCTCTTCCTGTGTCACAAAAATCAAACTGTACTTTGCCCAAAAGCTTTTGTCTTGATGTGATTGGTCATTCTGAAGAATATTTTTAATAAGTTTTTGAAAATCCTATTGTGATCTGAATAAACAACATTCAAGAAAAATAACAAAAGAAATCTAATGGTAGATTCCTAATTAGATGATATTTATGACAAATAGCAAGCTGAAGAGTAAATGATGTAATCCAGAATTAACAGGCAGTACATTTTACAAACGCAGATAAATACATGTAACACTGACTTTCCTTTGTATAGCCTCTGGTCTAGAAGGTTTTGAGTTGACTTAACATAACAAATGATCAAGCTTATGCTGTGGAGCTGTGCTTTGTTTCTTCCATCTTAGCAATTAGCTTCTGTTTACTGTTTACAGACATGCTTTTGTCTTGGATTTGCTATGATCACTAACATATTCATAGATTCATTTTCTATCTGCTTTATCCAATTTAGAGTTGCGGGGCCTAACATGACAAGCAACAGGTACAAAGCACGATACACACTGGATAGGACACCAATCCACCACAGGTCACACACACACAAATATACACACAATAACACTAGGGCCAATTTTGCCAGAAGACAATTAACCTACAGTACCAGTTGGACTTTGAACTATGGGAAGAAACCACAGTACTCAGAGCAGACCCACGAGAAGACAGGGAGAACATACTGTACAAACTTCCATGCACATAGCACCCAAGTCCAGAATTGAACCCAAGTCCCCAGTGCTGAGAGCCAGTAATGTTAACTACTGTGCCACTATGCCTCCCCACTAACATATGACTCTATGTACAGTAATACGTATCTTGCTCTCTGAAAGATATTAATATGTTTTCTCCCTGGAATATTATTTTATTAGATTTCATTTTTCACAAATACTGTACATCACCAAGGCAGCCTAATGTAAATGTCACATTTAATTTCCATCACTGAAAAGACCAACGAAAAGAGAAAATCAAATATCGGCTTGATCTGTGCATGCATCTCTAAGAAGAACTGTTGAGTTTTAGTTGTCCTTACTGAACTCTTTAAATAATTGTGTGCCAGTTTTTATTCATTAACTTGCTTAATTTATGATCATAAGCTACATCAACTATTCTGAAAAATATTTTTGTGGAGTATTATTTTTTATCAATATTGGAAATTAGAAAGGCAATCTAAGCTTAACACTCCGTGTTAACCCAAAACAGAGATTTCCCCTTTCTTGTAACCTCATTAGATTATAAGTGGCTTGTGCTATACAGCACCTGATTATAATAAAAAGCTATTGTTCTACCAAGGTAATGTCTACTGCTGAGTGCCAGTGATGTCTTTCTGTAGAATAAAGACAGTTATTTGTCTTTAATTAATTGAGTCATTGCTGGAATTGCTTTTATCCTGGGTATTGAAAGTACTCCTTTGAAATCACCTGAGAATGCCACCTATTACCATTAGCAAGGCATGACTAACCTGTTTTGAAAATAATTATTTCAACTTCTTGTAAATGTTAATGGTTTTCAAAGAGAGAAACAATATAGGTATCAAAACAGACGTCCCCTTAATTTGTCCTTTTCTGAAATAATGGAGAGAGAATTAGAATTGTTTAATGGTATCTTAATGAATTGACTGTGAATCAAACAAACCATCTCAAGACTTTGATGCAAAAAGTCTTTGAATTTTTATTATTTTTATGCTATTGTTGATGATGTTTGTCTGTGTACAACTGGCAGAATAATGTAAACTGAATGGTTCTCATACTGTAAATACTGTATATTGCATGTTTGAAATACAGCAGATTGTACATCAAAACATCCAATTATGTGGGTGAGAACTGAAGTTATATACAGAATTATACAGCACTCCAGTTTTTGGTAGTATTACCGTTTAGGTATTCATTAAGATGAGTCTTTTCTTCTGTTTTTGATTTCTGATCTGGAAGTTGGAGACAACAAAGAGAGAGTTTTACAGACAAGGCTGTTACAAACAATACATCTCTTGTTTTGTTGTGTTTCAGTGAAATTGGTGGAAGCATTATCGATACACTACCAGAATGTTATTAAAATCCTCAATACCCACTTTGACTGTTTCCGTTTTGTATTTTCACCAGCTGAATGCACTTAAATTTCTATTGTATATATTCATGATTAATGTATACAAACCTTAATTAAGCAAATAAACCTACTATCACTTAAAATATGTATTGATGTTACTAGTCCAAGAGGAAAAAAATAACAACACATTCTATGCATGAACAATCTGCCCCTTGTGACAGTAACAGTGAGATCCATCTGGGTTCTACAACCAAGAATAAGAAAACCGAGAAGTGATAAGAGAAAGAAAAACAAAATACCAAAAAAAGGAGATGCAATAAAAAGTAAATGAAAGAGATACAGCTATGACTTGGATCTACCTACAATAAGATAAGAGAATTAAACTAAATTAAAGTTAGGATTGGATTTCTAGATGTGTTTAATTTGTCAATTTTGCAAATTGACCAATATGTAATTTTCAAATTTGCCTAGTTCAGAGCTCCAGTGCACAATAAGTTACTGGAGCAAATTCTATTTAGCCAGCATGTCTAGCAAAGCAAAATAATTGGATTCTGTATGAATCAAGAAGATTTCAGAGATTATGATAATTGTGTACACCTTCATTTTGGTTCAATTCAATTCAATTTATTTTATATAGGTCCTTTCAAACCAGGTTGCCCCAAGGTGCTTAACAAAGCAAGTGACCATACACGTTGTGAATACAGAACTAAAAAGACCAGAAAACAATGGAAGAACCCAAAAATTCTTAGTAAGGAGAAAAAAAACCTCTAGGGGTCCGAGGTCAACTGGCTGCCCAACCCCTTTGGGCATGCTATTATACAATTAAAAAAAATAAATAAATAAGGGTATTAATCCATCATGTCTCCTGTATGTCAGTACTCCATGCAGGTTTTTGTAGAATAGCAAAATCCTCCTAGGCAACAGCTACTGTATATCCACGATGTCCCTCTTGGATCCAAGGCAGTGATGCAGCATCCATCTCAGATGGTGTCCAGCTCTGGCATCATCCGGACATGTGGGGAGAAGAATAGGATAGTTTGGTCAAAACAGATGTATCTACCTGGTGGGCCAACACAGAGACACACAATGGCATGTACAGCAGCACCAGCAGCCATGGTTGCAGCAGTCTATGATGTAAGGTGTGAGTAGGCTAGGTTTTAATGATGACATTGAACTGAAAAGGTCCTCATCTCCTGTACATCCTATTTAAGAAGAGTACACCAGCATAAGGATGTTTCTTTCAAACCATTGTAATGCCTCCCTTGATATCCTGATTTCCATGCAAAGTGCTAGGCACAGACTCAATAGCTGTAGTGAACAAAAGAGGCAAGTGGGAGCAATTCTGTCAACAGTAAAGCTGGAAGTACTTAGAACTCATATTATTTGGATATGCTGCAGCAAGAGGAGAAACATACAATACTTTTCCTGTGGCTGTTTCAGTGTGCAGTGGCTGCAGAAAACAAGTATAGGTTAATTGTACACTGAAAAATGAAAGGAGAAACACAATAATTTGGCAACAGGTGTGCAGAAGGCTTAAAGGCCAAAGCATCAAGTTTCTTTTTTCTAGTTTTCAGTGTAGAATTCACCTTTGTTTAAATATAAGATTTTGTCTCATGAAATAAAGGGTGGACCAAAATCTAATTTCTAGAGAGTATAATATATTATGTCCTCCATTCAAAGAGTTTTTTCAGTATTAATTTTCCAGCAAATATCTCTACAGGAGCAAGCAAAAAAACATATCTAATATTGTAACTATTGTGGTATGAATAATTGACTAAAATGGGCCAAACTTACTTAATAAGAAGTATAAATCAACTCAATATCAAATAACAAGTTCTAACAACAGTTTGCTATGCAAGTATAAAATTAATAAAAACAATTATACACCCCCCGTTATTAGAGAATGTTGAGCCTCACACAGCATGTCGTTTGTTTCACTTGTTGCACAGCATGGTAATAATGTATTAATCAGGTAACAAACACAATAAGACACACAAAATCTGAATATTTTGTACAGATATTTACATATCTGTGACCCCCATCTTCTTCAGACAGAGAAAACATAGAACTCTATCTGTAATTATGGCACAAAAGCTGTATTGGAAAAAAAGAGGAAAGGAACCTGTGTTATCTAATTTAAGATCCCAGTTCGGACTGAATTTCTTTCTAAAACAGATGCAGCAGACATGCAAACTGACTTCTCCATTCACAATGATGCATACCTAAACACATAATTCTGCTTTTAGCTCACTGGATAGTAAATCAATATTTCCAACAAATATAAAACACAGATCCTTTGTTAAGGCCTCTTTTGAACCCTTTTAGTGCACAAATAACCTTGATGAAACACTCACTACGCAACTTCTGTAAAGTTTCTGTTCTGCAAGTCTTTACACAACCCAAGTTTATGTATTTTGGTATACATAGAGAATTACTATTCGTGATAAGTAATGAAAAAAAAACACATTTTAAAACATTTTAACTGGAATAAACACCAAATATAGCATATATGTTAAAAAATAGCAAATGATACATGAAACAACGGTGAGAGAAAGACGAAGAACTGATCCAGAGATATGTGTCACGCCCTCTGCAGCCAGAGGGCGCTCCTTCTCTGTCCTGTCCCTGGTTTCCGGTCTGCTGTCCTTCCGGTCCCTCTCTTTCCCTTGGCTATATATTTCCGGGTCTTGCACACTGTTCTCGCTCAGCATTGACGTTCGGATGTCCTGAGACCCGCCTAGCACCAGGGCGTCCCAAGTCCGCTCCCTGAGGGCATAGGTTTCTATACGGCATTCCTGAACTCTTTGCACTAATGAGCCCGCGCCTTTTTCCCGTCTCGCCGCTACGCATATGGGTCTTTTTCCGCTCTCCTACTCCCCACGGTTAGTCCCTTTTGGACGTCCGTGAAAATATGCTGAGGAAGCTTTCGGACCTTTGGTTTTTATATACAATTTCATGCAAAAGTTTGGGCACCCCTGGCCATATTACATTTTGTTGGTTTTCTAAGTGAAAAGAAGTTAATACGACCTCTGCAGCGAACAAACTAAAACTTGACATATTTCTGCAGATTTTAATGCACAGTTACTATTTATTTGCTGAATTTAACAGATTGTAAAAAAAATTAAATTAAACTTTTGCATACAACTGTAAAGCTGTATTAACATACAGTATAGTAGTTCTCTTACTGTAGGTACTGTAGATATGGCATCATAAATAAGCTGCAAAGGAACAATTAAAGGTTTATTCAATACTGAAAAGAGAAGAAAGGAAACACAACGTTTCGGCTGAGGAGTCTTCTTTGGGTGGTTCCACAGCTGGAACGTTGTGTTTCTTTTCTTTTCTTTTCAGCATGGAATAAACCTTTAATTGTATTAACATATGTCAAGTTTTACACAACCCAGGAAGGATGTGAAAAGTCAGTTTCTCATTTTCTCCTTTCTGTCGTATTTGTTCATGCCTTTCTTTGCTATCGGTTTCTGTGTGCTCTTTTTATCCTCTTTTTCTCTACTGATCCTCTGTGAAGGCTGGCTTAATGATTGAACTGGAGCTGGATTTAGTCTGATTTAAAAATTAAAACAAGTGTTTTGCCATCAGGATTAGGCCAGATTATAAAATCAAGGCACTTTTTGCCTCAAGTAACAAGATAAGGGGAAAGGTCCAGCAAATACAAAGACATACAGCAATATTGAACAGATGTGCTTGTTTTAAATTGATCCAGTTTGAGCCGCACTAGCCATAATGAGCAGATTTCTTACAGGTGGTAAAAACCACAATCGAGTGTGAGTTAGTTATTTTTAATCAAGAGGATGAAAGAAGCTTGTACTGTAGGTGGCAGAGAGAAAAATTAGAGAAATCAATGAAAATAGGAATATATGGGAATATGGGAAAGCAACAAAGAAGTCAATTAGTCATCCGAATCGGGAGGTTTACTCCTATGTATTGAGTGGATTGTGTCAGAAGCCTCATCCAGAAAGAAGGGCTCATTTAGCTGTGTTAATTGGGGCAATAATTTACATTTGGAAGAAAACATTGGGAATGAAGTTTTAAAACAGAGAAATAAGATCAGAAATCAATATTCTGTAATTTACTGCACAGAAAAATAATCTTAAGGACAGCAGTATTTATGCATTTTATTAAGAAAAGAGGAGTAGAAGAAAATGATAGACATCAGAACCACTCAGGACTCAGAATTCTTCAATAGCATTTTGAATGATAGGAGATTTCTGATGAAGTGGGAGACAAAATGCCAATGAAATCCCCACACAAAACCAGATGGTTTGTGTACTAATCAGGTACAGAAGTCAGAAAATCAGAAATTAACTGACAGTTATGCCAATCTGGGGAACAGGTGATGGCTGTAACTGGAGGAAGATCATAAAAGTCTTTCTCTGGCTATTTTGCAGTGTATCCTACAAAAAGGAGTACACAAAGAAATAAGTGTGTTGTCTTGTGAATTAAAATCACAGTTCTGCTGGATTTTGTATGAAATGTAGAATAAAACAACTGCTCACCTCCTCCCTCTCTGCATTTAAGAAGTGATATGAGTTGCAGAGGTACTGTAAGTCTTTCGTAGACCTACATTGTTTAATTATTTTTAGATAAAACATGTTATGCTTAACTAAAGTGCTTGATATTCCAGTTAACAAGACTCATACATTTTCCTATCCACTTGTTCCTTCTAGTAGATTGTATTATTGAAATTTGTAAAGTAAAATAGCTGTTGTAACTTTCAACAATTTCTAAAATCCAAAAAAGTAAAAAGCCCACAATCACAATACTGGCTGAACCAAGGGTGACTAAGAAGGAATCAAGATGCAGAGTCAGATTCTAAAAATGACATAAGTATAAAGACATCACGTCTTCAGGTGAGACCTGTAAGTACAGAGTACATACTAGAGGGTTACATCCTTTAAACTTCCATGGCATACACAGTCCTGCAGTTTAAAAAAAAAACAAGTTTAAACAAATACCAGACATCAGTGTAGGAAATAAAGCAGCACATGTACTGTAAATAAAAAAAAAGATAACATAAAAACCTTTAAAAACAACTAAAGTTGTCACCTAAAAATATGTTTATATTTATATCACTTCTAATGAGTATCGATTTTATTCAATTACAGTTAGTTTTTTTTAATTAGAAATGCTACATGAATAGGTGAATATTTTTAAACAAACCAAGCTCAAACTGAACTCTTTCATGAATGAAAGTTAAGTTAAATGACAGCAAAAACTACAAAGACAACTGGAGAACTAAAAACATAGACAAGAATAGAAATAAAAATAGAGATAACACTGAACTAGAAATAACTGTGACACCACTATGTTTTAATAAATTAAGACCATTAAGATAATTTTTTAAAACAAGGACTAAGATGATGATTAAGAATCATGATGACAGTAGAAGTATAGAATATTCCTATAAAGTAAACGTCATTACAATGGTAGATGATTTCTAAATCTTTAGAAGCTGAAGACGACTGTGTGTTTCACAAGGTATAGACATGCACTGATTGTTGGAGTGTTATGGATGATATGCTTTTTAAAATAGTACACAGCATGAAGCACAAATAACTTTTCATCTCCTTTGCATGACAGCCAGAAGGATATGGTGATTATTCTACTGCCATGTAACTCCATGTACATCTTAACACTCAATATTGTTCTCTTAGAAGTTTAACAAAACATTGATTAAAACAACAGCAACACAGTATGTTCCTCTGACTCGATGTGCTTAAACACAACAATCTCATTCACTTCTGTGCTTAAAATTAGGAAGTGTGGTTTCGTTTAAATTTCATTTACACTAGATAAACAGTGGTTCAGACCAAAACAGCCAGCAGCCATGCCATCCTGCAACTTGCAACTGGCAACCCACTGAAGCTAAGCACGTGTGACCCTGGTCTGTACCTGGATGAGAGAACTCCAGGGAAAACTAAGGTTGCTGCTGGAAGAGAAATTAGAGGGGCAAGAAGGGGCACTCACCCTGTGGTCTGTGTGGATCCTAATGCCCCAGTATAGTGCTGGGGACACTATACTTTAAAAAGCCACTGTCTTTTGGATGAGATGTACTGTAAAACCAAGGTCCTGCCTCTCTGTGGACATTATCCCAAAATCCCAGGGTGTTTCTCAAAAAGAGTAGGTGTGTTACCCTGGCATCCTGGCCAACTTTTCCTCTTGCCTTTACCAATTATGGCCTCCTATTAATCCCTCCTCCCCCCCCACTGATAGCTGATGTGTGGTGAGTGTACTGTGTGCACTATGGCTGCCAATACATCATCCAGGAGGGCCACACATTGGTGGTTGTGTAAGTGCTTTGAGTATTATTATTATTATTATTATTATTATTATTATTATTATTATTATTATTAAATTGTGACACATCAAGCTCTGACCTCTATTCTCAATATATGAAATGCAAGGTTACATTTTTCTTAAAAAAAAAAACAACCAGTACTAATCTTTTGAATTTGAATCATACATTTCAAATTATAGTTTTACACAGCAGTGCTGACAAAAACCAATACCCTGATGTCTTTTATGAAGCAGCTGGAAGAGATCCTTGGATCAATTAGCTATTATCTACCAAATAAGATACAGTAGATGGGCCAAATGGCCACCTCTCATTTGTAATCTTTCTTATATTTTATGTTCTAATAGATTCCAGAAGAGCTTCATGAAAATACATGGGAGACTGCCTTGCTTCTAACATTTATTTGTTCTCTTAACACCCATCTGATTTGTGAAAAGCATTGTCTCAGACTTAAGCAATTTTTTAACCCTGTCTTAACCATTTCAACCATACAATTGAAAGCAACAGTGGTAGGAGGTATTTGCACTTGATTGTTTTTGAATGTGATCAAGATAATTTTTGACAATATTATTTTCTATATATTTTAATTGTGATGATCATATAAATTATACATGTAGAATTATTGTAAATACTGTATAGTTACCATTTTCTACTAATGATGTTGTCTTATTATTTACAGTTTGAAATGCCAACTTGACTGAACATAAGAAAAAAAATATACTGTACTATAAGGTCAGCTTGTAGCAAATAACAGCTTGGATACAAAGTAGTGAAACAAAAAGTATTTTAGAATAGTTTCAACTGATGGACAAAAACACATGATACCTCTTGGAGGAAGGTCTTGACTATCTCTGTGATATTCCAGTTTTCAAGGGTCCACGTGATCGTTTATAAGACACACATTGATCTAAAATCCTTTGTTCTACATGAAAGTCTGGAAATTCCTAATGACAACATCACAACTTTTGATCACATGAGTATGTCCCTTTACATTCTGTTGACAAAATACCATTTTGATTGCATAATCTTCAGTGTTGCTATACAGTACATTGCTGCTGTAAAGGCAGTTTGGTGTTTAAAATGCCTACTGTAGGTTCACAGAAAACAATGGGAATTGACATTATTTAAGATGTTGTCTAGCGCTTTCATATTCAACTTATTTTCATATTGTTTGTAATCGTGAATGAAGAATACATTTCCTCTTTAAATACAACCCTAGGACAGGATTTCAGGGTAATACAAAGGAATTTTGTGTTTTATTTTCATTCTGTGTAGTTTTTGGATCTTTTATAGGTGACTACAAGTCCAATGATTTGTAATAAAAACTAATTAGCATTAAAAGTACCATTAAAAAACATGAACATAAAAGAAGACAATGAAAGAAAGTTATTAAATAAATTTAGGAAGGTGTTTTTCTATAAGTTCACTTGAGGTTTTTAAGGTATACATTTTAATTTTTAAATATATATCATTTTATAATTTAGATTAATGTATATAATTAAAATAAGATCTGATAAATGGTACTTAATATACTTACATATATAATACCATACAATATACACCAGAATGGAACAATGTACTATGTTGCTGCTGTTGCAGCAGTTTTTTGCAGTATTCCCTTCATTCTTAAAAGGTTCATTTGGGTTTAAATGTATTTAAATTACATCATGTAGTTATACTTGTTTTGTACTCAAAAACCTTATAGAAATTTGTTTTGGAAAAAATAACAAGCAGACGCAGACGTGTGCTAGTAACAAAATTATTTCTAATATAGATCATTAGTTCTGCTGCCGTCTGGAAATTAATCTTTACTCATTTGTTATATTTATCTAAAATATATGGCCTAAACAGATTTATGTCAGAAGAGAATAACTGCAACTAGAAAACAATCCCCACTGGAGTCAAATATTTTTGTATTTATTTTGTTTTCTGTCTGTCCATTCTTTTATTTGCTTCCAAAATATCATAAGATCGGTTCTATCCACTGTCAGTGTGTCAGAAATGAAGCAGGTTGTGAAAAACTACTATCAAATAGAGAAGATAATACATGAACAACGACTGTGGGAAATATTGACTATGAAGATAAAGTGAATGCAGTCAAGTACTATAATGTCTTATAGTTCAGTGTTTTCTTGATAATGGTTGAAAATAGCATTTGATTAAGATGAAGCCTGGCAGAGATTGAGTAAAAGTTTTTTCCTATAATGCTACCTGGAAGGCAACCTGCACATGGCTCATTTAAAGGCAAAGTGTCCTGCTCACAACCTTTGCCTGAAGGACAACTGGCAGAGCTCAATGTTTAGAAAGTGTACTACACTGTCCTAATGTATGAACTGAAACTGTTTTCATAAAAAGGGGTTTGAAGAACTGGGTCATGTCTGATTAAGATGAATGATATATTTAATTGGCTGAGTAATCAGATGCAGAAAGATTTGCTACTGTATGGCAAGCCAAATTATCCTTTAGAGATATCTCTAAATATCATTTCAGGATATATTAAAATGCATTTAGAGTTATCTCCAAATGATAGCTTGGCCTGCCATGATCTACTGTAACATAGGCAGATAATGTGGATAAACAAAATCCCTTTTGGTTTATTTCCACGTAAGCAGTTTGGGGTTCCATTATATTAAAGTATCTTATGACATTACATACAAAGAAATATGTTAAAAGAATGTTAAATACATCTGATGTATCTATTGTGTTAATATTCATCTTAATTATTAATTTGATGTAATAATTAATTTGCATGAATTAATGATTTTCTGATCTTACAAAACAGATGGAAAACCATTGCACATGGGTGCAATGAAATTAGGCAATAAAAGGTTAATTTTTGTAACATCATGTTGTGATGTGTGCATTGATTTATGATTGAGAGGAGAAAGAATATTATATTACTAAGAAGAAGTTAACATATTTACATTGAAATTGTTAGCTGGGCCTTTCAATCAAATCATAATGTATGAGGTGGAATATGTAATAAACAGTCCCCCTGTCAATCTGCAATCAGATGGAAAACAATTTTAATAACACTCTTCATATTCCCTGTGTCTTTTTACTGTAGGCTACCACGGTTGTATCCAGGGACCATGAATAATGACAGTGACTAAAAAACTGAACTCAGAACTGCACTGTCTATTTTTTATTTCATTATTTCTGACTGAGGCTGGTGGCAGAGGAGAATTGGTAAGGTGGATTTTAAAGTTAAGCTGAACTTAACTGGCTCACAGAATAATGAATCACATGTTAAATATATAGACGTTGGACGTCTTAGATTAAATAATGTAATTAAAACTATCAGTCGTTCAAGGTGTTATGAATAAACAACACACCGTTCCAGCTTAAAAATACCTTATTACATCATTGTAACAAATATAACATTACTTGCTATTTGAATCCATTTATGCTACAGATTAATATTGTGCCCTTGGGATTCCATCCCATTCATCAGTGCACACACAGAAGAATAAACACTCTTTATCTAATATACTGTAGTTGCACCTTGACAGGAACTCTATGTTGAAGTTCATTTTTCTGGAATAATGAAGTTCATAACACTGTTTACAGTAACATATCCCTGCAACTCTTTCAAAACACTCCAAAACACCCCAGCTTTTTAAGCTGCTACCCAGACCATTGCTTTTAATTCCAAAGCCCATGCATTACTGAGTTTTGTGATTCCTTCTTCCTACCATTCTTACAGCTTTTTTTCCTAACACATCAAGTCTTAATAAACTTAATTAAGTAATAAACTATAATGCTATACAACAAAAGAAATCATCTCAGCAAAATGTGTCTGCATTTTCATGTTATTTTTAAACCACCTGTTAAATGTGGACATACCAGACACATAATATATACTGTACATAATCTATATTGTCTCTATGTTAGAAGGCATTAATAATAACACAAATGCTATGGGTTCCAGTACTGTTATGCTATTATATGTTGTTTTAATGTCTCTCAGTCTACTCTGTATCTTGTTTTTCCTAACATTCCAGCACTTCAATACGGCTAGATTTGAAAAACATTACAAATGACAATGTGTCATGCAGATGAGCCCCAGTGAAACAGCTGTCTATGGCTAATTTTATACTGCACATTTAAAAAGAGAAAATGTGAAGTTATAGGAAAGTTCAGTTTCCTGTTACATTGTCAATAGATGAAGAGCTAAATAGTGCTGATACCCATAATTCAATGACTATCTGTATCGGTTTACCCTCTCTTCAAAGTGTCATAAAGAATCAGAATACAAAAGAATGTTTCTTAGAGTCATTCTTGCATTTTACTGGAACGGGAGTCTTTACAGCATGCATGCTTTCAGTTTCTAAAAAACCCAGAGCTATGTTTTTATACCATCTCCCACATACAGAAAGAAAGTTCTAAGCTATTTAATACATATTTCAGGTAGACTGTGTGTGGGTACAGTATATGGGATTTATTCTAAAAGACTGTTGAACTTAAAGGGAAATCATGATAAAATTGTGCAATGAATTTATTAGACTTCATTAGGATAACTGTGTTCAGTTTTGGTCACCATTCTACAAAACACGTACAGTACAGTTGCTGTAGAGGCAGTACAAAGGAGAACATCCTGACATACTCTGGGTCTGATGGGAATGTTCTGTGGAGACAGACAAAGGGGAACTGAGAAAATGTCAGGGGTATTTGATTCTGGTATTCAAAAGAAAGGTATTGGCCAAGTCAGCATGAGGTACGTCTTCAATATTAACAGCAATACACAGGGGCCTGAGGACATGGCTTGCAATTAAAAACAAATACTGCCTTCCAACAGGAAATCCTCATCCCAGCTGTCAAGCAGGGTGGATGAAGTATCATGGTTTGGGGCTGTTTTGCTGTCTTGGGTCTCAGATGGTTTGTCAGCATTGATGGAACCTTGAATCAATATTGTATCGCCAAATTCTGGATAAGAATGTCAGGCCATCCATTCTTTAGCTGAGCAGAAAGGGGGTCTATTGTCCGTACTGTCCATTCAGATCTACCGTACAACAGAATTGCTAAAGAGGAAATTAATTTGCATTTTTAATTGGCTCATTCACAGTCTGGACCTAAATCTTATTGAACTATTTTATGCAAGGAAAAACTCAGAAGTCAACAATGTTCTGTGAGCAAGCATTGGCCAAAATTCATAAAAGCCAATGTAGGAGCATGATCAATTACAAGAAAAGTCTAGCTGAAGGCGATGCTGTTCAAGCCGCTGCAACTATTTACTAAATTTACATACTGTATATACTGTATTCACTTGAGGATATTTATGTGGATTATTTTGTTTACTAAATAATCTAAATATATCTTAAAGTTGTGAGATGTACAGTATGTAAAATATTAAGATTTACTTAAGTTTTTTATCTAAAATATCGACCAGCCTAGGGGGTTCACAAACTTGTTTTTACTACTGTATGACTCAATTAACATAGTGGTCTATCAGCTAACCTGATTTTTTTCATGTTTACTAAATTCCACCCAATTATTAAATGTGCAGCTCTGTAGCTGATCCATTTGCCTTCTGGGATTCCATATGCTGTGAATACCATGTCATAATGTAACCTCTTTGTCTTAAAGTATGTGTACTGTATATTTTACTCAAGTCAATACTCATGTCCTGGACCTACAATGATCCTTACTATAGTTATGGCTTGAAGAATACTTTAATTAGATTTTATTGGATAGGTAAACCTTAAATCTATTTTTAAAGGCTAAATGGTCTTATTTAGAGTGACTGTGTTGTAGAGTGTAAAATCAAATAATTTTTCATGTAAATGGTTCTACAGTATGACTACACTACACAGGTATATAATACTGTATCTATTGTTTTCCTTCATAAAAGAATCAATAAAATGGTGAATAAAGATACATATTTAAAAAAAGCAATGAAAGAAAAATATGTTTTATAGTAAGTGACTGCTTTTTTTTCATTTGAGCAGATCTTTTTTATTTGTATGTATTTCTATGTTTTTAATGTCTTCAGATGGAAAAGGGAATTTCACCTGTATGTTTTTTCACTTTAGCATTGATATTGGAAATGTTGATCTTGCTAAATGAATTCCCTTCTCTTACGATCTCATGGTTTATGGTAACATGAAGAGCTGTCATCAATTAGTGCACATTTGATCTTCTGGGTGTTTACAAAATACAGGCTGGTCAGGCTTCTTCTGACTGCAGTGCAGCTGTGTGAATGACCATACTGTAAGTGTAAGGCCTAACTGAGATATACTATTCATAAATATAGATAAATACTTAAATAAATATGTCAGAGAATTCCAGTAATAAAGTCCATAATAAAAGCACCACAAATAAGAATGTACTTTATATTTTGTTACCCTATATCATTTTCATTGTGCCTTCATTCCTGTAATAAACTAAGTCTTTATGATTTTAAATTGAACATTTTTACAATAGATGGGTGGCAGTATGCATATTGCACTGAGCTCAAAGTGAACTAAATTGTAAGAAAAATCAGAGAGCTCACCTGTACTGTTACACCTTCTTGGAAATAACAGCAAACAAGAAAAAGATAATAATTATCAAAGTGATGCCTACAGTATATGACTTTTTAATATGCATATTTAAATTTTTAATTGGGAATGTGATGAAAGCTTAAAGGTATTCTGATTTCCCAATCTTAAGCACTGATTTTCTTCTGGGTTTGTTGGAAATGAATATGTTGGTTAACGTGCTTTTTTAAGTCAAGCAACCTGGTCAGGTTTCACTAGGTGCTCCTCATTAGTGCTTAATTGAGGTAGTGATTGACATTGACAAACTTCAAAGGTTTAGGTTCTGTTAAAAAGGAATTTCCTACCACAGTTTTCCATTATGCCTTGTGGAAAGGATCTTTTTCCTTGCCCGTGGGTTAATAAAATACGTTTTTTATAATTGCGATCAATCACTTTACTAACAAGGTGGTGAATTTGTAACATTATTGAATCTTGAGGGAAACTAAATTTGTCACCCTCACATGAACTAATTGCATAACAGTGTTTGAATCCTCAGTGTTTTTCATTAGCTAAGCAGAACTTTTGGAGCGTTAGACAAAGAACTACATAATATATAGGTTACATTTCTCCTAATTGACTCTCCATCTGTGATCGTTGTTGTCTCAAACATATCTAACCATATACCTCCTGGCATTTTAGTATTCAGGGAAAACCTTTATACTGTAGGTATTTTTATTAGTGTTGTTTCCTTTCATATTCCAACAAATAAATCTGCAGGCATTTAATGTGTGTCATGTTAGAAATATACATTGATACAGGCCTGAATTAAAACTTTCATCAGAATTTGTTATACTACTACTAAAAAGATATTTGGAATTCCCCAGTAACTAAAGCAATGCTAGAAATTACATTTGTTTTGTGAATGTGAAGATGTGAATGTCCTGTATATCTTCTTTTTCATTTTAATCCTGGGAGTATTGTAAGGTTTTGTAAATCAACACAACTGTTCTCAATAACAAAATCCGTATTTTCTGCACAAGAAACATAACTTGAATATAAAAGGTGTGTTTCCAAGCTTTAAGAGCCAGATTTAATAAAACTGCTATTACAGTTTGTCATTCACAGAAAGTCCGCAGCATAAAGGTGCTTTCATTTTGCCACAAGGGATCTAAGACTATGAATATATTGCAATACAAGGATTTGCAATTGATTGGTAGGATACGATATTTTATAATGGGTGCAGCTGTGTTGTAAGTACTGTATATGACTCAAAGACAGTATTCTCCTTCCTGATAATAAAAACAATTTCTATATAAAGATTAGCGTGTGGAGATTAGAACATTACTATGTATTATATTAGTTAATATATAGTCATCGAAAATTATTGAACATTATAAATATTGCGCTAAATCCTTAAATTAAGAGTTGTAAAAAAGATTTCTGGAAAATATTTCGACTAATTTTGAGTTCTGCTAGAGTCGCAGGGCACATCAAGTGTTAATATAAAACCTAATTTATATACAAATGCGACTAGGAAGGTAGAATCAAAGGTAGATATTCAACCAAAATTAAGAAATGGTGACAAGATATGGGGTTGCATTGCAGACTTGCAGAGTCACTTGAGAAAAAAGGCTAATAAAAACTGTATTTTATTTAGTGAATGAAAATGAATTAAAACCCATGTTATATTTAATTTCCTCATGCTTGATCGATTCGTTTCAAAGTTACTTTAAGTTACTTAAAAAAATTGGGGTGTGTATTAAATTCAGGAAAACGAAGTGTTCAACATTTACCTTTCGGACACTGAAAACAGTCGGCTTTGCTTCACTTGTCATGAACAATCATCAATTAACTGATATAGTAACAGAAACATATCAAACTGGAGGTGCACATGCGGAGTTGTACAATAATTCGAGTAATTTATAACAATGTCTCAAAAAGTAACGTTTCAAATGAAGGTGTACATTCAGAAGCTGTTTACTAGTGACGTAATATTTTAAGTAAAGAGGGAGCTGTCCAACTTTTCAGCTCTTTGCCCGCAGCCTGATGCGATGTGGTGAAAAAAAGACAAGCCAACAAACCCTTTGTTATCAGTCTGCACCTAGTAGCACGCTGCTTGTTTTCGAAGGGTAACACCTGAATACCGAGAATGGACGCTGATAGCAGTAATGTGACAGCAGCTTTGGTTGGCAATAGCAGTAACAGCAGCAGTACCAGTGGAAATGCGAAAGCTCCCAAACATTTGTGGAGGCAGCAGCACCACCACCCGCTCCTTCATCACCATCAACTCCACCATCATCCGTTCGGAGCAAGGAAGCACTACAGAGTGAGGCAGAGAGGCTTCTCGGACACTGAAAAATACCTGTGCCCTAGAAACATGGACCGAACCTACGCAGTCGACACTGGACACAGACCCGGTTTAAAAAAATCTAGGATGTCATGGCCATCTTCGTTTCAGGGACTAAGACGGTAAGAATGAGGTTGTTATAAAGTCGAAAGGGTTTGTAAAATATTTGTCGCTGAACACTGAGTATTATTTCAACCTTAAGAGGACTAAGTAAACAGTTTGAACAAAGGAACAAAGAAACCAAAGTCTCTAAAAGAGAGAACGGTTTTAAAATAACTTTGAAATCACTATATAGTATTACGTGTTTTTAATTAGAGACTAGATTATTATTATTGTGCTTCTTTAAAGTGGGCTCGTACCTTAAAAACCGATCATTTGATTTCGGTCTAGGATGTTTATAAAGTCGCAGGGATTTGTTGATATTTGAAATCAAATAAATGAAAACTAACCCAGGAACTTTTTGTACTGCAAAAAGTATAAGTATTTCATGAAAGATTAGTATCCAAAAGTGATTTGCAGGGTGATTGGATCGCAGAATACCTGCATGCTTGCCGCTTGCTGTTGCGGATCTGAAGGGGAAACAATTTCAAAGATAGCGTTCAGTAATAAATCTGAGCAAATTGCCAAATCTCTTCCATGTGCATGTATGAGTTAGCTTCTTGGGGGCAGATGAAATGAAACAAGACATTCACCAAGAGACAGGTTAAAGGCAGAGTGGAAACTGAAAATATCAAGCGCTGAACCGAAACAAAGAAAAGTGCCTACTGCTTTGTGCGTGAGAAACACCTATTGGCAATAGTGCGCCGTATAGGCATGAAACAAAAACCCGTTTCAACTCTTTCATGATTCTTGTGATAAAGTACTGTACGTACAACAAGCCTGTGTACGATTTTATCACTTCGCCTTGTCTTTTCTTCGTCATCTTATCTCTCAGTCATTTAGAATAATGCTATTTATATATATAAAATAGTTTTCTAAGGGACTCTCATCTTCATGCGTTTTACGTGGTCAGAATACATGGCTGGACTCGCACAGCTGGAACTGGGTTATGTGTGTACAGACTCGAAGAAATCTCATTACGCCCAATTACTTATACATGGCCAGGCATAGCATTTTAAGCTCCCCTTATTTGCAACGAAAAGCAGGCTTTAGAATGCAGCCACTCGGTTCCTAGGACAAAATACAAAAGTGCCAAATCGGTTAGGAAGGCAGCGTAGGTAACGTTTCATACAGACCGCTGTACTACTCAGTTCGTCCTTTCATATCAAGGTGAGGTTCTACAAACAAGAGACACACGTTTACTAAGCTGGTAAATGCAGAAACATGCGCACAATGTATCTACCATAGCTTTGGATTTCTGCTGTTAAATAGTTGCGCACGGTCAATCTAAGTGTCGCTTTACATTTTTTTAAAATAATTAAAAACACCAGCTGAAAAATGAATTTCAGAAACTACTGTAATGAGGATTTCTTACTACTTAGTAAATTCATACAGTTTCCGTCAGTGTATTAATATGTTTGTAACACCAGAGTAAATATTGTTTTTGTGTTTATTGTTCTAAAAAATATTACTTACTTACTTTAGTTAGATTTTATAACTAAAATCTGTATTTATCACTTAATTACCAGCTATCTGTGTGATATTTTTATGTATGTCACAGATAAATTGTCTCTTTTCAACAAAACATGATACACGTAGTCTAGAAAAAAACCCAAAATACAGTAGTCACTTAAGAGTGTTAGGCTACCATGTGCAGCCAGCACAATCAACATGCGTAATTGCACAGAATCTATCAGCATGTGGAATGCAGCTTCATTCTTCAACGAGAAAGTCATGAAATGAAAGAAAACCTACTTGATGGAACTGTAAAGCGCGGTCTCATGCATTATTCCAGAATATCCTATAAATGCTTGATTGGGTTCAAATCTGGTGACTGAGGAGGCCATGCCACATGGATGGCATCAGTGTCATGTTCATCATTGTGGAGGGAACCATTGTAATTCAGGAAGTCACCCTCTTGACAGGAAAGACAAGCTACTGTACAACATGAGGAGACGATGATCACTCAGTACAATTAAGTAGAGATTAGCATAGACCTTGCCTTCTAAGGGAAAGAGTGCACCCCAACCTTGCCAGGAAAATGAACTCACAAGACTACAGGACCACCAGAATCCTTCACTTTTGACTTTTGAAACCAAGCACTCAAGACTGTAGGGTTATTTTGAATGTTGAGACATGGGCACTCATCCATTTGCTTAGAATGCAGTGAAAGATGATTCATTGAGACCTAATAATATTTCCCACAGCTTGGTAGTCCATTACCTGTGGTCTTCACACCACTGGACTCAGACACGCTCTTTGACAGATACAGTATAATGAGCAGTTTGTGCACTGCAACCAAACTGTGGTATCTACTCTATGGAGTTCTCAGTGGACTTTTGTTTATTAAAATAGCTGCTCAGGCAGAAGCTGGAATTTGCACTCAATTGATCTGCAGTTGCACCCTGGAACGTGCACTTCCCACCACTTTGTTGCCCTTGTGTGATGACAACATTCATTCCATGCTGACATCACCTTAGACACAGTTGCATATGAAACGTCAGCCAGTTGAGCTGTCATGGTCACTGAAGCTCCTGCCATATGCCCAGTAATTGCCCCATCTCCTCTTGCAGCTTTGCTATCTATAACTATAGATTACCAGCTTTGTCCAGCTTTTGTCTTACGAATGTTGGGATAATATTTGCTTAATTAATGCATAAGCCACAGATTTTGTCCATAACCTATATTTTGAAAGCATATCAGTCAGATAATTCTATTAAAATGATGTATTATTTCTATGCTTATTATAAAAATGATTTATTATTTGTATGCTTTTATATTGTTTTTAATCAGACAGACTACTAATTTGCGTGTACTCCTTTTAAAATTATATTACTCAAAAGTGACAATTCCCCCTTTCATTATAATGTACCAAAAAGGTAAAAACATGCTGCCCCCTCTACACCCTAGAAAACAGAGGATGAGATTATTTTCAGATTCAGTAATTCCAAATAAAATTGAATTCAATTTCCCAGACTGAATGTATCAATGGTCCTAAGCCAGTTAAAATACTTCCTCTAGTGTTCCACATTCTTTTTTCTTTCTTAGTTTCTACATCTCATTTGAATATGTCTCCTTATGATTATTATAACATCACACATATAACACACACATTTCTGTGTTGTTCTCTACAGCAACAACAGAAATGGTGTAAGATTGGCCTTAAAAACATACAGTAGAAGCATACAGTGCAGTAGAAGGACAGGTCTTTCTATTTCTCTAATCCCTTATATCTTTAAAGTGATAATGTATTATCAATATTGTTACTTACTCTGAATACAATTATCATTTTATTAAGAATAGGGGTATGGCTTGTTGTACAAATGATGAATTGTGTGCAGTGCAAAATTCCAATGCTTTATTAAAACTGTTTGTTAGTATTAAGAAAAACAAGCAGGAATACTGTATGTATTCTAAGCCCAGCTGGCTTTTAAAACTATACTTCGAATTTGTAGTCTACAAACTTTTTCCTTTTATTGAGTTTTTTTTATCTTTAGATGCATTATTGATATTTTACAGTAAAACTGTATGAACATGTATCGAGTATTGTAGGGGCAGAGTGATTTGCACATTATTTTTGTATTAATGTAGTGTAAAAAGGTGGAATGGAAATCACATAATGTACATTGCAGGAACAGTCCTCATGCTGGAGACTACAGTTATATCCTAGAGCAAAGTTACTGTATGTTATCCCAATTGCATTAGAAATGTATCAGCATTGCTGTGGTAACTCCACCAAAAGCCATCTTTACATAGACTTTACAGAGTCTGCTAGATCCACCTACTTCTCTCACATCATTGAAAATCACCAAAACAACCCCTTGTTAAGTCTGGTGTGCCTCAGGGCTCAATACTGGGCCCCTTGCTCTTCAGCATTTACATGTTCCCTCTTGGTCAGCTTTTAAGATCACATGGCCTCAGCTTTCATTTTTACACTGATGATACTCAAATATACATCCATACCAAACCTGACACTGATGTGGCTATCTCTATTCTATCTAATTGCATCTCTGACATAAAAACTTGCATGACTCAAAACTTCCTTCACCTCAACTGCGACTAGACTGAAGTCATGCTTATTGGTACCCCCCATCAACTTCGTAAAGCCAGTCCTGTAACCCTTCCTGTAGATGGCTCTGTACTTGAGCTTCAATCAAAATTGAAAAACCTTGGGGTTATATTCGATTCTGGCTTAACATTTGACATGTGCAGCATACTGTCAAAACATATTTTTTTCACCTTAGAAATATCGCAAGACTACGCCCTACGCTATCATTAACTGTGGCTGAAAAGCTGATCAACACAGTTGTATTCTCTCGAATTGATTACTGTACTGCTCTACTTGCAGGGGTATCAAAATCTACTCTGAACAAACTGCAGTATGTCCAAAATTCAGCAGCCAGAATCCTGACCAGGTCTAGTGCAAGTGTTCACATCACTCCTGTCCTGGAGTCCCTGCACTGGCTTCCGGTCAAATTCCGTGTAGACTTTAAAATCTTCATGCTCACCTATAAGGCTCTGCATGGCTTGGCACCTCAGTACCTGTCTGAACTATTATCGCCCTACTCCCCACCTCGCAACCTATGATCTTCAAATTCTGCCCTCCTTACTGTCCCCCAAGCCTGTCTACATTGTATGGGTGACAGGGCCTTCTCCTGTTATGCCCCCAAGCTCTGGAACTCTTTGCCCAAGGATATCAGAGAGTCACCTTCTCTAAACTCCAGACTCAAAACCCTCTTCTTTAGAAAAGCCTTTACTTAACTGGCTCCATTTTTCACCCCTCTGCTCTTCTTAGTACCACCATCCACGGTCTCCTCCATATATTGTAATTGTGTCTTATCTTGTGCATTCTCCTTATTTATTGTTATACTCTTATTATTTATTGTTATTGTCATCCTGTAAAGCGCTTTGAGAAGCCACATTTAAAGGCACTATATAAAATAGTTTATTATTATTATTATTGTTATTGTTATTATTATTATTACATTAAGCCATGTGATGTACTCTCAAACCACTTAACACTACCAAAACTACAGTAGGTAAATCACAAGGCTTGAGTATGAACTTTATTAGTCCTACAGGAGTTTACATAATTTACTTTTGCGACATGTTTGTAGCAATCTCTTGCTGATTCAATTACTAAAATGATTTTCTTCTTTATCCCCCCTTTCTTGCTTAATACTTAGCCATAGAGAAGTACAGATAATTTTTTCTTCAATAAAGCTTTTGATGACCTGAATGTCTTTGTATAATTCTAAAGAGGAAATCAGTGTGAAAATATCATATGAAACGCAGAATGATAGAATAATACTTTTTAATGTATTTCAATATTTGTTTTATGGATATGTTTTTAATATCCCTGATTACTACTCCAATCATCATTACTGTATTCTCAGCTTTAACCAGTTTCAGCAATGATGATCCCATAGAGTCAAACCCCTTTTTTACATTCATACATCATTATTTTATTAGGGTAGTGTGAAAAGGAGGGTCAGGATTTAAGACTTATGCAAAAAACTGTCACAATCAGAAAGTAATCTTTTCTGAGTTTATCACAGGATGTCAGTAGTTAAGCAAAATGGAAAAAGTCTAGTTTCAATTTTGAAATATGAATTGTGAATTAGGAAAAATTGTGATTTTTGTTAATTTTATTTTTGGATTAATACATTTACTCTAGATTCTTGTATTGTAAATCCTTGTTGTGAATTCATTTTGAACACTGACATTATAGCTTTATAATTTGATGTTATACAATATATCAAATTATATATCATTATTGTAATAATAATATGTACTTTTCATATGAAATATCATGGACTTAATATCTATTTGTGCTATTATAATTTCCGTACTGTTATTGTTCCCCTTGAAATTGAGAAAACATTCGACTTGTTACTGTACACTTTATGACATTTCAGTACATTTAAGATACTTTCAGCAATGAAAGGGCGAAGACAAATGTTGAAAAATATTCAAATAAAGTTACAAACACTGATACTAGAAATGATATTAACCCATGTTATACTAAATGAGGAAAGTTGTTAAAAAATATCCACTGGGCATTACAGTTTGAAGCTCTGTGAATGCACTACAAGAAACCATGTGTCCTCCTTGTTTTTCATGAGTGGTCAATGCAGGTTTGATTGCACATCAAATTGTATCAAATCGAACTTGTTCTTGTTCCAAACATATGAATCACCATCATACAGTTTCAGACTCTGTGAGTTCCAGTATGGAATGTGTGTATTCATTTTTATCATAACACCACAATTACACATGGAAATGTCAGATAATATACTGTAGATTGAATTAATAGATTGGACCTTAACAGTCCACAGCAGTCCATATTACATTCTTAATTATATGTTCCAGTTTTCAGTTTTTAGTGATTACTAAATATAGTTTTAGAGGCCAAATAGAAGATTTTTGTACACTTAATATACATTATATATATAATAAATGTGTTTTCTTATTAAAGATTTTATGTGAGCATAAATGACATTGAAAGACAGAATGAGAGGTACATGGAAAATGTCCATATGCCACAACATATAATTTTGAATATATGCTCTTTTGTACCTTTTCTTCTATTATTTATCATTTTATGAAAGCACTGATGGTTAAGAGACATGCCAAACAAACAAAATAAGAAGAAGATGTCAATGTAATTACTGAGCAGCAATATAGTTTTAGAAAATAAAGCCACAGTATGATGACTCAGAAGTGTAAAAGCTGTGTATATAAGAAGGAACATTTTTAGAAAGAGTAGATGGCTTAATACTACCATAGCCAACAGTGAAATCAGTCAGATGTAATATCACAATATGGGGCCGTATTACCTTATGTGAAGTGGGAGATAGAAATAGAAAGAAGTCAAAATGGCATTTTGTGTGCTGTGAAAACCAGTTGGGTTTCCATTCAATTTTCTACATAAGAAACAACAAAAAAACAATGGTAATAATCACAAGAAACATTTCAGGATTCTATAAGGAAAACTGGATATTCTTTGGAGGGAAAAAATTCTTAATAATATAATGGAGTTATGTGTTGGACCTGTCTATGGACGAGATACTGTATCCAAAATTGATATCTCTGTTCTTTTATACTCTACATTGTAATTCATGTTTGGCTTTATTTTTATTTCTAATAGGATATAACAATTATTACTTCAAAAATTGTCATTGATTAAGTCATTTCAGCTGAAATTAGCATCATATGAAAACCTGAGCATGGGACAGAACACTGTGAATACAGTCAGCATAAACCTTTGCCATTAGAACCTGGGGAGGAACGAAACACAATTAACTAATGAATAAAATTGAGTGGCTCTAGAAAAAAAAACAATACAAATCTTGGAAGCACAGTCAGGGGTTGTTGTAAAGCAAAGTAAAAATGGATGTGGTTGATAAATAGGTAATGCAAATATGAAATACAGATTAATCGAATAACTGGTAGTAATATACGTATATTATTGCAAATAAAATCACAAAATAATCTCTGTCCAAATGAGAGGAAAAGAATATGGCATTAGAGAAATGGCATGAAATAGTGTGGAAAATCTGTACTGTATATGCTTGGCCTTTGTTTCTTACCAGATCAAGACGAAACTCAGGTTAGATCTCTTCGTTTATTAGATGTACAGTCTCAGTGTTGTATACAGTATAATATACACATAATATATAGTATTATATGTATTAAATGAATCTACAGTATGTGTAATCTTAAAACACACTTTTTTAGCTTTACAATTTAGTGACAGGCAAAGAGGTTGGTCATCTATTTGTACAGCAATAAGTCATCCCTGTTGCTCTGCAATGATGAGGAGCATATGTCATTTGTTTTAAGAATCTGGCATTGAATACGTCTGCATTTTTCAATGAGTATTATTAAATATTTAATCTCCAAAAAGCAGATGGTGCCATATTTCTGTGTTTTATTATTTTGTGGATATCACATCTTGTTCCAGATCATTCAGGCTGTGCTGAGGTGATAAGTGCAATAGCCCCCTGTTTTGCCTGGTGTAATTTATAGTAAGGAAATGCAATGTGATTATAAACTTCTTCAAAAGTCATACTGTATGCACAGATAACCGTAGAGCTTGGAAGAGAGTAGAGCAATCAGGAATAAGAAGACATAGTTCAATGTCAGTCATTGCCAAGTGAAGAAAGGACACAAAGTCCTTCCTTTCACATCATCAAAGTGCATGTTGAGATAGCTTTTGGAAAGCAGATCAGAAAAAGAATACAGTACCAGTGCATTAAAAGGGCATTGCTGTTTGACATGTTTGGTAATATGTTCTGAAGTAGTAATGTATAATTTCAGGGTTAATCAAAAAAGTGGATATAAACTCTATTTTAAAATAACATTGGCCTGAAAATAAGTCATGGGAGCTAATTCAGCTGACCAAATGGTCAAACGGGTCTTTTAAAGACCTCTCTAAATTAAATTAAGTACAGTACATTTGCAGATATGAAAAGGCACAGAGGGAGATGGAGCAAAAAATCAGAGATGTACTGTATAGTTAGCTCACTATCACAAAACTGACATTATTGATTGAAATGCCAGTTTCAAGCCGGCCACCTTTGCAATTTAAGATGCTCCTATAAAAGCCAGTGCTTTCTCAGGTTAGATTAATACTAGTGTTCAAAAGAGGCATGGTATATGAGCTGCATAAGCAACATGCTTCTTTTTCGTCCCCTGAGAGATGCAAACAACAAGGTACAAAGGGTGAGTAGATGTCAAATCCCAGTCAAACAGTATGTGGATTTCAAATCACTAGTGCTGGTTCTTCAGGTACACTTGCATCAGTAGGTTTAGATGTTTTTTACAGTATTTTTTCAGCATTGCATTGTAAGAATGTCTAACATGCAATACAAGGAGCACTTTATGTATCCATATTTTTGTACCATCTGCAAAAACTATCACAGCTTTACTTAAAATCCCACTGAAATGTTATATTTTGTATTGCTATTTTATTGTTTTTTTTAAATAAAGCAAGTTTAATAATATTTAATTACAATTACAACTGGTGTTTTCATCAGCTCCTGACGTTTTTAGCAGGTGAAGGCTTAGCTTCACCTACATTCCAGATGACAGAGCAGCTCATATGAAGACATATGTCACTGATAAAACCTATGTAAAGAATTTAACTTAGCTTAATTTACTTTATCTTTTTAATTCTAGAAGTTTAATTATAAAATCTCAGACGTACTCATTACATACTTCACTCCCCAAATCTCTAATTTTGATACAGCTGAAATTCATATTAAATCTTTATATCAAAGACCTGAAATCGAACGTACAGTATTCAACATTAGTGTGGTCTATGCTAAATAAGCATGGGACAGAACACTATGAACAGGTCTGTTACAACCTGACCGTGCAGAATAAAGCATGGAATAAAGCGCCAAAGAATTACAATATCTTGGAAAGACTGCTGAAGCTTGTTGGAGAGCAAAAATATATGGATGTGAATAATACTGTACATATCTATTTACAAATACAAAAATGAGCTGATAGGAACTATAAAAAACAAAATAGTTATTGATTGTTTCACACTCACTGTGACCTACTGTAGGAAAACATATTCCTATGGCAAATAATTAAGTTAGGTCTAATGTGATTAGCTACTGTATTTATTCAGCAGCCCACTGCTGTTTTGCCCTTCAAAGCACACATCCTTGCTGGAGGTTTCTTCAAAAATAATTTCCTTGGCCATCTATTGGATGCTGCTGTTTAATTATTGAGTAAGTGCTGAGAACAGCTAAGATAAAGAGCATGTGGTAAATGGTAGTTGACTGTTTGAAGAATATCTCCACAGCCGAAACATTGTGTTTTCTTTCTTCTCTTCTCAGCTTGTAATACACCTATTGCTTGTTCCTTGTATCAAGAACATGCTTGTGTGCTATGTGATAGGTTTGAGCAGCTCCCCTACTTGAATCATTTCCTTGTCTGAGTGAGTGAGTTTTCCCGTGCTCACTCATTAAATTGACACAATTTAGGTTTTGTTTTATTTTTTTTATTGGAGAAAATGCTGTTTACAGAAGCAGGAGTACAGGTAAATTATTAAGCTTGCTCCTGCAACAACATCTTTTTTCACAGCAATGAAGAGTTTTGACATTGATACAAGAATAGCTCATGCTGAATTCCTCAAACAGTTGTAGATATTTTTTCATGTATAAATAATAGGAAACATTAAGACATGGCACGGTGGCACGATGGTTAGCATTGCTACCTCACAGTACTGGGGCCCTGGATTCAATTCCCAGGGTGCTATCTGCAGAGGCTTTGCATATTCTTCCTGTGTATTGCATGGGTTTCCTCCAAATGTTCTAGTTTCCTTTCACAGTCTGTAGACATACTGGTATACTAATTGGCTTTTGGCATCATTAGCCCTGGTGTTTGTGTCTCTGTGTGCCCTAGAGTAAACTAATGTTCCATCTAGGGTATATCCTGCCTTGAGCCCATTGCTTACTGGGATAGGCTGTGGTGAACATGTATTGGATGAAGCAGTTAGAAAATGGATGGAATGGATATATTGTTTTACAACTGAATACTTTCAATATTATTGTCATTAATGGTACTGTTAACTGTAAAACTCCCCAGAGCCTGGTTATCACAATTACATGTAATATAGGTATTACAATTATGCAGTAATTTATATCATTAAACTATACAGTATAACGAAAACCTCAGATGGAACAAAAACCTTATACAGTAATTATAGTTGTTTGGGTACTCACTGACAATAACTTGATATCTATTTTCCTCTGAGCACATGATCGGAGTGAGTGATGAACCAGTTGGACACTAAGTTTAATTTTAAATGTAGATTTTAGCTACTGTATTTAATTGGGATGATCCAAATCATATTTGGTGGGCAGGAGGCCTGACACGGTAAAAAAAGTAGGAGGGACATCAGTCCCCGTTTGCAAAACGTGTAATTTGATCTTCATGTCTAATAGTGTGTTTTACCAGTAAAAATGAAAAAAATATATAGATAATATAATTCAAGAAGACCTTCCATATATTCTCTGACTTACCTTTTGAGCCACCTACAGAATACAGTATTAGCTGAAGACCACTTAGCATTACAGATGTAGTGTAATTGATTTCTTATGTGAAATCACAAATTTGCCAAGTCCCATAGGAGTATTTTCTTATTTTATTTCATTGTTTTTTTGTTATTCCAAAGGATTTTCTAGTTAATTTGGGAATGTCAGTTTTTTTTGGTTAACGTTAACGGTGAACATATCTTTCCTCTTTCGTTCAGTGTTGTTGTGAAGAAGGGGGGATGCCAGGAATCCTGAAATACTGTACTTATATTTGCTGTTTCCATTGTTTTTCATATCAGGAAGCATCCTGCCATTTGAAAACAAGTGGCTTAAACTATCAGGTAAATGACATCTTGATGATGAAAAGCTTTATGAAGTTATGTACAGGCAAGTCACCATACATGCTAATAAATAAAAAGCTGTGTAGAAGAAAATCATTACTTTTAAAAAAAATATGTGGAGTTACAGTACATTTTGTTACTATCTTGAGTTTTTTTAGTGTCACAGCCTTCCAGAGCCAAATACTACCTGGGAGGATGGGCCCTTAAAGATCTTTCATTATCTTGGACAGTATAGACAGTACAGGTCTGGTTCAGGGCTTTAATTGAAATTAATTGAAATGGAGTTTCTAAACTTTTTCATGGAATCGTTTTAACAGCTTTCACAGATGACAAAATTACTTTCAGAGATGAGGTGGCTTTTGGTGTTGGTTTCTTTTAAAACATGATTAGTGTGAATAGTTAGCAGCAAAGTTAGCAGCAAAAACACATTACACATAAAGTCGACTAATTTAATTTTGGAGTTCAAACTCTTTTTATTACTAATTACTCAGATGAGTACTAGTAGACGGTTTGGGACATACCTCACAGAACATAAGAGGGCAATTAACTAAATCTCTGCAATAACCTTGCTGTCCAGGGATTGAGAAACAGTGCTGAAAGCATTAATTTGCAGGAGTAAGGGCAGATAATTACAAAATGCACCTCTAGAAATATGTCTCAATCCATAACTGGAGGTTTGGTGGAGGTTCTGCTGCCTCCAAGTAAAATTGTGAAATTAATTTCAATCTTCCTTCTGCCTCATTGTACACTACAGCTTCACGACCTTCAGCTTTGAGATTCACAGTACTACAGGTTTTCTTTTTCACTTCTAAAGTTATAAACAGCTAAAAACGCCTGAAAAGTGTGAAATTAGTCCAATTACTGTAAGGCAAGCATAAGTTCCATTAGGTTTCAAGAGCTGCGATGTAATGAAAACCAGCAGATTTCTATGTCTAGAGTTGTGTGTAACTATTGTACACATATGATGGAACAATTAGTCCTTTAAACAGCATTTTTTCAATGCCTGAACATGGCATTACTTTTAAAACTGCATGCAACTTATTTGAACCCCTGCTAATGTGTCGTTAATAAATAATAAAACAAAGAAATCTGAGACAAATCAAAACATGTACAGTATGCTGAATACACTTGTTTTAAATAATCAAAATATTTTAAAATAGTAGATATCTTATAAGTTCAGTAGTTTGGCCCCAAGCTATAATTAGTGGGAATAATTATAATTATTGGGAAGAGGCTTGATTATTATTAGTTGTTTCAGCTTGCCATGTTGTGGGAATGGCGACCTATTCATAATGACAATGTTGTCAGGAGCCCTTCTTTTCAAAAGGAATGAGCCAGGGAGCTGGTGTAGGCATGGTGATGTGGGAGAGGGAGGGGTGAGAGAGAAATTAATTGAGTGGGTGATTTGGATTAAGATATTTATGCACAAGAGACTGGACGTGGGGCAGATTAGGATTTGACCTGCTTCTGAACTTTTGTATAAAACTCCTTTAATTGTCTGTAAGAGAGCAAGTGTATTGTATCACTTTCTCTTCCAGTTCTTACTATAGAAATAGTAAAATAGTAATTTAAGTGACTGACAACATTCAACATCGAGCAACATCTTACGACACAGCAGTACTGTGCAATTATTAATTGTTGGCATCAGTCTGCACCAAAAGCAAATGAAATATCACAGAGATTTTGTATTACAATCCACTAAACTTTCAGCAACTATTTGCTGGATGTTACAGAAATAGGACATATTTAAAGTCTTTTTCTGATGTTAAAGATTCTACTACATCATTTGACTGCAGATTGACAGCACAAAAAAAATATATTTTTATAGTCATTTTGTTATTGGGATGAATATATGTCTGTCTTGTTTTCAGGTATACTGTATGATCAGTTGTGCATATTACCATGCTATCAAAGATCATACCTCATGAAGTTATGCACAGTTAACAAGAGTGGTCAAACCTGCAGTACATTTAATTGAAAACAATATTTTAAAACTTCATAAAGCCATGTGATTTAATTGTTTAAAATCAGTGTGAATGTTTTCTCGAATATGCTTTTGGATACAAAAATGTCACAATGTGTTATCTAGGCCAAGACACCGTTTTATCTAATTTGATTTGTATTCATTGGGTCCTTCATGTTTCCCCATGAAGGGGCATTCTCCTGAATTTCAACGTGACTTGTGAAGGACATTTATCTCCCCAGAAGATATAGTGGTTAATGTAATACTGCCCTTTGTATAACCCAATAGACTGTCAAATAAACCTGCTAAATCTTCATTTTAGCACTGCAAGAATTCTCTAGACTTGTACAGCTCTGTCTTGAGATCCTTTATTACTTCTATGAATTATTTTGTGGCTGGTGTCACACAGGTTTTTTAAAAACATTAAGACATAACGAACTGAAGTCATTCTTTATAACTGGCTTACCACAGATGAAAATGACATTTTTGCCCTACATGTAGCTAAAAAAACATCAGTGTGCAAAATGTTGCAAGTAATACCACAACACTTGATGTTTTATTACTTTTTTAGAAAGGATGGCTGATTCAGGATGCTCAAATGCTTCTCAGTCAACATAGAATTTGTAACGCAACGGGGGCTCAGGCGGGCGCCCTTGCCGCATCTGGTCGGCCCCATCCCGACTGGAGGCTCGAACCCGGGACTTCCGCGTCTCTCTGCAGCGACCTAGCCCCGTGAGCTAAAGAGAGATCTCTCCACAGCCCAGTAGCTGTGGTCCTGCTATCACAGGGAAGGGCGGTGACGTCACCCGCTCTGGTACACCGGCTCTTACACACAGTGCTTGTCGGCCGTAAGCGTTACACTCTCTCCCGCTTAAATCGCCGTCCCCGGCGAAGGGCTATCCCACCCCGCTTCTGACACCAATGTAACGCAACCGGGGGCTCAGGCGGGCGCCCTTGCCGCATCTGGTCGGCCCCATCCCGACTGGAGGCTCGAACCCAGGACTTCCGCGTCTCTCTCTGCAGCGACCTAGCCCCGTGAGCTAAAGAGAGATCTCTCCACAGCCCAGTAGCTGTGGTCCTGCTATCACAGGGAAGGGCGGTGACGTCACCCGCTCTGGTACGCCGGCTCTTACACACAGTGCTTGTCGGCCGTAAGCGTTACACTCTCCCCCGCTTAAATCGCCGTCCCCGGCGAAGGGCTATCCCACCCCGCTGCTGACACCAATGTAACGCAACGGGGGCTCAGGCGGCCGCCCTTGCCGCATCTGGTCGGCCCCTGCACCGTCCGGGGCTCGAACCCGGGACTTCCGCGTCTCTCTGCAGCGACCTAGCCCCGTGAGCTAAAGAGAGATCTCTCCACAGCCCAGTAGCTGTGGTCCTGCTATCACAGGGAAGGGCGGTGACGTCACCCGCTCTGGTACGCTGGCTCTTACACACAGTGCTTGTTGGCCGTAAGCGTTACAAATTAAAAAAAATCTTTCAAAAATTATTTAAGTAAAATAGCTTTTTGAAAGCAATTACTTTATGCAAGCAGCTGGGCGAATGTTGAAAATAATCTACCGGCAGTTTAGTAACATTGCTGTCAAATGCATGAACAAAGAGAAACATTTGCCCAAATTGAGGGAAATAACAAATGTTATGCAGATAACCATGGGGACACCAAGATTAAGTGTTTTCACAGACCAGACAAATACCATTCATCATATAGTACATGGGGAATTACTGGAATAGAAATGTTCACTTATTATAAAAAAAAAACTTAATGACTTTGGTGGCACAGTGAGTAGCACTGCTGCCTCATGGCTTTGGCTTTCTTTCCAGCTTTCAAAGAGACGGTGACTAAACTAGTCTATACATTGTAACTGTGTATTTGAATGTGTGCCCTGTGTTGGACTGCCATGTTATTCAGGAAAGCAGAGTGTAACATATCGTGTTCTTTTATTGTGCGAAGCTGATCGTAGCCCGATACACTATCACTCAAACTGGAGCAAAAAGAAAATTGTAAACGGTTTAACTCAGTCTTTCAGTTTATAAATGTCCATGATAGAAGAGAGATGAGTTGTTTCTTTTTCCATAGTTTTTTTTTTATTTTCTGCTGCTACCCAAACTTGCGGCAGAAAAGTGGATGTTTAGAAAACGCTTTGTGTTAGCCCTTTAAACTTTAAACCATTCGGAAATCATTCATTTCACCATTTCAATAAGGTCCATTTTGTTATTTGAATCATTTACAGGAAGCAGAGAATTAAATAATGGAAAACTGCAATTAAGGTTATTACAGTAAGTCTTTTTGTAATAATGGCAAGTGCATTGAGCTGGTGTACAGTTTCCTAAGACATTTTAGGCTTAATTAAGAGCTGCTGATAAATGCTCTAGATTTACTAATGAACATTACAAAAAGAAAATTCTGGAATTTTCATGTTTTGAAAAGTACTAATGCAAAACCTTTCGTTCTGATTCTTCCTCTTTTTGAGAAACTCGAAAACTGTTTTTTTTCTGTAAACTTTATTCAAAAGTAATAGTCTTTGCACACACATATAACATAAATTAACAACATTATACTGTAACCTTAACACCATTGTAAAGAGCAAAGCATTATTTGTCATAATTAGTTACCTGAATTCCACAAAACATGGAGGTCACATTTATTCACAGCTCTGAGTATTTCTTTAAAGTCCATCACACAAATCAATAACATTCTGTTCTTTGTAAGTGCAGTAGAAGCCTCCTGAAATGTATAGAAGCTTCCCTGTTTCCTTGGGGTATAAATGGAGATGACATACAAAGACATTCAATAGTAGCACTCATCACTGTGGGTAAGGTCAGAAAGTACTCCGATGGCTGCAGGCAAAAGGTCGTTGACCTACACAAGTAGGGGGATGGCAATAAAAAAAATCCACAAACTCGAAATGTATTGTTTTCCTCTGCAGGGTCTATTATTAAGAAAATTAAGACTACTGGGGCAGTAACAGCCTGTGGTGACAAGATACCTTTGTATCCTATTCCTGGTAGAGTTTAGAGAAGTAGTTTAGGAGGTATCCATATATCCAAATGTTGCAGATTTCTAACACAGAATGGCATCTTCTGGAAATAAAGTGTCCAAAAGCTACAGTACCACTCAACATTACATGCATGAATAGACAGTATTGTATATACAGCTCTGTTCTCTTTGGCCATGCGCACACAGGGTGTGCTGGGAACATTGCCTGAGGGGCGGGACTTGGGGGAACCAGACTGTATATAGGGGGGCGAGGACTCTAAGGTGGGCTCTTCCCTCCCGTGTCTGTATTAGTGTAGGTGCAGCGCTGCAACCCCTGTCCCTGCGTGTGTACTTTTCCCCGGTTCTGGTTAATAAATCTGTCGTTCAACCCCTTTTCCTGAGTCCTACTCCAGCTCCATTCTCTACCGAACCCTGCATCATTACAGTATCATTCAAGGCCTGCATGCAAAGAAAAAGCCCCTTCTCAGGGAAAACCAGGAAAAAGAAGCATATATTTGCCAAGCTACAGTTGAATGATGATTAAAAACATGTCTTATGGTCTCATAAAACACATTCTGTGCTAAGAAAACAGTCATATTCTCTGTGAAATGTAGTGGAGTTGTGTTGTATTACTGTATGTGGTTATTTTGAATCTACAGGTCCTGGGTCTCTCACTAAATTATGGAAATCATAAACACCAAAATACTAACATTGTAACTCCAACATACTAACACATTTTGGACAAACACCTGTCACCCTCTACTACTAAGCTCAAACTTGACCGTAAATGGAGACATGACAATGATCCGACACATATTGTACATCCAAGTCTACAAAGAACTGCACACAAAATGAATGCTCTCAACTTGCCCTCTCAATTTCCAGAGCTCAATGCAATTGAACTTTTGTGATTCAGACTTCAAGAAGAGAGTTTGAGAAATGAAACCAAAAGGTCTGAGGGTCATAGAGCGAGTCTGCCTGAAGAAACTGTCAAAAATCCTACCAGATGAGCCAAAACCTTATATGCACTACAGAAGCTATCTTGTCAGTCTCAGCCAGGCCTGAGAAGAACTTAAAAATACCAACTTCAGGGGTGTGAATGAATTGCAGAAATATGTTTACTGAACTTAAATTATTCATGACAAATATGACTTTGCTTTGTGTAAAGCTATTAAGATAACAGTAAGGCTGGATTCAGTTTTTAAAAGTATTTATTAGTAGTAGCTTCAAATTTGTATGTACATTTTCTGTGCCAAATTTTGGAATGATAAAATTACAAATTATTCCATTCACCTAGATACACCATGAATCATTAAAGACATGTAGTGGTCCCGGTGAGGTGATACCAAACGTTAGTCACATTTAGAATCAGATTATTTATTTATATATGATTACTAATTTTTAAACTGTACTGTATGTTAAATTCATTAAAAAGGTCCAGTTAACCAAACAGCAATGTTTCCACAATGCTTGAAATGCTTTTGAAATGCTTCAAAAGTCCTAGCAGTACATCTATCCATTTTCTAACCACCATCCAATTTAGAGTCACAGGGGAGCCAGCACCTATTCCAGCAAGCAACAGGACCCAGGCAAGACACATCCTGGACGGGAACCAGTCCATCACAGGGTAGACTCAGGCAAAAACTTAGACATGCACACACTCACACCAGGAGCCAGTTCAGATCCCCCCTATGTCTTTGGAGTGTGAGAGGAAACTGGAGCCTCCAGAAAAAACCCACATGAATATATGGAGAACATACAAACTCCCTACAGGTAGCACCCCAGGTCCACATTTGAACCCAGGGCACCAGTTCAGCAAGGCAGCAATACTACCCACTGTGCCACCAAGCTGCCACTATCCTATTAATGTATTTGTGAAATGCTAAATTAAGTTAGGATAGTTTATGCAAACCATAAAACAAACAAATTTTTTTTATTAAAAAAGAATGATGCTGATAAAACAGTCATCTTGTTATTGCTTAAGTAAATGTGGAAAAAAATAATGTATCAGTCCACACTTAATTTAGCTTGCAACAAGAAGTTTGGTGTAAAATAACAGATTTTTTTTGTGAAACCATCTGTATGACATTTGGTACAGCTCATTTACTCAGATACACAAATACTCAAATCAGCTGCAGTTCTGCAGTTTATTTAAATAGATTTCTATATGAATTTCTATAGGAATGTTAAATGACAGTGATTACAAAATAAAGACTGTGTCATAGATCGCCACCTTTCATCCTTTTTCTTGCACATTGTGCCTCAGGTTATGGGAATATCTGCACCACTAGAGATGTTGACACAGGTTTATAGGAGAATGTGAGTAACTGTACATTGATAATAAGATAAATGACATAACCAGTATTATTTCCATCTTTAGAGCTTCATACTCTTAGCTCTTTGTCTGTTACAAAGGGAGTTTAAGGGAACTTTTTTGTATTTAAAGTTGCAGCTCTCAATTGTTTCCCATTGGGTATTAGGGAAAATACAAGGGTGTTTCAACAGATAGAAGCTTCTATGATAATTTGTTTATTCTTAGTCAGCAATACAGTAGGTATAACAAATAACACCATTGATTTGAATCCAGTGTAATACAAATTCATGTTAAGCTTGACTGTGATTTGCTGGGCAAGTGAAAGCATTTTTATCCATGGATGTGGGGCTTGGGTTTAACCATATTCTGAATGTAAGGTATTGCTCTACACATTTTTCTGAAATCGGATCTGTACATCTCCGGTCGTTGACAATGTTTGCCTGTGTTATACACTTTGCATTCAGAAAATTCTGTTTTACTGTGTTTGCACTGTGCCAGTCATGATTTTACTACCACTTGTTAATGCCACAGGTGGGTGGTATTATCCAGTGGGTGGATGATGAAGCATACAATAGTGTTTTATGTACGGTATTCAAACCCATTAGTGTAGCTTGTTTTTGGGTTATACAGATTGTATCCACAAGATTTGTTTGACTTAACCAGAATATCTGGCAGAGCTTACTAGGGTTAATAAATCCCTTGAGGTGGTTTTCATTAGGAAAACCTGATATATTGTTTACAGCACTACTGCAGCTGGTTTTTACCTCCATGCTACAATCTGCGTTTATTCACTTGGAATATAATCGCTTGTGAAATGTAATAAAAATCCCCAGAAAAGCAAGTTCCACCTCATTGTCAGTGAGAAAGTACAATATACTGTACCAACAGTACATCAGTTGCTACTGAAGTTTAAATATTTAATAAGGTGGTGCTTTTATAGAAATACAGCTCCTACATATGGCACTTCCTTGGAGAAAGAGAAAGAGCACTGTTGTCAAGATGATATCAATAAATATACTTTCCATACAGACTATTATTTCATCTGACAGTAGGCAACAATTATTTCCTCCAATTCAGGACTGACCCACTGAAAATTTCCATTTGGAAGTAATCTGGAATATTGATCAGCGCTAAGAAAAACAATGGGTTTTAAGGTCCTCAGTCTTAGTGTGGAAACTTCTTTTAGCTCTCATTTTGGTGATAAGACCAAAATAAAAGCTAAAAGAGCATAGGTGGATGTCAGATTAAGAGCAGTAAGTATGAAAGATGTTAAATTTGGGTTCAATTTTGGCTGCAGTCTGTTCTAAGTTGAAATAAATTCTTCTGATTGTTTCTTTGTTATGTCCTATCTAAACTCCCATTTTAGGAGTGTTCTTACTTTCTATTGAAACATAAAAACAATTGATATTGGTTAATAAAGTTGCCTTCCCAGCTTTTTAAGAACATTTCAAACCTGACATTTTCACCACCTGCTGTAAATTTACAAATCACTAACGTGGCTGCCTTAATGTTAAATAATTATAATATGATTTATTGTCTATTTCCATTATAAGATGAGACCATAAGTCTTTAACCTGTGAGTTAAATAATTGCAAACAGAACAATGTCTACACTTTTACTGTGCGTGGCCTATTTTATTGAAGAAGAAAGCTCCATTCCAGGAAGTTGGATCTGATTTTGCAATAGACGTTAATCAAAAGGTCAGTGCTCCAGGTTAGTAGATTGTCACTATGGCTACTTTAGAAACCATTGATTAAATAAGTCATAAATGTGTTTGTGCAGCTACAAGTGATTCTAAAGTACAATAAAAGTGTATAAAATCTATTCATTTAAAGACCATTTGAGACTATCAGCAAAAAAAAAACATCTACATTGGGGATCGACCTTTATTTTTCATTTAAAAGGCATCAGTTTTATTCTATGCAGGGCAATGCAAAATAAAACAATGTCTATGTGGTTTGAGTTACTAAACCTGCAGAAAGAAACAAACATCATGGGACTTTGAAAATAAAAGCAAAATACAGGACATAGCAAGAACATAAGAAATATTGATGATGAGAGGATGCTATTGAGCACATGAATGCTCATCATTTTCACTGACTGACTGTGTCAGTCTGATACAATATCAAACCTAAACTTGAAAGCTCCCAATGTCTTTACTTCCACTACTGTATGTGTCCTGGTTTTCCATGCTAAGACTCTCTTTTTAAATTATTTTCTAATATTGGTACAAAATGTACTTTTAACCAGCGTTCTGTTACATCTCAGTGTTTCACTCACTGAACTTAACTTGGAATAGCTACTGGGATGTACCTTATTAATTGCATTTTGGGATTTAAAAAAAAAAAATCTCAAGGTCCCTCATGCCTTGGACCAAGACTGGAAATATATTTATGCCTGTCCTTAAGCCCAAGAATAAAAAGTGAATTATCGATTATCAAAGCATTCTGTTCGTTACAAGAAATTCTGATGTTTTAATGGAGATGATTTTTATAGTTACTCTCTGATCCTGGTTAAATCACATGGTTTTGTCTTTTTGTACTGTATAAACATTTATTTGCATGTTATACAGTAGATATTAAATAATAAATGAAGAATATTAATATAGTACTGTTCAATCTTCAAGAATTAGTTTTTTTTTTATTTTGTCCTAATCTTTAAGTTGGGCTGAAAAAATAAGTCTACCATTTGCCAGAATTGAACAAAAATGAATATGCATAAGGACATGATAATTTTAATTTGCTATTGAATGATTTGTATACTGTAACAGAGTTATTATTTAACCATTTAGTTACTGTAAATATAAAACAAGACATGGTAAGGCACAGGGAAAATGTGTCTGTAACAAAATCTAACATTACTTAACATTTTAGTACATACTGTGTTTCATACAAATAATTTTGATGTTCTACAGTAGCTGAAGAAGCTGCAAAATACATCATGTACAACTATATTTTTAATATGCTATGTGCATAGCATTCAAACAATCCAATTCAATCACTTATTTTTAAATGTACTGTATGTTTTATAACTAAGAGTTACAACAAGGGAATGAAGTATTTTAATTTGGGAAAAAATACTGTACAATGACGAGTTTAAAGCTTTTCCTGTTATGTTTCTTGTTATGCCTTCATGACAAAGATTGATATTTTTTGATGAGTGACATTTAAAATGTGCTAGTTATTTTGACAGCATGGTGTTCAATACATATGAATTGTAGTAACAAAGACCTTTACTTAAAGCAATTGCAGAACATCTGTAACCCCATTTCATGTACAGCTGGAATTGTTTGGGACTATTATACACATTTGTATAGTACTGTATAGTATATAATATGTACAAGTGTATAATAATAAAGATTGTATTGAATTATGTATTTGTTCAGATTAAATCCTACAAAGTAATATTTTTAGTTTTCTTCATCTGCTACCATATTTTTCTATTCATTCTAAAAATTATAATTTCTCCAGTACCCATCAAAATCTGTCTTGAAGAGCATTTACTGGGCACAAACTGTTGACCTAAAAAGAAATCTATAAGGTTTTTCAGTTTACATAGCTGTTGTTTGTTTTTTAATTTAGCAAAGTCTGGCAATTAAAATATCATAATACTTGATCATTCACCATCTGGTGCTGTTTGTAGGTATCTCTTTTCATTTTCTCAGATACACCATCTGTTTTACAAAGAGGACCAATTTTGTGTAATGCCCTTCTGTAAATGCATTTAATAAATTGTCTACATTTAAACGGATTTTAAAACATTTTTAAAGTTTAAATGATCGTTTTAATTTCTTTAATATTCTATTTTGTTGAAATGTATCATTTGTTTATGTTCAGGCATTTTTATATATTGTGTGGAGAGCAATATTCACACACTGCGTTCATCTCTGTGAACACTTTTAAGATTGATAAGCATTGACACATCATACAGTATTTTAACATGACAATTTTAATCTGTTAACACATTATTAATTGTTATATTGTGTGATATGCAGAATATATCTATCCTTTAAGCCAGCATTCATTGTTTTTTTGTGGGCTTTTATGTGTGGTATGGACCTTACTTAAAATCATGCTTTGCATACTGTACAGTACATTCAACATGATCCAGTGCGAGGCCTTTCTCCATCTACAGTATAACAATTGTTTTGAGCAAGACAGTGCTGATTAACAAATTACATGCCTCTTTTCCAACTTCTAACCTCTAAATCTATAAAATAATGCTTGATGATGACTTTAAGTTGATGGCTCCTTTATTTTTTTATTTCAGACATTACGTTATAGTGATAAGTTACATTTCACTATACATTACTTTTTTGGCTTCATTTCCAGTATCACATTGTGAGTTTTGTGTTCTGTGCTGTCATTACAAACTTATAAAAAATGCCTTCTCTCCTGCCCTTTATGCTCTTTAAAAAAAATATGGTTCCTTTCTTTGGAGTTAATCATAAAGACGTTCTAAAGTATACAGTATGTTGATTGTGTATTTTAAGTTATTTTCGTTATTTCAAACAAAGCCATTAGGTAAACCTCACACTACTGTAGTGAAAGGAGAAAATAACTTACTGAACTTTGCTTTTAAACCCAGCCCTCACCACAGTTTATATTCTCTTCCTGAAGTTCCAGGAACCAGCTTATGCAAGCCTTTAAAATGATTCTAAAGATTAGAAAGTAGTTTGGTAGCATATTTTTTAGTATTTGATAAATGGCACAGCTTCAGTGCTACTCCAATTTAAAGGCTAAACATGACTGTGAATGGGAAATGTGGTAAACAATTTCATGCTACAATGCTTCAATGTTTTTTAAATGTGGTTTGTATACACTTGTGTGTTGTCAGAAATCAATAGTTAAGACTGAATTGTATTAAAATAGTTCTGCTATCTGGGGAGGAAAATAAAACATTTCCAAGTCAGAATCTTGAGTAAATCACATGCTGGTGAATTTAACATAGTCAATATGAAGAAGTATGTATTACCATTTCTGTTGTGTCTAGAATAAGAATTTTCAACCACAAGGCCTATGACTGCTCTTAGCAGAGCTAGTTTGGATATGGTGACGACATCGCCCTCCTGCGCGTGGCATTTTCAACCACAAGGCCTATGACTGCTCGTAGCAGAGCTAGTTTGGATATGGTGACGACCTCGCCCTCCTGCGCGTGGCATGGACCTCAGCTGCCTGGGCTGGGGGAGGTCTCCTTTAGCTCATGCAGCTGGTTCCCTGTTGTATCAAGCCAAAGACCCAGGTTCGCACCCCAGGTGTTGCGGGACGAAACGGGCAACGGAAGGTATGAGCCCGCACGGAACCGCGACAGTCACATACTGCCTGTGGCAGATGAAGGGTATGAAGTCTCAAGTGTATTTCAGTACATACCCTCCCTACCACAGTCCCTGTTCTTCACTACAAAATATGCTTTATGCCAGGTCTTATGAAATATTTCATAATTTTACATTAAAGGTATGTAAGCAATTTGAGATGTTAACTAAAGATGCTTTTTTTATATACTTGAATGAGGCTAAAACGTTACATAAACCCGTGAGTTTACAGAAAGTCCTTGTCAGCTCTCAAATCTTTAATGATGTCTTCCATCATTTCTACCTTAATTCTATGCCTTTAGTTATGGGCTTAGCTTTTGGCTCAAGCTACAGTATGTCTTGTTATTAACCATTAGAATAATTGTGTACGTTTAATGTCACATTTTCATATTTGGTTGTGATGTATCATGTACAGTAGATTGCATTATATACAGTATATATAGTGTTTAGTGTAAAAAAAGGTACAATGGTTTCTAGCCTTATTCAAGCACCACGGTTTTCTTTATAAAAGATTTGTAGTGAGATGTGGGGCTGGAGGTATTAATTGTATGAATCAGTTGTATTCCTTGCCAATCCTAGACAATGGTCCTTGTGCTTGTTATTGCTGTTGCTAATTAACATGCAGTGTTATTAATTATTTCACTTAATTTATTTGGTTGATGTTTTCTGTATATCTGTTACAAGTAATCTTTGGTACCTACTGTATTTATAGAGATGGGTTTGTAGGATTAATCTGAGTAAGATATACAGTACTGCTCAAGGGCATACCAACACTGTTCCCACCTTGGATTACCTTGTCCAGACAAAGATCTTGAATCTAATACCTTCTCACCTCCTGGTTGGAATATTGTAATTCTGATCTTCCTAAAATGCATAAAACACTCCAGGCTTCCATCTGGCCAAAACTGTGTCGTCAAAGTGTTAACATGTACTGTAGCATAGTCAGCAGCTACAGTACAAGTCCCCCACTCTGTCTCATCTCCACTAACTCTCAGTAACTCAAAGAATAGACCTGATCAGGAGTCCGGTGCACTAATCTGTGATTCATGTAGAGGTATGCTATTATTATTAATACTAGTGGCATTCCTTCAAAGTCTCTTTTTTTATGGCAAGAAGGATACAAATACCTTCATAAACGACTTTCAGTACAACCAGTGGAACCATGGCTTGTAACTGGTGTTATTTGGTTCTTACATGTCAGTGTAAACTACAGAGGTTTATCTTAGCACAAACGTTTGTGAACTCTGTTTTTCACTGTAGCGACATAAACATGCTTTAACTTCAACAATCTTCAAACCAAGATTGTTAGCTTTGTATGGCAGCGTCCTAGTGCCTTGAGGGAAAAAAAAAACATACTGTCCACAGGACTTTTTTTCTCCCAATAAAAACTTTTTATCTTTTAGAACTAAGTTTCTTCAAAGATATACTGTATTTGTGCAGCCCAGAAAGTAGCAAAAGGTTATTTTCCAAAAGCATGCAAATGCAATTACTACTGTTTCTAACAATTGTAGTATCAATAGTTTCAATTAAAAATGTCATGAACCTAGCTTAGCTTAGTGTAACCCACATGCATTTGATCATCTTAGTTATCTCCAAAGGATGAAAGGCAACGTATCTCTTCAAGAGAAATGTGTTTGAAACATCCATACATTTTGCGACAGCTGAAAGGGCATCGGAAATTCATTATCAGGAGAGTACATTTCAGAATATGATATGTACACAAAAGTACTGAGAAACACAGCAAAAAATAGCATATTATAAATCGAAATGTCATTTTTAATATAAGCGCCTCAAACTAATTTCACTTTTTTAAACTTAGTCTTTTTATAAGTGTCTTCTCCTATCTCTGCAGTTCCCATTTTTTATTTATAGTTCAGTTTTACTAACTGCATGCAAAGCCCTTTTCATATCTACTTTAAACATGACCTGTCGGCTGTGTGTCCAGATGTGAATTTTATTGAAATGTTTTTGAATTTCATTTTCTGTTTCCCAGATTTGCTAACCCCAAATCCTAAATTGGTATGATCTTCAGACATGACTAGTTTACAAACTTTCATTTACTTTCAGACTTCAGAAAGGGTACTAATATTTACAGTTCAAAAATTGTTTGCCTGCATCAGAATAAAAATGTGCAGGGATGCAAGAGGTCACAGAGCAGTTCAATGAAGGGTTGAAAAATTTACACAGATTAGAGCTGTCCCCCAGATGGGTGTAATTTAAATACACAATGGAAGGGGCACGCCATACATTTATAACACTCTTTGCCTTCTTTGTGGAAGGGAGAGGGCCTGTATTTGTAGAGGGCATTTTTGGCATTATGTTTATTTGATTTACTTCAGTGATTTAATTGTTTGTTTTTATTATTCTTCCCAACCTATTACAATTAATCGTTCTGATGTTACTAAAACAACAAGTAAGAATTATTTTTAAATAGTTAAAATAGTTTTTTATCTTAAAGAAGGTGGGTTTCTGAAGAAAACTAGTTTTGCATATATGGTATAAAAACATTTGTCCCTGTTGTCCATTGACAAACAATGTCTATTTACATAATGAAAACACCTCTCATGCCATTTAATGGCTTTGTGCCAAGTCCAGGCAACATTTTGGAGCGGGGGAAGGGAACTTAATGCCAATGCTCTCTCGGACTGCTGGGTGATTCTACAGCTGCAGTACATTTTGTGATATATGAAAATTTACAAAACAGTAGTTGTGTTATTTGTTATTATCATGAATGAAAAATGTATTTGTCTCCAAGCCTCTTAGAGATATACTGTGCAACACATAATTTAGAAATGTGTTTTGGTCAATAAAAATAATTCATGGATATTACAAAAGTGACATTAAAATCAAACTTTTCAGCAATTAGAATAAATTAGATAATAGTCATCCTTTTTGTCTAATACAAACCAAATAGATGTAGTAAAACACTATTTATTTTAGACAAATTTATAACATTTTACATGAGGGTAACATACAGTAGTTGACAATAGTAAAAATTAATCTCTAATTAAAAATTAATTAATATAATTGGATTCTAAAATGCAGAAAAACTTTTAAGGAAAAACATATTCATTTTCATATTTAAGGGGATAGGTAATTTAAAGTTTAATCAATTAGAGAAGGAAACAGATGACATGTGGCTCTGGAGAATAAGAAGTAGAAGAGAAGCAGAAGCTCTGGAGAAGCAGAGGACTGATTGGTAAAGCTGAATTAAAAACCCTGCTTCCTTCGGGTCCTGTAGGCCCCACCCAGCCTTGCTGGTTTATAAGTACTTATGTTATTTAGGTTTGTTAATTCATATGTTGTTTATTGTTTTAAATTTGAACCTTGCGAGTGTTCATGGGAAAAGTAGTTAAAACGAGGTGGAATACTTTTGTACCTAATTTTTTATTTTATTTTCAGCTACCACTACCAGCTATATAAATTTACAAAGATTATATTTATCTTTGTTAATTAATACTGTTAATAACATTGTGAAATATTATTTATTTATTATTACTGTACTTCAGTTATTTTATTTTCAGCTATCAAAATTTCCTGTTAGATATTTGTATTTATATAATGTTTAAAATGTTATATTGTTATACTTTCAAGAAAATGACTAAGAACAAAAATAAGCTACTGTTTCACTATCTTCTAGGCAAAGCAAGTACTATTTAATTTCTTTGATCAGTGAAGGGCTTAATTCAGTATCCCAGAACAGACTGTAGTATACCACCATTTGTTTTCCCCAGCACGAGTTTTGATGCACATTCTGGGTGGCTGCATCTGTACAAATGTTTCAAGTTCTTAAAGAGACAAAACATGTTAAATAATAGGTCTATTAATAGGCATATAAGCTGTATTTCTTTCAACTCAATTTTTGACACACCACATTCTATCACAAGCTAAAGTGATTGGTGTCTCTTTAAAAGCCTGGTTATTTGTCCCATCCATTTTTTACCTGTCCTGTTCAAACCTTGTGTTTTGTGAATTTGAATTTTCTTTTTTTAAAACACAAAGATAAATAATTTGAGTGTATGAACCACAGAGGAATCTATGGTTTGTCCTCTTAGAGCAATAAAGCTATTTTAGACAGTAATTCATCCAGCAAGGGGAAGTTATATAATACACACTCAGCAGTCCCTTTTCCAACTGAAAAGGACATTACCATTTACTATAGCAGTGACCTGTATTTCAGTGAGTGCATGACTGTTGGTACCTAAGGTTTATTCTCTACTTTATTTCTGAAATTAGTTAAAATAAATATTAATTAATTGGTTAGTCCAATTAATTATACGGTGAACAGAAATCCTTCTGTGAGCTGTAAAAGAGCTTTTCCAGGAGTTGTTCAGCAGCTTGCATTAGAGCTCAGGCAGCTTTTCCAAAGTACTGTAATATTACACTTAATTCTAAGTGAAATAATAGGCATCGTTGCTACACTGTAAATAAGGAAATTACTTCCAATTATTTTAAAGAGTTGAGTTTTTCCTCTTGATACTGGGTTGTATCCAGCAGATACCCCTGTCACGCACCTCTGCCCTTCAAAGAAGAAACAAATACAGATGTTAAGTACAGTAGCTTTCTTGAGCTACTCAACTGGCTTTTGAGATCTTAACACCTTTCATATTATTTTCACTGAGATCCTTTCCTGTGATTGTAAACTGGGATCATTCTGCTCTTTTTCATTTTGGTAAAAGTCACTGAAAGGAACTTGAGCTGAAAGTCCTTCACCTTCAAGCAAGCATAGAGAAACAGCTACTTATTTTACTGTTTCAACATTTGATAGTTTTCCCTATAACAACAAAACTGTTGTATTTTGTTGGTGTGCTTTGTTGTAATAAAATTTCATTCTGCAAACCAAAAAAAAGTTGTTAATTTTTCCAACGCATTAATATGAAAGATTATTAATCAGAGCATTTGTAAAACAAGGATATAGTGTGTACAGGATTTTAGTCAACCTACAAAGAGATGATAGTGCCCACAAAATGTAGTGTTGCCTAAAGTTTCTGTCTTGTGGATGATTGTGCCATAAACCTGAAACTTGCAAAGAAAATACAGTGCTGTCAATTAAAGGCTGAAAATTACTTTGAACTGCTTTATGCAGAGCATGAAGCCTCATTCTCACTCATATGTACCTCTTTCTTATTGGTTGGCTGATCAGACAGATGCTCATGGGGTTGCCTCCAGCTTTTAAAATCCTCAGTTATTTTAATTCAAGAACAGGGAAAGAGACTTGTTCCATGTGGTTGAGCCTCATCACATTTTTCATCTCCTGCTTCTCCTCCTTAGTTTTGTTAGAATCTTCTGTTGTGTTATGTTAATGTAATTAAAATCCACCAAAGTGAAGACCGAATATCTGGTCTTTCTGTGACCCACACAAGATTCATCCTGCTTTGCTATGAGAAAAGTCTTTTTATAATCCAGTAACAATATTTTCCCTAATTTCAACATAAAAAGTTATCTGCTGTTTGTTCTTTTCATTATTTCACATCCATTTGAAGCAGAACTATAGTATTTTACAATTATAGCAGAATTAGAGTGTTTTACAACTATGTAGTGCGTTAGCATATCAGCGACTCGAAAAATATTTTAAATTATTTATATGACTTATTGAGGAGAAATGCTGATGTATGAGCTCATATGTTAAGCTGAGGTAGAAGAATTTACTGAAATGTTTTACCATAGTAAAGCCTGCATTAAATCAAAAATTAAACACGTTCAACAATCACAAATTCCAAACAAAACACTTGATTGCTGCTTTTTATTAAGCACAAGAAATGAGCCCTTGGCAAACATAAAAATTGTCATCAAGCGACACATTTGGGATTTGTGATTAATTGATGTTTTAGATTTAATCAGGGCCTAAAAATCTTTTTAATATTATACACTAATTAAGAATTGTTGTTATGCTATTGATGGCAAGCCAAAACATTTTCCCAAGGCTATTTGGAGCTTTAATGAACGTAATACACATTTGTTTATTCATCATTAATTTAAGACTTTCCACTTTATGCATCGAGGATCATCAGTCTTGTATTGATGCAAGTTAAGCTTCACATCTTCTACAGCTTATATCTAAATAATGCAGGGGCACCATGCAGAGACACGGTAAACAGACTACTGTATGGTTGACAAGAATGATGCAGTTCTTGTGCAGTCTAGAATACAGGCAGAAATAAATCTGGGGAATCTCTTTAAACTAAATGGGGAAGTTAGATCAAAACCAAGAAGAGAGGGTGAAGGTGAATTTAGGTGAATAAAAGATAGAAACTTTAAACATGCCACTCAAGTGAACTCCAGACACATTATCAAAATGTCATTAGTGGAGGCAGAAAATGGCATAAGAAATTGAAGGAAAAGGTACTGTAGATATTCACAAGAATAAAAGAAGAAATTCTGAAGAATAGGTAAAATATGAATGCTGTATACAATAGATTACTACATTTGTAGATTCTTTAAATATTAGTCATTCAAAATGGTTATGAAAAATGCTGCATGCCTCAGGGGTATTTCAATATTTTAATTTCCAATCAAAGCGCCCTGTTTTAAAAGGTATAACAATCCCTGAATGTGTTTGCTGTCTTTTACATGCTCGTGGTACCTGAGGCAATCGCAATAGCCACAAAGCAATAGACACAATAGTAAACATTCTAGGTAGCTAGGCAGTTGTGCTGCTGTTTAACTCAGACTAAACAAATTCCTGTGTAATAATTGTCAGCTCTCTCAGAACATCTAATGGAGGAGAGATGGAGGCAGAAGAGAGAAGCTTCCTTTCAACAATTCATAAGAATTCATCAAGATAATACTAATTTGAGCATTTAGGACTTAAGAAAGGGACTTGTTGTCTTAAAATTGTTTAGTGATACATTTATTTTAATAGTAAAATAGATTCATATTTTGTAGTTTTGGTTTTAAAAAATAATTTAGTTCTGAATAGGATCCTTTTATTTTGTAAGATACTGATTTCCACTTTTCAGGTTTATTGTACCTGTGCCTAAGTTTTCAGGTAGAATTCTGTGTTTTCTGTGTCTGTAGAAGTATAAAGCAGGGACTTATAGATCTCTACCATCAGGATGAGGTTTCTTTGAAAAAAAGTAGCAGATTCCTTACATGTGCACTTGGGAAACACATGTGGCATTTCAAAATTCTTCAGACAGCAAAAATGTTAGGATAAAGGTTTACTTTAAAAAAATCAGCACCCAGTTACATGTGGATGTTTTTTTTATACACAACGGACAGAAAACATTTTATGAAACAGATCACTGCTAATTACTCTATGCTTCATTATTACAATAAGTTTTTTTAAACTCTTCTATCTAGACAAGACACCTGCAAATCAGTTTTAGGGTCAATAGGTCATGACTGAAAGAAAAAAACAGAGAACCATTCAAAAAAAGGGGAAGGTTTGAAATAGCTGGAACGCTGCAGATGGCAGTTAAATTGAGAAGTGAAAAAAAGTATGCAGAATTCGTTACAGACAGCACATATTGATTTGTGTTATGGCCTTGTAGTACATATTTGTATTTGTAAATAATAGTAGTGAATGTTATGTATTATGTTTTTCTATAATTTGAGTGTAAATTATATATGGCCTTTATAAGTTTACCAAATGATTAATACTTCACAACCACATTGTGCTGGAGAAGCAAAGAAAATGTGTGCTATGTTGCACTCAGTATTTCCTGACAACAGGAGGTTTATAATTGTTTGCTTTTATACATTTTCTTTTATTAAAGTTAGTGTCAGGAACAGTTCCTTTAAAGATTTGATTTGATAGTTCTTCTTTAATAGTTTTAACCCAACTAGTAACAATAATACAGTCTAGTAGGACATACATTTAACTGTTTTTCCTTTGTAGGTAAAAAAGTATGAATGCTTAAACTATATTAAATGTTAACATAATATAATATAATATAATATAATATAATATAATATAATATAATATAATAAAATATAATAAAATAAAAATCCCCTCCACCACCACCAGAGGTGACGGCAGCCATATAGCACCAGTACACTCACAACACAACAGCTATCAGTGGGGAGGAGAACAGAGTGATGAAGCCAATTCAGGAAATATTAAGAGGCCGTGATTGGTAAAGGCCAATGGGAAATTTTGCCAGGACGACAGGGTAACACCCCTACTCTTTCTGAGAAGCACCGTGGGATTTTTTATGACCACAGAGAACCAGCTTACCTTCAGTGGGTTGTTAGTTGTGAGTTGCAGGGGGACATGGCTACTGCGATCATAATGATTACAATTAAATGAAAAGTGGCATTAACTTCTCTCCAAAACAGCCAAAAGGACTTTTATTAAAGCATATAAATCCATCAGAATATATATTGCAAATAACTTCAGAAAGGGATATAACATTTTGGATATACTGTACCAGTCTCTAGTCAAGCCTGCCATCTCATCCTCAACACAGTGCATTCAGTATTAACCAGCTGACAAAGATTAAATTATACAGTATAGAGTATTTAAGTATAGAGTATGATCCAACTGCATCAAAGACATCTGTTGGTTAGGTCCTAATGTGCAAAGTCATTGGATATAAAATGTATTTAAAAAGTGAAAAAAAATGACTAGTCTATTATTTTTTTTTGTCTTTAGGGCAACTTTGGCTGAAATGAAAATGTTGGTTTTCCTAAATCCTACATAGAAGGTTCTGTTAACCAAAACATTCTTGAAATCACATAAAACTATTACTGCAAGAAATTAATAAACATTAATTCAAACAAGAAAAAGACAACCTGCAAGCACAAATGATGAATGCATGTTTAAACACTGTTAAAATAATGACACAGCAGATTAATGAAACAGGATGCTTTCTTATTAATTTAATTTCTCTCTCATTGTACCAGTAAACCTTTTATTTGAATTGATTCTTTAAAGGCACAAAACAGAAGCTCCTTTGTGTGGAAAGGATGTTAATTTCCATTATATTTTCCATTCAGTCCCCTGTCAGGAAGCCATTAGCATGACCTTTCAAAGGAAATGCATCTTTCAATCACAGCAAAGAATAGGAAGAGTGTTATCAGTGTTAGGATGTAGTTTTGAAATTTGATTTTAAGCTAGCAGTTTCTCATGTGATTTCTTAACAATGTATATCCATCAAATGTTGCACCACTTGTTCTATCTTGTTCTTGAATCAAATTGAAAATAAAATAAAGGACAATTTGTTGCTTCAGAGACACTGTTGCAAATGATACTAGAATTAAATCTTTTAGATTAAGAAACATTAGTTTCTTAACAGATATTAGATGCAAAATCTATCCATCTGGTGACATACTGTATACTGTATTTGATGATAAAAATTAATATCAAGTAATTGTCCTCAACTCAAATTAAATCTTAAAAATACAAAAAAGCACTTTTCTCTTGAACAATACTGTATATATATATACATCTGTGCTACTATAAAATTTTGATTCACTTTCCTCTTGAAAAAAATGAGTAACTAGAAAAAATATTTAAAAACACAATTTCAGGTAACCACTTTTTGCAGTGTTGCAGGGTTTAAAGATATACAAATAGAAGCACTGATACATAAACTATAAATTCTATATATTTGATGTCAAATTGTTGTCTATTGAGAAGGAAAGGGAGGTCATGAAAAGGAACAAGGCATAGTGTGTTTGCAGGTATTACTTGTTCTAATGAGAAAGGTATCCTCTGGAAAGACACAACATATATTTTCATGGACTATAATCAGAAATGCTTTAACGTTTTTTATATATAAAGAAAAAGGCATGGATCAATTTATTGTAGATATTATGAGGGTATAGAAAAGTCTGGGAAAGTCTGAATATCAGTGTTGAACGTTAAGTTTTCACCTTTATTTAAGTTTCAACCAACTAAAAGAAAAGACACGTAGGTTCATGGCATCATGGCAAAAGGTTGTCAAGTTTCAAAGATGAAAACATTGCAGAGCTTTCAAAACCTGTAATTCATCAATTATATTTTTTTATGTAACACCTAAAAATCTTTGAGAATATTATACTTTCAATTACAATTATAACAAAAAGACGGTAACAAGAATACATTACTTCCATATAAAGCTGTAAAACCTACATTTTTAATATATTTATTTTATAATCTCATTGAGATTCTTAAGACTTTGCTTTTCTTGAGTGATAATTAGACACCTCTTTAAGAAGTGCTAATTAATTATGTCAAGATGGGGACAGAGAATTGTACCTGCAAAATACATAATTACTGTCCATGCAAACTGAGCTCACATTTTTATTGATAGTGACCATTTGTAAACTCTGAAATGGAATGATATAGTTTACAGAATTCTCTAAAATAAAATAACTTTTTTTATTACAATAATAACTGTGTTTTATGATGTCAGTATACAGTACATTAAACATCACGTCATGTATTTTAGTCCTGTATATTATGTCTGAATGTAAAAGTTAAAATACATTCAACTAAAATATATCCAGTGTGTCAGGTGCCAGCAGAATAACATGCCTTAATAATTTACAGTCATTATAGACAAAAATGAATAATTTTGATTTGCCAGATAAATTGGAATTATATTTGATCAAATTAACAATATCACAATCTGATCACATAGAAGAATAACCTAAATCATAGTGTTATTCCCAGCATTTCTCTGAAGCCATTGACTATTGATGGCAAGGTGCAGTGTTTTCCAAGAACATTCTAGCCATCTTCAGTGGAGCTGAGAGCACATATACTGTACTGTACTGTACTGTACTTGCAGCTATTTTCTCTTGGGCTTTCACCTCCAAAGAAGCTGTCTGTCAGCCTGTAAAATACCATTCTATGATACCAGTTTTAATATTTTTCATCACTGTCCTTAGCAAAGAACAACTGAAGCTGCCAGATGAAGTGAATAGCTACCAAGCTTTTTTTTACCCCTGATAGGTCTTATGTTTTGCTACAGAACCTGAGGGGTTGTTTATTTTTACTTTTGCCTACTTCCCAGAGATGCTCCAACCTGGTTTACTTGGCTAAACTAAGCTGTCTCTTTTTCTATGGTCTTGCAATGGACAGTCATGGGACTCCCCATCCATGGGGAGAGAGTAGTCATGTGCTCTCTTTTTTCCTTATGACCTGTTTCCTAGATAATGTAGGCTTTTGTGTACTATGACCCCTCATCAAGATGAGCGCCTCACTCATAACAGATGGATATAAAAGGTTTGAGATATGTTTTCCTATGCCAATTTTTTTCAAATTATTTTTTTTTATCTGTAATCAGTTACTGTATACAGTATTTTGTAGATGATGTGATTACCCCTTTATTGGATGTTTTTTTGTGTTTGGGTGTTTTTTCTTTGAATTTTTACTTTCAAAGGGGAACAAATTAAATGGGGTTTATTGTCTTTGACTAATTGAAGCTACAATCTAGTAATTAGATCTATCACATAGTTTTAATGCAATATTGCTTTCAGTTACATTGATTGTATCTTTGTTCAGAGCTGAGATAAATTATTTGTTCTGAGTTATTAGCTCCCTGGTATGCTATTGTTGCCTAAAAATGTAGACAGTTTTGGAAAAATTAGACATGAAGCATCAGAGTAACTCATGGGATGTGATGATGCTTCACAACAGTGCAAAAAGCAGCAGACTTTTCATTTCCCAAGGCTTCACTCCACTGGAAAATTAAATTTTCAGCAGTGTAGTTGTTCTCAGAAGTCTCCAAATTTAACTGAACACAGATTTTTACGTTATATTGTCCTTAAGATCTTTAATGCATTAGCTAGTAAGACGGTGAGGCTCTGGTTCCTTCTTCTGATGATTACAAAAAAAAAATGTCAAGCTTACTGAATTGAAAATACGGATGCGCAGTACCCAGTTTAGGCTAATGTACCATAGGGAATGTCAATTACAGAACCTACTTACCACAATACTATTTAGTTTTCAGTATATTCCCAAATCAGATGGTATGAAACAGCTTTTGTTTTTATCAAAAGCTTTTGACAAAATTAGTTCTAGATAATGATTACTGGGATTTTCATTCTCATATGCTTTACCATTATACCTTCAGAGCCCATGAGACTTGTTTTGAAAAACTTTGAATGTCTATGCCCCTTACTCAGACAATAAAGTGTTCTGCATGAATCAAGCACCCTTGTTACAGTGGTGGAGGTGTACCACTCAGGTGGTATTGCAGCCTATTACAAAAGACCTGTGCTCCTAGGGTGGTGCTATATTCATCTATACATTTGGAAAGCCATCAAATGTCTAAAAAGAAACCATTGAAGTTGCACATAGGGTTTTAATTTTCCTGCACTTTTTCTCAAAATAATATTTTTACATGTTTCAATGGCTTTTGGGGATACAATTTGCTAATTTTCTCTGCTTTCAATTTTATGATATTGTATTAAAACTGTACTTCAGTCATTACCATGACTTTTCTGCATCCACTTTAATTATAACATGCATTAGAAATAATGTCATTACAATACAGCTTTACTTTCTAGCCTAGTGATTGTATTTTAATGTCCTTTGCTTATTTGTTTTTTAATGGGTTACATTTTGTCATTACAAGCAGACAATATGCAAACATAAGACCTATTAAAATTAAATAATACACTTAGACAAACATTCAATATTTATTAGTATAAAGTAAACAATTGTCAATATACAAGGCGTTTAATGTGTACAGTACATCTTGCAGGTTTTCAAGGCTATGATTGTGTCAGATGACTTAGTAGGTAGAATTATTATGGAAATTTCACAGTACTTGTCCAGTACCATCTTTAAAGTACTGTATGTTTACAATAAAGGTTCCATAGTTAAACCATTGTTTTATGATGCTTATTCCATTATTCCATTTAAACTGTTTAAAACTGCAATACAAGAAGAGTGAATTCCATGCAACCTGAATATAACCTTTTTTAACTTCTTTATTGTATATATATAAGGAAGGAGACTCGGAGACCGCTTCAGAGAACACGTCAGGGCTGTGAAGATTAAAGATCTCTCCAAGCCCATTGTTTCTCATTTCACCTCTGACGGCCACGACCACTCTAATCTCTCCGTCTGCGTTCTCAAAGACGGTTTTCCGAACTCATACATCAGAAAGACCACCGAAACTAAAATTATTCTGCAGCTAGGATCACACATTCTCCCTTCCCTTAACGACAGACTACTAAATTTTCTCCATTCATTGGAAGTTTCATTTCACACCTCTCTGCACCCATTCTGACTTCACACCTCTTGATTGGCCTCTCTTTCTGTTCCCTGCTCCCACCTCTCACTCCTCCTCCCTCCCAACCTTTGTTCTCCAGCTACTTTACCTTTGCCTACTGCCCTGTCTCTCTCACACCTGAAGAAGGCTCCACGGCCGAAACGTTGTGTTCTCTTTCTTCTTTTTTTCAGCATGGAATAAACCTATTACTTGTTCCTTTGCAGCCTACGCATGCTGACGCAGCTACCCACCTGAACTATATATAAGGTTGCCTTTTTGGCCGTTAAAACCTAAAATTAGAAACCCTTGTTGTACAGTACTTTACTTTCCGAAATCTTAAACATCATGAAAACATGGATTGCAAGATCACCTGTCCTCTCTGAGTGACCTCTTGGTAGTGTGATATGTTAATGAATAGTGCAATATTCGTTGGTACTCCCAGTTAGTCATACAGTATGTGCTACATTCCAGTACCCTTCTATGCTTTTGTTGTCTGCAAACCAATGCAGTTTTCCACTTTGTTGCAAATGCAAATTATACACTTACCACTTCTTAATAGTGAATATTTTTAAGTTTGTCAATATGGGATAAATGTCTTAATTTTTGCAAACCCATATCGTGTGATGATAAGATAAATTTTCCTCTGTTCAGTGAAGTCGCCATTAGTTTGAACATTTAGGAGCCACGAATCACATTCCCGTATTCACCGCAAGGTGAAAGTGAAATACACTAAATGACAGCAAATGGCACAACAGCAATTTTTTGCACCTACTGTACACAAGTGATGCATCCATTTAATTTATTCAATTACTTGAACATCTTCCTAATGATTTCTGTAAAATGTCATGGTAATTAAACTTTGATTTTTATTAAGTTGGGGCCTAAAATAATTAATTTGATATTCTCTTCTGATTCCATAGCCTCATTTAGAGATGAATATTGGCTTTCAATTTATTAAGGATTGAATGGACTCTCACAAGTGCTGCCCGTGAACCTGATTTAAGTGGCTATAGCAAAGATTGTGCTACACCGATGAGTGCATCCTACATCTGTAACAAAAAAGATACTGTATACTGTATTACTTAGATTAAATCTATGATTTAATTAGCCTTTTAAACTAAGTAGAATACAATCTGCAGTTAAATCTCTCCCTCTCTCTGTAAACCTGGATGTCACCAAATAAAGAGGTACCAGTCTCCTTCTTCTAAAATGCACTTGCTAACCAGGAGAGGGGGATTTTAACCAAGGGATTCTTTACACAGGAAATCAGAGTTAACAAAAAAATAACACAGAACAGCAAGTTTTCTTAGTAATGTTCAAACACTTACTGTAGCTCCAGTCTAGTTCTTTTATGGATGATCTGGACAAGGAGCACTCTCCTGACACACACTTTTTGTTCTGTCCTCCTGTCTCCCCTCTCTCTTCGTGTTCTGTTCTGATCTTCTATTCTGTCCTGTAGTGTGCTCTCTGAAGGCACCAGTTCTGTAGGATTTGGGCATTTACTGGGACAATTATTAATTGTAGCAGTAAATCACAAAATTGATTCTTTTAATGGCTTTAGAATCCAACCATGCGATATAACTCAAACAACGCACACACACAGGTACTAATACACAAGGATACATTTATTAATACATAAAATATGCATGTAAACCTAACAGATCTTATCAAGAGGGTTATCAAAATACAAAAGGTATATATTCAGTCAGTCACAAAGAGTTACATATATCAAGAGGACATACGTTCAGTATATCATGCATTTAGACCATTTCGTAAATGAACTTGGTTATAACTTCTACATTAGATACTCAAAACAAGTACATAACTCTTAGGAATTAAATTGATATCAACTGGTTGGGATAACAATTGAATTCTCGAGCTGTAATGCATTGAAGTTGAATACTCATCCAATCTCTGGGGATTGAGATCTCCTGCGGGCTCTCTGGCTCTGTGCCAGGCTGTGCTGTGCTGCTTGCGACGGTGCGCTGCTGATGCTCACTGACCGGCTAGTTAGTGTTGGCTTTAACAAGCACAGTTTGTGCACAGGAGAAAAGATGACTGTTGGTCCCAGCAAGTCAGGAAGAGGATCGGTTCGTTCCTGATGAAGTGCTTGTTCTGAATAGTGATTCAGCTGTCCACGGTTCCGACTTGTTCACGAGGCCTGCTGCTGATGCTAACCTTGGGTGGATCCTTTGGTTACTCTCTGGCAATCTCCGCTCTAGACTCTTAGAACAAAAGAAAGTTCTGGCACTCGGACACACTGGCCGTTCCGTGGTTGTCCGGGCTGAGTCTCAGGATGGTCAGGAGGCGCGCTGCGAGAATGTCCTGCCCTTGAGAGCCTTCTGCTCCTGGGCCGTCCTGCCCTGGAATTCTCCTTAGAATTCTCCATTTCAGAAAAGTCCACTACAGGCTCTCTGTGTTGCCTGTTTTTACCTGGAGGAACTTCAGCTCGTTCATTGGCTGAAAGTTTCCTGGGCATCAGAGTCATACGTGGGTTACTCGGCCCTACCAGTCCCTGATTTGTTGATCAAGGTGAGATATGAGTCACTTACTCCTGACACTTAGGAATGCAGTCCAGATGTCCATCTGGCACTCCCTAGACAGATAGGCGCCAATGGATGACCATTGATCATGATAGCCAGGCTTAGCTTAGTGCATCCCCATTTGGGAGCTGTCCCTTATCAAAAGAAAACATCTTTAAATCAGCCTGCATGAATAGCTTCTCTGTGGCTGCACCACAGAGATTAAGGGAGAGATGAGGCCTCATTTGGGAAAGCACAGCAACACTTAATTCTGTCTTATTAACAAGCATTGCCGCTACAGTCCTGTTCTCTTTTATATGCTGTCTGGTTTGTTGATTGACACTTAATCATTTATCCAGAACTTAATTAATTAATGGTAAGCTAAGGTGTTAATCTTTACAATTGCTTTGATCACTCTCTACGTTGCTTTAAACCTGGAAATGTTGACACTAGCTATGCATTACCCATTGTTTCTAGATTCCTTGACACACTTCCATAGTCACCTACAGCTGTAGTAATAATACAGGTATATGTTGTGTAGATAAAATAATTAAATTTGAAACATAATTTGAGCCAGATTAACAAATGTACTGTAGTACAAAATGAAGGACATGGTAGGCTTAAAAGAGATATTCATACTGTAGATAAAAAAAAATTGCTGGATGTTATACAGTAGATGTTACTTTTAGTTAGAAAATATATTCAGATTTTTTCCCTTATATATCATAGAGGGTTTTTCCAAGTATATATTCACATTTCTGATTATATCACTATCTCACTGTTTAAATAACATTTAATAGACTAGTATACAGTACATCTTTATTTGACTTGCTCTTGATGGCAGTTATTGAGAAGCAAAATTCTGTAATGTTTTCAATAATCTTCCAACTATTGAAAGTGTAATGGCTAAAAGTTCATTTTGATATTCTTTTGAAGAAGGCTTTAGAATACTTTGACTTTTATGATATGTTCATGATCAAGGGTTGCAATAAAGGAAATATGTAATGAAAGACTTACTTTATATGTGTAGTTACATAGTTTATGAGAGTACTTGCTCCACCATATGTATTTAGTTCAAATTTATTTTCATTAGTAAAAAAAATCTTAAATTATTTAAACTGATTGGGGCTGTTGGATCTTTGACTTTTAGTACGCTGGGCAAACGTCCCGAGATCGAATTCTTCCGCGACAGGGGTACCTTTAAAGCGGAGACGACGGCACCGAAATTTTTTGGCGCGCCCTCTCTTTAAAGCCCTGGCCAAATACGAAGACAGTACGTACAGTTATAATTCAAACGGAATTAAAAACTACACATCCCAGTTACCATGGTGGTGCTTGTGATCATTGCGTTTAACCAACGAAACAGGGCGAAAAATCAGTCACATGACTTTGGGGCAGAGTTTCGAAAGCTTAACCTATCAGCAACAAAGCGAAATTTACACGATAGGCTACCTCAAACTGTCAGTTACACGACTGTGTATGTCGCTTAAGCCACTCCTATTTGGCATTTTAGTTATGGAGGCGAGAAGACGCCCCCCCCCCCCTCCGGGTGCCTGATTTGCCGCCATGTTTAACCGTCCGTGTCCGAATCGCAGTAGCTACGCGTATGAAATAAAGTTCATCCCAGCTACAAAACATATATATTTTTGTGGTAAGAGGGCGCAAAACATCAGTATTTACTGCTATTAATTACTGTACGATTTATAGTTGAAATCTGAGCCTAGATATAAAGTTAGATATAAAGTTAAAATCTCGACAAAGCAATGTAGGAAATACAGAGAAAAGAAATCCTTTCTGACATCTAAAATCAGTTTCGATCAAGGTCTCTAAAACGAACAAGAAAAAGAGGATTTTCGGAGGGCAATTACGCTGTGTTTATATAGGATAAGTGATCTATGAGCAATCTAATTTCTTGTTCGTTTAAAACAGTGAAATGTCAGCTGCAAAAGATCGCACCAGAAACAGCACTCTCTCTGCCTGTCATAGACGTTCAGGAAAGGCTGAATGAAGTCATGGTGATCAATAATAACAGTTGTAGGACAAGAAACAAAAGATAATGAAAACTTCTTTAGGCTAAAACTCAAGTTCATTCTACAAATTAAGGCAAATGAAAATTCAGGATGTTAAAGTGCTAGAGGTGTAAAAAATACAAAAATGCACATGAGTAAAAAGTTTTAGAAATGGAGCAGGTGTTGCTTTGAAATAAGCAAACAGAAAAAAAGCCATGACTAAAGTGCAGAAGAGGGATGCAGGAACACTTGCTTAGATATACAAAACAAATCACAAAAAGGTGTATGTTACAAAAGAACATGCAAACATGTTCATCATGTACATCAATTTCCCTTCACGATCAATAAAGTCTTATCTATAAACATGAAACAGAGTGAGGAATCAGAAAATTAGCATGCATAAAAAACAGCAATTCTGTCAATAAGCCCTAAATGAATTAATAGCAACCATGGTTTCATGGAGGGCTTCTCAGATAGTTGGGCATTCAGGTAGATTGCCAGGTGAAAGGATTTGTAAACATACTTTGTTAAAGCAAGTCAGTTTTTTCTGCAACACATAAAATACATTTTTCCAAGAAAGTTTAGCCTTTGTCACTAATGAAACCACTAAATAAAGACATAAATATAGAAATCTTAAGATTTTGTTATTCAATGTTGGTAGCAGGATGAACTGTGCTAAGTGTATATTTTGTCGCAGCTTTGCTGCAAGATGTTAACAGTGAAAAAAGGTATTTAGAAATGAGTTATTTCAAGAAGAAAATGTTCAGAATAATTGCAAATCTAGCAGGATAGAGAAAGCACAGAAAACAGGCAGTTAGATTGATCAGATTAGTATGAAAAGTTATTTAGCAAAGGGAATGAGAAGAGTGACAAACTAGTATGCTTTAGATCTTTTTATCTGAACCAGGGAAAACTGATCATGTTTCTCTATAACAATAATAAAAAACTTTATTTTATATATCACCTTTAAAAGTGGCATCTCAAAGCAATACAGTAGATATAAAAACAGATATAAGAAAGACAAGCAGTTAGAGGTGCTACCAAAATTAGAAAATGAAGCAGATACAGACACTAAGTCTTCTGAAAAGAAAGGTTCTGAGGTTAGATTTAAATGCACTCAGGGTACGTGACTGATATCACTGGGAATACAAATTGAGAGCTCTGGGGTGCAGCTAGAGAAGACCCTGTCACCCACAGAATGTAGATGTTCTTGAGGACAGCTAGAAGACCAGAGTCAGACGGACAAAGGTGGGGAGTAGACAGATAATAAGCCATATTCTGTAGGTACTGAATGAGGATGAGGATTTTGAAGTTGACTCGAAACCTGATAGGTAACCAATGCAAGGACTTGAAAACAGGTGTAATGCATCCCTGATAGGATTCTCGCTGTCATATTCTGAACATATTGAAGATTGGTCAGTGTGGATTTAATTTCCCCAGTGAACAGGATGTGCATTTATTAATTCTAGAAAAAAAAGCCTTTCTTGATTTCTCTAGTTCTTAGTTTCTCTAGTTCCCTTTAAAATAAACTATTATTCCACAATGCAGAGTATTATATGGACAGTATTTACACATGATATTGTGATTTAAAGAAATGAACACAAGCAGCTTTTCGAGATTTAAGTGTTGGCTGAGTTATTGCAGGATAAAAAACTAGAGATGTTGGTAAGAAGATAATTTTGGGATAGCTGAGGAATACACTGATAACAAGAACACTTCCTAATGGGGTTAGGCATACTTTTGATGAAGATGATGAAGTTAACAGACTGTATGTTTACATAGATACTGAAATGAGGATTGTATTTTAGATTTTGTGTAGTTGCTAGCATTGAACTGTGTGTTGGATGCACATGAATTGAAGGAATGGGCAAACATCGCTGATGCGGATCCACAGAGCCAGCATATTAAGATGTTTATAATTAGAGGCAATTTGTTTAAATAACTAGGTATGGATACTGATGTGCAAGAGAGGTGGAAAGGCTGTTTACTTAAGCCAGCACTATAAAATATTTTATTCTCAGTGAGATGCTGCCATTTCATAGTGGGTTTCTAACACTGTGTATAGTTCAATCCACACAGTGCCTTTACTTCCATCCATTTCTAATCTCTTTATCCAGTACAGAGGATTAGGAGCCTATCCCAGTAAGCAACGGACACAAGGCAGCCAGTCCATCACAGGACAGACAGACACAAACACACACACACCAGGGCCAGTTTTCCCATAAACCAATTAACTTACCAGTATGTTTTGGAGTGCGAGAGGGAGTCATATCACACATATGGAGAAAAACCATGTAACCCAGAGAGAACATGCAAACCCCACACACACAGGATGGCAGGAATTGAATCTAGGACCCCAGTGCTCCAAGATAGCAATGCTAACCACTTTGCCACCATTATAAATGGATGGATATCTTAGTTATCTTTCTAGTTCACAGGTTTGCATGCATAATTTAATTTTGAAAGGCGCTGAGACATCAGGTACTACTGTTGTATTTATGAAAAAGAAACAAAACAAAAAGCATACTAACAACTGTGCCATCCTACTCTTTAGTTAATACAATTTATTATTTATAAACAGTTAACATTGTTAGCCTACTTAAAAAGGAATTTTACTTAAAAAGGAATAAGCAGCTTTCTGACAATGAATGGATAGGAAAGTGCAACAACTTATTACAGTGCTAAATTTAATATTGATTGCTAATAGTTTATGCTAACACCTAACTTTCTTAATTAGGTGTAATTAAAACAGTGAACTAAGTGTAACATACCATTCAGAAATACAATCGAGAATAGTTTTGTGGTGTTTGTATGGATGAAACGTTTCTAAAATGTATAACGTAACAAATTTAAAGACGATTAAATTCTGTAATCTTTCCACTTGTAATGTCATTACAAGTTAGACAGTCTTGTAATTGTGAAGGATTCCCTTCACAGTGAAGGAATTCCTAGAATGTCCTAGGTGATGTCTAGAATGTCTGTGATGTCTGTGATGTCACATGTCTGTGATGTCTAGAATGTCTAGACAATGTCTAGGACATGTCTAGACAATTCCCTAGACATCATTACTTTCAGTTTTCGTTTTACTTTTTTACTTGTATATTTTGTCTTGAAATGAAGCTCTGTGTTGGATGAATTCTAAAATTAATCTTAGATTCTACTGTCATATTACCAGTATTAAAAAAAACCCTCTAATACTCTAATGTGAAACTGTGAATGGTAGAAATGCCTATTATGATACTAATAGTAATGTCTGCAGTAGTGCAACTGTTTTCTTATTTTTACTTCTGTTAATATTCAGTGGTGTTGGTGCTAAGACCCACAGGAGGCCCAGTGCTTAATGTTGCACTAATAACAGATTTCCTTGATTTCCTGACCTCTCTTAACATTATTGCGGGTGCATGATTTTCTTCCTCTAAGCGGCTGTTTTACAGAATAATGGCCTAGTTTTTCAAAGACTTTCATTAGCTGTTACTGTTACAACTTTCTTAGAAAACTTGGTTAACTGCTCCTCCTTCTTCTGCTACTAATGCTATTAATGTTAGAGTGTCTCTGGGATGCCGATTGTTTTTTGTAAACACTCCAAAATATCTTAATATCTATCTTCTGGAAAAAGAAAAGAAAATGTTAATTTCCTGGTGAATTATGTTATTTTTAAGAAATAGCTTGATAATTGTTGAAGTCTATGGTTAGACACCACCAGATAACCTGGGGAATAAACCTACAGGTATCTCTTTAGCTGGGAAATACAGTAAATAGTTCTAAACACAACTCAAATAGTAACAATCATAATAACAGTTCATATGGACTGACAACATTATCCAGTCTATCATTTCAATCAAAGGGGAATCCTATGAATGTGCCTTGTTATGGTTTAGTATTCTGGAATATTTTTTAATTGATTACTTTTTCACAATTCATTGTTTTATAGAAAAAAAGAATCATTAAAGTGTTTGTCAGGAAAATGGCTGTTCCTTTGTAAGCAATTAATTTTTTAGAAACATGTTGATTAAAGTTTGCCTTTTTTAAACAAACAAGCTCCTATTCACAACACTTTAAGAGGCATAGACAACAAATCTATCCAAATCTTGTTGATTACGATACTAAGATAACACAGGGTGCATGCCAACAATTCAAACTGAATAAAACAGTTGCTTAATTCAAAATGTCAGATCTTCAACGAAGCATTCAGCCATAATGCGATTAGGCATCTTGGTATAGAGTTGTAGAGTTATTCAGAAAATGATTCACTCTACAATCCTATATCTATTGGTTGAATAGATACAGGTATATACTGTATATATATATATTCAACCCTGAATCTATTGGATTCAGGTCATGAGTTCCACTCTGGCTCTGTACTGTTTATATCGGTGCACCATACAACAGAGCTGTACTTGAGAAGTACTGGTGTTTCTTGAGTTAAGAAGGCCTGAATCAGCAGATCTTTGATCATAAGCTGGAGTACTCAATCTTAAGTTCTTCAAATAATATGAAGCAGGTCCACTCAGGTCTAAAAATGAGCTTTGCAGCAGACTTAAGAATTCACTGAGCAAGGTGTCTGCACTCCAAGCACGTTTGTTTAATGGTTTATGTCATTGTGTTCAGTCATTGATTTTATTTTCTAAAGTTGTTTGCATAGAACTGATAAAGGACTAGAAACACATTTTCTTCTCACCAAAGCACATGCATGAAGGTCCACTTCCCCTTATGACATCACGTCACCAAATAAGCAAGGAGCAGTCCTTAGATGATAAGGAAACACATCTAATGAATAGTAAGCAAGAGGATTATAAAGTTTACTCCAATAAGCAGTCTTGCCATATGTTCAAATTTGCCATCTCCTTCCCAGCCTCCAACTGCATTCTCACCTCTTTTCAGTTTATGGTATTGCCAATATCAGCAGTTAAACTAGGCAACTAGGCTTTAAGAGGTTGTTTAGAAGGTGCAGGTAAAAACAGGTCCAATGTTCCAAAGTAGAAAAAAGTATTGTCTTGTGTAAGAAACATTAATTTGCAAACATTCTCCTAACTGCTCTGCATTTTTGAAATGTTCATTTTAAATAAACATTCATTTCTTATAGATTTATGTGTGTGTTACTGACTTTCATCAATACTTTGCAATTAAACAAAACTCATTGATTGCTCCAATATTGAATTCTGAAAACAAATTTCATATGCTTGGATACAAATACACATGCCCAGAGAAGTACCATACAGCATGAAAAGCATCATTTCCTGTGTATACCTGTATTTGAAAACATGCACATTGTATTATCTATTGCTGAGTTTTTTCAATTTTGTCCATTTGCTTGCAACCTAAATACAAAATGACTTTGCCGTTTCATTCACAATGCTTTGTTTATGTTGCAAAATCAAATTTCAGTTTCCATATATTGGGTGGCAACGGTGGCGCAGTTGTTAGCATAGCTGCCTCAAAGCACTAGGGTCCTGGGTTCAACTTTGGACCTGGAGTGCTTGGAATGTCTAGGTTCTCCAGGGGCTCCGGTTTCCTCCCACAGCCCAGAGACATACTGGTAACCCAGTGGGCAAAAGACGTATAATATACGTCTATTAAACGCATACCTTAGACGTCTAAATGTGGTCTACAATTCGTCTAGAATGAAATTCTAATATACGTCTAAAGTTATATGTCAATTATACGTCTATGTTTAGACGTTCATTATACATAAATGGTTGGAGTTCTATTATACGGATAAATTTAGAGGACTATTATACATATATGGTTGGAATTCCGGATAACTTTAGAGGTCTATTATACGGATAACTTTAGAGGACTATTATACGTATATGGTTAGAGGTCCATTATACGGATAACTTTAGAGGTCTATTATACGTATATGGTTAGAGGTCTATTATACGGATCACATTAGAGGTCTATTATACGTATATGGGTAGAGGTCTATTATACGTATATGGTTAGAGGTCTATTATACGGATCACATTAGAGGTCTATTATACGTATATGGGTAGAGGTCTATTATACGTATATGGTTAGAGGTCTATTATACGGATAACTTTAGAGGTCTATTATACGTATATGGTTAGAGGTCTATTATACGGATAACATTAGAGGTCTATTATACGTATATGGGTAGAGGTCTATTATACATCAAAGATAGATTTTATAGGTGTAGAAACAAGTAAACCAAGCCAATGATTAGGTTTAGAAATTTATTCTGAAAATACACAGTCACACCTGAAACATATGTATTTCAAATTATACATTGTATACAATCAATCAACAATCAACATATGGGCAATAATCATAAAAAACACAACTAGTCTTAAACTTCAGCTACAAATTCTGGTAACATGGCAATATACAGTATAGTAATGACAAACACAAAACTAATTACATTAACACACTAACTCAAAACCACATTTTGATTCAAATATATATTTTAAAATGTACAACTTCTATATTTCCAAGAAAAAAAAATATTACAATGGAAGTTAAGACGATTTTTGTCCACTATTTGCAAACCCTGTCTAATTGCCCTAACAGTTAGAACCAAAAACCTATTATTTTCAGTGTCCAGATCTCCTGGCCCCCTGCCTTGCATATGCATTCTTCAAGTAACACATTGCGTGCTCCTTTATTTCTTTTTCTGTTGATGTAGGGTGGGACTTCAGTCCGCAGCTAGGAGAAAATTATATAATATTACTTCCCAAATAAATGATGATTAATATCTTCTTTAGTATAATCTAAAAAATGAACGGTTTACTAAGCTCAAAGCTAAAATAAATGTATAAAATTTGGCTTGCATCATAGCAGTTGAGCAATAAAGTCTGTCCTAATTAAAGAGTACCCAAAGTTTGAAAGTACAACATAGAATAATAATAAGAGAAACGGCAAAACGATTTTGTGTCATCTTCCCCATTCACACTATTTTATGTGCCATTTTTTTGCTTATTCACTTACTATTTTAATCAAAATAATATTAAGAAAGATCTGTATGTATTCAGATAGTATTATTATTGTTCATACTTACTCGTCAAAAGAGGATTGCTGAGATATTTGCGGATATACTTCTACGTTTGAAAAACGTGTCCAAAATGGTGACCAACGAATACTAGCAATGCATTGTGGTATATAACCGGAAAATATGCTGGGTTCGATATTTTCTCAACGTACTGTATGCGTTTATTAATGTTGTCTATATTATGGTTGAAATTTAACATTGATAATACATCGCGGCTATGTGCCCCTTGCTATGAGCTGATGTGCAATTTTAACGCATGCAGTTAGTAAGGATCGGTCACTGTTGTATGGTATTATATATAACGACATTATGGAATAGGATGGGGACAGGCCTGGCATCACGGGGGGAGGGGGGAATGTCGCCCCTTCAGTTTTGGGCAAAAAGATTTACCTAACTTAATTTGCGCCCTAAAAAAATAGTTGTACTTTGTCAGTGGTCAGACAACACTAAATGACACAGTCACTCAGTCTGTTTGATGGGCAGGAGGGCTATCCGTCCAGGAACTGCACATATCAGTGTCATTATTGAGTGTCAACATTACGATCCTGTTTGCTCAGGTGGACCGATTCCTTGCAGTAGTTTATCATTATACTTAAAATCGTTATATAACTAGGACTAGTTATAGCAGTCTGTGCTTTCTGTTGGTTTTACAACATTTTTTTCTTAACGATTCAGAACATCCATGTAGCTGCAAAAATGAACGCTTATGGTACTTTTCGCTCCAGGCAATACAAACCGTGAGAGTGACGAAAAATGTGAAACTGAACTTCATCGCAAATACCAGATTGCTAGTCGTATCTTCTATCATGAAGCACTAATCAATGGCATAGCTGCGAGATTTCATTTGGGTAGCTGCACCGTACAGCTCCGTTTCAACCGAAATATCACCCCCCCTCAGAATTTCTGACGCCCCAAAACAGATTTTTCCCCGGGCACTGCGCACTGATGGGGGACGGGGTGTCCAGGAAATGGTATCAACTTTTGTCAAGAAAATAAAAATAGAAACTCTATAGGCACTCAAACATTTTACTGTTCTTTTTCAGGCAGGTGGCAAGACCCCCTCCGCAAAACCTTTGTATGCCAAACTGTGGGCATTGATTCGTCGAATATACGTATATTTACGGCGAAAATACGGCTATACGTATATATACGTCGCCTCGACGTATAATCAACGTCGAATTGCAACCGTAAAATCGACGACATGAATAAACGCATATATAACGTCGAAAACACATCTAACACAGTGCCTGAGGCTTTTTACTGTATGAATCGTGTGTGCCGCAACTAGGAGTATACGGCACTCTGCACAGTGTACGAAGTAAATTTTTTTCGCAGTAATTCATTTATTATATTTACTATATTTATTATACACGTGTAAATTAATTACTGTGAAAATAATTTACTTCGTACACTGTGCAGAGTGCTGTATACTCCTAGTTGCGGCACACACGATACATACAGTAAAAAGCCTCAGGCACTGTGTTAGATGTGTTTTCGACGTTATATATGCGTTTATTCATGTCGTCGATTTTACGGTTGCAATTCGACGTTGATTATACGTCGAGGCGACGTATATATACGTATTTTCGCTGTAAATATACGTATATTCGACGAATCAATGCCCACTGGGAAGTTATTTGGCTTCTGGGAAAATTGGCTTTGGTCTGAATACGTGCTTGTCTGTATCCGTGTGTGCCCTGTGATGGACTGGTGTCCTGTCCAGGTGTCTGTTGCTTTCCAGAACAGGCTCTGGCTTCCCCATCACACTGCATTGGATGAAGTGTTTAGAAAATGGATGTATGGAATTTCAATATATCTGAAACATCTGTCTCATCTGCCTAATCTGACCTAACTCAGCAATGGTTTGAATGGTTTGAACTTCAGTAGTGCTCTCTATTGAAAACACATATTTTTTTAGATCCCCTTTAACACTAACAATGTTCTTTAAGCATTTTGATCCTACTTGGAAATTAATATTGTTTTCAAGTTATCCTGTAAAAATTGTCAAAGCTAGTGATTATTTTGAAATAGTATCTGTACATTCAAAGCAACATACGTGCTGTTATGTAACAGCAATATTATCAAAATGTAGACACATTTTGTCACATGCAAAGACTGGCATTTTCTGTAAATTAAATAATGTAACAGTTGGACTATTTTCCAGTAAAAACAAGCTTTGCTCAGAGAAAAGGAAATGCCATATGGTGTGCCTTTTACATTTCATATATTTACATGCCGTTTGTGCTTTTATTAGTGTAAAATTAAATTAAAAATAAATTCTACTAATTAAAATTTAGTAGAATAAAAATTGGAGAATAGTTATCTAAAATGTGTTGTTCCTGATGGATAAAATCTGCACCTATAGATCACTGACCTTGATTTCCTGCTATAACTCCAGCAGATCACAGGGTTCTTTTACTCAGCTTCCTCTTCATTGTGTAATTTACATGGAATGCTTTAGATGGGTTTTTCAGAGTAGTTTGTGTATAGAGATCATAAGCAACTTATTAATTCATTATGTGATTTTAATTAATTGTTCTGACACAGTCATAGTGAGTTTACAGTTAATTACTATGCATCACGCAACCTGTTTACTAAAGTGAAATGCATTATTAGCCTGAAATTCTATATCATATAAAGACATTTGTACAGCATAGTTGCTTATCCCAGTTCTCTTCTGTTTTTAAATAGGCCAAGTTAATGTCTCAGCCTACAGAGGAAAACTTAAATATATGGGAAAAATTCTATGATATGAAAGAAGGATATGCCACATAATATAAAATGTACAAAAATAATACCTGTATTTTGGCTTCTTGGGCTGATGAAATTTGGTTGCTTTTTTGTATTTTCTGCTAAAACCCAGCTCAGATCACGTCTGTTTTTCGACCTTAGTTCACTCCTTTGAGATTTTCAGACAAGCTTACAGTACCATACTTGTCCTCACATGCTCCATTAGAATTAGAGAGACCATTTCGTACCAGCTGTGTACCTCTGGAGACAGTTGGCCTAAATAATTTTAGATATATGACAGGAAAAATATAATTTATTGTTACCCAGATTTTTCTTTACATACAGTAAATTCAACTAAGCATATTCTGTTTCACATGGTCTGTGCTAGATTTAGTGGCATTCATAGGTCCTTGAAATACAGTATACAGGATGTACCATACACATTCAAGAGATTTGGCATTCCTATTATGTTAGCAAATACTGTAGGTCAACATATAAAATAAAATTGCATTGGGGTTAAATTACTTTTTCCATTTTTTTTCTTAAACTCAGAACATTCAGCTTGTTATAATTGGAATTGAAAATTTTAGAAAAATTGGATTCTAATAAGGCTTTTTCACAAATAAAAATCTCATAATGGAATATTCAGAAAACTATTCCATCTTATATATTGTAATGGGTATCAGAGTGGCATTGTAAGAATCTAGAGACAATGGTTAACATTTAGCTTGTGTCAACATTTGCAGTTCTTTGGAGCTTCAAAGCAAGAACTATCTGAGGTGTTCGCTGAGTTGTAGGGGATCTGAGACAAAATGATCAAAGAATCATCTGGTTTACCTTGGTTAATTGAGTTTTGGGCAAATCATTAAGAGATAACAACAGTCCGGGATAAAAAGAGGAGAGGAAGACAGGAGAGAAGACATGCCAGGCGGGTGTTATTTGTTCCAATCAGCCTCTAATTATACCAACCGTATGGGTATATTCTTGGCAAGATGTTTACAATTTGGGGGTTATGATTATTTCTTTCATTTTTTGGTTATCCAGCTAGATTTATTTTCTGTAGTTGTTTTTAACCACCTGTTTGTGTTTTGACAAAATGATTTGTTATTGCTTTGTCATTCCCCTGAAAAATGTCACACGCCCATATAGTACACAGGCTCAATATCAGTATCCTCCGACTGTCAGAAAATCAATACAATATCACTAATTTCATGCAAATTCCATACCAATCACTGAACACTGAAATATACAGTGCTGTTCACTGTTTCATAAAAGCGATCCAGAACTCAATCATTCCTTCCAAAATCAAACCCACACACCTGTTTCTCCATAGCTCCATTTCTTCTAGAAAAAGCTCTTTCCACAATTTAATTCCTCAAGCTGATCTGGGGTCAAGGAAGAATGGGAGATACAAGACATTTGCATAGCATTATTGCACTTTGTTTCTCAGGAACTCTATAAAGCTATATGCAATGTTATACAGTAGTCTGACATTGTGTGCAGCTAAGGGAGGTTTTTTGAATATACAGTACAAGCTAGTAATTTGAGTGGTAGGCGACTTAAAATGTTGGTAAAAATTTAGGATCCTGCCCCTTTAGAGTGTTAGCATTCCCATTTTTAGTAGTTCCATCCAGCTTGCTTTTGCAGTGAGTTAAATTTTTTGTTGATGGACATGCTGATGGGGTTGATGGGGTTTTTGGATAGCATGCTACAGTACTATCCTGAGGCATTATAGGTTGCAGAACAGCATCTGAGTGAGTATTAAATCAATTTACTCTGCACCTAATGTGCCCAAACAATAAGAGGAATTCAATCCTGAATCTTTCAAGGATTTATATAAATCTATCTCTATAAAAGAATAAAATATCATAGTAGATATTTCCCAGATTAATGAATGATGTTTACACATTTTCCAACAATATGCGTTCCACTTTGTTTCCATTTTGAATGACAGACATACATTCACAGTATATTTCTAAATCATTTTGAATGTCTTTCAGAATTAACAGTTGGAAAACAGTACGTACTAGATATTTTATTAATGTTGTGGATGTTGTTGTTATATACTGTAAGAGAGCTTGATATGATAATTATTTCTCCCTGATTGTGTTTTCAAATGCAGTCACTTTTGTGCTGCACATTCCATCCATCAGGCAGGGTTGTTTGTTCCAATAATTGCACCAAATAGCCCAAATCAAATATGAAATTGTAGCTTTGAGGTTTCCTCTTTTCTTTGTGAGAACTATATGAAGCATGTCTTGTAATTTTGTTCCTAAAAAAATGCCAATTAAAAGTTGTGAATGCTGCCAGTCCTATCTGTGTCATACCTTTTTGTTTACAATGCATGACAACTATTTAAATGTTGTTTGCACAATATAGTTTGATGGTGATTATTAATAAAGAATACCAAAAATTATGATATGACTGTTAAATGTTTTAATTTAACCAGAAGGGAAATCCTTTAACCTGGTTTAAATTTTTCTAGAAGACGGAAAGTGGAAATTATGCAGCTCCAAAAATGGAAAGGTTGTTCTCAAAGCCCCCCAGGCAATTTTTACAACCATTTGATCTGTTGCATCTGAAGACATCTGCTTCTGACCCTCACTTGAATAAACAGTGACAGCATAAAAGTAAACTCAGACTCGCTATTTCTCTATTTTAATTTTATAAGTAACATATGTACTGTACAGTATACTGTAGACATATTCCAAAAGACACAAGTTGTTTTAGGAAAATGCCTAAAGCTGCATGCATATTTTCATACCACATGTTTTGGAATTCTGGCTGCAATATGACTGTGTGGAATTGTATTATAGTATGTTTGTATGTATGCTGAAATGCACTGCTCATACAAGTGTAATATTGAATTAAATGATTGTTGGCAACATTAGGGCAAATGTCATGTGCACTCTGTGTCATTTGGCCAATATTCATTTTTGCCGTTAACCTCGCTTGGAATAATATTTTTTTCCTCAGTCTAAAATTAGACAAAAATACCACATCTTTGTCAAATTGTGTAGCAGTATGTTCAGATGCAGGTGATGCTATTTTTCGTGTTTACTAGAAAAAAGGAGAACCATGGATGTGAGAGAGAAGACTAGATGTGTCAGTGTGTTTTCTTGTTAGGTGTTGTTTATTTTGTGTTTTCTATAAAGAGTATTTTGTTTAACATTTTGTGAACCTAGAGCTAAAGGCCTAACTGCATTTATTTATTCAAAAAGCAAACGGCACTGTTAAAAAATCCCATTATGGCACTTATTGACCATTTATGAATTCTGGTCATGCCACCAGCACTACAAGAGAAAGCAGTACCACATTAGTGGATTCATAGCCATTTTTTTCTTTGTTTAAATTTGTGTTCTCTGCACGTATCACACACTCAATATCACCCCATTAAGAAAAACAAGTGCCTGGCTCATATCAGTAAACAATGAACTTTGCTCCAGAGTCAGACGAGAGCCATGGTTATAGCATACACATTATAATTCCTCTTAGTTTTTGTAGGAGCTTTTAGTGAAAAATAATAGAATATACAAAAGTACTATAAAGAATGTAGATGGCCGTCATATTTCACACATTTAATTAACTTTGTAGGCAGAAGGCATTACCTGAGTATTGAGCTCCCAAAAGCATTAAGATGAAAAAGATACAGTAAACAGACACTCTAAATCATTATTTGTAAGCACATATAATATACCATGTTGAAGGAGGTTTCAATATTAAGCTTTTATTAAAAAATACAGGTTTAATGATATCAAATCCAGTCATAATTACTCATATTTACATGTTTCATCAAATGTAATAATAATAATAATAATAATAATAATAATAATAATAATAATAATAATAATATTGGAAATGGTGTTATGATTATTAATATTGTTAAGATGCATTCTTAGGATGCATCAGACATTTAGTAATTATCAGGCATGTTTACAAAGGCAGAATAATAAGAATTATTAAGCCCCCTAGGTATTGAAGAGAACAACTCTAATAACTTCAAATGGTTTTGTACAAAATACATAAAGTACAAAATACTTGAACAGACCTAGCATAGAAAAGTTTTGTAAATTTTAACATTTGAAAATATTTTTCATAAAGACAACTGTAGTAATGTGATCATCTTTAATTTTTTGAACAATTAGAAATGAGAACAGAAAGTTGCAGAGTGCAATCTCACATAATAATTTGCAGTCTCACACAGGGATTACATACAGTATACATACTATTTATTTTTGTTTGTTAATAGTCATTCTAATACTCAGAATTTAGATAATTGATAAAAATGTGTAAGACCTTTGATCCAAATATAGAACCTTGTAGTACTTCCATGTACTCAGTACTGAGCAGGTAGATTAAATGAAATAGTTGTTCATTAGCCAACATACAATTTATTGTTACAGCACCAAAGCATGCATAACAAATCAACAGAAGTAACAATATATGTGTGAAATTATCTTCTTTGATACAAAAGGTTGTTTACTCAGGGATTACAAAAGTGAGAAATAATAACATCAGAGTTAAAATACTGTATAATATACAGCATATAAACTGTTGTTGTTTACATTGTACAGTAGGTCAAATCAGTCTCACGTAACTTATTTACATGTATTTTCTCAGAGAAAAATACAATTTCAATTTTTGAGTGTAAACTACTTAAAAAAACATGTTCAGAATAATAGTTTAACTCTCGAGAATTATAATGTGAGTATAAAAGTTTTATATTCAAAGATCCATTAGCCACATGGCTGTACAAGGAAGGTGAACATTGCTATTTAATACATTGCTGAACATCGGTATTTTATACAGTCTGTTGTCTGCTCAGGTCTAGCTGTATAAAGATGGAAGAAAGAAATGTGGTTCATCCTGGCTATAGCTGTTTAACAAATATGCTTAGATATGGGCAGCACAATGGTAGAGTGGTTAGTATTGCTGCCTCACAGCACTCTGGCGAAGGCTTCAATTCCTGGACCTGGGATGCTATCTCCATGGAATTTGTATGTTCTTACTGCAACCAGCAAAATGAGTTGGGTATTACCTTATTAAGTAGGAAATCAGAATTGGTGATTGGTTAGGATGCCATCAGGTATCATCTTGATATCTAGCCTGCAGGTCCCTCACTGGTTGATCCTCCATTGTCTTGTGCAGAAAGGGAACAACGGATTGAAAGAAGCCATGCTGCACCATACAGTATATCATTAGAGACCTGCTGTTAAACCTTAAGTAAGGTACTTTTCCCTAATTGCTCTAGTATGCCCAGCTGTATAGCCTGGGACCTGCATTGCTGGGGGTAAACCTGCTGTCCCATCCAGGGGAGAATCACATGCTCTCTTGTTTGCTTAATGCTGTGGAAATCACAATTACCTACGGTGTAGTGAGCTGATGTAGCTCTGATTTGGAAATTGCCTACCTCCCCTACAACAATAATAACATGTTTGTACCATGCCCAATTCTTTTATAACAGTTTTTATTAATTTTAATTCAGACCTTGGAATGTATATCGGAAACTTGTATTCGGGACCACAACAAGCACATGATTCAAGTTGTGTGCAGTTCAGGTTATTAAGGCGGCACAGCTTGAAAAGTGAGAGAAAAGAATTACCAAGTCCCAAACTTCAAGGACACATCTCTCAAATCATTATGCTAAGAGCAATGAAACTTCTCCTCAACATCAGAGAGCATGAATTTTTCAATAAAATTGCTGACATGTCAGCAGCATCATTATCTCACAGACAGATTGACCTAACTTTACACAAGCAAGAGGATCTCTCCATCAAAGTAAAGTCCTGTTTGTACTTAAAAGAAATGAGAGAGAAAGGGAATGTGATTATCCAGGAATGTTTCAATTTGTTTTTACTGAAATAGGAACAGAAACGATTGTGTTGTGGGCAATTATAAAGGTACTGTATTTGACTTAAATGTAAACTGCAGGTCTCTGTATTCAATTTCCCATCACATGTAAAGTTACTGAGATAAATAGGGTCATGCTTAAAGATTTGCAATATAATAAAATAATAACAGGATATAATCCAGACTCAAAAGCAATTGAATTAATTCAAAATCAGTTTGTTACAAATTAATTAACTGATTACAATTTTCTTGCTACAAGCAAGAAAAGCCATTTTTGCCAATATAATGGATAAGTATACCATAACAGATTTTCAGATGGTGCAGATGAAGGACTCAGAAATTTGAGTTTAACATTGTATCGGCATATAGAATGCAGATAAACCTGTAAAATAAAGTACAGGTTTAAATTTACAGTATGTCAATAATATTGATTTAGGCATAATCAGTAAAATTGCTAAAGCAGGGTGGTTTGATTTAGATTTCACATACTGCCGAATGTTTGCCCAGTCCTGAATTTTTTTAACATTTATCAAGTCCCCTTCTAATGTTCAGAATCTAGATCATTGATCAAAATTAGAAAGAGCTCTGGTCTCAATGTGCTGTAGATTCTTTTACTGTAGTATTTCATGTAAAGACTGGCATTACTCAGTAATGAACAGGAAGATTAAATTAAATAGATTATTTTTAGTTTAAACTTTCATTACATTATTTGATACTGTAGTATGCAGTATCAATAAAAAGCTTAATAATAACTTACAATATGTAGTGCAAAGTATAAACAATAAGTAAAAGGAGTACTTTTAAATGGTAAAAAGTGTAAGACGAAAACCTTACAATTAAAAGGAGAGCATGCACAATACATGCTGAAATTTAAATTTCATATCATGGTTAGAGGAATTCAATCTCTTCAGCCTTCAACAGGTAAGCTTAAAATAAAAGCAATGAACACAATATAATTTGACCACAAAATAAGCCACATTATCCAAATATCCTTTTCTCACTTTAGTCCATTTTTACCATTGTGTCCTATATTCAATAACTTCGCAGAAGAACATTTTTCACACTGCCTCTTTATTCTTTCCACCAGTAAAAAAAAAATACATTAAAGAAAAAGATCTGTTTTGAAACAAATAGCAAACAAACCACACCAAATCACAGTTTTTAATGCATAAGTTCATACTATGAAAATCATACTATAAACTCCAAAACATCTCTATAACGCTACACTGCTGATCTAAAAAAATCAGCCCTCACAGTGTAGCACTCAATTACAAAAGATATTGCCTGCTCTTACAAGGAGAGATTGATGTTTTGATGCATTCTGATGGATCATGTCCATTGTAGCATCCATGGATACACAAAAACATGCATGCAGAAACACTTAGGCATTGTAACAAAAGTGCTCTTATATAAATGAAAAGCAATAATCCACAATTCTAAAATAAATCTGAGATTAAATCTCACAATGAGTTTACTATAAATAGCACAACAATATGAGTATCATGCAAACAAATGAAATATTAAGAATTAAAACAGTATACAATGTAGATGTGTACCTCTATATAGTACTTGCAACTGACCAATGATCAGTTCTGTTTATCTGTCATATGCACAAGTACAAAATGCTTATCTGCTTGTTCAGTATGCTTCAATACAAAGACATTTAGGAAACACCAAACTTAAAAACAGAACAGCAGTAGCAACAACAACAAAGTTTAACGACATACAACTTAAGTAAAAGTCAACACAAGTAGCGTGCAAAAAAAACCCCAGTGTGAGTCAGTGGTAGAGGCACAATTCAATAATCTGACAGTTTGCGGGAAGAAACCATCACTGAATCTGAAGGTATGTGTCTTTGTGTTCTTATAACACTTGCGAGAGGGCAGGGGAAAGAAAAGTGAGAAACCAGAATCATTGTTATGCTTAACAATACTCTTAGCCTTCCAGAGACAGAGAGTTGTAAAAATGTCCTCAATAGAGGGGAGCTGTACTCCAGTGATGGACTGGGCCTAACTGATCACCCCCTGTAATGCCTTTCGGTCAGACAAGCCACACTGTGATACCACAATAGAGCTCCTGTAGAATGTACTGTAGTAAGAATAGCTGAAGATCAAATTTTTTCGACTGTCTGAGGAAGTTACGGTAAAAATTATATTACCAGTTTAAAGTAAAAATGAAATTAAATGTTTCAGAATTAAAACATTAATGTGATACATTGCAAGCGTCCTTGAAGGATGAGAGCTGAAAGATCACATCACAGGTGGTGTCTAAATTGCAAGCGTCCTTGAAGGATGAGAGCTGAAAGATCACATCACAGGTGATGTCTAAACAGATGGGTTTTTAAGCAGGCATCGAAAGGTGGTCATAGGCAGAGATGTTCTGATTTCTGTGCATAGTTCATTCCACTACCAAGTGGGGAAGCTGGACATGGAAGAGTCTGTGGAAGTGGGAGATGGAAAAGGGGTACAGAGAGTCTAGCAGAAATGGAGGAGTGGATCAGGTTGGAGGGGTGTAGGTGGAGATGAGGAACTGAAGATTGGCATTAGCAGAGTGTGCTTGAGACTGCAGTAATAAGATTCACATCCTTGAAATACAAAATAAGATCTGACAGTCAGCCCAAAAATGTGTTAAAATTATATTATGTAATAATAATTCCCTGCATTTTATACAGCTTCTTGTTACAAAGAATGAAAGGGTGATGAAAGAGTGATGCTCAGCTACCTCAAATGAAGAAGTGAGAAACTGTCTCACTAGTTAATGAGGCTTCATAGATGGACTGGAGATGTTTTAAATGTATCAGTAATCTGTTTTATCCATTATAATACACATACCATTTATATACACCTACCCCTCGTGAAAGGTACAGTAGCTATCCAGTATGTAGTAATTAAGGATAGAGGACTGGAGATTAAATTTATAAATCAGAATATGTCTGCCATGTTGATACAGTGGCACAGAGGTTAGCACCGGTGACTCAGCTGTTGGATCGTGGGTTTGATTTCTGGCATGGTGAGGTGATGTCAATGTGATTACATGCTCTCCCTTTGTTTACTGTTGGTTTTCATCAGGTTCCAAGTGCTTCACAGTCCTTCTCCTTTAAATCACATGATGGCTAGGATAATTGCTGTCTTTAAACTGTCCTGTTGTGTTTGTATATGTACTGTATGTGTGTATTGTGGTGTACTGGTGTCTTGTACAAGGTGTAAGTCCACCTAATGTGCTGTCCTTGGGGGATGGGATCTGGGTTGCCATGACATTTACAAGGATGGATTTAGTATTTTTGTGTTCAATGGGTATGAGGCTTTAGAATTGCAGGCTGTAACACTTACTGCGGGATTCACCCTTTATTATAATCAATAAAGGAACACGCCATCAGAATTAAAGTTTTAATTTCTGTAACGGAAAATAATTTTGATCTACACAGCTAAACCTTTTAATTTTGTATAAAGTACTTGCCAGAGGTAATGCAAATAAATAACTGTAAATCTTAAACTAGTTATACATCATGTCCTCGATATTCCGAGTAAGAACATAGTGTGTCTTTTAAGGTGCTCGGGTTTTCAACACAATATCAGCACTGTGGTCATGTAAGTTTTCACATGAAACTGCTTGTGACAGCAGTCTGGCAGGGCTTGTTTGGCACTTTTCTATAGAAGCATTTTTAGGAAGAAGACCATGTTTCTGTAATTGGCACAAGCACAGAAATATGAAGAGACCCGTCTAATGATGGGCCATTACAGCTCCAGATGAGATATATATATATATTTACTGGATGACAGTACTTCTGTAAACATTTTATGAGTCATAAGTCACTAGCTATTAACTTGGCTGAAACCCAGCCGGCAATAAAAACAGTTTTCACCAGAGCTAGCTCCCCTGAAACAATTAGACGTGGCAGACATTGAGAATCAGTCACATACCCCCCAAACAATTTAAGGCTATTGCAGGCTCCATGCCTTATTGAGTCAATGTCATTATGGCTGCTCTTGGTTAGTCTAATGATGTTGATTGTGCATGCATTTTAAGTTGCTTTAATTTACAGAGGGAGTATGTCATTCTTTTTCATGAGTTTTATCCATGCAAAATATGAATATGGTGTTTTATTATCGTTATATAAGCTACAGTAATTTCTTTCTAAATATGTAGTACTACGCATTACAAAAAACAGCGCAAAATGCTATCAAGCTTGTATTCCTTCAAAATTAAAACAAATGGAGTGTTTATGGGATCACAGATGTGTTCAATTACAACAATATGAAATCCACATAGCTTGCTGATTCTGATTTGTTTTGCTGAATGGTTTTCTGAAAATTTGAAATTCTTACAGTATACATTTTCTGAAAAAACTTAGGAATTCTAATGGTATTCTAATGTTTATGGATTTACATTTTGAGGCCCATTTTCTAAAGAGTGCTCCTTCACCTCCTGTGATGTAGATGTAGATGATATAGATTTCTTTAGGAAGGCACTGAAACACGTTCATCATTTAAACACAATTGGGGCTTACCATTACTTTCATTGGGAATTAGTTTCATGAGCATTTCCCTGAATCCTACTGTATGTGGAAGTATGGAATTTCTATGAAAATACCAAGACTATTTCAGGATGTTTGCACACGTTTTGCAGATTCATGTGAGAGAAGACACTAACGTCTTTCTCAACCTATTTTGGTGGTGCTACTCCTCCACAGAGCACCGGGACAAGCACACACCCTGGGCTGTCCTCCATCCCAGTGTCTGTACCTGTCATTTCTCTCTTTCACCCCTCCTCCCATCCCAGTCCCAGAAGTCACTCTTTCAACTATTCTGTAGTTTTCTTTTGATTCTCTATTTCAGCACCAGGTGCTCAATACATCTGCCTACATCCCCTGCAATGCCTGCTTCGTCTCATCGCCTACTCTGCCCCAGACGCCTCTTTAGGGTATCCAGCATGAGCCAACAAGGTGGCTGTTGCTTGCTCTACACCCTGTGCAGGCTCTAATGCCATCTTCGTTTCCCTTTGTGCCTGAACTGTATTCCTGCTTCTTTGATGCCCAGCCAACAGGGGAAAAAGGTCCCCAACACATGGTGTTGATCCCTGACTTCCTCCCACAGTATGTACCAGTTTTTTACACACATGCCCCAGCTCACAGATACTTGTTTAGGAAAGAAATAGTTTCCAGCTGTTTGACTTAGCAAAAAGTCTCCATATTCTTAAATGTCTTCTTAAACTACATTTACCAATTTATTTTGTTGCCCTTTTGGGTTTCTATGTGAAAACCTCAATTTATTCCACTAACCCTTTCATGATCAATGCTCAAAGACCAGCACATCTAGAACCCTCCCTTCTATATGGTTGGCTTGGAAAGTTAATAAGACTTTTTTTGGATGCCTTTCATATGCCCTTTGTTCATTCAGTCTGCTAACCATATCCTCTAAGGCTTAGCTGAACTACTGAAACTCAAAGCAAACCTTTTAAAGAGTAAATATCAATACCATTTGGTGTCCCAGTGTATGACTCTCCAAAATGTGCAGGGAAAGCTTTTCACTTTCATTGACAAACCATTGATAATATATCTCTAAATTCCAATTAACATTAGTTTTGAAGATGTCTACCCTTATTTGGTGTAATGGATTATAAATTTAAACCATGTGTTGTGAAAGGTTGTTACATTTTATCATCAACATGTACTGTAATTGTTCTATGAAGATTTACATTGTCTTGCAAAAATATTCACCCCCTTCCAATGATATCCCATTTTATTGAATTATAAATTATGTATACACATTTAAGTGATTAGTTTTTAATAAAAGCTTCAATGCTAAAATGTGTTAACATTTCTTAACAACATTTCACTAGTTTAAGCTCAGTGCCATTAGATACTAATGGAATTAAACATCAATGTAAATACTGCATTGCTTACATTTAGCACGCTATAGTATTTGCTATGAGAACTGCAATTTAAAATGAAACTTTTGTTGAAAATGTTGTGGTTAAAATTACAATTTTGTTCCTTTTTTTCTAAATCTGAGTGGAGTCATTTTTAACCTACTTTTGATTTCCATCTTTTGTTTAATTTGCAGTTTATTGATTTAAATTGCATTGTATTTCAAAATATCATTTTACCAAAAAAAACAACAACATTTTTTACATCTCATAACTAACAAAACATGAAACACAAACACTGAACAAATCTAATTGCAGAGATCCTATGCATAGTATTTTCCAAATACCATAATACCCCACACTTTAGTATACGGTAAATGTATTGCAGCATGCTGCAAAATCTGGACCACTTGTAAATCAGGTCTTCTTGGTGGAATGTATTTTTCAATTAGGCTAACATACTGTTATACTGCTAAAATGGAAACATTGTCAATGGCAGATAAATCACTTTACATAAAACGTCTTGAGTCTTGAGCAACACAAAGATAAGATTCAACAAGAGCAATGGAAGAAAGGAGAAAGGAGCTGATGAAATGTCAGGCAACTTCTAATAATTTTGGAAAGGGATATAAAGGAAGTGGTACGGGTGTACTTAACCATTTTTCTTTTGTTTTTTACTTAAGTTAAGTACTGTATTTGTTTTGAGTTTAATGTTGAGTTGAGTTCTGTTTTCAGAGTTAAAGCCTGCCCCTTTGTGAATGTTATTATTATTGAGCTGGCACAGCAATACAGAAACAGTCTATACTGTACATCATTCCAGCACACAGTACATAAGTACATCACACCTGAAGAAGGCTCCACGACCGAAACGTTGTGTTTTTTCTCTCGTCTATTTTTCAGCATGGAATAAACCTATTACTTGTTCCTTTGCAGCCTACGCATGCTGACGCAGCTACCCACCTGAACTACTACATATATACAGTATACCGTATATCAAACATTTAATTCTGACTGCATATACTTTATTTGTTTTTTGTCCTCTGTATGCAGTTACTGTTTGTATACTGTATTTTACAAGTCTCTGGGCACCTCATGCTGGCTATAGCCTAAAACTCTTCTGTTTACCATACATCCTGCACAACACAACATTGGACTAATTATACAGTATATTGCTTTGTGGAAATTTAAAATGATCATCTGTGCTTTTACAATTAAATCATTTATAATGTTTCAAGATGTTAGGAAAACTTATTATGGGTTTTACAAAACATCTTTTTGGAATTGCATTTGGCCATCTTGGAATCATATCAGAAACTCATATGAGCTCTTGATGTGCATTATTCAGAAATTGCCTTCAATTTCCAATTCTCCCTCCTGTGTGTGAGTCCCATTACAGAGCCAGTCATTACTGGAATCTGGAATGTGGGAGCCTATACTTTGATTCAGAATTCTAGTTATTTTGTTCAGGGAAAATAATGGTTTCGATCTTCAGCAGGGGTAAAAAAAGAATGTTTGCATATTTTCTCCAACAAACTCCCGAAATAAGTAGACTGTTATAAAATTACAATTTATCTCTCAACAATGTTGACTATATTAGCATCTAAAATATAAAGAGTTGGTTTGCATTTAGGTCCTTCTGTCTCACACATTCCTCACATGCAATGGCTTTAAAGGACTATTTGATTTATCTTCATGTTTGAAGTCTGTATTTGGTTTCAGGGCTCCATAATATCAGAAACCTGATAGGTTCATGAAATTATTACATGTTCTAGCCCTTTGGTTTATATTCTATTTCCCCCAAGACCTAGTTGTGAGATAGAGACTTGTGGAGAGAGGAAATGGAACAAAAGAAGGCAAAAGTAAGTGATTGGCTCATGGATGGATTCAGGTTGTTTTTGATTGACCCTGATTGGTGGGATTTTGTGGCCCATCGCAGAAAGAGAAGAATATTTATTTATACAATGAATGATGCTGGATTGTTCAGCAACAATAAAATAAAGTACTGTCTTAGCACAAGGATAACTTACTGAGCTGCACTGTGTGAATTGAAAGAACTTTCTAAAATCATCCTTCATGCAGGCAGTGTGTGCTGAATTTGGACAGTTTCATAAGAGGCTGGATTACATTATCCTGCAAAAGGCAATTTAATGTAACAACCATAACCACAACCTTTACAAACCTTTGAAAAAGTTTTAAAAAATCCTTACTTCAGGATACTTCATCCATTTGTGCTGTAATGATGTGGCAATAAACCTATAATGCAGAACTTTGTGGGAGAAAACATTGAATGATACCATTTGCCTTATGCTGACAATTACATTGATTGCTTATATACAGTACATACCATAGTATCTAAGCAGTAGTACTATAGTATAGTACTCTGACAGCAAGAATATAGTAATATTGTATTCTGACAGAAAGAATAAAAACATCCCTTTAAATGTTACTGAATCTGGCATTTATTTCACAATTACAATTGCATTGATAACCATATTTTAACTCATGTTTACCCTAAATGCAATGTCATAAGTGCTTATGCTGTAATGGCACCTGTATATATTTCACATTAAAAATTGTCATCAGCCCAATGTTTGTTTTAAAATTCAATAACCTTTAGAAAAAGCATTAGTACTGTATGTTGTTTTGAAAGTAGCTTGATTATTGTAAAACTCACAGATTATAAGTGATGAACATTTATTTCACTTGTACTATTACTACACAGTATAGGAACAAGTAATAGGTTTATTCCATGGTGAAAAAAAGAAGAAAGAAAACACGTTTCGGCCGTGGAGCCTTCTTCAGGCATAAGAGTTAGTATGTTTGCTCAATTTGAAATAAAGACTTGTCACTTAGACAGTTGTTTGCTCAATTTGATTACTTTTGGGTAAACGTGAAATAACATGTTTTTTTAGTAAATATAAAACTCAGTCACACATTGTATATATATATAACAGTGTATACAGTAGACAGGTTTTTGTGTATGGATAAAATATTGTTTTAAAATATGACGGTGCTTAAAAGTGCCATTCTGGGTTCTAAGCAACATGACTCCAGAATGCACAAAATCACAGGGACATTAGCAGAAACTCACTCATAAACAGAGCAAGAAACATTGGATTTCTCACCAATAGATTGTAGATCCCACTAATTCACCGGTGTCACTTTATACTGTATGACAAAAAAATACCTAGATACAAAAATAAATGAGTGCTTTAAAAATCAAAAATAAGAGGAAATATAACCTATTGAGTAAACAATTAACATTAACAGATTTACAGAATAGAAAACCATTTAATTTCTTTCTAAATGGAAGTGTTGTGCTCAGACTTAATCATGAGAATAATCCAGCAGCATCTAAGGCAGAATTTACAAATTTAAAAAAATATTCTTTGGAATTATGGTTAGTGGATAGTGGATATGGTACTTTGGAGCCAGTATTATACTATAGGATATGACACATCATAGAAGCATGAACCAAAACTATACTAGCCATACAATTTAGCTTTAATGCATTGGTAATGTGGAAGTCAAAATTCGCAGAAGACAAATAACTGTGTCTGCAAACAATCAAATTATCTTATTCATTTATTGTGACTTTTTGAAAGTCAGGCCAACACTCCCAGTAAACCACACGTCCGAAAAGAATGAAATTTCTCAATTTTATTTTAGTGAGTGGTGTTCTGGCCATTGGGATCATTCATTTCAGTCGATGACTGAAATGTGCAAGCATTTGTCATCCACAGTATCAGTTCCAAGCACATACTGTGTTTTTAATCAAATATCTCTAACTCTGTTTCCTCAGAGCCTACTGTACAGTAGTTGATAATCAAAACAAACATAGAATAATGATGCTCCATTAAATTTGCCCCTTTAAATCTGGCCAAAAAACAACTATTAAAGGTTTTAAAAATGGGTTTTGGTCAGTAGCTTTTATTTCAAGACACTTGCAGTCGAGAGGAAGCCATTCAGCACACCTAGCCCATGTAGTATTTGGTAGAGAGAGACTTCAGATTAATGAGAAACATCCTGTTCTACTGTACTTGTATGTACTATATATAGTATGTTAAGGCTATTTAACTCTTGTAATTGAAGAATTAGATATTATTTATTAGTTAAAATGTGTGTATACCTTTATTTCAGTGAGAGACTATCATGTGATGAGATACTGTACAGTAGCCGCATTCTGTCTACCAGATCAGGAGTATGACTTGAGAGGTTAACTTAGATAGAGTTGTCCAGTTACTTCTCAGTCAGATACAGTTGCTAAAGAACCTGTCAGTTAGAGCAAATTCACTCAGGTATGTTGAGCCAAACAGAGCCTCTGTGCACATGCTGTTGCACTTGTTGGCTTCAACAAAGCCACAATCATGTGGCATCATGATTGATGTGGCTTTAATTGGATATTATTTGTAAGACAATTTCTATCCCCAGAGTCAAGGAATTGAGATTAAACAGTACACCCATCTGCTCGGAAAAAAACCCCAAAAAATCCCCCTTCATGAAGGGGTTAGAAATGAATTCCCCCACATGGCTACGGCTGTATGATATCTGTGAATGTATTCTCAAGCTGCTGACCGAACCTTGTTAAGAGATCACTGTGCTTCTGACTGCCCAGGGCTCCAGTCGGGCTTTCACTTCCCATTGGCATTTTGAGCACAGATGGGAGACGCTGCATTCTCTGTTTCAGCGTGTGTTGGAGAAAGAGGTTCAATTTAGACTTTAGTTGACTTCGGAGGCATCTGTGTCGAATCCTGAAGTAAAATTTCAGCTATCACAGTCATTGCATCATTAAAAAGTTACAATTTTTTTAGGAAAAGAAATAAGCCACTTTGAAGATGCTTTGGTTGCTCCATATATTTTCTTAATTGGTTTGGTAAACAATGATTGCTTCCTTTGCAGGCTACTTCCAGTAGAAAACGTCCCATTCAGTGTTCTTATGAAATGTAGAGAAGTCGTCCACATTGATGGCAACACATCCAGATTAAGTTCACACTTGGAATTGATGCTTGTGAACAAAAAATAAATTCTGCTCCTGATGGAAAAAGCAGATCTCATTCTTTTTCTCAGTGTTAATGACGCTTCAAATCGATTTTAAAAGATAACTTTGGAATTTTGTTTCCTCCTAACAAAAGAGATAACAAACTGCATTTAATGTTTTAAACTTCCCACAACATAGAAGAACTTTGACCTTGTGTAATATTTGCTGGAATGTATTCCACAGATATTTAATCTACTTGTGTTATTTATCAACCAGTTCTCCAGGGGTTGGGCAATGTCAAATTAAGACACTTTTATTGGGTAGCATCCTGTGAAGTAGTGCTACATTTCACAGGACTGAGATTGGTTTATGAAAGCGTGTGGTATAAAAGATTACACTACTTGGATAATGTAGTATTAACAGTTTCAATGTTTTGCAGTTTTGCAAGCTACTCATTGATAGAGAGCGAGTGATTTGTTTCTCAACTAGGCCTAAAAAGATTTAAATGTTGTGTGATTATTAGCATCTAAACCCTCTCCATAAATAGCTCTGTGATTCCCATTTTTTGGTTTATAATAATTAATAATAATAATTGCTTACACTTATATAGCGCTTTTCTGGACACTCCACTCAAAGCGCTTTACAGGTAATGGGGACTCCCCTCCACCACCACCAATGTGCAGCATCCACCTGGATGATGCGACGGCAGCCATAGTGCGCCAGAACGCTCACCACACATCAGCTATCAGTGGGGAGGAGAGCAGAGTAATGTAGCCAATTCATAGAGGGGGATTATTAGGAGGCCATGATTAGTAAGGGCCAATTGGAAATTTGGCCAGGACACCGGGGTACACCCCTACTCTTTTCGAGAAGAGCCCTGGGATTTTTAATGACCACAGAGAGTCAGGACCTCGGTTTTACGTCTCATCCGAAGGACGGCGCCTGTTTACAGTATAGTGTCCCCATCACTATACTGGGGCATTAGGACCCACATGGACCACAGGGTGAGCGCCCCCTGCTGGCCCCACTAACACCTCTTCCAGCAGCAACCTTAGTTTTTCCCAGGAGGTCTCCCTTCCAGGTACTGACCAGGCTCACACCTGCTTAGCTTCAGTGGGTTGCCAGTTGTGGGTTGCCAGTTGTGAATTGCAGGGTGATATGGCTGCTGACATATATATATTATAATTTATAATTTTATTTTGCTATTGTACCTGTACTGTATGTATTCTTCTCTTATCTACATCAAACTTCAGGTGTTTGCCCATTCCTGAAATATATCTACTGTAAATCTATATGAATTTCAGTGTTTAATAATTCTTGTGTTTTGGTATCATCACAATTCAAGTTAAAAATGACATAAAAATGTGGAAATTCTAGGAACACCACAGTACCTACAGTGCAACACTGAAGCACTGTCCTAACATTTTTGTTATAACTTAGTCACTTACTTAATACAGTACAACAACATACAACAACATTCAGATAAATATGTTTTACATTTTTTCCAATAAAATAATGTGTTATCCCAGTAACACATCTGTTATGGTCAAAGGATAAAATATAAGCTTAAGAAAAAGCCTGAAGCTTCTTCAGTTATAAACTGCTGCTTTTTGATTATGATACCATTATATGTATTGTATTTGCTTGCCAATACTTCATTCCATCCTTCGAACAGACAAAAGACAAAAATGTTTCTTTTTTGAGCTTGCTTTTTTCCAAAGGTGTACTTTTATAGGCCAAAACCATTTAACTACTGTAAATCCAGTCTCTATAAGCAGTTTGACTAGTCAGCCTTAATGTCATCTAAAAGGTTTTTTTTTTGCCTTAGAACAGAAAAGGAAAAAGAAAAAGTATACTGCAATAACTAAATTGACTGTACATCTGTAGATCACTCCTTTTGTACAGCTTTTTGTAAGTGATGTGGTGTAAGTAAAAATAAAAGGTCAATATACTGTAAATGAAAGATGTTCTTATGTAATGATTTCTTATTTTTCTAGAAATAACGTTTATTACAATACATGGATAGGAATATTTAACATACAATTTAATGATAAGGGAATTTGAGTTTTTGACTGAAATTTGATGTGTTTAGTTACTGTCTATTTTACACATACACCTCTGTGATTACGTCTTTGGTGCATCTGTTAGAATTATTGGGACAGAAGGATTTTTAAAATATAAACAAGAAAGGAAGAATGATTGCAGACCTGATTTACCTGACAAACATTATCCACCTTAAAAAGAAGTTCAACAAAGCATACTGTATGTCATACTTGTATTTTCATGAATAGTTTTCTCTTCAGATGTCCACTTTTATTTTCTGTTACACAACATAAAAAAATTCAAAAGGAGCCTTCTGACTTCTGTCAAGTTACTCTAAAACCACAGCAGCAAAATAAGCAAAATGTACTCAGTTGTTATTTTTAGAGGGATATTGATATGTGTGTTTCGCATTAGCCAAGATTTTAAGTACAATAGACTCACATTTTACGCAAATGTTTATGTAAAATGCACACGGCCGGGGATGAAAAAATAAATGGAAAATCAAATAATCCGGAAATAATTTACAAATGCATACAGTATCTTACGCTGCACACACCTGATATACACTTTGGGAATTAATAACAGACCCTATAGCATGCTGGTTCTTTATCAATGCTGTCTTTATCGTGTGGCATTACCCTTATTATGGCTAGTAAACCCAACACAAGAGGGGAAAAAAAAGTACAAAGGGAAAGGCAAGTAAAAAAAAAAAGTGTCTGGCTTGGAGTTAAAAATCGAGATGTTGAACAAGTTAAGGGGCTTTGGCATGTACATCTTCGATTCGTGTAATTAGAGTTTTTCATGACAGCTTTCCATTTGCTGTGTTCTCTGCATTTTATTTTGAAATTGTATTTGATCTAGTTTGTATACTGTATTCCAATACACTTAAGATTAATTAAACTTGTTTAAAGCAGGTGAATAGGACGATCTAATGGGTGTTTTGATTTATTATGTTTAATTTTACGTGCTATTTCAGGAACTTAACTGCCATGTAAAATGCAAGTCTATGGTATTTAGACTTCTGTATTTAGTCATTTATGTGTATGTAGGCCCCATAATTTGGCCTTGCGGTGTATATACAGTAGGTAATATATAAATTTAGTTTGGGTGGGTAGTTGCGTCAGCATGTATAGACTGCAAAGGAATAAGTACTGTAGTAGGGTTATTCCATGCTGAAAATACAACATTTCGGCTGTGAAGCCTTCTTTGGGTGTGAGAAAGACAGGGCAGACAGCAAAGATTAAACGGCATAGGAGAACAAAAGCTGAGAGAGTGGAGGAGGCGGGAGCCTTGAATGAGTGTGGTGTTAGATATGTACTTGGAGGTGATGCAGCGAGCTCGGTTGCAGGGGAAAGCACCTGGTGTGGATGATTGTTGAGGGTGGTCAAGGGGGCTGTGAACAAGAAGGTTACACAGATTAGGTGGTCGGCGATATGAGATGATGGGGAGGTCAGAAAAGAGGGCCCCAATGGAGGGATCCTCCTGTAGGATGGAAAAGTTGTCATTAATGGTCCTGGGGATAGAAAGAGTGTTAGGGTGGAAGGGAAGCACCAAAGGAATGCGATTGTTAGGCGGGTGGTCCCTGATTGAGTTGATGATTTGATGGCTGTTTTTGGCTCGGATGAGGGCCCTGCCAATAACATAGGTGGGGTATCCTCTGTTGATGAAATATATATAAATTTAGGTAAGTAGCTGCATCAGGATTATTCCATTATTCCATATTTCTTTCCAACATGAAATAAACCTTTATTTATTCATATATAAATTTACTATATTTGACTTTCTTGTGACAGTAAAATGTTTCTACTGTGTACTCTCACTTTGTACTTTATCCAAGTCCAATAACAGAGTAAGAAAATTGTTGTTTTGGACTCAGGAACAGCAAAAAAAAAATGGTGTAATATAATTGAAATGCTAACGATAATGTGATTTATTGACCGGCATGTTATTTATACCTTTTTATACATGATGATTTTCAGGGAGACAAGAGGTGGAAACATTTAATTGGTTTTCCCTAAGGCTTTCATAAAAATCAAATGCTGCTAGTGTAAGATCACAGTAAAAGCCTGTAAATGGAGAGCTTTATGTAATTATAAAAATGCATTGACTTCTCTCAGTGTTTAAAATTTCTGCTAAAATATATTTTTTTTAAATAACTTTCTGTGCTTAGTAATTTTATGGCAGCAGTCAAGGACTTTCTTACGAGATGCCAATCTCGTGACTGGATTACTAAGTGTTTGTCTAAAACATTCACAAAAACGAATGGAAATTTGCATCAGCGTATGTGGAAGTTAATAATGTTAATATCTTTAAAGTGTACATACAGGGTTTCTATATACTGTGTATTGAGCCTAGCATACAGTAAACGTTTATGTTATGTTGCATGAAGCTGGCCTTTAAGGTCCAGTTTCTGTGTTTTTTGGCCCAGGCAAGTCTCTTAACAATGGTTTCTTTGCAACAATTCTTCCTGGTAGTCCAGCTTCACGCAACCTCCTCTGAACAGTTGATGTTGAAACATCTGTACTTCTAGTTGCATTGAGTTCAGCTTGTATTTCATCGTCAGTTAGTCGTATAATGTCAGTTGATTCATTATTCTATGGTGAACTGCTTCAACCCATTAGACATTTGGGGGGAATCCTTGTATGAATAGCTAGCTACAGGTCCTGCCATAACATTTCAAAGGGATTTAGGTAACTTTTTTAAATCAGACATTCTGCTGTAGATCTGCTTGTATGTTTAGGATCATTGTCTTTCTCCATGACCCACTTTTGGTTCAGTTTCAGCTGACAAGTGAATGGCCTGACATTCTCTTACAGATCATGATACTCCCACCACCATGCTTGACAGTTGGGATTTTCTGTTAGAAGGCAGTTATAAAGGACAGGGCTGCTCATACCCAGTGATTACTTGTTACCATTTGTCTGCCTCAATCTAAATAACCTTATAATTGTGCTAAGTAAACTATAGGTTCACTTATTATTTCAATTATTATTGATTATTTTATTCATTTTTTTCCACTTCATACACTTTTGGATCTGAAAAAAACCCCATTAAATTGGTAAATATAAACTCTGATTTAATAAAAAGGCCAGATTAAGTTAAACAAGGCTGTCAGGGTAAAAATATAAATCCCATTATTTTGTTGGTATTATGATGGGTTGGGGGGATTCACAACCCTTTTCTCAGTACTATATTCTTCATCCAAAAGTTGTTTTTATTTTTTTATTGTTCAACCATTTATTTCAAAAATAATGAAAGTATCTTTCATACAAAAGAGAATAGTTATTACCTAAGGAGGTTAGGCTTCTTAAATAAATCTGAAGATCAATATAATATTGTGCTAATCATTTGTGCATTGATAGAACATTATTCCAGTCTCTATCAGCCACAGCAGCCCAGTCATTGTCCCTGTCCCTGAGTTCTGCAGAACAGCTTTAGCACAAGCATGTTGATGTATTTTGACACAAATTAAAATCAGAAATGAAAATGCTCGCTTTGTTATCCTACTATAAGTCTTGGCTTTGTCTCTATGGTTAATATTCCATTTGAAAGATCTTAATATTCAATGCTAAAAATTTACATTGCATCTTGTTAGAGGAGAGCAAATTCTGAATTTGTTAAGAGAACCCATTCAAAGTCAAAGCTTTATAGAGGGGTGATGTCATGAAGATTGTTATGAAAGATCACATTTGATCTACAGTATGTTTGTCTTTTCACTTCAAAAGCAGGTCATTTTAAAGAGTGTTTTCATGATGATTATCGTGAAATCATGTTAAATTAATTCAGATCAGTAAAATAGACATTTTAGCCAACTCTATGAATTGGCTACATTACTCTGCTCTCCTCCCCACTGATAGCTGATGTGTGGTGAGCGTTCTGGCGCACTATGGCTGTCATCGCATCATCCAGGTGGATGCTACACATTGCTGGTGGTGGAGGGGAGTCACCATTACCTGTAAAGCGCTTTTAGTGGAGTGTCCAGAAAAAGCACTATAGTGAGAAACACATTGTACTGATTTTAGTAAAAAAAATAATCATGGATGAGCAACTGTAGTCCTCAAAGACCGGCAAAGCCTTCTAGTTATTACAGGCACCCTACATTCAGCAATTAGTTAAGACCTAAAAGTAAACTCTTTTTCATATCAAAGGTATAGCTTTGGCTTACTGTATAGAGTTCAGGAACTAATAATAATAATAATTGCTTACACTTATATAGCGCTTTTCTGGACACTCCACTCAAAGCGCTTTACAGGTAATGGGGACTCCCCTCCACCACCAGCAATGTGCAGCATCCACCTGGATGATGCGACGGCAGCCATAGTGTGCCAGAACGCTCACCACACATCAGCTATCAGTGGGGAAGAGAGCAGAGTAAGGGACCTACTGTAATGACCCTCAAGGCCTGAGAAGTTTGTCCTTCGTGGGTATAAGAAATTTTATAATTTTATGGTTTCTGTACCTTCTTTATAAAGTTGCTTTTGGAAATATTTAAAATTTTAGAATATTAGGAATTATAGTAAATGACAGATGACATCTTTTAGCTATGTTACAGAAGGAATTATTTTTTGGTGATGACTACCCTCTACTGGTCAAATAAGATACATCACAGTGTGTTTCTTTAGACAGTCAAATAAGATACATCACAGTGTGTTTCTTTAGACAATGTGAAATAAAAAAAATTACTTTTGCAATTGAATTGGAAGTGGTTATTTTTCTGGGAACATGTTTTTAATATGCTTAACCTTTTATATTAATGTATAGAAGCTTATTTTCAAGTCCCCAGTGTTACTGGACTTCAAAGGTTTTATTGTTAAACATCTTATAATTGTTTTAATTCTTTTAAACAATCTTTAAATCGTTTTCTTCCCCAGTTAATTAAATATGCAAATGCCTTGTTGTTGAATAGCAACATTTGTGTGCATTTGAACACTAAAAAAACAGGTAACACAAATATGTGATTTTCCGCCAAAGATTTTGTTTAGTAATGTGATGTTTACATTAAACCACTTACCCCACAGTAGTGAAAAAAACACCTTTTCTGGCAAGTAAATTTATGAAGTTTAAATTAATAACAAACCATTACTTGGTCAACCAAGTAGATTTGGTAGATTTTTGACCATGGTCAAAAGGCTTTTTTGCTTCTTGCACCGTGTAATTTCACAGAAATTGAACAGACAACAACTGAGAAGGCATAAACATCCGAAACTCTGACTATGCTTGACAAATATTTACAATTGGTATTAGTCACTTAATAGTGCAAAGATGATCCATTCAAGCATCACAGTGGTAGGCAGATCCCAATATGTCTTGAAGTCTCTGTTCTTATATTACAGTATAAAATGGCCTACTAAGGACCAATCTTTTTCTCTTGCCTGGTGGATCCCACAATTTCCACATCTGTAAGAACAGAGCTTATTTTTTTTTAAATTTACTATTGGTGTCTTCAGATCTCAAATACTGGTAAGTTTCTGTGCTTCAAGAAGGCCCAAAGCTTTCGATGTCTTACTTGTGAAAGATGGCACCATTTACTGTACTGCTCCTTTGTTATCATGGGTGTTACAACCCCAAGAGTCTAGGGGTAAAGGGGTGTAACATTTAGGATAATTCTTTTGGAAGCAGGTGAGTTTGGTGAGGGACTAGGAAGCGTGATAACAAGGGTAAGGAACTAGAGTGGTGCCAAAGAAAAGAAAATAACAAACAAAATGGAGCTGGCTAGGAAAGTGAGGGAAAGCTAACCTGATTACAAAAGAAAACCTGAAAAACACGGTCTTCTGCATCTTCAACACCCTAGCTAACCTCCACTGACTACCCAAAACCATACAAGACAAACGGCACTCACCCGTACTAAACTAGTGTTACTAACACAAAATCAACTAAGTTTGTAGAATGTACCCAACAACCTAAACTAAACTAACCTATACACAAACGTTCACACAAAAACACAAATGAACTAGGAATACAAATAAGGGAAAACAAGAGTAATCAACAGGAACAGGGTACAAAACACAAAGGTTCAACATGTAACAAGTTAGGGCAAGGGAATGGCAAAACAAGGATAAACACTAACAAACGAAAGTACAAAGAAACAAACAGAAACCAACAAAACAACAAAGCCGAAGCTATACAAAAATACACACACACAAAGCAAAACAACAAACCAACAAAGCCAAAGCAATAATGAAACAAAGCGATAACCAAAGCGAAATGAAGCAAAGCAAAATCAAACAGGACCGAAGTCAAACAAAAGGCCTCTCCTTTCTGAAAACCTCCATGTTATATGCTGAATAAGATGCACGCTGATTGGCTGAGAAGCTAATTGATCATGATGCCATACGGAACAGTGGTGTAATGGTGGGCCAATGGGGAAGGGAGAACAATCAAGGGTCAGTAGTGTGGAACATAAATGAAACACCCACAGAACACACACTGGGACGTAACAATGGGTAAAGAGATCAAGTTAGATCACACAGTCTCCATTATACTGACGTGATGTTTTAGATGGAGCCTTCACTTTTTCATTGACAATTTCACACCATATTTCCCTCTGGAAAGAGTTCATTCAAAAAGTTCATTCAAAATTCAAAGCTTCGCCTAAAAAGGTGGTTTAGTGTCCTTTGTGGTTTGCTGGGTAGCCTTTACATACTGCAGGTGTAGGAATCAGTCAGCCCAACCCTGCATGTGGCATGCTGTGCCATTACCATTATTTCCCCTTGTAGAGACCTGTCTAACAAGATTGTCCTCTAATGAAAAATTGAGTAGTAATCAGAATTTCAGTGGCTATGCACTTAATTCCCATCTTGACTACTGCAATCCCTTATGTGCTGGTGTGTTAGACAGCAAACGCAACAGACTCTAGCTGACTCACATTGCTGCAGCCAGGTTGTTCACCCAAGATCATCATGGAATTATGTGGCATGTGCAGCTCTCTCCCTGCCAGCTTCAACCAGAGTGTTTTAGAACATGCAAGCTCTCAAAGTAATACAGTAGCATCCCCAGACAGGCTCCTAGGGAATTCGGCGATGTCTATCTCCCATTGCACTTAGGGCTTTGCATTATTTTGTATGGTTATATAAATATGGTTGTATTTTTGGGTAGACCTCTAAATAGCAATTAATAAATAATTCATTGGTCAGGACTTACCTTACTTTAAAAATTGCTTATTGAGAGAATTTACTGATAAATTACTGTATCTATACACTGATTCAAGTTGGCTGGACCAAGAGCTTGTAATTAATATACTGTATACTCTCCATTTTTGGAACCTCTTTTAAATTCACATCAGAAACGCTAGGACACTAGACTGTGTTGCAAGCAAAATTGAAGGCTCATCATTTTATATGTATGATTTTGTAATTAGTTATAACTGGACTTGTTCTTGCTTATACTGTACATACAGTAGTTTTCATCTTTGTAAATCACAATGGTTTGCCTAGACATGAAACTGGTACATAAGAATACATTTGAAATGTATTGTGCATAGGGTTTTATCAGACAGTTGACCAGATTTCTTTTATTAAACCCCACTTCCCTAAGCTCTTACTTCTTACCAGATTGATATTTACTTAATTTTCATCTATAAAGACCTGTGAGACTGTAGATAAAAGCATTGCTTCTGGGGAGACAGCTTTTCCTTGAAACCTTCCTTGATCTTTCTTGCTTCAGATTTCTTTGATACAGTAGATTCACTTGTCAGACTCAGTTTCATATAGCTGTATCACAGTTAAGCATAGAGATGTTGCTGTATGCACTGTATATATGTGCAGCATTGGGAAAATGTTTAAATGGCTTTACTTTTAAGCTAGTTAAGATAAACAGTATTTGTATGTTGTGCATATATAAGTTTAATCAGGAATTACTGTATAAAATTAGAGCAGTACAGTACATACACTTTTATAAAACACCAGAGTGCAGCACGCAATGCATGTGTACTGCTTATTGTATCACATTTGTACTGTATGTAGTGTTTTAAATAAGCAACTTAAATGTACACCACAAGAGGGTGATAAAGGCCACTGGTATGCTTACAGGTTTAGGTGTCTGAGTTTGCAGAAAACACTTTGCCTACATGGCAGAAACAAGAAAGTGCCGATGCTACACTGATTTTGATGACAGTTAAATTAGCATCAGAATTTCTTAAAAGCTGAAGCTGAAGTAAGAAAAGTAGATTGCATTGAATTTTACAATCATGGAAGAATTGGGAAGCAGAATCATTACTGAAGACCTATTCAAAACAGCAAACTAAATATTTTCTTTCTCTATTAAAATTGTGTAAATGCTTTTATCTATGGATGAGGTAATTTGGTCAAGTAACTTATATATTTAAAATTACAATTTATTTTTTTCTTATAAAAAGCTTCATTACAAAAATGTAATATAAATGTTAAGTTCATGATGTGTACATAAAAACAAATTCACTCACACAATCTATTTTGGATAAGAATATTTTTTTTCTCAAAACTTCAAATCTGCAGAATACATGACTTTTCACTCCACCTTACGTACAGAACATATAAAAATCAAAGCTGATGGCCTTAAACATCTCTTTCACCCTTATTTGTGTTCAAAGGTGTGGTAAAGCTGGATGATGCCATATGGATGAGATGCTTTGCTGATCTGGTTGTCATTTGCCTCCAAAAGCCCAATAGGCAAAATTAAAAGTCTTAAAAGACCCCATCACACAGTTGTATCCTCTGTACCATTGTTATCTGCTAAGAGATAATTTATTTACATACCCATAATTCATAGCAAATGCATGCTCTGAATCACCATGACAATGATATCTGTCCGTCAATCTATTATCAGCCTTTTTGCAAGCTTGTTCACAATCCCTGTGCAGTATTTTAGTTTATTTCTTGTGTGTCAACTGTCTTCTGTTCAATTTCTGATGGATTCATTATGCTACAAATACTGTAAAGTATTTGGGTAAATTCATATTTGATACTATATACAGTATACAGTATATACCAGAATTGGTCTAGTTATGTCAGTTTTTCAAATACTGAACCCTCCTTTCACTGCCCTAGTTAAAAGAAATTGCGTAAGGTTAGACTTTTGTGTTCATTACAGCTTACAGATCCAGTCTCAAGAGTGATGTTTTGCTCTCTTTAATTCTAATCTTCCACTGACTTTGTTTTTTTTGTATTAATCATCTTTCAGGATTAGGCATTTCACAACATAATTATTAGGAAATTTTGCAGTCTTTAATAAGACGAGTAATTGGTAATCTGCACATGAGAAAAAAGCACATTGGGTAGGAGTCTGTATTTTCTAAACTTTCTATTACATGATAGCATATACACATTTTAATCCGGGAAATCTTTGCTAAAAATGTTGCAGGAATGTCTCAAATCTAATGCATTATATCATTGTTTCTATTTAAACATCACTGTTTTCATGTTTCTTATTGAATTTTTACATTATCATGGTTGTTCTGGCCAGATGTTTATTATTGGATATTCCTTATGGAGTGTGTTCTTCACTGTAGGCCTGAATGGCTCAGTATTTGCTGTATTCTTTGCCTGCCAGGTTGGTGGTGACTGTCAGCGCATGTGCATCTTTTGACTCCTCTTTGTCGCCTGTGCTTAGGGCCCATTCATGTAATCCACTTCTCCCAATCTATGTTGCCAGCTGTTACTATAGTAACAGAAGCAAGTGCGCACACACGTCACTAAGGATGGAAAGACATAGTCCTTCAAAGCCTCAGAGCAGGAACACATTCTAAACAAAGGTATCAAATTATTTTTTTGAGGAATCAAAATTGAAAATATACCAGTACATAGCTGGATACTGGAAGGTCAGCACTTATTTTATTTTTACCAGTTTCTGACCAGTTCCTGTCAAGTGATGTTTTCTAGTAAATGATTACATTGTATTGTAAATCTGCTTTGAATCTGACTGAAAGAATCAGAAGAATACTTATTATTTTAAAATAATATGTCTAGGAAAGGCTTGGCAGAAAATATTGTAGGTCAGGTTAAGGCATATTTGTAGCCTTTTAAGACAATTTCTTTTGTATATATTCGATTGCATTTCAAAGAAACTAATGTTTTGTTTTGCCCCAATTATTGCAGATGTAATGACAAGATCCTCCATTTTTGATCAGGCACATTTCTGACATTTACTCATCTGTATTTGAGTCGCATTTGGAATACATACCTAATATTTTCAAGACCATTTGACAGTGCAGTTGTGTTTATTAAAAATGTTACTGCATTTGGAACAAGGGTTTCCTTTGTTTTTTTTAATAAAAGAACATCGATCAATTTATTGATTTTAACTTTTTTATGGCAGTGATATTGTAGCCAGTGTTTTTTAAAATGGATGAAAAATACTTAATTTAAATTATCCATCTCATTACCAGTAATTTAATGCATTTAATTTAAAGCATTGATAGTTATTTTCAATGTATTAATCCCTCAGATCACACTGGAGGTGTATTAAAAGAAGAAGATTAAAGTGTTTTTTTCACAATGTTGAAATGTGATCTCTTAACTGAAAAAACAGCTGCTGCACACGTGCTCTTTCACACTGAAATTACACAGGAAGATAATTAGTGTTTGAAAGCATCAAGAAGCTGCTGCTACATGCTGCACCTGAAACATTTTGTGTATTCATCAAAATGAAAGATGAACAAATCAAATTTCAAAAGATACTGTAATGTAATGTTAATTACAGAACCTGCCATGGCTCAGTGTTGGAGGCAATTTGATCGGAATAATATACAGTAGTGTTTGCATTAGTTTTCAGCAGCATTTTATTAAAATCTGGCCAGCATGATATTTGTCAAACAAAAGCAAATCTGTTTTCTTCGGCTTATTATTATTATTCAGCTAAAAGTTTGAGTTTAACAGTAGTGCTCCAGGAAAATTAATCTCTTTGTTAATCACATAGCAATGTGCTGTAGAGCATAACAGCTCTCATTCTAATGTTATTTTCTTCACCTGGACAGCACCAGATATTTAAACTGAGATTAGAATGCAACCAAACAGTACTTATGAATGCTCTTTGTGGAATGTACAAGAAACAAACAAAAAAATTGAATAAGTACTTGTTTCATCAAATGTCTCATATTTCAAAAATGGTGCAGTTACTATGAAATATTGTGTTGTTGTTTGGTCATTCTCAGCCTAGAAATACTATAGGATCTAACAATAGTTGTCAGGATTAGTGATATATTCTTGTTCTTGTTCATGTTTTTATTGACAATTTGGAAAGCAGCATCAAAACACTACTACTTCTTTTTATTTTTCTGCAGTCAACTAGCCAAAGTCTCTAATGAATATGGGTAGGGAGTTCTACAGATGTGGTGCTGTGATTAAAAGCAGAACAATATTAAGTGAACCACACTCAGAAGCCATCAGCAAATTATTAACCACCTTATCAAGGGCTATTTTAGAACAGTACCACCTCTTTGTCTAAACCCTGACTGGAAAGGTTCAGTGAGTTTATTAGATGCAAGATGAGATTGTAATTCTGTTTCCACTGCACTTTCCAGACTTTTTTTTTAAATGGAAAAACTGGAAATAGGACAGTAGCTGTGAAGTGCATGGTGCTCCAGGCCATTTTATTTAACATGCAGCGGAATTTAAGCCAAGACAAGATGTGTCAGTGTCCAATTAATGAGGCTAAAAACAAATGAACAAAGAGCAAAAATGGCTTTGAGTAGGGAATAGTGTCAAAAATATGGATAGTAAATTTCATTTTAGATAACAACGTCAGTCACGTGTGTAGAATCAACAACAGTCAAATGCGAGAATGTCAAATCTGTGAAATCTTGTGAAAGGGCAAAGTTGTCATGACTGCAGGAGGTGAGTTTAGCAATTGGTTAATAATTTTATATATTTTGCTGTAATATAATTATATAATCTGATTGAAATATTTCTTTCATGGTAGAGAAAAGGTCTATAGGATTACTGTGACCACCTTCAGTAAAACTGGAACAGAAGGAGTATCTGGGCATCTTAAGGACATCCCTGTAGGCCTCATAATGTTGTTCATAAATGTGTAGATGAACAGTTGGCTTTGTCTTCATCCACAAAAGCTCAAGATGTCATCCTGCTGCTTTTATAGGACAGTTCTAATATCTACTAATTTACTGTTTTAACAAGACTTAACTTTTCAAAATCCATGTTATCTATTCTTAAGAGTCCTGTTTCTATGCAGTTTATCTTCTAGTTTAAATCTAATCATTGTTTTTCCTTAAAAACAAAATTATTTTTTTATTACCAAGAATACCAATAATAAAAGGCTGCAGTATTGTCTAAGTAATGCTTTAGCACTGACCACTGTTGCAGCTACAGTAGCTATTCATTGCCTGCTGCAGCACTAATTATGTTCTCAGAATCATCTTTCTGATATATTGTTTAACTTTATGAATATTCCATTTCTTATAGAACCTATGGGCAAATATACAGTAGGTAAAGTGAAAAAAATACACATCTTATGCAACCATCTTATTATCGCACAGGAACAGTTTAGGATCTCAATATAATATATCTCATAACGTACAGTACACACACATATTTCAAGGGAACAATTAGTCATCTCATGTGGACAAATCAGTGTTAAAAACATACTAATTATATAACTGGCCTGGGTAATGAATGCATTAATAATATAAGATATTCTGTATACTTATGATGAACTCTAAATGTCATTGCATTTTTTATTTTTTTATAGATGCCTCCATCAAAAGAAACTTACCTTAATATAGGTTTCAGTACTTCTATTTAAATGTAAGAAAACAATTTCTTACACTACTAAAAAACCTAATATTGCAGCTATGATATTTGAAATTGCAGGTAACACAAAGCATTCAATTGTAAAATAAAGCAATACAATAGAAAATACTATACACTGCAGTAATTATACTGCACCATAATAAAAAAGTCTACAGTACGATAATGTAATTATATTACATCTAGATCAGAAAAAAATACTTAGGTAATGCAGGTACTCACTGCAACAGATCTTTCCGGTTTAAAAACTGAAAAAAATCAAGCTTAGTATTTTTTTCTGTAATGCCAGTCTCTGATCCAACAACTGCATCCTCAGATTTCTTCATTCAGAGCTGAACTACAATTCTCATACACTCTGTGTTGATATATTAAATAAATAGTAATTTATTTACAAAGTCATTTCAATTTTACACAATTGTCAAAAAATACAAAGTCCAAGTGAAACCTGGACAGATACTGTAGTCATCCTGCTATCTGCTAAAATATGCAAACTTATTTTTTTGGGATCATTTGAATTAATCCTTTACAAAATCAGGGTTGCCATTCTCTTGAGCCTATTTTTGTTTGAAAGAAATCTGCCATTCTGTGGAAAAGTTCATTTGTTTCTGTTTTGTATTGTTTTAAGTATGGCCTTTACCAATATGAATGGACATTGCTATTGTTAAGGTACAGTACAGTATGACAGAAGTACATTCACCATTTCTGAGATACATACTGTAGTACACAATGAAAACTGTAATTAATCCCAGCAATTCTTGGAACTCTTTTCCCTGTTTTTTATGATTATTGCCAGTTAATAGAGTAATATAATATTCCATCAAAGCATCAATTTTCTAACTGCGATATCCAATACAGAGTTACAGATATGGTGCTGAAAGGGGCACAAGGGTAAGGGTACACCCTGGGCTGTACAGTATATCACACAGCGCACACAGCGCACACAGACACACACATGCACACACTGGGAGCAAACCAGAGCACCTGGAGGAAACCCACACAAACACCTCCACACTGCGAGGTAGACAAGCTAACCACTGTGCCACTGTGCCAGCCATATACAGTATATAGAGTATACATGCTTAATACATATTTTTGTGTACTGTGTGTAATGTGTTATCAATTTCCACTGTTTTCCAAGGAAAGGGCAAATGTTTGTGAATCCTTAAAGCAATGACCTTATTCATTAGGGCAAACCAGCTGAAGATCATGAGACTACTCTTCTTTCAGCTTTTTCATAGTCAGCAGGTTTTCTGCTAAATATGCAGCACTCTAAAATTATGTAATATAAAACTGCAGTAATACGAATGACTAAAATAACTTTACATTTTTAATTAATTGTATATAGTCTGTCACTATATATAATTCCCCCCCAAAATAAGCTAGATGACACACAACATCTCTAGACAGTACCCTGCTTACATTTCTCTAACTTTAGACAAGAATAAACAGTGAAATTTGCATTGGTCATTCCTAAAGTATCATTTTTACATGTATTAAGTTAATTTATTAGTAAAGGTAAAACATAAAGGTTTGGTTAAAGTAATGGGAACAAATACACATAATGGCCACAATTTGTCTGAGGAATGTTTGTCAGTTCAGCAAAAAATATAGGAGGATATTCTAAAAATGTACATTTGAAAACAGTGCCATAACTGCAGCATATTGTGCTTGGAGGGTGCTTACTGAATGAGTTCTGGAAGGAAGGTTTTCAAAATGAAATTTAAAGCCTTTCATTACCTTCTGAAATGTTGCTTTTACAGAACCTGTGTTCATTAAAGTGTATCCAATGTCAATTAGAAAGTCTGAAGGTATGAAAAGAAATAATCACCACATGAATGAATTGAAACATATTGTTTTAGAATTTGATTTTCTGTATGACATTGATTTTGTAAACATTCATATGATTAATCAATACAACCTTAATAAACAGGTATTATTTTGTACAATAATAGAGCATGGGTGAAATTCACTAAGCATTTGTCCAGGTTATAATGACAATTTTGCACACTGTTTTCCCGTTTGATCATTCACTAATGTTATTAGCACAGCTGTTAATTAAAATGTAAATATTCCTTAGTCATTGTCCAAGGAAGTGTATTCAGAAAACACATTTCTCACATTAACAACCCATCTGCCTTTCCAAACCTGTCATGACAACCTTCATTCATTGTAAGTATGCACTAAATACGCTAGGTGCAATACAGCTGTCGAGCACATTACTGAGGATTACTGAGTTCTCTTCAATAGGAATGCCTTAATACCAATAATGATCATACATTTGTACAGCATTATACTGCTGGAATTCTATGTTTTTTAGAACATTTCCTGTGTTGTTCTCTCTTATGCAAATGATTTAAATGGTTCAAAAGTTTCCCTTTGCCAAATATTAAAAATCACGAGGTAAAAGACATAATTTGTGAGACAGGAGAAGTTTCCAGTTAAAGGTTCATTACAAAGCAAACCAATTCTGCCTTCCAGCTTCTTGTCTGGCATCAATCACATTGAGGTCTCTAAGTTCATGCATATTCATGCAACCTAAAAGCATTATAATTGTGACTTACTTTTGCAGTTTATATTAAATTCGAAATGCATATTATTGTACAAGATAGCTCCAAAGAAAGCAATTACTCCAAAATCAATGTCACATTTATCCCCACAAATATAATTTAATCCATATAGTGTTTATACATTAGATTACATAATGCATGCTTATACACACATAACAACAAGAACAAGATTATATACCAAATTAACTTCATACTTAAAAATATATGAACATTCATAATTTATTTGAAACATTTTCACTGCTAATTATTCATGATTACTGTGACTTAATAGAATAAATAAACTGACAGTGTAATATCACAAAAACACAGTTTTCAAAAGAGAGAAAGAAGAAGGTCCAAATAAAAAGTACATTTTTACAATCTCAAAAAATTTTATACAATCTCAAAAACAGCACTGATACGACTCAACAACTGAGAAAGTGTGCAAAGAAGCTAAATAATGGCATTGAAAAATGTAACCAAAGAAGATTTGTATTAACCAGCAAAGCTGAGAGGCACCCGCCTGTCCGTAGGATGATGAGGCTAGAGCCCCCATGCAGACTGTACAGTATGTGAAGATGCACATGGGGTGGAGGATTGATGCAAAAGACAAATGCAAGGAAGATAAACTTAGTAAAGAGATTTATAGCTTTAGGGAAATTACTTTGGGGATTTTAAATGTTTTGGTCATCTGAAATGAAAGAAAAAGTAAAATAATTCAAATAACCCATACTGTACAAAATTCTCAAGACTACTACAAAGCATTCAACATAATAACTGAGAGTGAATTGGATGGTCAATAATATATGGAGCTTGTATGTTTTTTTCTGGGTTTGTGTAGGTTTCCTCCCTCAATCCAAAGACGTACTGGAAGGCTAATTGGTTCCTGGAAAAAATGGCACTAGTGTGTTTGTATGTGTCCTGCGATGAGCTGGCGTCTCTTGTGTTATGCCTTATTTTACAGAAGTCTCGGAGGAGGTCAAAATCAAATGTCATACAGTACCCCTGCTCCTCTTGTGCGCGTCTTTTCTAACTGTTGCAGCATCCTCCCTTGTTTATTCCTCACAAGTGAGGATAGGATTGCTTCAGCCAGCACTTTTATTTCCTCAGGCAGGCGAGTTAACACCAAAGTATGAAGTATGAAGTAAGCTATTCCTTAATGTTTGTCATCTCGTTTTGACGTTATTTGACCAAACCACCGAAGTAATGTTTTGTTGTTGAGATCATTTTTGATTATTCAGATCAATGTGAATTAAAGCTCGCTAAACGACACGCTAGGTTTCTTCTCCCCCAAAAAAATTAAAAATAAAAAGAAATTATTTGAAAAAATCCTAAAGCAGTATATTCATATAGTGTTGTTAATTCATATGGTGCAGCCAAAAAAGACAGGTGTTTAGGTTAAAATATCATCACCGTAATACAAAAAGTAATTGCTAGTTAAGAAACATATGTTCTGTATAAATGATTATACATTTATATTAACATGTCAATTTCTAGTTTTTTGATTCATGAAAATAAATGCATAATAAATACAGTTGATATCTGCAGAATGTATTACAATCGTTACTTTTACTACTTATTTTACTACAGTACTTATTTTGAACCCAAAACTCAACAGAAGAGAAAAACTGTACACCGTGGAGTAAAATATGGGAAGAAAATCTATCATTACAGAGATAAATATATTTTGCCTTCTGGACTAGGGATAAGGAGCTATTGTAAATGAGTACAGGAGTGCCAGATCACCATAGGCAGGATCAGTGAACTTAACAGATCAATGAAGTGTTAATTCCCCAAAGATTCCAATAGCAATGGGCCCTCTAACTTCAAGGGTATGTATGTTTTCTGTTATGTAGCTGGGCCTTTCTGTGTTGTAGTGTATTAGTTGTTTTTTAAATCCTAAATAAAAAATAGAATAAATGATTTGTTTTTATTTTTATTACTTTAATCAATTGATCTTAATTAATTTCAGTTAAAACTTATAAATGTTTAATATTCTATATTGTACAGTTATTTTGTGTTTTTGAATTTTATCAAACTATATTTCAGTTGCACAGATTTTTTTGAGATGACAAATCAACTACATATTTCCATAACTGCACAGATGTCAGACCTAATTAGTGTAGAAATATGGCAATCTACAGTACTGTATTGCCTGCAGTGCAAAAAAAATGGTCTTAAAATTGTAAAGTAATTTCCAGCTTGGATTAGAATTGCAAATGACAGAAATTATTTTTGATACTCCCAGCTGCAATGACAATTATTAAATAAAACATTGCAGAAGAAATCTGCAAGCTGGAAACTCAGATCATTTCTGTGACAGCTGTAAAATAAGACTGACAACACATGAACATAACCATAAGATGCATTAGCTGCATTTTTATGTTTTGTATGAGGTGTGTTATAAGACTGTCTTTAAATATTACACGTGTTTTCTTCACAAACTGTAGATTCTGCATAGTAAATTTGATATTTAAAACACCTCCCATTATAGCACAAAAACCGCTCTTTTCAATGCACTGTGCTGTGCTGTGCAAAGTGAGGACTCATAGTTAAAAAGCATGCAGTATGCCAGTTTCAAACAGTTCAGTTTGAAAGGACATGCTTCACATCATGTTCAAGAGACTTCACCCTCGGTATCCTGTACTTAATTCTGTTGGATCATTGGGACACAGCAGGAGGTGTTGTAGTATGTGGAAATGAAACCCCTAAAGGAATTATGAGGCACATAGTGGAGACTCTGATGCACTAGGGAAGTGATAAACCTATTGTTATTTCAGTCCCAGAAAGCAACATAATGCCTTTATGCTGTAATTTAGAAAATGTTAATTTAAATTGTTTTTTAATTACTTTTGCTTATGTAAACCTCAGAATTTATAATACTGTATATGCAAAAAAGTAATTGAAAGAATATCAAGGTAGTGATAACTATCATTTTAAAAGCTCACAATGCAAACAGAAACGCGGTTCACTGAATTGATAGACCAACCACATCTAATTTATCAGTCTTAATAAACAGCATGGAATAGTCATTAGGGCTCTGGACTCCTATCTTGAATTCAGGTGTGAACATCCTGGGTGGTTTTCCGCCTTTGTAGAGTTGTGCACTATTGCTACAGTAAAATGTCTTTTTATTGTAAATGTAAGATAACAGTTTCACACAAATTAATAGAAATAAGATCTAATTACTGTACACTGGAGGAATATTACCTAGGCTGCATAAGGACATCTAAAATAAAAAACCTCTGTTAGACAGAATCGATAAATTTGCAACACCCCTGTATTGTATGGAGACAGGATTCTTTTGTTTGAGTTTTATATTCGGTTAATTGAATGGAAACACCCAGACCACATCATACAAAGGCCCACAGAGAAAATGTTTAAGGAAAATATGCAGCAGCTTTATCTCATAATACAACCCAGAATTTCATTTTGTCATTTTCCTTTACTGCTTTGACACACTGTCATGACTCTTGTGAACGGCAATTTAAAGGGTGGATTTAAGCTCAAATTAAATGAAAATTTCCAACCACCTGGCAGACACAAATTAAAGACTTGGATCTTGATGAAGATTCAAAGTTTGCTAGAGTATTGTTTTCAGTACTGTATGAATTCACCATCAAGTATTTTGTTCTTTGCAATGAGAAGGTATTGTAGATCAAAATTATGATTACATCTGGACTGTAGCTACTCCATTTAAGAAGCATATATACTGTACTTTACAGTTTACAAATAGTTGGGTGCTTTGAGTTGGTGATTTGTGTCAGTCACTGAGTTGTTGTCAGGAAAAAATATATAAATATGAAATATAAATATATATTTATATAAATATAAATAAGGGTAGAAATTAGAAGCAGTTTGTATGAAATAAAAAGTTATTAGTACATTTTAAAATTGATGTTACTGTATAAAGTTTTTTTTTGTCCAGTAAAATAAAACTGGCCTTAAAAAAATTGTAATCACCAGAAATATTGCTTTTTCAGTCTGTGTACCACTGTCATAAAAAGGCAGAGACAATTATATCTCGTATATTTCATATATGTAGGTCACATTTTATGATTGCATTTTATTTTAAGGCAATAAAATCATAATAAATGCAATTTTAGGCACTTTTGAGTTTAGCAGAGTCACAATTTCTGTATCAAAGACAGAATGTTTCAAATTACTGAATAAATGTAACCTTAAACCCAGTATTGCTTACATTATTGCCATAGAAATGAAAAATAAAAATGAAATATTTATGTTGCGAGGCTTTTACAATAAGTGAGCTTTAATATGTGCAGTGTACACTATAAAATTGTCACAGCTCTGTACTTTTACCGATGGAAGGATGAAGAGAGAAAGCTTTAAATGAATGTCACCTTCCCAGCTGTTACTTCTCAATTTTTTGGACTACAGCCTAGAATATCAAATGGGAATAAAGATACAACTTTAATTTTATGGAGAAGAGTGTGACTACATACTCAAAAAAATGTGCCCTGTGCCTGAGTATCAAGGTTAATGAGAATTCAAAATCTTGAAAAGGATATTAAAAAAGCAACATAAAAGAATTAGTAGGAGCTGTTGTTAGGTCCCTCCTACTAGCACTTTGTACGTGTACAACCAGTAGTCACTTCACCAGCTTCAGCTTATTTGCTGTAATGTATTTGAAACTGCCAGTGTAAGATCCGACACCAGGAATGCTTTGTTTAATAACTAATATACCTTCATTGCTCTGACTTGTTGGAACAGCTCACAGATGATCCTTTTTTTTCCTTCCCTTATTTTAATCCTCAAGCCGTAGTAGACTTTTTACAAAAGAAGAGGAGTGGTAATGTTTAACAGCGTTTCTGCTGGAGTTTGCTTGTGCTCCTAAGGATCATTATCTTTAGAGCTGCATTGAGGCAACACACCACATGAAGCAGCAGCAGGCAGTGTGAACTGCCTGGGAGTTAAAATTCACTTCAACAACAACTTGCATCTAACCTTCTGTTTGAAAGAAAGCAAGAAAGCAAAGCTTTTCCCTCGTCTTTCACAATAAAGTATTTTTTTTTTCCTCTCCTAAAATAAAAAAACGCATTGTTAGCAGCAGTGATCTGGGAAAGTAAGGAACACAGAATTTTGGAAGCAATGGCTCAGCAGGGGACTACACAAGACACTCTCACCGTTCCTGCAGTGGAGAAACGGCCACATGAACATTCCGGATTGAACGAAGACTTAGTTAAGATTCTAAGAGAGAACCTACTGCAGCATGAAAGGCCACGGACTACAAGAAAGTCATCCTCCATCTCGCCCAGGCTATCCCCAACTATTTCTCCGAGAAACTCCCCAAGGCTCCTTCGCCGGATGCTTCTGAACAACAACATTCATAAACAGAGGCGTTTCACAGTGGCACACACATGGTAAGGGAAAACAAAGCTGGCAGATTGTTGCCTCAGTTCCTTAGGCTGTTGGTGTCTGTGGGCATGTGTGTACTCGTTTCCTTCCTTAAGCTTTATAATAACAAAAAAAAAACACTAAATGTAATTTGAATTTCACTGCTTTGTCAGTACCTTTTTTAACAATTATACACCCTGTGAATTTTAAGTGAAAACTAATACAGTCTATTAAAAGTAACCAGTAACTGCTGATTTGCTACTCAGCCTCTTAGCTTTTTGCTTGCAGCATCACTATAGTTACATCTACTATTTATCTTTAAAATTGCATGTTAATTTTCCAAAGCAGCTTTTGTGCCACCCTATTTTCCTTTTGGTAAATACAGTAGAAATCTAATCCGCATGAAGTACAATATAAATATCTAAATTTTTTACAAACACTATGAAGGTTTACTATTTGTCATGGATTCATATCCCTAAGTATCATCAGACTATTAGTGAATTTGAAGAACAAATAAATAACCTGCTGAAAGTCCCATTGTAAAATGATGTTGAATTTAAATGAAATGACTGTATTAACAGTATTAACAGCCCACAGTATGTGATATACAGTGTGCTGTCTAAAAGAAGAGTGGAAATGCTGTTCTGAAATTCCAGTCTCTATAGCAATGTTCACATTTTGCATACAGTACCCTTTTACACAAATAAATGCTAAAAAAACATTAAATTAGTTCCATAGGATTCAATGTAATTACTGTATATGTCAATTAATAAATGTTTGTATTTAATATCAAGGCATAATATAGTACCTGCATGATGACTTGATGTGAAAAAGTACTGTCTCTTTTTCTTGAAGATTAAATATACTTTTTTCAGTGTCATTCTAAGGATGCAGTTTAGTGACTCCTGTTCTACATATGAACTTCACAGAATTTGCATTTCTTACCTATTTGGTCCAGCAGTGCCAAACTAAATTACTGCTAAAACGTTAAAGCACAGGCAGCTTTTCATATTTTCATTGATGTTAACAAATACCATGTTTAAGGCCAATATAGTATTTTTTATATTTATTATATATATATATACAGTACAAGTACTGTCATTCCTACTGTTCCTAGTATATGAGCGCCTACTATAATTTGTCCACAGAATTAAATGAAATCACTTCTGCATTCTGAGATGTGTAGACTCCTGCAATTTAAATAGGATTTTTATCATTAGGTTTTTTTTCTTCTTCATTTTAACTGCTGCAAGAGATTTCTTTACTTTTCTACACAGATGACAAACAAAATGTCATGGGTCTTCAAACCTGATAAAATGTTGCCTTTATGTCTCTCTAAACGAAACACCTTTGGGCTATTACTGTTATTGTTGTTGTTTCATGTGAGATTGTATTAACATTTTATTTGAATAGTTAGATAGATACAGTACAGATTCCTTTTCTTAGTATGAAATGCAAATAAGCAATGCACATTACAGAAGTAATCTAAGCTTATTTTACCTGCTACAGTACAGTATGTGCCATATAAGAGTTTTTAGGATTGTGTATTACAGTATATGACTTGTATTATTGGTATTTTATGTTCCATGTTTTACTTCTTACTTTGCTGTTGTAAGTGGTGATGTAACATCATCTGATAAAATATTAATAGCACAGCCTTCTAGGTAAATTAATATCAGTTTCATGTGTCAGAATGAGATATAACATTTCTGATCTCTACAGAGGTAGTATAAATGTCTTCTCAGAAATAAAAATATGTAGTTAATGTGAAACTAAGGTGATTTATTATCACTACATCAGGTTAAAAGGTTAAAATGTATGCCAAAATAAGAAGGAAAAGAAAAATGTGCTTCGTAATTCATTTAATGTTGTACAGTATACATTTATTTCTCTGTCTACCTTCTTTGCACTTATGATGTTACATACTTTTCTATAAATACATCACATTAATTATAGTAACACCACAGTAGGTGGAGGTGACATTTAGGTGTTATTCAGTACAGAAAGATTATCAATAAACTGTGCATATAAAGTGCATATGGTGCTGTATCACAAAAATACTTGACATAAAATATTACTATTTATCACCATAGAAAAATCTTTGTTAAAACAACCAGTTACAGTACCTATAATCAGTTCTTATATCATGCAAGATGCAGTATTCACTGATAAAAGCATTATATGACAATTGGTACAGCTGATTAATTATGGAAAAAAAGTCTGAAAAATAGCATATACTGTACTGTAGAAAAGACAAATGTTACGCCTAATATATTAAACAAAGAGTATACCCTCATTGACTAAAAAAATATGCTTTTTAAATCTATCAGTCTAATCTTTTACATCTGAAATGTATCTGTTTAAATTTCCATTAGTATTTCCAAATTGTGTTTCCATAGTGTATAAAGATATTTGTCTGGCATGTGCTAGAAAATGTGATTTCTGTTCTAAATCAATAAAGAACGAGTAACATTTGATGTCCATATTAATGGTAATGTTCTCATTTTATGTGATAGAATACAGGCTCCGATACCGTGTCCATTATTAACAGTACAATGGGAGCTGCATATCCTTGGAAACAGGAATGGCATTGTTGACTAAGGTTTAGATACTGTATGTTGAATGCTTCTTTTGATATTTAGCTTCTAAGACGTATAGCAGAGAACATGGATGTTGTAGGATACATAATCCAAAGCATGAAAAACCTTTGACATAATTTTAGGGAAACAGATATTATCATTGCTATTGGGCAATACCTAGTCTATAGTCACAAACTGGTATTTCGCTGCTCTGTATGCTTTCTGTAGTTGCACCTATTATGAATTTTTCAAACTTGCTTTATTAAACCGCCTTTAGAAAATATGTCTGATAACCTGTTGCTTTTGAAGCATGTATCTAGACCAAACATAACTCAAACATAAAAGCTATACATACCCTGTATATATTTGCAAGAACAGTTTATGCTAGTGACCTGTTTGATGGTTTATGTATTTCCAGTTTTCACCATGAAAAACAAAGGAAACTTACACAATTGCACTAATGTATTTAAACATGAATACCCCCTCTGCTCAGTATGAACATACAGTACCAAACAGGGAACTACGTTTTCATATATACTGTAAACTTGAATTTAAAACCTTTAAACTCCCAATTGCTTATGTGCTTTGTTAAAACTCACTGCATGAGTAGGCCTACTCACTATTCAAATGGATACACCTGTACATTGCAGCTTTTCTGTCTTTATATTGTGCCCATGAACAAAAAGATGAACCAGCTAAGGCAAAAAATATAAATGTCCCTAATGCCTATACAGTATATACTGTACAATATACAATATTTGTCTTCTTATATGTAATTCAAAACAATTACTCTCTTTACTCAAAGAAAATTAAAGACGAAGAGAATGAAAAGGTTTCAGCATGCTGAACGACCATGACTCTCTACTTGGGAAAAGTACACAGTGACAAGGCATTCTACCAAATCCCTTTCCTTTCTATCCTCTGCAACACAGCTGGCTCTTGCTCCAATGATAATCCTCAGTTCCAGATTCGAAACCTGTTAAGAGAATATCATGTAGGCATCACATGCAGTCAAAAGGAGATTTTTAGGAAAGCTGTGAGTGTTGCTATTTGATGTAGAAACTTAAGCGCTGACCTTGCAGCCATTTACCAGTCAGGCGTTTGAGTTAACTGCCCTGGAGAAAGTTAAGAGTTGAGCACATGTTGCTTTGCACTGTACATATCTGAGGAATTTTCATTAAAATAAATGTTTTTCTCAGTTTAATACCTGATATGTCCACATTCTGAATGATTAAATATGGTCCCAGTCCTCTTTTACTCTGAAACACTCTCTTTAAAACTGAACAGTAAGTATTTCCGTCACAGCTGTACTTTAGTTTTAAGACATTGGCAATGTGAGCCAAATATGATTACAAAAAGAGTATATTTCCTGATGTATCACACACATTAAAGAATCATGTGAAGTTATATAACTTCACAGATAACCATACTGTATTGTAAATTACAGTACATTGACTGCAGTTCAGTACTGATAAGTGCTGTTCTTGTAGACTGCCTTCATCTAGATACTATTACTCAAACCACAGTTTTTCAAGCAATTATTAAAATTTAATTTTTGGGCGAGCACACTTCACAGTTCCTCCACAACAAACTGTGATATTAACAATTTAAATATACTGTACTGATCTAATTCTAGTACAGACATATATTAGCAACAATGCAACTTACTGTACAGTACTCAAGTGACAAACGTATTCAAATCACTACTCAAAGCTAATTTTAATCCAGTCTCTGTTATGTTTTTCACATGTTTATTTGTTTTTAAATACAGTATGACCCTGCAGATTATAAAGCCACTATGGGATGTGTATCATATATTATATAAACTTGTGTTTTGTAATTTTGTATTATTTATACAGAATTACTAGTAACTGTGTGTAATTAAAAAAATATGATTCTATCAAACATGGAAGTATGATATCAGTTTTGTACAGTATTGTGACATTCCTCAAAGTACAGTATCTAATTTAGAGTTGTGGAAACATGGTAACAACATCCTGTCTCCACAATGTAATCATTGTATTCATTGAAATTGTCACTAGTAGAGTAAGCAAAGGAACAAGTAATAGGTTTATTCCATGCTGAAAAAAAGAAGAAAGAGAACACAACGTTTTGGCCACCTGAAGAAGACACCTGAAGAAGGCTCCACGGCCGAAACGTTGTGTTCTCTTTCTTCTTTTTTTCAGCATGGAATAAACCTATTACTTGTTCCTTTGCAGCCTACGCATGCTGACGCAGCTTCCCACCTGAACTACTAGTAGAGTAAGTACAAGAAAGCATGAATGGGTTCATAAACATTTAATACTGTAATGATTTGTGTGACAGCCACATGCAGCTGTAGTACTTTAAAGATTCACCGTGCCAAGTAGCAGATTTATTGGGTAGTGCAGTCCCGCATCAGATTATTTGAAAAAAAAAAATAGCTGGATGCAGTGCTGTTTGTCATGCCGTGGCACTTGATGTGGTATACCACCTGACACATCGCACATTCTGGATGACTGAATCTTTACATATGCTGTGCAATGTTGTATTTTTAAGTTTTCTTGACCTGAAAAAGGGCATGGTTGAATGAAATACAGTATGGCTATGATGGGAATCTTTGGATCAAAAGCACACTAGAAAATTTCAGTTGTGCGAACAAAAATGGAATCTGCGGAAATACAGCTTGATCTGTTATTTGTTTTCTTTGAGCGGCTCCCACCATGTGCTCTAAAATATTGTATCTGTACATATTCAATAACGATAAGCTTGTTTCATTTAAATGGTTAAACATATTGAGAGACAAAAAGTATGATTCAAACATTAGGTAGGCATCAAACACTGACGTACTGTACACAATGCAGAAAAAGTACATTTGCACAAACAATAGAACTGCACTATCAGCATCCTGAGGTTTCACCGTTCCAGAAAGCAAACAAGCTTTGAATGATGATGGCATCTGCTCATCAAAAAGCCTGTCTAGTTCAATTAGCAGCCAGCCTGCATTGGAGAAACATGCACTTGGGTTTTTGAAATCTAGATGTTGCTGAAATGTTGCCGAAGTGCCACAAAAAACACAGTCATAAGCTGCAGTTTAAATTTAATTGAGAAACATACATGAAACAGCACGTTTTACTGTAATTTTACTCATCAAACGTAGGCATTGGCATTATTTCCATCTCAAAATTAAAAATGTATCTAGCATTTTTGCTATTAGATCTTTGTCAGTGCTTTCAGATTTTAGAATCAACATACTATTTTCTCATCATAATAGAAATTCTCTCTCAAATTACAACGTGGAGGTGCTCCAAGTCATTGCTTTTAGAAAATGTCTCCGCATGAAGATCCGTTAACTCACAATGTGCCATTTTTTGCAAAATAAGATCTACTACAGATTATTTTAAATATCATTTAAAATTTCTTTCTGTGATTATTTGATTTTGTTACAATTAAAAAATACAAGAAACAGCCACCCATTGATTTAATAAAATTCTGATTTGCGGGAAAGCTATATTTATTTTATTTACCCCTTTGTAGGAATGGTAATGTTGGTTTGCAAAAAAAATGCTTTCGTGTCACTAATTAAGAATGGAAAAGGTGTCTATTTAATAATACTATTTAAAAGGAGAATAAAACCTATTAAAAATAAAAATGTGAGGGAAAGATCATGCTACAGTATTTTAAAATAATGATGACTGTCAGAAGTATGTTCTATGAATAAACAATAATGCTGTGAGCATTAACTTGGTTTATGAACAAAGGGGTCATTCATTTCCTCACTTGTTCTTGGATTAAACAAATAATAGTGTTTCCACTGTGTAGAAGAGAGACTCTGACACACAAAAGAATAGGTTCTGATGTATTTGGGGCCTTGGTGTGGCATTACTGTAGTTCTGTGGTTACAATGGCTGCTGTACATTTTCCAAAGCTCTTAATGTTATGCCATTAATAATTGATTCTTTGCACTTGGTAAAGCTGAGCAGCATGAATGTGATATTTTAGGTAACATTGTTCCTTGTTAGATTACTTTTTTCTAATATGCTTAATCAAGAACAACAACATTAACTTTTCAGTAGCTCAATAATTACAGTATTTCCAGTGTGTAGTATAATAATTACTGTATATGAATATACCGTCACAAATTGTCCTAGTGTTGTCATAGCCTTAATACAGTATATAGTAACTTGGAGCTTGAGTCCAACTGTAATTGTATTAATTCTCTTTGGTGATGTTTGTGTATTTCACCTTATGTAAGGTGTTTGAAGACTATTGAAATGTCCATATGGGTGTGTGCAGTTTCTCTTTATTGGATGAACTCCAAGCCTGCATTTTTAAAGTCTGTTAAATTGTATTGAAAGCAGTTTGGTTACACGTTAAATCATATATTTACCAAAGACATCTATGTAGTGCTTATGAAAAAAAAGCTTTCTCTGTTTGCTATGAATAAGATGCAGTTTTATCCCTGTCTTCACAGTAAACAACTATGTCATAATTTGCATAGTTGAACCACAGTATCATGGATGTTTACTAATACTTTTGTTTGCTGTTTCCTAGCTAGAAAATAATTGCATTAAAATGGCAAGGATATACAGGTATGTACGGTATATTTTTGCATATGATACTACTGACAAAGACCACTCCTATACTTTTAGTATGTAGTAAAGTAGTGGAACAACAAAGTCCAAAGTGTTATTTTGCTTTACAGACAAATGATTGTACAGTATTTATAATCATGATATTAATATAGGTGCTAAGAACATTATATAATAAGTTCATTTTTTCTGTAAACTTCACAATTCATTCTGCAGCCGCCATCTTCAGGAACATCAATAAGGAGAAGGGAGTCAGTTCCAGAGGTAGTAACAAATGCCCACGCCATGACATTACCTCCTCCATATTTCAGACTTTGCTTAAAAGTACAAGGATGAGTCAGGAAACTTTTGGAATAAAGTTTTATTGACAGATGAGTCCAAGTTGTAGTTATAAGAATACCACCTCATCTGTGAACTATGGTGTAGAAATACCATGGTCTGAAATGCAGAGCTGCCTCTGTAATTGGAAGCTTAGAACTAACCACGCCTTTATTTAATGAAGATACACAACTGTGATACTGGTGTATCTTCTACGGCATAAACAGACTATATTAAATCAAGAATTCAGAGTCCTGTGTGCTACAGTAGATAAAAGTAGTCTTCTTCAGCATGTAACTTACAGTACATCCTTTGTTAACTGTGAAACTCAGAGTGGCCTTTTTTTGTTTCCCTGCTTAAGGCATATGAGTGGTCTATTTCAAGATCATCTTATGAACTTACAGCAGAAGTCCAGCTCTTAACCTTAGATCTGCTTATTCTCAGAAAACCAAGCTTCTGGTTTCTAACAATGGGAAGTAGAGCCTTCTCATGGAACTCATTGTTCAAATCCATTAAAGCTCTGCGTCTTGTGACATTTTAATGTGTAAAGTATTCTTGCTCTTGGTTTCACTCAGTCAGTTTGCTGTACCTTTTTTCTTTCACTTACTTTGCTTCTATAGTGTTTTTGTGCATTTTATGTATAGCATTTTGATTTTATTGAAAACTGTAAAATAATTAATCAACTCTGTCCCTCTCACTTTCTACTTGCACAAATTGCCTTTCTCTATCAAGGTGCACAACATTCAAGAGAATGTAGTTAAAATGAGAACAAAGCACTGTGTATATACATTTTAAATTAGACGTAATGGGAAGTCTTTCATGTTTCATGTCACAATGTGTGCTTGATATAATGTCCAGGGTATTAATTGTATGTTGTACTAAAATGATTGCCTGTCTTTTATTCTACATAAATATACTGTGTTTACCTGCACTATAACCAAAACCTCATGGTTAACAAACCATAAATAGGACTGTGTCTTAGGAAGTGAGGGCTTAAACATTGCTTTCATAGTCTCTCCTAGCTCCTCTTGTCTCATTGGATCACAGTTTTAGACTGGATGAGCAACATATACACAGCTCTAGTGTAATGCATTTAAAAGACTTAATATGATTAAATCCAGAGGAAAGAATAATCTAGTTTTGGCATATTTACACATCTTAGCTCATGATACAGTTTCCCATTTTAAGGCGGATTGAAACATACAGTAAATGAAGCTACAGTAATTTGATGAAAAGCCACACTTGGTATTTATGAATTTCAAGATTTGAAAAGTTATAAAACAAAAAATGTGTATATACAGTATACAGTAACTTATTTAGGGCCATACTTTATTCATAAGGAGTGTACAGTATTAATGAAAACTTAAAAATTAAAAAGATATAGATGTTATGTCATATAAGATTGTTATTATCAGCAGTGAATGAATGCTTACTTAAATGGTCACCCTACACAGGTATACTGTAAGTGAAAGCCACGAGTAGAAAAGTAACCTATTATGATAAATAAATGTATAAGAATAGTCATTGTGCATACTGGCCTGATAATGATAAGGTACTGTACAGTTGTAGAGTATTAGATAGAGGGTGGCATGGTGGGACAGTATTTGGCCTTGCCACTTCACAGCGCTGGGTCCCTGGGGTCAATTCCACACCTGGGTTGCTATCTGTCTGGAGTTTGTATGTTCTCCCCGTATTCACATGAGCTTCCTCCAGGTGCTCCGGTTTCCACCCTCAATTCCAAAGGCATATTGGTAGGTTAATTGGTTTCTGGGAAAACTGATCCTGGTGTGAATGTTTGGCGTGCCATCCAGGGTGTACCACACATTTCATTTTGCAACAGGTCCTGTTTCCCCTGCAACCCTAGATTGCATAAAGCACTTAGAAAATGGATGGAATGGTAGAAAACCAGTTCTGCTATGAGAAAGTGTAAGTATGAGAAAAGTTCTCATACTGAACTACAGTAGTCTGAAGCTGCAGCTGCATTTGTCAATCTTACCTTCTGGTTTTTGTTTTAACAAACACAGGTAACAGCGCTGATCACAAAATATCATCCTTTTTTAAGAAAGAAACAAAAATTGCTAAAATAATTTTGAACAATCTGTAGCATTCCCCCTTCTAAATATTTTTTTTGCTGAATTTGAATGAGTTATGGAAACACTTAGGAGATCACAACCACTGTTATATAAATAGATCGATATGAGTTCTAGTTGTACTGTAGGTTCAGAAACAAAAAGAAAAAAAAAAGATCCTAATAGTAACAAAGGAAAACTGATATAGCTGATTGTTTTCTTCATTGTATTATCTTATATACTGTAATGTCATATAGTATAAAACCATATATAGTGTAAATGAGAGTACAGACTTTGCCATCTTTAAATACAAAGCTTTGATAGTGCTCTCAAGGAAACCTCTTGGTTCAAGTACAACCTTGATACATTCAGGGCAGCTGCTGCAAATGTATGTATTTGTTTTAAAATGCCAGTGTAACCTAAATAATACCATTACCATGGGTGTGTTTTTTTCTTTTATAATTGTACATTCTTTTAAAATTTTCACTGTTAAAGCAAATTGAAAATAATTCTGAAAGATCAGATGCACCAAATACACTGTCATTTCAATACAGAGCTGTTGCTGGTCTTGCAGTTTTATTTTACAGTATTCCAGTGTCAATAAAGTGTAGAAATGGTCACAGTGAATATAATGCAGCAGGTGGTTTCTGTTTGCATAAAGGGGAAGCATACAGGTATTGCATACACAGAGTATGGTTTGAAATTTTTAGGACGATGGCAGAAACAAACACTGAGTGTTTGCTGATTTAGCGTCTTAAGGTCATCTGATGACAGAGAAGTGATGCGCTGTTGAACAACAAGGCCAGCTGGATTCAGCTGTGTTTAAAGAGCAGTAAGCTTTTTCACATGACAGTCAGCAGTCATGCACTTTACAGTATGTGTTGCTTACAATAGGAAATAAGAAAACAAATTTGAAAAAGAATGATCACTAATTAATTATTTCATATTATTTTTAGAGAGGAATACAAATTAAATAGTTAAATAGTTTTTAGGTAATACACACTACAGGCAAACCAACTGTGTAATTTTTAAGTACAGTATTATATGGCAGTGATTTAGGCACAATTCAGCAACAGAAAATGCTTCTCCAGCTTCCCCTAGACTGCCATGCAATTGTTGGAGAGCTTTCTGAGTTGGAAAGTGTTTGGGTCAGTCAGACTATGCTCAGATAGCCATACAACATTGTCTCCTGCAGTTTGGTAAGTATTTGTGAGCTTAAAGTTTAATCAGTCAGAGCCAAGTCAATCCTTAAATTGTCACGACTATAGTCCCCCCTCCTTAAGGGTGCTCCAGCCCTTTCACTAAAGACTTCATTCCCTGCACCTGTTTCCCATTCCCTGCCCACCTTAAAAGCCAGGCGCTGACGCTCTTCCGGGCTCTGCATCTGATTTCCATATCGTGCGAGTCCGGGACCAGGAAGCGCTTGGTCCCGTTAAGGTTTTAACCTCCGTTCCCGTTCCTCGTCCGCCGGTTCCGACCCGGCCTTCGTGGTTTTTATTCCGAGTTCTGATGGATCTCCTGGTTTTGGACTTACCTTCGTGTTTTGGATACTCTATGGATTATTCTTTGGGATTGTTCGCCTCGGCCACACCTCCCCCGTGCACCAGCGCACCTTGGACACGCCCCCTGTCTTCTGCCCCGTTTTCCTGCATGACGTTTCCCCAGTGTTTCCCCACTCCGTCGGACTGTGTCGTCCGCATAGGGTCCGGAAAGAACTGTTCGTTACAGAATGCAGAGCCTACACCTGGACCCCGCGGATGGCACCCTGGCAGCCCGGATTCCATCGGGTTTTTTTTTTCTCACCCTTTTTTGTTTCTTAGGGCTTCGGAGCCGCCCTGAAAAGGAGGGGCGTACTGTCACGATATTAGTTCCCCCTCCTTAAGGGTGCTCCAGCCCTTTTACTCAAGACTGTATTCTATGCACCTGCTCCCTATTCCCAGCCCACCTTAAAAGCCAGGCACTGACGGTCATCCGGGCTCTGCATCTGATTTCCATATCGTGCGAGTCCGGGACCTGGAAGCGCCTGGTCCCGTTAAGGTTTTAACCTCTGTTCCCGTTCCCTGTCCGCCGGTTCCGACCCGGCCTTCGTGGTTTTTAATCCTTCTTCTGATGGATCTCCTGGTTTTGGACTTACTCGTGTGTTTTGGATACTCTAAGGATTACACTTTTGGATTGTTCGCCTCGGCCACACCTCCCCCGTGCACCAGCGCACCTTGGACACGCCCCCTGTCTTCTGGCCCGTTTTCCTGCATGACGTTTCCCCAGTGTTTCCCCACTCCGTCGGACTGTGTCGTCCGCATAGGGTCCGGAAAGAACTGTTCGTTACAGAATGCAGAGCCAACACCTGGACCCCGCGGACGGCACCCTGGCAGCCTGGATTCCATCGGTTTTTTTTTCCCCCTTTTTTTTCTTAGGGCTTCGGAGCCGCCCTGAAAAGGAGGGGCGTACTCTCACGACTATAGTCCCCCCTCCTTAAGGGTGCTCCAGCCCTTTCACTAAAGACTTCATTCCCTGCACCTGTTTCCCATTCCCTGCCCACCTTAAAAGCCAGGCGCTGACGCTCTTCCGGGCTCTGCATCTGATTTCCATATCGTGCGAGTCCGGGACCAGGAAGCGCTTGGTCCCGTTAAGGTTTTAACCTCCGTTCCCGTTCCTCGTCCGCCGGTTCCGACCCGGCCTTCGTGGTTTTTATTCCGAGTTCTGATGGATCTCCTGGTTTTGGACTTACCTTCGTGTTTTGGATACTCTATGGATTATTCTTTGGGATTGTTCGCCTCGGCCACACCTCCCCCGTGCACCAGCGCACCTTGGACACGCCCCCTGTCTTCTGCCCCGTTTTCCTGCATGACGTTTCCCCAGTGTTTCCCCACTCCGTCGGACTGTGTCGTCCGCATAGGGTCCGGAAAGAACTGTTCGTTACATAAATTCTGTTGACGCTGAAGGGTTTGCATTTTAAAAATAAAATGTATCAACTGTGCACATTGGGGAAGAAGCATTGAGTGTGAGTCAGATCTAATACAAATGTATATTGCTGCACACTTCCATATACATATAAAACAATGTTTAAAACAAAGTCACTTGTTGATGCAATGTAGTTACAGTATGTTGCCTGTTTGGAAATTATATTTTTAATGTTATTTTAATGTCACCTTTCTTCAATTTGTGCATTGTGTAATGATAAAATTAAAATATATATATATATTGCAATATTTTCACATTTCTATTTCTTTTTCATGTGAACCTTTTCCTAGTGATAAAGATTGAATGCTGTTAACAATTATCTCAAAAAGAGGACAAATTATTAAATGTACATATTTTGTGCAGTGCAATTTTTTTCCATAGGCACTGGATTTAAAGGTTTCTTTGCATTATGGGAATCTAGCTTATGATTAGACTTTTTATTTCTGAAAATAAAGCTCAGAAAATATTATGTATAAAAAAATATGACGTGATCTCCATGTTGCTAAGGTTTGACATGTACAGCATGATATCTTCTGACAAAAAAATGATTAGAGATGTATCTGCAGATGGTATACCTGATATAAAGTGTTAGTGTCACTTAAGATATAGCAAATAAATGAAGCAAATGAAGTAAGTAAATAAATTAAGTAAATATCATAATATAAAACATACGGAATTGAATACATACAACCTTTTCCCATTTTTATTGTTTTCCCTATACGGTATTGATGGTAATTCTGTAGGTATGAAGTTTGTGGTTAAAAGACAAAACAAAACCAAGAGCTAATTATCATAGCCCGGCACTGTATTCATTAATTTATGAGCCATTAGGCTCACTTAGATTATAATAAAGATCATTATACATCAAAAGGGACAATATTAGCTACGTATGTTTTCAGTGTTATTAGTGTTTATTCAGTAAAAGTAACTATAACAGCCCAGATTTCTATTTAATACAGCCATTTGTTACTACAGCCAGCAGCCATATCACCCTGCAGCTCACAACAGACAGCCTACTGAAGCTCAGCAGGTGTGAACCTGGTCAGTATCTGGATGGGAGACCTCCTGGGAAAAACTAAGGTTGCTGCTGGAAGAGGTGTTAGTGGGGCCAGCAGGGGGCGCTCACCCTGCGGTCCATGTGGGTCCTAATGCCCCAGTATAGTGACGGGGATACTATACTGTAAAAAGGCGCCATCCTTCAGATGAGACGGAAATCCGAGGTCCTGACTCTCTTTGGTCATTTAAGAATATCCCAGGGCGTTTCTCGAAAAGAGTAGAGGTGTAACCCCAGCATCCTGGCCACATTTCCCATTGGCCTTTACCAATTATGGCCTCCTAATAATCCTCATCTATGAATTGCCTTCATTACTCTGTTCTCCTCCCCACTAAATAGCTGATGTGTGGTGAGTGTTCTGGTGCACTATGGCTGCCATCGCATCATCCAGGTGGGGCTGCACATTGGTGGTGGTGGAGGGGCGTCCCCATTACCTGTAAATCGCTTTGAGTGTCCAGAAAAGCACTATATAAGTGTAAGCACTTATTGTTGTTATTATTTCATGAAAGAAGTCAGAAAATTGGCTGTTAAAACTGCAGGGTAGCTTGTTTCATACTCTCTTAATCCTTTGTGTAAAAAATATTTAGTGATTATCATCAATGAAATAAAAATAAATAAAAACTACCATATTTTCTTTAATTTCATGAAAGGGAAATAAACAGAAAAAAGCTATTTTGTATCTAGAAGTCTTTCAGCACCATTTTAGAACCACATTTGTAGTCTTTCCATACACCTTGCAGACAACCTGTCCAACTGAATTGGAAAACACAATATGAATGCAATAACAAGCCGCTAAACTATATTAAGAATGGAAGAACATGAAACTTAAGACTCATTATGAAAGGTAACCAAAGGCAGAACTCTCAACTTATAGTTTTAGGCAATAGCATGAAAATGATTAATAATATTGAGAAGAAGCAAGAATTATAGACAATAGTATGCAAAACAAGCAAGCAATTAACTTACCCAGTGGGTAAAAGATGAGATCTTGAGACTAATTGATTGGCTTAGGAACACACAAAGAGTGGCAAAATTAGATTTGAACAGTGGCATAGGAAAAGAGTATAAAACACAGGTGGCAAAGTTATTTTAGCTGCCAATTTAGTAAAGTTTAGGGTTCACAATAATAAAATGAATGAAATACTAACCCATAAATGCAGGAGTAGATATAGTTACTCACAGTTGCTCAAAATGTTGTTCTGCCACCTTCATGGAATGTATGACTATTGGTGTACAACTGTAGGTGGATAAACAAGCAATATAAGACAAGTTTTAGTAATCAACTATAAAATAGTTATACAGTATCAACAAACAAAACAGACTAAGCTATACTGAATGAAGATGATGTGATTTCTTCCAATAAACTCCTCCATTTTCCTCTGGTCTAGATTTAATAAATTCAGTCTATGAATGATTATAGGTCATTTACTATTAGTTAGCAGTAGAGTGACTGTCAAGACCAGAAAGAAAGCCATATAGTTAGAATTGCCCAGCTGAATTCTTTTAGGGTGGAAAAACCCACACCACAATAATTAACAGTCTAAAACGTAGCTGTGGATATGTGTTGAAAAGTTAGCATTGAAGTCACTGACAAGTAATACTCAGAGACCTAATACATAAGCTTAAGTTTATGTAAACTGTATATAAGTATAAGGTCTTAGATGTAACATTCAACACAAATGTGCTGTATTTAGAGTAGCATCTACTGAGGAATAAATAAAGGTTTATTCCATGCTGAAAATAGAGGAAAAAAACACAATGTTTCGGCTGTGGAATCTTCTTTGGGTGTGTGACGGTTTTAATTTTGGTGCAATAAACTTTAACTGGTTCCTTTGCAGCCTACGCAAGCTACCTACTTGATCTACTGACGAATGTGTGCTAGATCAAATCTGAACAAGAGTTTTTAACATAGTCACATTTGAGGGTAGTGATATTATTCAAAAGCAAAAGATTTTTTGGTTAGGTACCGATTTTTATTTAGATGAAAAAGTATTAAAAGTATTAAAAATCTTGCAGTGTTCCTTGCACAAGAGAGATTACATTTAGAGACAAACATATTGGTGTTGTATGAAGTCTGTAGTCTATCATTAGCATATACTGTATTGTACTGTATGAAAAGATATTGATTTCTCCAGGGTTTTTGTCTGCCTATCAAACCTGAGTAATATGTCACATTCGGCTAGTCTTGTCCTTCAGATACTGTATGACCTCTGAATCCTTTTTGTCCTAGTTTGTGCTAGTTTCACATAGAAACATGCCATGCAGTTTATGATTATACTGGAGAAAATCATTTTTTTTAATCATTTGTTTTTGAAGCCTAAATTCCATGCAAAATCAAGATTAAAAAACGTTCATTCCTTGTGTGAAACATCAGATCTTTCTTTGCTGTTTCAGGGCTGGATGCTTTTTTTCCCTTGTCTTTTTGTGCTATTACTGGAGTGCCATTCAAGTTAGCAATTTATCCTTATCCTTATAAAACTGAGTTTTCTTAAAACATAGATATTGTAGAGTATTGTAGACACTTTAGACATATACCTATAAACTATAGTTTTATAAAGGACAGTTTAACTTCTTATAACCTGCTTTCATGGTCAATTAAAAGCTCTGGACTCAAGGACTATCTATTTACATATTTTAAAACTAATGTATAACAATACATTATAAATTTGAAATAATTAATGCTGGTGTCTGCCTTTAATTAGAAGTCCATTACCGTTGTCAAGAGGTTGCTCTTAGCTGCCCTCAAACTTCTCCACTAGCAGCACTTTATCTGGAAGCTGGTGAATAGGCACACAAGTACTGCAGGAGGTTGACCTGTGAATTGAGTCACCTAATTAGCACCCTTCTTGAAAGCTCTCCTTTTTGGCCTTGGAAGTTTTCCATTATACAACAATATTGATTTTTTAGCCCACTGTCGAGATACAGCTCTGTACCTGACAGTTAGTGAGACCAAATTATGGTTGTGAGGGCCTGACATGACAAAGTTGTGATGAACATGAAATCAGGGTTAGTCTGTAATGTCCGCTGCTCCTTGAATTCACTAATGTGATTGATAGGTTATCCTTTATAAGGGTTATATGGTGAATAATCAAAGACATCTTTCATACAGACAAGGTATGGCTACACATTAAATTTAATTAATGGCGGCATATTTTGACATCACAATGAAGAGATTCTAAAAATAGAAAGAAAAGAAAGATCCATGTATTGAAAGATACTTTCGGTTTGTCAGAGGCCTTTCTGTAGTTTAATCATTTTGAAAGGTTTCTGTCTTATGTTTCAGTGTGGATAAAGTAGAATTTTAACACATTGCTTTGAATTAGGGTCAGTGGAAAACCTTGGTCTTACTATATTAATGTACTGTAGGAACTGATATTTTGGGAAAATAATTTTGTATTGTATGTGAAGTTGTATTTTCAGGGTTGTTTTTTGATACTTGAGGTTCCCTATAATGTACTGTAAATCATATGAGAGAAAATCAATGTCAAAAACATTCTCACTCCAATGAGTACAAAAACAAATTATATTTTATACTCACTATTATTAAAAAAACTACTGTCCCATGTCCCATGTAGCATTTTAAAAAAATAAATCCTTTTGTGTTAATGAATTTTTAAAAAATGTGCTACTGTTTGTTTTCTATGCAGTACAGTACTCACATCAAATCCAGCTGAGAATCAGCATGTGCCTCAAGTTTAGGCCCATGAATGTGCTGCCTGCTCATATTATTTTAATTATCATGTAAAGGTTACATACTGTATGCTTTGGCAATGGTACATAAGCTAAATATAGCACTGTCAAGACAAAGATAATAATGAAACACAAAAAGTCTCAAAGCTGTGTACTTTCGGGTAGTTGATAACTTTCTGTTTGTGTGCAGTATGTGTAAAATGTAATAAACAGATTTTTTGACAGATATTTCCAATTCATTTATTTATCATACTCACCACATACAGTATGTCACCACTTGGAAAATCCCGGTCACACTGGGTTAATGGCGTGGTGGTAGCCAAATTGTTTAACCTAAAGTTCTGTTCCAGGTGAGCATCTTTACTGATTGAACCAGTGGGGTCTTTTAAATAATCTTAGGTCAAAGGGTGGTAACCCTTGTCCTTAAGTATTTGAACACAGCATTGTTCTTGATTAAATCATGCCACTAATTAGGCTATTGACTAGGTTAAAGACTTTAAGGGTTTATGAAGGTGGTTGAGAGAAGAAAAACATCCATTACTGAGTTTCTGATTATTTGTTGTTTATCTATGAAAACATATTTATGTTTATATTATGTTTATAAAGTATCTTTCCACAAACCTTGCCTTTTTACATGTGCTTTATATTTAAATTTTAAAAAGCAATACATACTCGTTGACAAGCATATTACACCATTGATGAAAACATTAAAAAGTGGGCGTCATATACAATGCACAAAAATATATAGGGATGACAATTTGAAACAGGTCTTCTTCACTTTTGGTTAGAAAAATGTTTTTTTTTAATTTTTGAAAAAATAACTGTCTCTCCTACTTTGTATTTTATCAAAATTAATAGAGTAAAGAAATGTGTCTCTAGGTTTTAAATTTAAAGGGTAGATTTAACGATAACTTGAAATGATTTATTATTTAGTCCTGAAAATATCCACTATGTACAATACTGTACATTATAACTTGTTTTAAAGGGTAGTGTGTTAAGATTGTTAAGTTTGCTTTGGTTAATTTCAGGAATAGATTCCATTTTCACTTCTTAACCATTCATTTGCTGTTTGCTCATTTTCAGACCTGATCTGGACTAGGAATCTGGGAGTTCAAGGGCTTTGATCACACTCACTGTTTTCACTGTAGTATAATGATGCTGGTTGTAGATGACAACATTAGTATATTAAATTTGATTTTTGTTTTGGCGAAACAGTACGGATTGATTGATTGCTGTATTTTATTAGGTAATTTATTAACCTTTTCATATTGGCAATTATGATTAACTTACTGTATAATGTATATTAATAAGATTATTGTTGCATGGACAGTCATCTCAGTCATGGTATTGAATCATATTCACTGTGATTCTTCATGAAGCAGTAAGCCACTATCAACCAAATGAACGAGATTAGAGTTGCAGGAACAGTCGTCAGATGGACTCCATGTTCCTTTTCCCATTTATATCAGTCCATAGGTTCGAATGATCATACAGAGGATACTTAAATGGGACAAGGAAGCCTGCATACCTGAAAATACAGTTTGATGCCATTAACAGTAAGGTTCATTTTGCTGCTTCAGAGGTGGCAAGAGCCAATTATCATCACAGATGAAAGAGCTCCTTTGTCAAGGTTTTTGATCATAGATTGATCAAACCAGAGAGCTCAAAACCTAAAATCTTTTGTAGCTTAAATATGCACTATTCGTTCATTTAAATAATAAAGGACAGCTGCAATGTTTTTAAAGCTTCTACAGTATATCACAGACCATTTCAAAATTCCCAGCATTGGGAGCTAATTCTTAACTGATGTGACAAAATTGATTTGAGCAATTTATGTAGATGCCTGCTTAACTGTCCAGCTTTGTTTATTCAGACTGCAACACAATAACCAATCTGAATCAAACTAAATACATATTTGAAATACCATTAAGTAAATATTTGCTGGTCAAAATTGACCTTTAAAAATAATAAAGGAGAAAACAGTTGTCTGTAATCCATTGATTCCATGAGGCTTTTCATTTATTAGTTTTATATTGGCAAGGAATGTTTACTTTAGACATAAAAACAAATAACGAGCCCAGTATTAACACACAACCTACAGTACTTGTTACGGGAATTCATTAGCTTCTCCAAAAATACTGGTTATGTCTGTTCTAAATGTAAGAGCTGCGTAGCATAGTGATATATGTTTAAGCTGATGTATATACTGTATGAAGACTAAATGACACAAATATCAGTCAATTGCATTTTTGGGTATCAAACATAAATAGCACTCAATTTATTATTATGAAGAATATATTTCTTACCAATCTTTTTCAACAAATGTATTATTATATTACTTTATTAATTGGCAATAAACATTGAGAAAACAAATGCAAAAGTTGTCATGATTAACTGTAGTGTTCTGAACATTTTAAGTGCTGATTTCCCCCCAAAAAAACACACACTTTAAAGTAAACAAGAATTAATAATTTAAACAAGAAAAGCATCAAACTGCTTTGTGATGAGTTCTCCACATTATGATTCAAGCATGCTCTATTTTGATTCTTGAAAGTCATACAATAAAAAGAAAACAATTTGTAGAATCACAGATGGGATATTCAGGAATGTTCAGGAATAATCCTGTTTTGAAGAAGAAATAAAATAGGGTAAGTAATTCTACAGTCCCTGTTAGGGCACATGTCCTAGAATATCAAAGGACTGAGTCACCTTGCAGTTATTACAGTTTTTATAAACTCTATGAAAAAATATATTCAGTATATAAAAAAATAATATATTTACAGGGAATTAAGGAAACAAGTTTAAGAGTAATAGGTAAAAGAGTTGAAATATGGTGATTTTCCATAACATGGAAAGAAAAGGTGTTCTTATTATATACAGTATATACTGTATTTTCCCCAGCAACAGTATTTGCCTGGAAACCTCAGTATCCATGGTTAGGAATTATCGTGCTGAAGGACAGTACATTAACTACTTTTTCTACTCACTGGTGTTTAATAAAATGGTTTTAAACCTCAAGGGGATATGTGGCAAGATATGCACACATTACTTGTCTTTTGCACTTACTATTGTCACCTTTAATTCTGTATGTGCAAGAATTTAAAAAATAACAAAGCCCTACGTTGTTCATTTTTCTCATACTAAAGTGCACATTGTGCACATAGAAAAAAATAAAAAATATAAATATAAACGAAACACACAAGACTCCATGGCAACCATAGTATATGAAGAAATTGCAAAAAAAAAACCCTGACACAATTGATGAGGTTTTCTTTTGAACTGTCTAGTGGTAAGGGAAAGAAGAGAGGTTGCTATGGCTACCTCTGAACTTCTGAAATTTAGGCTTGATTAGCGTTTATCTCAGTGCTCTGAAACCAACATAGAAATTTTAGATTAAAAGGTAATTCAGGAAACTATGGCCATTGTTGCTATGAGGCTTTGTATATTATAGCTTCTCAGATTGAAAATAAAAGACCAGATCTAGGAAGTATTCCTGCCTTTTTTCTAATGGATGTTTAAAAAATCAATGTTATTGGAGATTAGTAGTATTCAAGAATGAAGAATGCTGAGTATTTCAGCATTTCCAACCCAAAAAAACGTATTCAATCCAATATTCAGGTGGTAAAAGATGTCAAAAAAGAAACACATTTTATACAGTATTTTGTTTATTGAATAGATCTGATTGTAGAAAAAGGAACTCAGGCACCCTGTGTATGAAAATAGCCAAATTATGTAAAGGTGCAAACACAATAGTAACAATAGGAAACAAGTTCATAATTATACCCTAAGGGAAAACCTTTCCCACTATGCCTGCACAGATTAAAAAAAGCAAAATGTAAAACATAATGAAACCATGACAGATGCCTATAAAAGGCCAGAGTAGTCAAAGTAAATTAAGATGTTCTTCTAGTAAAATTAAGCAGGCACTGTCTTACTGCTCAAATTCCAGAAAATATACTTAGAGCTAAAAAAAGATGATTCATACTATAGTTTTATAATTATATTTTATTCCATTCATATTCTGCACAAATTAAAATTTGTTTGGATTCAATTTACCGAATGTTGTATGCAGTACAGTATACAGTATATACACAATCAAGACTATTTTTGTGGCAAATAGATTGTGTGCCTCCTACTGTATGCTTTCTGGTATTTTTCAAATAAACATACTGTATGATTAGTTATATCAATTCAATATCCAAAGAAAAGGAGAATGTAGTTACTGTAATTTAAATTAAAATGATTTTAAATTCTAATGTATACAGTATGTAGTTGTATCTATCTTTCATTGCAATATTTTATTATTCTTTATTCAATTTAAAATAAATGCTACATATCAAATGAGTATGCCAAATGACACTCATTCTTGTTTTTTTTATTAAATCAAGTTATCAAATTATCAAATCAAGTTAATGTCAAGAGCAGGAATAAAGAGTAAGACCCTGAAAATTGTATTTCCTGTCTTTCATCTAGTAAGTCAAAGGGGCAATAATTGTATTCTTTTGATGAGACTTATTGCATATTAATAAAAAATTAAAACAATATCTGGTGACGTTTATAACCTCTAGCATATGTTGTGCTACAGTATACACTTTCATAAAGGACTGCTCATGTTTCACATACAGAGAAAAGAAAAGGACAACTTGCACTGGCATGAAATATTTATTGTGCCATTAGTCTAAAGACTAGCTTCTAATGTAAACACTGCCTAATTATATGTGTGCATCAGGTAAACATACAGCTATTAAAAACATTGTACTGTACATGCCAATGCAAACAATGCTCTGGAAAAGTAATACTTCTCCCAGAAGCAATTGGCTATAGCAGTGGAAACACAGTCATGGGCTATTCTGTAGATGTCAGCAAATTTTGCAGCGAAAACGACATCCATTCATAATAGATACAGATAGCTGTATAGGCAAATCAAGATGCTTTTCTCCATCGTAAACCATTGGTTCCATTGTGAATTGCTCTGCCTTTGCTTTTCAACTGTAGCACAATTATAAAAAAAAATATTTACTGTTTGAATAGCACTCCTACTACTAATGATGATGCTTTTTCACACTTGCAAATTAACTTGTGTCATATCTGAAGTGGTCGGTTTAGCAAATATGGAAGTAATTTGGTTTATCTAAAAATGTGCAGAACCTTAACCTATCTTCCTTACTATGTGAACATAACAATGCCTGTACAATATGTCTCTCCCCTGAAGTAATGGGTTGGTTTATTCTCGGTTTATATTTTTATGCTACGAAAGCAGCAAAACAAAGTAAAATAGATTGTCATTTACATTTTAATTTTTATATCTATCGTCTCACAGTTCCCAGAATTCACCTTAAACACGATACTCTTTCTTGAAGTTAAACTGCAGCATTACCAATTTATTGAAAAATGTACATAGCTGTTCGTCCAGTCATACTATTTTGGTTAGATACTTTGTAACCTATTTGTCAACCAGCATGCCTCAGTTTGGTAATGAGAATGAAGGCATTCTAAGTGGGCTATTTTAGATTTTTTCAGAAAGCATGCAGTACATATCCAGTTGTACAAGATTTTGTGCAGCATTAATGCAATTACACTGATAAATGAGTTTTTATTATCAGGCTTTATGGGGAATTAGAAGTATGTACAACACCAGTTTGTAAGTAGAAAAGGTAAAGTTCTGTTTGTACACTAAATCAAATTCAGAGGAACAGAATACAGCATATGGCAAGATACTTTTTTTTATCAGAGAACGAGTCTCAAAGAAATCATTCATTTTCAGTAACGGTACTGTGATATGGAAAACTGGGGTAAATTATGCAAAATTGAACCCCCAAAGCAAGCTTTGAAGTACAGATTAACAGCTGGTCTTCTGTATGTGATCAACAACAAGCATAAAATTATCTTTATGTCAACTAATGCACCATTATTCTTTTTCTTTCTGTATGTATTCTGGTTAATGTTGCACCATGATATGTTTGAAGGCTTGGAAGTGTAATACAATATGTATAATCTGAAAGTGTACGCCTTGAGAAAACAAATCACAAAGAGCACCGCCACAGAAAGATGACAGGCACTTAAATGGGATAGGTTTTAGGTTAAGTGGAGAAAAGATGTGTGAACACTTGAGAATATCATATCCAGGTGACATAAGTAAGTAATGATACCATATGGAATAAGGTTTGAGGAAATATGCCTTTCAGCAAAAATATTCCTCTACTACATGCCAAAATGGCTTTAAATAGTAAAAAATACAGTAAGTATGCCTCAGATAATTCAGAATGAAATTGTGTTGGCCATTTATAATTGATGTGAAGACTGATACTTACAAAATTACTTTTTTATCTCTATTCCATCTTCATTAATGTTCAACATTTCAGTCTTTCTCAAAGGAATATATACTGTACATTGTGTTATAGAATCTCTCTTTGAATTACTCTCAGAGATAGAGCCCTACATATTATATGCACTCACTGACATATACACATTAAAAATTCAGAATGCATACTACCAAGTGGGCCAAGAGGGCCAAATGCCCCCTATTTTTAGTTACCTTTCTTATATTAATACTGCTCCTGATGATGCACATTTTTAAAACATTAAACACAATTCCTGCCTCTGCAATGAGGTGAAATTCACAGACTTGTTATACAGGATTCTAAAGCTATAGTACATCTTTGGCAATATGCTGTACATTACCACATACAGACCCCTCATTAGTGAGTGCTTGTATTTAATGTAATATGTAAAATTACTAGCCAAAGGTGCCCCTAGAAAAACAAAATTCCTTCTTAATTTTCTGTTTTAACTGTTTTTAGTGCCATAATATGTTATAGTAGAATAATCTTTATTTTTTAAGAAAAAATAAAGAGAACAAAACAATTGAATATCATGCAAGCCTTTGAAATACAGTATACAATGAAACACATTTATTTCTAGGAAATTCACTGCTACAGTCATTGTACTTCAAACAAGAAATAATTTAGGCACAAGAACATCTGATATTCTGTCAAAATTAGCACATGTATTAATCATTTAATTATGATGCACATTTTCTCTATTCTGTCATGATAATCCCTATGTCATGCAATTTCATGTAATTATGGCTGATCAGTGTCCAGCTCAGCATGTTTCTTTTTGTTTTTAAAGGTCTAGTTTGAGACTTTTGTGGACTTTTTGAGCTAAAAATAAAACATTTATTAACAGTTTACCTTTCTAAAATCATTGCATGATTTACTGACAATGAAAGAGAAATTACTATTTTGCTTGGCTTTAGACTTTCTGCTGTTCCCACACAGCTTGCTGGTGACATCTCCAGTCTTGTTGATTCCTCAGTCAATTTTTTATCACTGCAACCATTCCAGTATGTTGTCACCTCAAATTAACATCCCTGAGCATGCTAGGGCTATCCTTGGCTAATCCTGAAATTGTGATTCTGTATAAAGTGGGTAGGTAATTTCAATATTAAAGATAAATTTAGCTACAAATTACTAATCAATCTGTCACTTGAAAGTGTTTAAGCACAAAGATTCTGTTCCTGTTTATTTTTGTCACTGCCATTTCTTTTGTATAACTGCATATTACTAACATTTTTTAACTTTTGTGTAAAATAAAATACACTGTGAAGTGCTGATGATTCATACATCAAAACTGCCCACAATTAGCATGGTTATACAATTGATATTCGCAGGATGAAGTCCTATACAGAGCATCACAAGTTGTACATAAAAAGATGGCTGTGCAATCAGATCCCAGGACCTGTGATGTCCCTTTAGAAAATGGGCCTTTTTGTTCATCAAAGCTTATCATAAAGTTTTATGTTTTTCTTTTATCATTGTTTATATACATAACAGTGTGCAGAACACATTGTGATATTTCAGAACATCTCAAACATCCTCTTTGAATGATCAATCCGTATCTGGTTATAAAATTTGTAGAAAGCCATACAGTACAGTAAATAAAGAAACACCTCAAATTTCAAACCTTTTCTTTATTCTTAAGTTTAGAATTGGCATATGTTTTTAGCCCCCCCCAACCCATACTTTGGAATCACAAACTGTTAATCGCTTTTGTGAAATAGAAGCTACCTGTTATTACCTAAAAGCTATTTGCTATCTTCACATTGTGTGTTTTTATTTTTTTCTGAGCACTATCTGTTTGGACTGTCAATTTTCGAAATTCATAAGTCCTGCTAGCAATTATTGTCATCATTTTGGGGATGATTTTTTGCATTGCTTTCCAGGTAAACACATTCCTTCTGCTTCTTAATAGTCCTGCTTATCGCAAAATCTAAATGTTATAACACTGCCATCATCCCATTGGTGTTGTTGATTGCATTGAAGTAAAGTAAACAATAGCCTGTTTCCATTTAATTAACATACACTACATCAACATGACAGCAATGCATTTAATGGAAACTTAATACCTCCTTTCCCAGAGTATCTCTGCCATGTAATGAGACAATTGAATTGGTATAATGCTTTGTAAGCATGGCCCAGGGTTTTTCATGAGTTTTTTTTTTCTGCAACTATGTGATTAATTTAGTCATTCATTGTCTAGAAGTCTGTGTAGTCAACAGAGTAAATCAGCAATCATTAAACTATGTGTAATTATGTTCCTTTAGTTTTGCCAATTAGTGAATTGATTTTTTCCCATTCCTATATACAAATGGCATATTAGTTGATAAGTAGAATGCTCTAAATACTTCTAGCTGTTTGTATTTAACCCGTTCAGCCTTATCAAGACATTTTGTTATTTGTTTCTATGTTATTATTTCAAAGTAAATTATTTAGATTTTTTTATGCTTCAACGGTAAATTTATTACACAATTGAAAAAAATGCACTGTGTGTCAGTATTTATGTAATTTAACAGATAATGGTAAAATATATCTTATCTCTGTACACTTGTATCCTTTGTTTTGAAATAATTCGTCACACAAGTATTTACAGTAGATATCTACTGTAGAAACACATGGCAAGTTAAATATATACACAAGTACAGACTGTCACCTCATATAAGTTTAGAGCCTCATTTCGGTGACTGCAAAGGGATACAGAATAAAATGTAAAAGGATGTTCAAAATCATGGGATAAGAAAATTATATAACTGAAAAATGTTACCTAAATTGATTCCCGGATATGGTTTATGTAAGCCGACACTTCAAAGTTGAAAGCCTAACCAAGTGAATCAACACTATAAACATGCAGGACAAAAAGTATTTGCATTAAAGGTGTTGGGAGATCACTCTTCAAATTTCACTGGGAAAAAAAAGGGGTGGCAGGGTACACACAGAAGGATGGATATCAGAACAAGCAGGTCGTCTTTTGTCAATTCATGTTCAAGCTAGTAGAAGCGGACAATAAAGAAGCAAAGGCATGCATCCTGACCAGATGGTTTTGATATTTTGTTTGTCTTCTTTCATTTGGCAAAAAAATGTATTAAACTGTTATGGTAATAAATGCTTGTGCTGCTGCTTAATTCTCTACCGATGTTCCTTACTGGATTACTCGCATGAAACAACAAAAACCTTTGAGATTCTATGGCTTCCTTATCTTTTTTATTTTTCAAATAAAAAATGAATGCAAATGAACAGAATCAGAAGAACGGGATTTTGGTTTTGAAATACATTCATGTTTTGACCTTATAAATAGTGTATATGAATAAAGAATCAAGCATGCAGTCCAAGTGCTTAATCAACATTTTCTACATTGTCTTTAAGAACTTGGCAAGTTTGTGTTTCAAATTTATTGCATTGAAATCCTTCAATAACAAACTAGAGAGTCCATTAATTATAAGTGGAAAAGATAGGGGACAAATGTCTCTAATTGTGTAATTTTCCGATAGGTTCATGGTATCTGTTAAACCTATCTACTGTAAATGCAAAGGTTTAACAACTCTTCCCTGTATCATTATCAATGGACATTGATTTTGTCCTGACAACATTTTAGTCCATTCAATAATTGTGTTGCTACAGTATGTCACTTCAAAATAATTAGCAATTTGTCACCCCAGACCTTAAAATGTATTGTTTCTTGTAAAGAATCACCCTTTTCACTTTTATAAACAAAACAAAAGAAACAAAACTATAGCTGAACATATGATAAGAAGTTAAAACAGAAGTATGAACAATGGGTTATATTACCACCAGAGGTCATCATTAACTATTTTTAGTTATTTCTACGGCATGCAGGATCTGCTTTGAAAGACCAGCCACACTAATAATCATGTTGGTCCTAGAATGTACTGTAATACAGGTTTTTCAAATCCATAATGTTAAAATGCATATGTCCTACAATTTATCGTATATATTCTCATTCTGCATTTCCTCCCTGTTTGTGCGGTCATGTTTGAATGTCAGGAGCATAACTGCAGTACAGTATGTTTGTAAATTAAAATCCATTGCAGATTTATTTTTCGATGTCCATTTCCATAGATGAGAGAAAAAAAAGTAAACTGAGAAATGTATGCACCTGAGAATTCAGTATTCTTACAATGCCACATCATCATCTGCCAAACAAAATTATTAGCACATGAAGTAAAACGAGTATGTGTCACCACATGCCCTACAGTGTGTGGGATCTTTTAGTGGTTGAAAGAGTCTGTTTAAAGTGGGTTTGGGAGGAGATTGTAATTAAAATAATGATTCTTGAAACAGGCATGTAACCGGTTTATACCAATGGGGAAAAGGAAAAAGACAGCAATTGTTTTTTTGTTTTTGCACTCATGTTTATACAGTATGTATTATTTTTCAGACATCATTATTTCTCTTATCATTCTTATCCTAAATAAACAACAACAGTACAGAGGGCTTTAAACTCTTGGTATCCATTATTATATTCTATTATTGCTATTAGCTATTGATATCATATCAGTGGTAGTACTCTTGTATCTTAAATCTGTATTATCTTTTATCTTATAAACTGTATGTACTGTATGTACAGTATAACCTCATAATGATGAATGCTGCCCATTCTATGGTTATTTCATTGTTATGCTTCAAAATGTTTATAAATATTTAACAAACATTTTATTGAACTACATCTATAATTGCTTGAAATACCAATATAACTGGAGCTCATCTTACCAATTTATTAGTGTTTCAAATAACATATGATATATAACATACACAGGACATATCCATAACTTTAGGGTATGATACAGGTGTGGCAAAACACATGTGTGTTCACAGCCTGTTGTAGCATGTTTTTAGCAATTTTCACCAACTTACATGCACTCTCCTCCAAGAGCCCCCTTGTCAGGGCAACTAGGACACAAGGTGTTCCTTGTTGTTTCTCTGAGCCTTCAGATTGCTGACTCTCAGGCTCAAAGTCTCATACAGTACTCATACACATTTCAGTCCTTCCATGACCTCTTCCAAGATCATCTTGAGGTTCATTTAAATTCCTGAGCCTTTCGCTTGGGAATTACCAGATTCAATGAATCTCACCTCTGGTTCTCTCCCGTAAATGCTAGCCCATTTCAGGATGATCTTCGACTTTGATGTTCCCTTTTGGCCAAACCTGTTCTACTGCCTTCATTACCTTAGTGCCAGGCTGACACGCCAATAACCAAGAGGCTGCTAATCATCGTGAGTCTTTCCTGCGCCTCCATGTCTCTATCTCAGTCTAGGAGTTACCCTGCTCCCAGACATACACATGGGATCTCTTGCTCCTTCTCTAATTTGGAGCCTCCTCCTCCCCATTGTCACACACATCTCTCACAGAGCCTCCTGCTCTCTGCTGTAACTTTCTTGTGGTGGCTACTGGTTCATTCACGCTCTACAAGTCAGCTCTTAAACTTCCAGGTCTGCTTCCAGCCACTGAACTCATGGTTCTACCTTACACTTTCAGGCTGGATCTCATACTCACAACGCTGACAACACTTCTTGTGTCTCACAACCTCTGGACACCTCATCCTCATGTCTCAGGCTGTGAAGTCATAGCTCCCCAGCCACCACTGCCTTTACTCACAACTCACATTTTGCCAGATAGATCCTTCCTCCCATCCAATACCTCATATTTCTAGGGTGAGGGCCCCTCTACTACACTCCTGCTCTCTGGACTCCCATTCACAAAATACATCATAACTCTCTCGCATGTCTGGCCTTGCTGTCTTTACACTAAAACCCACAGATACAGCTTCTGTCACACATTCCTCATACCCATCCTGTCTTTTCATATACCAGTAGAGCTTTCATACTCTCACCCCCACATGCCTACCACCAGAGGTCAGAAGCCAGATAGATCTTTTTCTTCACCCGGTACTGGAGTACTGTTCTGCTACGACTAGGACCCATCTATCACACCTACACTCTGGTAGACACACTAAATCATAAAAGCAATCTCTTTAAATTCAACAGAACTTTTAAACTCACAATTATCTTGAGAATTATTGATTTTAACCAGCCCTTTCCAGGGTATAACAATGCTACAGCCATATAAAATCCCCAGTCTCATCCAAGATTGTCATTCTTACTTTTTTCCCCTCTTTAGGGAAATTAAATGCACAGCCTGCTAGTGTGTTCTCAGCTAATGCAGACACACACTCTCTTTCAACACTGAAAGCAGCAGTGCCTCACATCTGGTGCTAACAGGCAGACAGCAACATGTTTTCTCTCTTTCACTGCTTCTGCCCAGCCACTCTCACTACTCTCACTCCCGTGTCTAAGCATGAGTTAGGCAGACACATTGATATACAGACATCGACTCCCACCCCCTCTGCTGTGCTGAATCAGCTCCTCAAATTCATGCTTGTTAAATGGGAGACCTAATCTTATGTCTTGGCTGCTTTGAAGGACTGACAGCCTGGCTTGATTTCCTCATAGGGAAGTATTCAGCCTGTTCTTATAGTCACACCCCCAGCTGTGTCTTGTTACTGTAGGTTGCAGACTTTCTTCAGTTGTGGCCACATAACTTCAGGAGAGCTCTACCTCCCTGACAAAAACACCCCATATTATATGACAATATATGCATTCTGAAATTAAAATTCTATATAGTCTCACAGGGAGAAAGGGAAAAGGAAGTATACAAAGTATCAAAGTATACATTTCCTGTTTTATTTGAATAATAACATAATGATTCATTTCAATTTATTATGGAAAGGGCTGTTTTGTTTCATTGTTTTCATTATAGTTACAGTACAGGTCTCTTTCTGATTTTTCGTTTGTATACTGTTGAGATTCACCATCATAGAGAGATTTTGATATCTGTGGGAGACACAGAAAAATACTGCATTATAGGTATAAAATGACCTTTAAAACCTAGATTGTGAGATGAAATCACCTTTGAAAAGTGAGGAATATGATTTTGTTTTTTCATTCTTGTTTCATAATACTCCGAATGCTATTTAAAGATTCCCATAAATTATTTAAGATGAATGCATGAAACATAGATCCACTGGAGTATATCTTGAGGCAAAAGAGTAAAAGCTAGCCAGAATGGTCCCATGGACATTATGGTTAATCTATAGTGTCTCCCAAGAGTATTCAGACAGTTCCTATGGCATTGCATTTTGTGAAATTATAAAATGACGCATACAGATCTTTTAATTGTTTTTAAAAAAACTGCTCAAACCCAAGGCTTCTAAAAGTAAATATACTGTACTGTACATTACAACAAATGTCAGCAAACAATGAAGAGAAAAGATGAAATGATTGCATAAGTATTCAGACCCGTGAACTCAATATTTGGTGGTGGCACCTTTGGCAGCAATTACAGCTGCAAGGCTTTTGAGTAAGTCTCTACCAAATTTGCACAGTGGTTTGGTACTTAGTAAAGTTTGCTCAAGCTCTTTCAAGTTGCTTGGGGATGACTTGTGGACAGCAGCTTTTCCACAGATTCTCAGTAGAATTTCAGTCGAGAATTTAACTGGGCCATTGAAAGACATTAACTCCTTCTCACAGTAAGTCAGTCCAGTTTAGTTTTGGCTTTGTGGTTTGAGTAATTGTCCTGCTGAACTGCTGTACAGGCCAGTTTTATGGGTTGAATAATTAGATATTGTTAAACAATGGACAATTTCTCCCAGCTCAGTCACTGAATTCTGGAAGTCACCGTTGGTCTTACGGTGATATCCCGTCTCCTTTCTAGGCTGCTCACTTTGTAGGATCTGTCATATCTAGACAGTCTGTGGGTACCTTCCTTTTTTATAATTTACTTTATCTCTCAGTTGTTTTGAAAGCTTCTTTGTCCTCATGTTTTAATGCTTGCTTGACATTCACTACCTGACTGAGTTACCTTACAGCAACAGGTCTGTTTAATCTGAAATCATGTGAACTGCTATTATTTCACACAGACAGCCTTCTATGTGTGTGGCTCATTAAATAAATGTTTTTCTTAAACAAGCAATGATTGATTGACCATTAAAACCTTTATTTCAACCATCTAACGATCTTTAACAGCCAAAGTATATAACACGTCACATGCAAACAACCAGCTTGCTCATCATTCAGTAAATGGGAAGCCGTTATATATTGCAAACACTTAAATTGGACTATGCTGCAATGTGAACAGTGCCTGTCTTAAGAACTCTACGAGAGATCATCTGACTTTTATCATCACAGTGACAACCTGTAGTTTCAGTGATTTACTTAATAATTTATTTCCACTGTTAGCCTGGACACCCATTTACACAGAAGGGCATTGGAGCATTTTCATTTCAAGTCCCTTACTTAAGGATACAGTAGCACTATTCCACCTTAAATTTGAATGCATGACCCATCAGTCTGGATTCCAGAGATTCTCAAGCAGCACACAACCTAATATGGCACATATTCCATTGTGCTCTCTGTGTTTCTCTGCGCATGGCAACTACAGTACATACAGTATTCCCACTTTCTGGCAGAAACAGAAGAACTTTATACAGTATGTGGTTAACTTGCATATCAGTCCCTGCCTTTACTTCTCATTTAATTCTCCTTTCCAGTAAAATTAATTGATACAAGGGAGGGTACTAGTATTCTTAATGTAGTTTCTGAAATTTAAAATCAGAGTAAAATCAAGAACTAGAACTGGTTTAATTGTACAGCATATGAGTTATAACATGACAATTAATGGGTGTTCACCTTTACAGTATGCAGCATAAGAAAAGTTCTTGTTCTTCTAAAGGGCGGTGCCTGTCCCAAAAATCAGGGATGTCCAGTCCAACTCAAAGAGTGCTGATTTCTGTGGAATCAATGACCCTCCAGGGCCGGGAAAGGACAACCTTGAACTATGTGACTGCCAACACCCTTTCCATAGATTGGTTCTTTAATGCCAGTGTTCTGTTTCAAAGAAGAACCATGGGTTTGCTACTAGATGACTGGACTGGGCAAGGCAGAACTTTTTGTAGCTAGAGTGAAGTTTATTGCCACATATACAGTACATGTACACTGGAATTCTTATTCAAGCTGAACTCTCAGGACATAAACAGTACCAGAGATGAAACAGTTATACAGACAACACCACACAATGTAAACAATGCATTCCAAACATAATAAATAATACGATCAGAACAATAAAAATGTTGTGGAGAACAATTAATATGCAGCAGTTGAAAAAAACATGGTAGACCATGCAAAAAGTGCATAGTGCAGATATGCATTAAATCTGAGACATTGCAGTTAGCTGTAAGGATACACGCTGCATTAGGGTAGAAGCTCTTCTTAAGCCTATTGGTCCTTGCTTTTATAGCGTGGAACTGCTTGCCAGAGCACAGGGGGGAGAGCATTTTTTTTAGCCAGGATAGTTATGATCCTGAATGATGGATTGGGATTTATTGTGAGAGCAGATGGTATGAATTTAACTGATTGATGGTAAATCACATCCTACTGTATAATCCTCTGTGCCATTGCCACAACCCTTTGTATTGCATCTACTGTACTGTATGTCATGCATGGTAGTATTCCGGTATCACACAGTGATACCAATAGTAGGACACTTTCTATGGTGCTGAGGTAAAAGTTCATGAGTAGCTGCTTCCTCATACCACATTTCTTTAAGCACTGCAGAAATGGCAGGTACTGTTTAACTTTTTCGGACTGCCAACAGTGTTGTGAGACCAAGCCAAGTCAGCGGAGATCTGCAGACTGAAGAACCTGAAGCAGCTGACAGTTTTCACTGCTGTGCCATTGATGCTGATTGGGGCATGACTCCCTCAAAATCTCATGAAATCCACAATGAGTTCTTTATTCTTGTTGATATTCAGGACCAGATTGTTCTCAAAGCACCATCTTGTAAGATGCTCAACCTCACTCCTGTATGCGGACTCGTTGTTGCTGATCTGCCCTATAATTTTAGTGGCATTTGCAAACGTAATGATGTGGTTGCTGCTGTAAGTGGTTGAGCAGTTGTAGGTGAACAAGGAGTACAGCCTGGGACTGAGACAGCAGCCTTGGGGAGCTCCATTGTTTAGGATCACTATAGAGGAGATATTGTTCACAGTTTTCACCATCTGAAGTTTGCCTGTCAGGAAATCCATAAATACAGTTGCAGACAAAACCCAGATTCCTGGGACCAGCATGACGGGAACAATTGTGTTGAAGGCCAAGCAGTAATCTATAAACAGCTTCCTAACATAGGTGCCCCGCCTGTCTAAATGTTCTAGGGCAGTACTGTATGTATTGGTAGAGATGTGGCATCATCACGTGACCTATTCAAGAGATACGTAAACTGAAGTGCATCAAGGGAGTCTGGGAAAGCTTGAAATTAGTTCTGTATTGTGTGCTCTAAATTTCTTGCCACTATTCCACAGATTTTTAGCTGTGGCTCTTTAGAGTCTTACATTGTCAGATGTTAATTATTACTCAGGAAAGGAACTGATTCTCTCACTGTAAAATGACCTTGGCAGCCTCAATATACTTTATGTACAGTATATAACTAATTTTTCATTTTTCATTTTCACTTCAATAGGGTTGTAACAGATCCCCCTGAATAATAGCCAAGTGTGGGGGGAAAGTTGCCATATTTATCCCCGTGAAATCTATTTTTAAGACAGAGTTGGATTTAAAAGACATTGTATTTTAACTGCTTTAATGCTCACACAGTCCTTTGACTGCACACCCATAGTTAAACATGATGTTATCTATTGAGTGAATAACAGTGAAATTCCCCTCAACCCAGTCTCAGTCCATATTCTCTGTACTCATGAGCTGACACACAAGTGACCGAGGCTGCTATTCTTCCGACCTTATCTCCTCTCAACAAACGTCAGTTTCCGTACAACTCACTCCTAACTTGGGGAGCTTTCAACCTTCCACTACTAATTAGAGTCTCATTAAGGGACCGAGCTTCCGCTGAAAGCTCAAGATATGTTTTTCTCCTGAGAGGCAATGGACAGATGTCTCACCACGGGCCGCCTTTCTATTCTTTGAACAGCTCTGCTCTTGCCCTAGAACAGGCTATAACTAGCATTGCTCAATACCTTCTGGAATTGTTGGCTGGAACCCACCTCTTTCTTGGTTTGGATGGTACCTCTGCATCTCACTGATACACCTGCCAGTGAGGAACTCGCTCAACTTGTGTTGTGTAAAACTTGTGTAAAATCGCAATCTTCAATTTCAATCATAGATTATTAATGGAAACCATTCATTGTTCCCTCTTTCTAAACAAGTGTACCAGTCTATGCCACTGCAAGCATTCCCATAGGATGCACTGCTTCATTGTGTCATGGTTCGGACTGTGTTACATACAGTAATTTAAAATAGAAAGTATGTCCTCTTACATTTCTATTGTTTTACTTATTAAGGCATACTGAACTATATCTTATCTTCATCCACCTTACCAAGTCCTAACAGTAGATAAATACTTCCTCATGTGATGGATAAAAAATACTAATTTTACTTTGTTCTGTGGTGTTACGAGGGGGCATGCCCAGTGTGGAGGCGGAGCCCTTGTAGAAGGATGACTCGCCTTTTTAGTCACTGCTGTCCTGGCTTCTAGATGATGAGCAATGCAATGTTAAATATAGGCTTACATATTTATATTTATATAAATATTCCCCTTAAAATAAGATAAAATATAATGTAGATTTCAAACACATTTACATGGGGATGGTATTATGTTATACCATAGTATTATGTAGTAGTATGGTAGTATCATGGTGCTATTCAAACCTTCTCTGTAATATGCATGTTAGTATTAAAACTGATAATTCTCTTGTGAATAAACATGAGCAAACCAAGATTGTCCGAATGTTTTCAGAATGTATAAAAAGTATATTTCAAAACAAAAAAAATTGATGTTTGAGCCCTCTTATAAAAACAACTTTAGTAATGGCTCCCTTACTCTTAACATTTGTTTGTTATGCCCTTATAAAGTTGGATTTGCCTCCCCGCAGAAAAAAGTGGTCTTAAAAATCTTTAAATAAAAGAGGAAAGTAAAAAAATATTAACTGGAATAAAATATTTGACTTCAGAGTCTCTGAGAAAACACAATCATGATTAACAAGTATCCTAAGTACTGTTTTCTAAAACTATATACTGTAACATTAAGTCTGGAAAAGGAGAGCACCTCCCTATTTTGGGTGTCACACTATAAAATGTGCTGAAATGAAGTAATAAACTTGATGTTACCTCTCCCTCAAGGTAAACAATTTTAAACAGTAATAGGCATTTTGTGCACAAAGACAAATTCTATATAATGAGCTGTGCCCAGACTGTCAGTGCTTGGAAAATGCAACATGTTTACTAACAACAGACACTCAGTTACATTCCTTTCCGAATGGCACTGCATTTGTCCCATAGCATTTTTTTAGTAATAGTAAGTCTTAACAATTTCGATGAGAGAGAGAATTTTTAGCCAAAGAATTACAAGAAAAGGTGACAATACAGGGTTCTCCCTCAGTGACTACTGTAGATAATACAGTTTCACCTCATACTGGATCCAGTTGCTGGGTGCTCACATCCAGAAGATGTAGATTGTGAAAAGTAATATCTGTACCTCTATGGCAGCAGTCCTGGACTGCCACTAGTGCTACAGTAAGTACCTCCAGCACCATGAAATATGCAAATATTTACTGCAGTAAATACTTAAATGCCATCCTCAAGACCTTTTATGGACTTCCTTAAGACATTTTAAGAAGAAGTGCATTTTGTTTTGTTCACAACTGTATATAATATAGAATATGTTATTTAAGTATCACATTTTACTTTTTCGAATATTGGTCCCTTACTGTAAGTAATGTGCAGTATAGTACCTGTGTTGCCACAAACAACGCTGTTCATATCCAAAACTGTTTGACAATAGTATTTATCAATGTTTTATCAGTGGGTGATTCAGTATAATCACTAGAGGTATGTATGCCATAAATATATATATTTATTCATGTATTAATTTGTTCCTTCATTTATTGATATATTTATCTTTAACCCACAGTTGTTTGAAAGGACACAGTGCCTTAAAAGAACTGTATAAACTGAAACTATCATCAGCTATGATGTAATCTGATGTAATGATATTTACTTGTAGCTGAAGTAGTCAGATGTGAGTAAATATCATGTGCTCTCCATGTGTGCACTTGGCAAATGTCAGCATTTGTTTCCCTTTAGAGCTGAAACAGCTGCACACATTCAGCCTTGGAAACAACCAGAATAAATGCATTTTGTTTTAATTTGTGGTTAATTTCCTTCATTGTGTTTCTTTCACATGCTCTGGGAGCTAAAATAAGTTTCCTCAATGCCATACTGGCCCAATGCTTGATGTGTCCCAACTGCAGTGTCATGTTTTTTTACTGGCACCTGGCCTGTATTTAGTGCTTTGAGTGCTAGCCTGTGTCCTGACCACAGCTTTTGCAGACCAGTTTGTTAAAAGGAAACAGCAAATGTTGGTCTGTTACACACTGGTGATCTTTGATCTGTATGAAAGTACCAGATGGTGTTTGCTTTTGCCTTTTATTTAGGGTGTTTTATTTATGGATAAATATGGCCTGCAATGTTGTAAAATTAATATTTGGTATATAAAATATTAAGTATAAAGACAAATAATTGTAGGTTTGTTCATATTTTTCAATGTTACAGACTGCAATCACATAACCATACATTACTAAGCATGAAAGAGAAAGATATCTATCAATATTGTTGAAATGAAGATCAAATATCCATATGTGCAAATATGTTGGAAAAACACACATCTTTTCTTGGGGGTGTAGTTTATTTTTCACAGCAGTGTAAGAACATACTTTTTAACCTACTTGGCTAGAGGAACAATAGCCTAACCCCTTAGAAAATCCTGAGCCAGAGTTTCTCCACTGGTGGTGAAAGTGAGATTGATGGAAGTGCTACCAAGCTTGTAATCTTGGGAAGGAAAGTTTGTCATGAACATAGATATATAGAAGTAAGATAGTGAATGGCAGGAGCTGTGGTGATTAAATTTTAAATATTACATTTTTTTAAGACCTCTGGTAAATTTTCACTAAGGAAACTAATATTCAGCATAGCTTGACAGAGAGGCCTGTAATGGTATCGTCTCATTTTCTGTGTCACAGACAATGCAGCTAAATGTCTTTGAAATACGACATCTTCCCACTCAATATGCTGAAATATTTAATTTTAAACAGAAATGGAAGTTATTGTTTGCCAGTGTTTGCATTTGCATTGAGTCTGCACATTAATTGTATCTGCCATATCTCAGTGTGTTGCGTGTGTGGCATAAAAACCCCAAACATTGCAGGTTTCTTCATTTTTGTCTGAAGAAAAGCAGAATGATACAAGGTAAACTTGTATTAGTTTTCCCTGATAAACTACTAGTGTGAGTAACATGAAGTATTAGGGAAAAGCATCTTTGATCTTTTGTTTATATTTACATTTGCTAGACATTGAAATATAATTGTGTTATTAAAATTCATTTTTTAATGTGTGGAGTATAAAATCTGTATATTTGTAGTAAATTAAGTTAATTTTGTTTCTAAGAATTGAACCACATTGGTCATGACCTTGACCACTTAGAAGTGTGCACAATAAAGGCATTTCATATAATACATATTCATTTAACTGTATTGTTTTAAAAGTGGAATAACAATTGTATTCATTTTTAAGAGGCTCATTATGATTTTATGTAAATTATGATTCTGTTATATTAACACCCTTGCCATTTAGCTTTATATTTTTTCTTTTCTTTCATTAAAGAGCATTAACATGTACTGTACAGTATACTGTATAGACTAAAGAAAGTAAACAAATTGATTGAAAAACGTTAAGTGGCAAACTTTCTGATTTCTGATTATTCCGCTTACTGTATGTCCAGTAATATTCTTCTTTGTATTTGTTTATTTTTAATATGATAAGCCATTTCAAGTCAATTTAATGCCAGAATTAATCTTTTGATAATATCACATTTGTGCCCTTTAAGAGAGGAGATGGGTGACACACTTCAGAGACTGAAGACATTTATCCCCATTCTGCATGAGGTTCTTAGAGAAATTGGCTTCACCTGTAGGCAGGCTGACTTCTCACTCTATAAAAAGAACAACAAACAGTAGAGGATTTATTCTTTCGGGGACTGATCAATAAGGTCTTGGGTGAGAAGGACAGATGGGATAACAGAGTGAGAGTAACCAAAGGACACAGCTACCTTATACTGTGTAGAAAAGGTTACCGATGGTTGCTGTGTCAGGGGAACAATACAGTACTGTATATCATGAGATTGATATCTGTCCCTGACAAAACAGAATCCACAGAAAAAAATAAAAGAGGGAAAGTGGAATTCATAAGGTTACCCACCAAACCCAGGTGGCAAGGCTTAAAACAACAGGGTTGGTCCATTCTCAGCTGATCAGCTATTTTTCCTACAATACTAATGGGAAATATATGGTTATACATTATGTGTGTACCATACAGTTGGTCCTCTTGAACACACTTTCTAGTGTGCCGGATCTGCTACAAGCCCTTGATATACGTTGCTGTGGTTTAAGGCAGAATATACACTGATTGATACTTCTTAATCCTACAGTAGATACAGTAAACTGTAGATTTAAATGTTCAACAAAGCTAGTAATACTATTTCTTTACTGTTATTTTGCATTAGGGAAGTAGTAGTTTTTTTCTGATTGAAACATCTGCTTAACAAATGTCAGTTTACAGTATATCACGTTTCTGTTTCACATGGTGAAAACTGACAATACAAATCAGTTATCTTTGTAATTACTGAACGGGTGATTAGCGAAAATGTATTAAGAAAAATTGGGGAACTTTAATGAAATGTTAATCCTTTCCATGAGTTATTCCACCATTGTTATTCAGTTTTTTGTGATGGTCAGCTATTCGTAATGAGCCTAGTGGGCAGTGAAGGTGACCAAGATTAGTCATGGCCATATATCATTTATAAATGTAAAAAAAAACTTGTAATGCTTTAAAAAATATTAATAAACTTTAATTTTATTCTCACTACTGAAGCTTCCAGATTATTAGTAATATTACATATGAATACGTATAACATTCTGTTATGTATACTATTTCCATCACATTAATTACAGTAGGGTATAACATAGAGTAGGACAACTACTTACAGTACATTCTCTAACCTTGGCTGAGGCTAGTCAGTGTTTTCATTATACTGCTTTACGATCTTTAGGCAGACTATACAGTATGTCTTAATGGATTTAAGATGGTTAGAATTAACTCTAAATTAGGGTCAGTTTTGTTCCATCAGGGGCATTTTCAGGGAAGTTTGCTTTCGGGGAACTGTAAATGTAGCTGTGCACCGTGATCTAAACATTTCTTGCAGCATTTCCTAATATAATACTGAAATGCACAGACATTCTCATTAAAGCCCCCACAAGACCAAATGTGGCTGGTATTTAACAAAAAAATCAATTTACAGCATCAATGTACAGTTAAAAGATACAATTCGAACCTAAACAATATGAACATTGTACCTGGCTTAGAACTTTCTGTAACTTGATAGTTGTAACCTGTACAACTTGATTCACACCACAAAAAATGTTGAAAAAAGGGCGATATCCCAATAAAGGAATATATTCTTTGTTGTGTTGATGACAATGATTCATCCTCTTCCAGTCTTGCTCTGCTCATTCTTCTTCTTGTTGGCTAAAATTAGGGAACATTTTCATTCAGAGGATTGCACTACACTGCATTGTACAGTATCACTGTGGGTGATATTCTTGTCTTTTTTCTTGATCTGCTCGCAGGTCGTCCCATTATGATGCAGCTCCTGCATAGAATCAATATTGTACAACTACACAGTGGCTTGGATAGGAGCACCATTTCAATGGTCACTTTAATTTAATTTAGGAAATCACTATACTGTACATAAGTGCTCACCCACTTTAGTATGTTTTGTCATATTGTGAGATATTTAATTGCATTACAATATTAACATGCATTCACTTTATAGGTAATATATATACAGTATAGGCAATGGCTATTGCATTGCTCTGTGCCATGATTTTAAGTGGATAACTTAAACCAGAGTTCGCAAGTTTGCCTGAAGTCATTTATCCGGTTAGTTTTATCCAGATAACATGAGAAAATCCTGGAAAATAAAAAAGGAAAACCATTTTTCCTGCTTCGTGAAACAGCCCTCTGAACTACAGTTTCCCCAGGTACGATAACAGTGCCATGAAATTCTGGTCCAAAAGAAGCGATGCCATCTAAATATTCACAAATACCTCTTAAAGCAGCAGCCAGTTTTTCCTTTGGAGTCTCTAATCTTATTATTTACTGTACCAGGCAAGACCTTGTTTAATTTCTAAGATTTGAGAAGACATAGCTAGATTATAGGTAGTGCTGCTATCATCAGCATTAATTTAAGGAACAGATTTTGTTAATCAGTTCTATCAGCACATGTCATTTCACTGTTAGTGCTTCTAAAAAGACTTAAGAAGTTTCGTTTGTACTGCATATTAATTCCTATTATTTATAGTAAGTGCTTGCCTTTAAAATATACGGTAACTCTAAATGTTATCCTTTGTTAGATGTTTACGTATGTCTGTATGTTCATACTGTATGTGGAGGTCATTTTGTATGCTAAGTGTTTTAGTAGCATATTGTTATGAAGGCCGATCTTCTCAGTTCTGTAGTGCCATTTTGTATGATTTTAAAAGCTGCATGTATTGTGGAAGGTTTTCAACATTAAGTAATTACAATAGCTACACTTCTAAAAAAACAAAATGAGACAGCGCTGGGACTCATTAACACTGTCACATTTATTTTTAAGAAATACATTTTTTTTCATTGCCCACTTTATTGTTCTGATCTAGTCCCTGTGTCAATGTGTTTGTGGAACACAGTCAAAGAGAAACTTTTTGTCTGTAGGAGATAGAAGGGCTCCCAGGAAGCACCGGGGTCAATTGACGCATTTCAAACAGAGGGATGACGTACTCTGGGAAAAGCTGTTGCATGCATAGTTTCTGGTTTCCTGCCCTGTGGTTGACTGCTGATCTGACAGGTTATAATATCAAAGGGTCAGAACATCTGTTTTGAGTTTTAATGTTTTTTAATGTCACTACTGAAAATGATCTGAAAGTTTGTAGGGACTTGTAAAATTTGTGTGAGTCAAGTCGTGTTTCATTAGCTTTCATCTATTTCTCCTCTGTATAAAAAATAATATTTTTTGAACTACAGTACAGAACAAAAGAGATTTGGGAAGGCTTTCTGACAAGTCATTACCATCAAAGGTGGAGTGTTGAGCAAAGCCACATCATTCTGTTTCTCTCTTTTTAAATTTAAAAGAAAGCAGACATTGGTTTTTCATATGTTTGCTCAGAAATAGTACTCAGGGTTCTACTGACGTGAACATACTATAAGGTTTCAAGACAGAGCAGCTACAGTAAATGATCTGCAGCATAGTTAAGAACGAGGAAAGTATATTCCTATCTTGGGAGAAAATGGCTAAACAATTATTACATTTTTGAAAGATAAAATACTGTATATGAATTGTTGATAACAAATACTACTGTGTGCGGTAGTTACATTATTTCTCAACAGTCTACAAACAGAATCTTTTTATCTACTTACCAAACTTAGTCTACCAGAGGGAGATGTGTACAGTAGGTAATTAAAACTATTTAGGGGCTGGTAGTATTGATGGGATCTTATTCTTGTGCCCAGTTACATTGTACTAAATAAATCATGGAACAATATGATCTCAGTTCTGTTTCAAATTCTTTTAATCATAATGACGTGTGTAGTTCAGTTTTGTGGATCCCCAGAATGTGAGTATACTTCACAATGTCAGTTGTCAGTTACTTTTTAAAGCTTGTATCTCATGAAAACTGCTATGTGGTTCTTCAATCCATTGTTTTGTCAAGTACAGTAGGTCTATGATACTGAAAATGGAAAATTTAAATTTGATTTAAATTTAAGGATACATAGATATTATATTCCTGGAAAGCAAAGATAATTAAGAACAAATTTTAAATGTAAACTAGTGAAGTGAGGCTAGTTTCATTCCCAATATTGGGACTGTAAGGGATCCTAATCCCATGGCAGTTCAAAATTTCGGCATGATTAATCAATCAAACAAGTTAAACTGAGGACTATATCTGCTTTAATTGTAGATGGTTTGAAAATATTTATACTGTACATCAATGTTGAAATGAAACATTAAAGGAAGTTTTGGAGACGTACATCATGCTGTAAGGCAAATGTACAGAATTGTTGAAGCATTTACATTATAGTAAATAAAAGTATAGCTTAGGAAATCCCCGTGGACATTTGGCAAGCAGATGTGCTTCATTTGTGACACATACTGTACTATATTTTCTCAGAAAACCAACCATCATCATCTCCTGTGAAACACTGCCAATCAACCAGCCTCTTAAACTCCTTTGTAATAAATGCCATAAGCTAAGTGACTACATGGATTTGTAAGCATTAGGTATAAGAGAAGAAATGTGCCATCCTTGACCATACAAGAATGTACTTACAGTTTATTGTTGCATTTTATTTAATCCTGCTGTGAAAACTAACAGATTGAAAAATGTGTTGTTGTTTTTTAGTTTAATATACAATTAAATTTAGAATTAATGCAAATACTAAATTTAGATGACCAATTCAGGCAACTATTGTGATTGCATGTGTTACATTTACAGTATTTCATTTCTTACAGTACTTCTGGCTTTCTCTCTCCTTCTCCAGATGTTGTCCTTTAAGTTCAGTAGTTGATCTCAGTCTTCTCCATTTTGTCTTTTACTGCTCAATGTCTCCATAATACCCTCATTCAGAACTATACTCTATTCCTGTACTGTTTTAGGAGTTATTCTTGTGTTGTAGATGACCTCAAAAGAGTTAAAAGCAAACGCATTTTATTCACCAACACTGACTTTGGCGCCAAGGGCTCTTGTTGGCACTCTGATTGCCAATAATCTTTAAATACTGTTGACTGCTGTGTAATAGTTTTAAAGTTCGTTATTGATTCTATAATGTTTAGATAAATAATTTTTATTTAATAAACAGTACCACGGCGCATTTGTATTATATTTGCTATAATATCTAATTATAGAACTCATTTTGTAATTAACTTGCAATACAATTGAACAAGACATCCATCTACTGTATTTTTATATCTATGGGTATGTGCATGGTAATGAATTTGAGTATGTACTGTATGTACAGTATATGAATAAATATATATAACAATAAAAATTACTATATTTTATTATATTACTACAGTATATGCCCTATAATTTTTAGTGTTGTATGAATCAATCTAATATTATTTCAATTTGACATCTTCTTTCCTGCAACAACGTTTCCATACCTTTAAATAATACTTTATTAACAAAAAACACACATAGTCTTTCAGATTGCTTCTTAATGGATGAACACATCTCCTAGAATGCCAATCATTTTATTTGCACAGCGGCAGTCATAGTTGTAGTCACGAGGCTGGCTTTTGTTTGTTTTTGTTTTTTTTTTCTGTAAAACTGAAAATATATATTTAAAAAGGCAAAGCACAATGGACTTTGATGTCTGTAAATCTCAAGAGAAACATGTGGGAAGACTAACGACAGACGTTTTCACGGTATAAAATGGCATTTGGAGGATGTAAGTGCAGTGTGTCTGTAGGGAACTTTCTGTAGTTTACCAGCTGTGAAAACTGGCATTTTCCACCAAGCACCAACTGCAAGCACCATCTGCATTCCTTAATGGGCTTTATTTTTTATTCACTTACTGTAAAAATGTGTGCCGTATTTTTTTTTCCAGCTTGTCATTTAGTGTCTCAGGAGTCTTATGCCTTTCCGTGTTTCTTGTTTGCCACTGAAATATTTATTTTATTTATTTACTCTACTTATTGCAATGTCTTACCAATAATCTTTTCAAGGATTTTACATCGCAGTTTTGAAATAATGCATCTGACCAATATTTTTCACTACAGGTTATTCTTAATTATTTCAGGGACTAAATAAGAATTGTTGACACTTAAATCTTCATGAAAGGCCTAAACTCATATTGGATTTCACAATCTATGACTGGATTTTTGCACAATGTGATTGGCACAATGTGATTATTTTTACAATAATATAATTCAATTGTATCATTAAGGAGCTGGTTATGTAAAAGATTTGATTAACTGGAAGACTGAGTAATGTACATTCTCATTTTAAACTCCTGTATGATCTTCATTCTCATGAAATGAAATCATATTCTGGTATTTTTCCGATATCAACATACCCAATTACAAAGTGAAATAAATAAAAGAAACACAAAAAATACAGGGATTTTTAATTAATCTTCTTGATAGGTTTTAAAGGATTTTGACCCAGACCAGATCCATACATACAGTATACAGTATATTATTTAATAAAAAGTGTGATCTCATTCCTCTTTCTTACAGCTAATCTTTTCTGCGTGCCACAGTAAAATGCTTAAAAAACTGAATCTCCCACTGATTCATCAGGCTGCATACCCATCCACACCAGTAATGTTAAGAATCTCTAGTAATGAAGATAGAATGACAACTTTCTCCTTGATAGGTTAGTGTCCATTTTGTTCTGATTTTGATCAAGGCATTCTAGTCAAGGCAGAAAAAGACCAATCCTGGTTTTCTTTCAATGTCAAACAAAAGTAGAAAAGCATAATATAGGGTAGATTGCAAAGATAACCACAATCATAGTTTCCGTTAAGAGTCTGCTGTTTCTAGTCTACTTTCTTTTATTTTTAATTTGTATCCCTCTGTCCTTGTTTAGCTTTTTATCTTGAAATAAGAAAGGCTTAGCAGTACTTTTCAGCATCCAAAAGACCGGTCTCACTCACCTGTAAATCTTCTGCTAAAGACTATTGTTCTGCATGCAACATTGCTTTGATATCTTGGCAACTGCTCTTTCCTTAGAAGCAATATTTTTTGCAACATGGTGACCTAATTTGTGCTCAGTATTAACAATACCTATCTTGATTTATATTCTATATTTTTTCCTATACTGTATATCTTAACATTTTTGCCAATAAATCTGTATCACAAAGTTCAATATATTTGTATTACAAAATCTGCATTTTGTAAACCACAGTAGATGTTTTAAGTAGAATACGTAAACTGGATATGTTTGATGTATACTGTAGGACCACCAGTTCTCAGTATCTATTTCCGTCCTTAAGATTGAAATGAGAATTGTTAATTTAATTATCTGATCACAACAAGTTCTAATTTGTTTCTAGATTGTTTTATTTTTCTGAAGACTGCACACATTGTCTAAGGACTCACATTGGATGATTTGACAAATTGGTGCTGAAATCATAAAAAATAATTAGGAGGATTTAGTCATTAGCACTCAGCTGCTACAGAGCAAGGGAACTACTGGGGCAATGAAATAGCTTAGGACATGTCTTCTTTTTTTTCTAGACAGAGTGAAAAGATGTTCATACTAGTTAACTAGTTGATTTTGCTGTTCTGTCATATAGGGCCACATTTAAAAGCAAGCAAATGAAATGGAAATAAATGACAAAATGCTTGCAGGCCTAAATCTGATGATCAAAACAACAAGTGGAGGTTAATTCAATTATGACTAACTAGTACGAGGAAATGTAAAAAAAACGCAACACTGTAGCTGTGGGACCTCCTTCAGTTGTGTTTTTAATGAGTGAGAGAGGATGGATATGGGAAATATATGTGGGCAAGAAGGACAAAAGACTGAACATGTGAGTGGTGGGGGGAGTAGAAATGCAAATCTTCAAATCCAGGGGGATTGAAGAAAGTAATCTGTCAATGAATAGAGCGGTTTAGAAGGAACGTAATCTTGCTGGGGAAACTGTGAACCTTGTTTAAATATCATTTTGGGTTGTTTTTAATATCGAGATATTTGAATCCCTGAGAAAGAACACATACAGAAAGGTCTGTTTAATTGTGGCTAGGAAAGTAAAATGGGGAACATTCAGTTTAGAAAAATCTGTGATCCTCCACTGAAACAATCTGCCAGTCATCCTCTTGTTTAACCACTATAAATAGTTGGGCACTTTCTGCAAAAGAGATACAATGAAGGGGATTCCTGGTCAAAGATGGGTGTCACTCTTTCCCATATGAATTTGTAAATTAGTGGCCCAATTTGGTGACTGGAGAATGCTGTAAAACATGCAGATGTAGTTGTCTGTATGCACCAGTTCATAGAAAATTTGAATCTGACCATGACAATTGCTTGCTTATGGTATATAAGCGGACACATAATATGGAATTCTCTGGAACTCTTAAGACTAGGGTGCTTCCTTGGTCTGACTCCATTTTTCACAACAAGAAACCAAATCATATACATTAGCTTGGCATTTGAAAATCTGACATTTTCCCTTTCTCTGGGTGTTCCACAGGGTTCTGTGCTTAGATCATGTGTTGACATCTGAAGTGAATTTAAAAGAGATTTTTTTCTTCCAACAGAGTAAAATTGCTGTTTTGTCTGTCTTATGCTGAACTATTGATACATATTTTTCTTTAAGGAAAATAAGACTAATGTAAATGCCTTACTTACCTGGGCCTCTCCTAAGGTAAAAAAAACCTTTCAGTATGCTCAGAATTGTGCAGTGTTTTTGATAATATCAACTGTATATTCTCCTGTACACTTAATGGTCTAGCTCCAGGTACCCTTAAGGATGTATTGAAGTTAATAGTGCAACTCTTAAACTGAGATTTGCTTATTCGGGTTTACATACTCTGCTAAAGGTAAGAGAGCTTTTAAGCATGGGGTGCCACAACACCAAATTGAGCTTATTGCCCAGATCCATGAGAGTCTCTGAAGCTGTTAATATTTTTAAAATTACAGCTTTTGATATAAAATTTAGTTTTACCATTGCTCTCTCTTTGCTAAAGGGGAACTTCAACACTATTGTTGTATTTTGGGGTTAGAAAGAATTAGCATTTATGAGGGCATTTCAAACCACAATAGAAATAAAAAAATACACAGTAGTGTGTAAAACCTCCAATTTACATAAGACAATAGAATTTCCAAGTATGCACAGTGCCATACTCTGCTATTCAGAATGAGGCAATGAAACTTCCACTGACATGCAGTGGACTTATTACATTGTAAACAAGCAGGCTTGTGAATACATCTCTTTTAATTCAATAGAAATATTGCTCTCGACTTCGAGACAGTTTTGCCGACAAATACTACTCCATGCAGATCACATTGGAACATGTCTGTGGTGAAATGTCTGCAGCACAATCTGGACTTATTCGATCCTACAGCACATCACATTATATAAATCATTTCAGGGACTACTGAGCAGGAAGGGCCACTTCATGTCACAATTCTCTCACTCTCACCCATGGCTGTGGTTTACAAAATTCTGGCGACTATACAGTACTTTCACAAAGATTTCGTTTTTTGTGCTTGATTTGGAATTTGTAAAGTTTAAGGATACCATAGATTAATTTCTTTTGCTACCGAGATGTAATAAATGGTCAGAGAAATTGGGACTGCAGTTCCCTTTTAACCCAGTATGCTTTAATTTGTCTCATTGGCTCAAAGCCAATGCAGCCCAGACACTCCTATCCCGGGAAGCGTACTTAATGTTTCCTTTTTATCTGGAATTTAATTTGCAACAGCAAGCTCTCATGATATTAAACTTTCGATTCTATAGTAGATTGTGTGTTAATGCAATATGTTTCCATATTTTAATAATGTAGATGATTTCATTTGGAAATAAATGCATGTTGTGTATGCGTAGCAATACATATCATTTAATGTAATCAAGAGACATTTTCCCCTTGTATCATGGTTCTGTATTGCTGTTACACAGATAATTAAGCCTAATCTTCAGAGATACTACAAATGCAATATGTGTCCATAGCTTAATACTATTGACTGAACCATTCCATTGATGGATGTCTCTAAATTGTGAAAGTTGACCATGCAAATGATACTAACCAAAGTGTAATTTACTGTAATATACTGTAACTGCGACTACAATTGTTATTACTGGGGATAACTAGAAGCTTGCCCTTTTACTGCTGTCATATGCAACACTATTTTTTTTGTAATTGAAACTGACAGTATGAATGGTCATAGATTTTCAGTAAAGCATAAATCTCCACCAGATATGTATATATTTACAGTAACTTTTCTGAATTATAATAATAATAATAATAATAATAATAATAATAATAATAATAATAATAATAATAATTGCTTACACTTATATAGCACTTTTCTGGACACTCCACTCAAAACGCATTACAGGTAATGGGGACTCCCCTCCACCACCACCAATGTGCAGCATCCACCTGGATGATGCAACGGCAGCCATAGTCACCATATCAGTGGGAGGAGAATAGAGTGATGAAGCCAATTCATACAGCAGATGGGGATTATTAGGAGGCCATGATTGGTAAGGGCCAATGGGAAATTTGGCCAGGAGACCAGGGTTACACCCCTACCCAATTTTGCAATTGGGTACTTACAGTATAGTAGTGTACATAATTTCAGAATAAATAAACAACAAGCATAGATTCAATCAGATTTGCACAGTTTACACTGCTAGGCCATAGAATTCAGTGTACTGATGACTATTTCCTCCGATGATAGGAAGTTCACCTAGAGTTCAACTATGTTTTCTCATACATCCAACAAATAAGCTGTCTGGTTTGCTTGCACTAGCAGTTAATGTGTTCTCAAGCTTATGTGCTTAAGAAAGTTCTTCATTATGAAATAAAATAACCATCTGTTGTATTTCTTTGTGCGCAAGAATGTTAAAATCGCTTAATCCTTATTTCAAATCTTCAGGGATCTTAATGATCTCTAGAGAAATAAATCAAGCAAATGAACAGGGGTTTACATTATTTACGTCAGTCCCTGTTTAAATTGGGTTTCTGTTTTACAATAAAGATCGGTTGTTATACCAACATACGTTGCTACATGTTTGATGTTAAATTCAGAGTGGAGATGAATATACAGTTCCTTGCAATTTTATACCTGAATTGTCCAGAAAGTTGGTTTGCATGATTGAATCTATGCTAATTGTGTATTTATTCTGAAATTATGTCAATGTGATTAGTGCCCACAGATAGAGGTCATTCAACTAATTGTGTGATTTGGGAAAGCAATTTCATGCACCTGAAGTATTTCCCCTTCGCAATAGCAAAGGGGGTGAACTTTTGCAACCAGAATTTAGTTAATTAATTTTTCTTTGCAGTTTTGCTGACATTTAACTTCTCTTACCCATACACGTCTTTAACTTGAGCACTCATATTTTGATAAAATACATTCACGACATTCAATACATTAGGGTGGCAGAGTGGCACAACGGTTGGCATGCTAACTTCCAGCTGGGGTTCTGAGTTCAATCCCTGGGATGGAATTTGTACTGTGTGGAATTTGTACTCTATGTTCTCCCTGTGTTTCTATGCATTTTTCCTTGCAGCTCCAGTTCCCTACTACAGTCCAAAGACAAACTGGTAGATTAATTGGTTTCTGGGAAAATCATGTGTTTCCATCTATGTGTCCACCCTACGATGGACTAGCTTTCCATCCTGGATTTTTCCCACCTTACGTCTGTTACTTTCCAAGATCTGGTTCACCCATCACCAATGTATTAGATAAAGCATTTTGGAAATGGAGGATTGGATTGACATTCACTTAAAACAAATAATATGCATCATGTGTGTTACAACAGAATGGGACATCGTTGAAAAAGTGGTGGAACCTTATTACTAATAAGACAGTGTAGAATATGTTTTTCAATAGTATTTTTCATATGAGTGGTTTCTTTAAAAGGAGATTGAAATATCTTTCACATTTGTTTTAAATGTACATACCTTTGTAACATAGAGCTCTGTTTACTGTAAACTGTTTGATCTAGCAATATTGAACATGAAACCTGTGTTTTCCAATAATAACTTTGTGAGACAAGTACAAATTTCATGGACATCTCCTAAAGTGACTCTGCAACACCTAAGATTTGAGTATTCAGAAACCTTTTCATAATTGTAATCTTGGGCTCTACTGCATTGACTGAATTGAAACTTGCTATAGTAGATTTTGTCAAGATCTAAACCTACTTCCAACTTGTGCGTATTTTCCAAGTTTCTAAAATTAAAATTTACTGTGTGTCTGCACTAGATCATCAGATGTTTGTCAAAGTGTCCATCAACTGCTGCTTTTTGTAAAAAATGGACAATAAACTTTGTTTTAAGTATGCATGTACTGTACATGAGGATCCATATGCCTGCATTGTAATGGATCAAAAAGTCTGCATGCTGAAATCAGGGCCAATGGAATTTAAGTATGTAAAAAATGTTTCCTGATTTCAGCATGCATACTGCCAATAAGCACAATTATTTCAATTTCAGTTTTTTTTGGTTATTACTAAATTATAACATTGCAGACTTTAGAAAAATAGAACATATTTTCCCCTTAGTCAGTATTTGTGAAACAGACAGCTGTGTGTTTACATATTTGTAATGGAACTATTTGTTACATTAACAGTAGTACTGTATGTTTATCCTTTATATTTTTAATCTGACCAATATCAATTTTCTTAGGTAGTACTATTGCAGTTATACCCTAGTATATTTTCTAAGAACTCATTTTTATTCTCTGGCTACAAGAAGCCACATGACAATAAAACCTCTTAGAAATTATATAAATGCTGATTTGCAATTCTGATTAGGAAAACAAGCAAATGAGATACCAGTGATCATGTTAATTAAAACAAAGTTTTAAAGAAACCTAACTGCCAGATTAGTTTTTCATGACAGTGATATTTGTTCATAACAGTTTTCATACTACATAATTACAAATGATCCTTATGCATTTTTTACACACAGCAGTTTTGAAAAGAAAAACAGCACACCAACAGGTACACACCTCCATGGGATAACCTAACAGAATCTAGACTCAGAATTTCCTGACTAATTTCATAACTTATGCTTCTGGAATCATTGATTTAGGACTGTTATCAAAATGTTTTAGTTTCTTTCTTGCTCATAAAGCTGATAACAGAAGTTCTGGATGAAGGTAATATTCTGATTTTTATTCTCACCTGCTTCCACTCCAGTACGTCTATATCTTGCCTTCTGGATTTGTCTTTACATTTCGGTCACACCATCTGCACCCGTGTGACTGCTTCCTAGCTCATTCCTTGCAAAAATGAAGGGAGAGGGGGGTCTGGTCAGGCTGCCATTCTTTCTAGTACATTCATTCCTTTATCACTTTCATTAGGAAATTATACAAACTACTGAAATACAGTTTTATGTAAAAAAGAGAGAGGAATTTTTAAACAACTTTAAAATCAAAGCTTCAAATCTATAATTGTGTCCAATTATATTATATTGCTTTAGCTAAGATGTGAGAAAGAACCTTACCAGGACGTCTGAAGGCTGACATCTGGATGTCATTAGCAACCCAATGGAGCTGATGATGAATGACCATAGCTTTGATGCTTTTGGTGTCTGCTTAGGAGAGATGACGTCAAATGCATCTGTTCTGCCTCTCAATATGTAAAATCTTTTGCAAACAGCATTAAGGACACAGCTCCATTCCTATTAAGTATTTCCTGAATGGTATTGCAAATCTCCAAACACCCTGCTTTTCAAGTGGCCAATGTCTGCAAGTACTTTTTTCAGGTGATTATTTAGCAATAACTAACTTCTGTGAAAGATAACACCCTAAGTATGGGAAATACTCTTCATTCTGAGGAAGCCCATTGTGAATCTGAATTGATGTCACTGGGCGTGTACATCAGGAGCTTGCTAATGAAGTACTTTTGGCATCTGACTTTTAAGTTTAATTCCAATTTTCTCTTGTGCCTTTAGTTAATATGCTAAAAATTGTCTGGAGATCTATTTCTTTCAGAGCACACATCACCTTCATACTGGATTCCATGAGTTGAGTCTGGGATGTTTTAGTTTTGTACCAGAGCTGTAGACATTAAATCCACTACTGTTGATTCATTAAGACAGCTACTCTCCAGCAGGGAGCTTGTCTATATTTGAAATGTAGTTGAAGGAATGATCCTTGTTTAACTCCCATCTGGATTTTCATTGGCTCTGAAAGATTACTGAGAATTACTACATTCATATTGTGATGAAGTAGACAAAAGCTGCTGATGAATTTTGGAATACATTTATATTTCAGTAGGAGCTTCCAGGGTGCCCCAGGATTCACAAAGTTAAAATCAAACTTGAACTTGAACTTTATTGCCATATGTAACCGGTACTGGTACAATGGAATTCTTACTTACAGAAAGTCTCTCGTTTGTAAAACAAGTGTAAAAAACAAAACAAAGTGCAAACAGTGCATCAAGACAATGTACAAACAAACAATAGACAATGTGCAAGTAAACATGCAGACAGTTTGAATGTAAACAATACAGACGTGTAAACAATGACTGGAGATGTACAATAAATAAATTACAATGAGGTAGATGGTGATGGTGTAGGTGTGGTCCGAGGGGGATGGCTAAATGTGTTCGCCAGTCTCACTGCTTGTGGATAGAAGCTATTGAAGAATCTAGTGGTAAGTAACCGTATGCTCTTATATCTCTTGCCTGAGGGCAGTGGGGTGAAGACCTCATGCCCGGAGTGGTGACTGTCCTCTGTGATAGCCAGAATTCTACCACGGCAGCGGTCCTCATAGAGCTGTTTAATCTCTGTGAGACCGCAGCCGATGATCTTCTGGGCCATATTGACCATTCTCTGCAGTGCCTTTTTTTCTCGCGAAGAGGTGTTGCCATACCACACGGTGATCCCGTTGGTGAGAACGCTCTCGATAGTGCTGTGCAGTCGTGAGTAAATAGGGAGTACAACCTTGGACTCAGACAGCAGCCTTGTGGGGTTCCAGTGCTCAGGGTGAGTGGTGTTGATGTTTTATTGCCTATCCGCACCACCTGTGGTCTCTCGATAAGAAAGTCCAGCAGCCAGTTGCAGACAGAGTTGCACAGACCTAATCCCCTGAGCTTTGTCACCAGTTGACTGGGTATGATGGAATGAATGCTGAACTGTAGTCCACAAACAGCATTCTCACATACGAGTTCTTAGTGTCCAGGTGTTCCAAGGCTGTATGCAGAGCCAGGGAGACAGCATCATCCACTGATCTGTTGTTCTGGTAGGCAAACTGCAGGGGGTCCAGGGACTCTGTGATGGAGGAGTTGATGTGTGACAACACCAGCTTCTCCAGGCATTTCATCACCACAGATGTTAATGCCACTGGGCGGTAATCATTCAGGCATGTCACTTTTGTCTTTTTGGGGGTTGGAACAATAGTGTTTTTTTTAAAGCAGGTGGGGACCATGGACTGTGACAGGGAGGAGTTAAAGATGTCTGTAAACACTGTGGTCAGCTGGGCTGCACATGTCCTCAGGACGCGAGGTGGTATCCCATCAGGCCCTGCAGCCTTACGGATTTTCACCCTGCTCAGAGTCTTCTGCACGTCCTGCTCTGAGAGTTTCAGAACAAACTCGCCCTGCACACTTGGGGTCTTCTCAGCATTGCCCGTGTTCAGAGCATCAAAGCGGGCATAGAAGTGGTTCAGCTCGTCAGGCAGGGATGCGTTGTTCGTGTCAATCTCCTGGCTGCAGCCCTTGTAGCCTGTGATTGACTGTAATCCCTGCCACAGCCTCCGGGTGTCAGCGCACTGCATTTCAAGCCGCACTCTGTAGCTCCGTTTGGCGCGTTTTATGGCTTCTTCTAATGCATACCGTGATTTCTTGTACAGCTCTTTGTCCCCCGATTTGAACACGGTGGATCAATCTTTTATTTTATTGCGAATGTCGTGGTTGAACCACGGTTTCTGATTGGGAAATGACCTAATTTTCATTTCTGGTACACAAACGTCGGTGCAGTATTTAATATAGCTGGTGACCGCGTCCGTATACTCATTTAAATCTGTGTCGGGAGCTCTGAATGCGTCCCAGTCTGTACTATCAAAGCAGTCTATTAACTTGCTTTCCGCCTCCTCAGACCAACAATGCACTGACCTGTTCGCAATGGGGGAGGTCTTCAGCTTCTGTTTGTACTCAGGAAGCAACAGGAGAGCGATGTGGTCCGACTTACCGAAACTTGGTTTGGGAAGCGCTTTGTATGCTCCTTTTATTGTTGTGTAGCAGTGGTCTAAGATATTGCCTCCTCTTGTCGGTACAGTGACATGCTGAATGTATTTTTGCAGAACTTTCCTCCGATTGCAGTGGTTGAAGTCCCCAAGTACAATTGAGACGGCTTCTGGGTGGGAGTTTTCGTGCTTGTTGATAATGTCGTGGAGTTCGCTATGTGCTGCTTCCATGCAGGCTTGAGGTTGAATGTAAACGGTTGTGATAATAGTGGCGGAAAACTCCCTCGGCAAATAAAAGGGTCGACATTTTATGGTCAGGTGTTCTAGATTCGGCGAGCAAGATTTAGAGATTACCTTCACGTCGGTGCACCACTTGCTGTTGACCAGGAAGCAAACGCCTCCGCCTTTGTGTTTGCCGGTTGCTTGGTGGTTTCTGTCCATGCGGTAAACGGTGAACCCCTTTGGCTGGATGGCGGTGTCCGGGACGCATGCATTCAGCCAGGTTTCAGTGAAGGCATAAACACAGCAATCCCTCAGGTCCCTTTCCGCGTTGATCCGACAATGTAGCTCATCTATCTTATTGTCCAGTGACTGAACATTAGCTAACAAAATAGACGGCAGCGGTGGTCTGTGCGGAGGCCTTCGTAGTCGCGCAAGTACGCCGCCTCGTCTTCCCCGGCGTCTGCTGCCCACCTGTTGTTGTTGTTCGCCACGTCTTTGTCCGATCCAGCAGGTGGGGTCCAGTACGTGAAAAAAGTTGTTTGAAGACATTAAGGAGTCTGTCCTCAGGTTTAAAAGCGTTTGTCTATCATAAGTAATGACAGACATTGAGCGTCCAACACAAAACGAGAGTATTAACGTATAAATAAACATTAAAACAGACACACAACGAGAGAGCTTTCTGTAAACCGTCGCCATCTTTCCGGCGCCGGAAATAAAATGAGATTAACTTGTAAATTCAAAGAGAACAAAGTATAGAAATTGGAGTGTCAGCATTTTTTTCTGTAGTTTAAAGACTGTAAAAATTATGCCTCATGAGAGTCTTAACACCACAATGGGATTCTAAGAGCAAGAGGAATAAGTTGGTCCAGGACAATTACTGAAATATTGTCTGTAGTGAATAGCAGACAGATCCCTCTGTAATGAATGCATTGATTTATTCATTGTCTAATCTCAATGTTAATACTTATCCATTGTGCCAAAAATGTTAGTGCGATTTTGGCACCTAACGCTCTGTTGTTCATCAGAAGTTTTATTTCCCAGTATAAACTACAGCAAGTGTCCCTTTGCAGAAATTGTCTTCTGTTTGTCTTCAAATTTTTCCAAGTTGTATGAACACCATTCCGATGTTTTTGTTTGAGCCTTGAGAGAGCTCTTCCTTAATGTATCCTTAAGATGTTCACTTTTGGTTGAAAACTTCAGCGTTTCTCAGTTGAACATGGTTTTTCTTCTGTACGATAGACATGGTTCAAAAGAAAGATGGTGACTGTTCCAGCAGCTGTGACCTCCTATCATTGCTCTGGTGTTATGATACTGTGATTCAGGGCACTGCAATGACACAGTCATTCAGGAGCCAGAGTTTGAACCATTCAGTATATGTTGCCAGGATGTTTTGAATCTACTTGTGAGGGGAAACAGTGTATTGGCGATAACTGGCCTATGCATGTGCATTTGATAAAGAAAGGACCATAATTTGAGTGGTCTTTTCCAAATGGTTCCATTCCAGATACTGACATTTCAACTAACACTGGTGTTGTAGTTACCAAGTAGAATAGGTGTACATGGAAATGGATAATGTACTGAAGATGGAAGACAAAGGTGTGTGATGCGATTTATTGTGGAGAACCATTGCACACTAGCTTCTGCGCATATTTTGACAGAACATGACATTGATCCAATGACACAGAGACAATGGGAGGTTGCATTCTGCTGCAGCTTTCCTCTACTAGAACAGCAAATACAGGAGATATACAGTATCTTCTTCTACCTGTTATACCATTGAAGTCTTGGTTGGCCTATTTATTTTACATGGAAGATGCAGGAATCTTAACAGGCCTTCATGGTAACCAAAGTAGTTCTAGGACTAAAGGAATCCTTCTGTACTTCAACCTCTCGATGTTGACCATACCATTGCCCAGAGTCCCATAGAGAGGTCAGTAATGTGGGCCTTGAAGGCTAAAGAAAAAAACAGTTTTTAATTCCTATTTTTTTGGGGGAAGTTGCTAGTCTTGAACAGATATCTGAAAATCTATATACAGTATATGCCTTCAAGGATTATAATCTACTGGGCGTATTATTCCAAACACAATTGTGTAGTCTGATCTCTACATCTTTTTTGTGTTCAGATCAGGTATTCAGTTTAAAGGATATCATGTCTTGCATAATTTTCTAAGCACTCTAGTGTATTCTCCTATTTGTTTGAATGGGAACATGTCACCATATTTAGGAATCAGCTATTGTAGGAGATCCATAAACATTTGCATATAAACTAGACCTCTATGAGGATGTCTTTGATCAAAACAAGAAATGAGGTGCATAGTCCATAACAATTCTGGTTTTCAGCAGTACTTTCTTTAGAACAAGGTAACCTGCCTGTTGTATAGACTAAATTTTGATAAGAGCATAAATACTTTTGCAGTGACCTAAATTTATTCAAATGGTATGATTGGATTTTTTAACTTTGAATGTTTTAGAAGTATTTTCTACTTATTCACTCATCACCTTTGGCAGTGTGTCTTTATTTTTTTCTTCAAAGCTGGGCTCCTGTCCAATGTATTAGAATAATACAGGATGGGTGGTTAAGTGCTATATACTGTAAATGCAATTGATTAATCAGTTAATTAATTTCTAGCTAAATGTATCAAGCCACTTAGTAGGACATAGTGGGAGATATCTCGTTTTAAATGTATTTTGCAATCTTAAGGCCAGTTTTGATTTTCCAATGTATGTTCAAATACTGTACATTATTACAGAAGCCTCTGCTACATGCCTGGTCAACTCAGATGCACTCCTAAATTTGTTCATTCAGAACATTAGTGGGAGTCTCTTGATACAGCACCAAATGAGTTTTGAACCATGAATGTTTTATAATTGTAAGTTCACTCATTGGATGTTAGTAAAAGAAGCCTGTATTAGGACTTTCACTCTTTCACCCATTCTTTACACTGTTGCATATACTGTAACACATATTTTCGTTAATTACAGTATGTCATCTTCAAATTATACACGAAGCATGGGTTTATTACTTTTTAGGTTTTGCACTTCTGGTAGAGTCTTCAACCTTTATACTACCAAAAATAAACCCTTTAAGCCTATACACTCTTTCTTGAGTAACTCCAAATTTCTGTGCATATGCGTCAACATTTTTTATACCATTTTTAATACCATTAATAAGGTCTATAAGACTAATAATGCTTTTTTCCCCTTTTTTCTTTACAGGTAAGTAATTCTTTTGAGGACATACACTGCAAAATGTAAGACTTCTTAAGGTAACATGAATTTGTTTCCTTCAAAGTATATTTTGTAGACTGTTTACAATATGGGCACTCACTTCCTGAGTAGTGGTAATGAAAATTGTAGTAATCTTTGTGTTCAAGGTTTCACAAAAACAATGGTAGAAGTTTGTATTTTTTGGTCATTGATATAAGTCTTTATCACTCAAAATAAGCATGACAGAAAATGATGTTCATTCTCCTTAATATGTTTACTCCTTGCTATAGCAGGATTGTTATTATATTCATATTGGATAACACTGATCATTTCAGACTTACTACATCTTTTGGCTTGAATCTTAATATGGAAAGGCCCAGTACAAAAAAAGCCAAAAAAGAAGTTAATATATTCAAGGTGTGCTGGTTATATTCAGCATTACAAACCATTAAATGAAGAGCTGGAAACTGGCTACTTTGCAGCAATGTTCAAATTCAAATCTTACAAAAGACCTAGCAAGAAAACAGGCTCCATATTGTCTTGGAAATGTTTTTTCAACTTGAACAGTCGCAAGGGAGATGTTTGTCACTTGAGTACTCCTACTACCACTGTTAACAAGAGTTTTCTGGAATCTTTTTTCTCAATCAGGACGTAGTTTTACACATACATCTATTAAGATTTCATAAGAATTGCTACAGTGAATTAAGTGTTGGGTGAATCATGTTTTTAGGGTTTACATACGTACCAAAATTGAGCAAAGTCTTTCTATTTTTCTATTTCTCAAGAAATTTCATTTTGTGCTCTCTCCTATTCCACTTTGAAATGAATAAACTTTGTTTCTGGTGGTGCTGAAATGCACATACCTGTAGATATACTGAAAATATATTCAATTACATTTAGTCTTTAATCTTATATTTCAAATACACTTTGTATGTTTTACAATGTTAATGTTATTCTGTTCCCATTATGTAATTTTATTCATACCCTGATTTTATAGTTTGAACATAATCATTTAAATTTGAACTGGGTGCTAGATCTTATTTGGTTCACATTGAAATTTCAGGAAAACTTGTCAGGCATCTACAAATTTGATGTACTTCAATACTATTTATTTTGTGGATTTCATGTGACTACTCAAAGTGGTGAATGTCAGACATTGCAAACTGAAAAAGAAAATGAAAAAAAAATAGATTGTGGATGTACACAAAGTTCATACATATCCGTTGGTGCCTTAACCATAACTAACAATGTTCTGAATATAATATGAAGAAATTACTTCAGAGAGCCTGTAACTAGCAATTACTGTATATAATTTATTCTATTTTAAGCCATTTTTCATGTTGCTTTCTATTCAAGTCTGAAAGCCCACTCAAGCTTGTCACAGGTCAAAAGTGCTATTGTGCTGTTTTATATAATATAAAATGTCTATTTTTAACACTTGCATCTCTTCAAAGCAGTGACGCAGTGATTTTTGTTTTTGTAAAATCAGCATGCTTGCTTACATGGTCTGGACATAGCTCTCTTCTCTGAGGTATATTTCCTAGAAAACAATGGGTCCAAAAATAATAAATTAATGATCTCTTGATCAGAATATTGCTATCACAAGTTTTGACTTTCATAATCTAAAGAATTTCTGAGAAACAACACCTCATGTGTTAACTGATGTTTCAGACGTTAAGTGAGCAGTATCACTAATATCATAACTTAAAAATGTAAGTAGCTTGGTTAAATTCAAATAACGACAAAATGAGCAGACAAATATAAATGAATAGCATATCATAGGCGTTAACTCGCCTGGCTGAAGAAGTTACAGCACTGGTGAAAAATCAGCACTGTCACACCCCACCCCCTCACTTACGAGGAATAAACCAGGGAGAGAATTCTGCAATGGTAAATTTTAGGTGGAGGAAGAAACTTCACCAAACCAGCAGAGAAACACAATTATCAAATCTGGTCAAAACCAAAGGGAACAGCAGACCACAGAGAATACTTAGGCTGAAGCAAGCTTCAAAACTGAGCAGTGACTGGGGGGAGAAGACGAATAATGGGAGACAGGTGTGGATGGTAATCATTGAAGCAGCTTTGAGAGAGTAATAACAGGAAAAAACGTCGGCTGTAACAGAAACACTGTACAGTAGCTCAGAGAGCACAGTGCCAGTATCAGAAAATCCATCACCATGGTCTGAGTCCACCGCCACATAGCAAGCAAAAAACCTATTTTAAAATGGTGTAATTTTACCGGGCCTCATACTTTTCATTTGTTTGATAGTTTTTAGTAGTAGTCAAATTCTAAGCTGCTTTCCAGTATTCTAAGTGGTGTTCTACCACACTTTCAGCTTAAAAATTCAACACAAGCAAAACAGTTTCCTACAGCTGTAAACCAAAAACAGAACTAAAGGCCTACTGTACAGGTATATCCAAATCAGTTTCCTTCTACATTCCAAGTGAAGCACAGCAGTGTAAATGTTCCCACAGAGTGCTCATTTCTTCTCCTTCACCTTCCCTTCTGGCCAAGAAACTACTGAGCAGCCAATTGTCCAATTACTGTACATTTGGTCACATTAAATTGGGGGGCTATGTACAAAAAAGGCTGTGATTCCTATATGGTTCACCCAATATAGACGTAAATACCCTCGAATTAAGGCTGACATTCTGCACTTTCATAATCATTGTTTTATTTCAAATGCAATGTGCTGGAGTACAGAGCCAAAACAGCAAAAATTATGTTATTGTCCAAGTAATTATGGACTGCACTGTATATGGATAGTATTCTTAATACTTAGATGTTACCTCAACAAAAAAAAGATCTCCAAAACCTGAATGCAGATTTCAATCATGGAATTAAGAGCACAAACTGGAATTAAGGGCTGAAATGGAATTTTGCACGAGCCATGGAGAACGAGCACCTAGCTTGGAATGAATGAGAAGCATGTGCTGTATGATGCAGCCAGAGCTTATTTGATTGAGTAGATTTTTTCAGTGGTGTAAACTACTGTATGTGTCTTACCATAGTAGAATAGATAACAAAGTTACCTGCCTATTGTAGGAACGTACAGTAATACTTTGAAATCAAGGCCCAGAATTATTGCAAAATGCAGTCTTATCTTGCTACTTAGAACAAACATTATGTAGATCAAAATGTATTGTCGAATAAAAATGTTATAACATATTGCAAATAACACACTCATGTTGATTGATTACTCATGATGATTTAACTAATTTTTAGAAGAAGAATGATTGTGTCATAGCTAATGTATGGTTATGTGCCAGGGGTATAGTGTTAATAACAATATGCATTGAATGTCCTGATCTAGCCAAAACAGGAGCTGAAAAAAATCCTGTGACCAAAAATGTACAGTACCGATTTGAATGGTAGCAAGTTCACATTTTGTGAACAACATTAATCGATCTTTACATTTTTTTCTGTGTATATTTTATGTATAGGGGTGCCTTTTATTAAGAACACCTGAGTATTACTATTATTCCAAAATTATTATTTTATGCAATTCTTATCAACAGATGTCTCAATATTAAAACCGTTTGACGAACAAAAGCACCCATTCAATGGACAGGAATGCAAATGTCAGACCTATTATAGTATACTGGCATTGAGATAGAAAAAAAAATACATTTCTTCCAAAAGAAATCAAACCTACATAATGTATTATTTTTGTTTCTCCATCTTAGTTTATGTGGTTAGCTGTTCCAAAGATCAGAAGCCCAGGAAATTAAAACAATTTAGTTGGATGACTCCCAAAGAAGTAATGTAATTGGTCCTTCATTACTTTTTGTATATGAACTGCTGAGCTGTTATTTTTAGGTTTATTTCACATCTGGAGCAACGAAAGTGTGAGGTCTTAATGTTATTTGGCTTTAAGTCACTTCTTATGTTATATATATGTTATGAAAACATATTAATCTGAGAATGTGTAGATGAAAAAAAATGTTACAAATGATAGTAACAGTTACAAATGATTACGAATGGTTATCTTTTTTTCTCAATAAATAGAATATATTTACTGACTACATACTGGAAATATGTTGTTATTTTTATTTATTTTTCTTGCATATACTGTACCGTAGTAGAATTAACTGATACTGTATATACCTGGATCTCAAATGCATTCTAGAATTATGCATCACAGTAAAGGTGCTTTCTGAAATAGGTTTCATTTACAACAAATTGCAATAATATATTTAAGAATATCATTGCACTGAGTGCAATAATATTTTATAGTTATTTTTAAGAGAGGATAAGATTAAAATTATTGGTTTATTTCATTTAATGTAAAAGAAAAAGATGAGTTTAGTCGGAATTTATTTCTTCTTCAAGATTATTGCATAACAAACCAGATGTTGTTAAAGTCAATGGAAACATCTCTCATTGAAACCACTGAATAGGCAATTTTTTTAAAATCTGCTAGGTTATACCACTTACCTAAATGCAAATTTAGGCAACATACAACATATCTTGTTTTTATGGTTTATGCCTCCAAGACTTTTCTTCTGAAAAAAGCTGCAATGGTAGAATTATAAAAAAAAAACATCAAGGTTGATCTGGATTTATGCTTCATGCTGTAGTAAATGCTTCTTAATACAAGTATCCATGACTGAATTTTGGGGCTGCCATTTAAAGGTAAATACTATTACAAGTATAGCCTAAAACACATCACACAAATGCATGTAGCTTAATAGATTTAAAAAGAAATACTACTGTATACTACATGTTATCAAATTGAAACCCGCTGTACTGTGACGGGCAGACTGTGACCTAGTGTGTGTAGACTACCCTAGCTGTAACTTGCCATGATACTGAGGCAAATGTCTTGTATAGTCTCCTTATACTATACAGTAGCAACATCAGGAACCATTCACTATTATACACTATTATAGTATTAAGAAGGAGAAAAAAATAAGTAATCAGTATCCAACATACAATATGGTTTCTAACTCAGTTTTGTTCTTGGCAATAAACCACTTTTAAAACTGATTTATATTGTATCTTGCTGATAAAATCTTATTTGAATAGTGAGAAGCCACATTTTGTTTTGTACTACATTTTTACAGGTTTAATTAATATAGCCTTGTCAAATTTTACGTTTTTTCTGTTGTATTAAATTATCTTGTCGAAAAAAACAATGAAAAAACGTATCTTGTCTCATGACTTTGAATAATCTTCCAGAGAATTTGGTGTAATTAGTGTTTAACCCATGGCTAGGGATGTTTCATAGTAATGAGGACAGACGTAATTCTTATGCAGACTATACTGTACATCTATATTGGTATGAGCCTGGATATATTAGTATGCAGGTGTGAAGGGAATTCCCTAAGCAGCAGTGTAAATCTGGCCAAATGTCACAGAGGATGAGTGAGCTTGTGGCAGTCAGATTATCGTTGGCTTCCTGCATAGCAATGACATTTATAACTTGTCAGGTGCCTGTGAGCTTGTAATCTCATTAATGAGAACTGCATCAATCCTTCAATTGATGGTAGTTCTCCTTTAAGGGATTGTAGAGCTTTTAGTCAGGAAAATAGAGGATTTCTCTGTAAGAACACAGTATATTGTCTTACTTTTAATGTTCTAGTTCAAGGTCATAGTGGCAAACTGAGCCGATTAGGAGCTAGCAGTTTGAATGGATTGTTTTTAATGTATTTTTTTACAAATAAATTGGCATATATTGTACATATTATAAAGTTTATACTTGTTCAAGCAAACTACTTTCACTATATCTCCTTAAGTTTGAAATTCTGTAGGTTCACTTACAGATTACCTAGACCAAAATATGTCATTGTGTCATTATTTTTTTATTCTTATTGTTTTGATGTAGAGAATGGTGTACCCCAGAATTTTCTAGGTTTCATGTACAGTAGATTGATTTGAATTGTGTTGGGATGCAGTCTCAGTGAAGGTTCAGGAATATACAGTACCTCCTTGTTGTTCTTGTAGACATTTTATAAAAATAAGAACAAATGTGATTCATTTTGGATAAAAACATCAGCCAAATCAATGAATACATGTAACATTACACTACCATTTTTTAAATTTTCTATCAAAAACATTTAATTTAAAACAAAAAAATAATCTTGTGAAATCTGATATTTTTAATGTTTTAATTGATGGATAGATGAGATATTTAACCTCAACAGTAATTGTCTGAAGCAGCTCATTCAATTTCTCAATGAGTCAAATGAAAAAAAAAATGTTTTTCAACTGCAGAAAATGAGTAAATATGTGCAATCTATGCCAGTCAAGCAAGTCATTAGTCATTAGTTCCCCAATCCTGCCATCATAAGGTAAGAAAAGTCCAACTCTACACCTCTTCAGAATATATATATATACACTATAAAGAAAGAGTAAAATCTTTGTATTAAAAAAGGAAATCAATTTTTCATTAAAAACCTACAGTACCAAACCTATACCAAAACTGATCAATAGGACATTGATTATAGACGTACAGTAGTCTGGTGTCTCAGCTCTTGCCTGCACATTGTAACTTTTGGAATTTGCTGATCTTTGCCCTGGCCTTTTACGTCCTGGTAACGTTTTGAACTTTTTTTTCAATTATGTACAGTTTTCTGTGAAAACATTCTAGTACAGAAACTGGTATATTATAATAGAATGCTTTTTCTTGTCTTGATAACCTGTTTAATGAGGCTCAGAAGTCACTAGTTGAAGCCTGGGTAGTATTACACACTAACTGGGATACTTGAAGCAGCAGAGCTCAGGGCAACAGGATGGATTGGGACTAGTTAACTAGGGTTCTCTTGGCTCTCAACAAAACCCTAACTACCTAGTGACACAAGCGAGAGATGCACCACTCTTCCAATTGGTGTTAACTTCCCTGTAAGGCAGTATGCAGTCTGCAGAGTGATTCTAGTGGCAAGCTGGTTCTCTTCAAAATTGTGAAGTAAATTACATATCAGTAGGTACGAAAAACAAACACACACACCTACAATATAAACAGTTTAGCTACCGTATGTTCATTTTGAGTACGTTTTTTAGATATCAAATTAAAATATAGCAGTATTTTTTGTTTGTACACAGATTTTTCTTTATTCTAGTGGCATTTTTCTTTATTCTAGTGGATTTTTCTTTATTAATGTTGAGAGATTTAATTTAAAATAAAAGACTGAGACTTTTATAAAGATAATTGTGAAGTCACATTCAGACAAAACAGTTTTGTGAAATGCAGTTATCTTCTTGTGAGTCCCAAAAATATAACACATAACTCAGGAATGTGCTGGGTAATGTAATTGCTAAAAGTTCTTACAAAAGTTCATCTGCACTAAGAAAGATGACATACAGTAGATGCCAACAGGAGTGGAAGTTCATTAATAAAGCAATATTCATGACATACAAGTTCTGAAAATTTTACTTGGGTAGATTTCTGCATGAATGGTAAAATAGTTGTCCTATACAAGACAGGACTATGGCTTTTTTGGCTTGTGATGATTTAAAAAATACTGCATGATATACAAATGTTTTTTCAGTTGATTGATTTTGTGTTAAATCTAAGTCATGCCTTCATTTCCTGTTGGTAGATTCATTTTGTAACACATGGAAACAAAAAGAAAAGTGTAATAAAACCAATACAAGTCCTCAGAAGTTCCCATGCAACTCTTAACACCTTTTAGCTGTATGTGAATCTTTGAGGTGAAGCCAGTTTCTGTTACATACAGGCCAGAGCACAGGAAATCCCCCTTCTGCTGTCTTGGGTTTTTTAGTTAAACCCATTAAACTCACACTTACTGAATGTTAAAAGGTAGATTAATTACATTTACACGCTCCGCTCACTGTATGATGCCATTCTGTAATGGAAGTTACCTATTTAAAATAACTATGCATTGCCTACATTAAAAAGTACAGACCAAACACTAGATTATTTTAATCCTATGCGTCGAGGAATCGAGTACTGTATTATGCACAGATTTCTGATCTTTATAATTTTGTGTTGTGTTGAGCTTTCCAGGGAAGTCAAGGGAATATAACATACAGTATAACCATTACTATTACCATAGATAACAATCTTAAAATAGTCAATAATGCCAGTCACTGTGGATGTTATATGAATATAAACTACAACATAATGCAGGATAATGAGATGGATTGTATAATAACGAAGTGATAGTCAGTTTGGTTTTATAGAAAATGTTTTTTATGCTGACACAAGAATTGTTTCTATAAACCTTATACTCTTAAAGTTTAACACCAAGTCTTTTTTCTTTTGTTATTTGGCTATTTTGTGTGTAGTAAATGATACATTCCAAACTCAACACTTGGCATTGATATTAAAATAAACTGTGTTTATTTAAACTCCAACTTTGAATATATTATCTCATTCACAAATATTAGCAGTGATAAAATGGAAAATCCAGATTTCTTTGAAGAGAGAACACACCTATTAAGAATGAAACTGCACTTTAAAATTAAAAGCTATAAAATACTGTATGTGAGGAACTGCAGTTTACATTTGTGAACTTGCATCAGAATTGCATTAAATGACTGTTCCTGTGACAAGTTCTGAAAGTATTCTATGACTTTTTTGACAATTGCTGAGTCAATGGATATTCATCTTTAATTTTACTGTCATTACAATACTCATTTTTATACTACACTTAATACTTGGAGAAATATCTGTCTCCGTCTCTCTCTATATATATGTCTCTGTCTCTATCTCTATCACTATCAGTTCAATATGCTTTATTGGCATGAACAATGAGTAAATCAGTATTGCCAAAGCAATACAAATACAATTAACATAAAATCCACAAACATTTACAAACATTTACAATATAGACACATCATAAGATATTTGCATAAAAACATATAGAGTATTATTGAGAGACAAACTCACTGTTCCTATCTCTATCACTAATATATCTATATGGAACATTCACCTGGACAGAAGAATATAAGTCTAAGAACTTTTAGAGTTTTGGCCATGTGAATGTTACCAGGAAACGAACATCCAAAATATATTCTGCACTGTATATAGTTGACATGTACTATATTCAGAATGTATTTGCATGTTACTGGTTATCTTTTGCAGCTGTAACACCACAGGATAAAGTTCATTTCGATAACCTTTACTTCAAGGCAAGTTACTTTATATCATTTCAGCACTTAAAGCCTTATACTCACTATGATTAAAGAATCCTATCTTAGGCCAAATGTTTAATTTTGTAATCAGGATTTGAAGAGACAAAGAAGTGTGTTTGATCTACCCAGATGAGGGTGGCTATGAACACCTGTTGATGTGGTAGCCGAGATGGCACATGAGGTGAAGGCAGGTTCATAATATCATCCCTGACTGGTCCTCACTTCTTCGAAGATCTTGATCCATGACCTCTGCCCCATACACTTCTAGTGATTGGAGTATGTGAGGAATCAGGTACGTCCCCAGTGCGTGGCATCCAGTCTCTTACTGATCATCCTGAATTGGCTCTTCTTTCTAGAAAAAAGATTATCTCTGCAGTTTCCAACATCTAAGACATTTTGACTTGGCTCACCACCACAATAAGATGTACATTGAATGATTATAGTGATGATTCACTATGTATTAGGTAACACTTGTGTGTTTTCTGCTTCTATTTACATGCCCATGACATCCATGAGCTACCAGTAAATCTAGTTATTCAGGTAAACATTTAGTAATTACTGTATGAAATGTCAATATGATCACATTTTCCTTAATTTACATATAAAGCTGTATCTTGTAATAATTTCTGCAAAGGAACCTATTGTACTTATATATAATATATAGATCAGATATAGATCAGAGTATTTTAACATGAATCTGCACATATTGCCTGCTAGTGCGAGGATTATGACCATATCGTAAAATATTGCTTTTATCATTTCATAGAATTACATATAGTAAGTGTTTTTACTTCATTTTTTAGAAGTCTAATCCAATGTTTCCCCATATTCACTTTAATTTCATTGAGCATTACATCTGAATCGTGCCCATTATCCATGTTTCATATACAAAAAGAAAAAATACAAATTGCATGTACACTTGAAAGTTTGTCTGAGGTGTATTGGCATGATTGTGGATCACAGACACTATATTTTTGCAGCATCACACACATCCTTTATAGTCCATCTTTAAGCAAAACCATCAATAACATGGCAGTCTTACAGTACAGGGCGAAATAAAGCATAAAATGAATCTACAAGAACAGGAAATACAGTATACATGATAACTTTTAAACAGTTCAGTCATGCATTCAGAGAAAAGGTCATTGGAAGTGACAAGGCCCAGAAAGCCAGTATTTTAATTGAATTAGCTCTGCTATCCTGACAGACTCAGACATCTTCATCAGTGTCAGAAGATAATGCTATAAAACTGTGATGTACTGCACTTTAAATGCAGCATGTCGGAGCTGAAGATGGTATCCAATGGCAGGCAAGTAGCAAACCACAGTGAACAGTAAACAATCTGAATAAGCACAATCCATGACAATTGTCAGTAAACAGGCAGTGAAATCCCAAACAAAGGTGCTGAAGGAGATTCAGGGACAAAAACCTGGGCAAAGGCCAAAGTTCAAAATACCACACAAACTTGAGTGAGAAGCCAAAAGGGGACATCCAAAAAGAGAAGTGAAGAACAAGCAGAATTCCAAAAACCAAGCATCACACAAGAACAGTGCAGTATCTAGGTTATAACATATTAAGAAGGGTTGCTGTAAAATCGCAAAATACTGCTGTCAAAAGTTCATAGATAAACCTGAGGTCTTAAATAGCCAGGTACAGTATCAGATGCGTTCAGTTGGGATTAATTTCCATTCCAACCTCGTGGTCACTGCAATAGTCTGATTGGTAGATCTGTCAGTGGTTGTGATGTTGAAGCTTATTAGTGTTATAACGGCATGACTGGGCATGATAAAATTCTATGTTGTATCCAGTTCCCACATTAAGTCAAAATGAAATAAAAACAAATTCATGCCTAACACTTTAAAGGTTTTTGCAGATCCTTTCATTTCTTTATTTCTGATTGTCATAAGTCTGTACAATACATAATTATTTGTCAATGTTATCTTTCTTATTACATCCAGTGTGTTGACATTCTAGAAATACCAATTGTCTTCAGGTTTATCTATATATATCTTCTTTAAGTTATGTAACTAATCAAGCACATTTATATCCTTTTCAACAAACTTTAGAATATAGCAGAGACCTCCGTACTGAACTACCTGCACCATAATACTGTCTCGCTATTGAAAAGAACCTAGAGCAAAGATAAAAACAATGAAAAACAAAACAGCTTCTTCTTGTACATTATTATACAGCTTCTTCTTGTACATTATGTTTTCTCTGCTTTGTCACCTATACTACCAATCTGTACTGTAAATTGTTTACTAAAACTTAAAAACTCCTAATAAATACAGTAATACAGTACAGTATACATACAGTACATACTGTAATCACTAGATTACAAGATACAGTCTTCATTTATTTTTCTGTTCTTTTCAATCAATTCATACAGTATATTCATAAACAATAATTAAAATGAATCACAGCTATGTTGTTAAACAAGAAGTTAATTCAATTGCAAAAATGAAAACACAATACAGTTATTCATACGTGCAAGAGTGTGTACAAACAGCAGAGAACCTGAGAGCTGATATGAGATATATTCAAATTAATGGTTAAAGAGTATAGCTGAAATACATTTTGAAATATGAATATGAATTTTGATATGAATTGAGCGTCATGAGGATATGGCGGTTAATGCTACTGTCTCACAGCACTTGGGCTCTGGGTTCGTTTCATTGCCGGGGGCACCTTCTGTGTAGTTTGCATATTTTCCCTTTTCCGCATGGATTTTTTCTGCTCCAATTTCCTTCCATTTCACAAATGCTGGCTAGGTCACTTGGTGTCCCAGTGTGACCTCCTGTTTATCTTAAGACGCTTCAAATTCAGTTTGAGATATCTCAAAATTACTTACACAAGAAAAGATGGTGTATTCTGAAATTCAATTGGTTCTTGAAACAAAATGTTACATTGACTCATGTAAATGTATAGTACTCACACCTTTGCTAAGGTGAATGTACAGTAGATGTTTCTCCAGTAAGCTGTATCTCATAGTGTTCAACTGTTCACTCAGTTTGATGTGATCAGAAAGGAAACTGCAAATTTGTGAGCTTTTGTGAACTACCAGAAGGTAAATGGTGACTTTGATACCAGACAACGCTGTACAATGATATTGTCAGGTCTCTGAAGCTGACATTTTGATGCCTCTTGATGACAAATCAGCACAATTAATTTGTGTGTATCATGTCAGTTTAGTAAAATATAAGTACACCTGCTGCAAAAAAGATTTGATAGTGACTATGAAATTGTTGCAGTTGTGATACTTTTTTTGATTGTCAGTCTGTTGTGACTTTTTGCATTCACAAAAATCTTGAAGTTGCAGTTTTCTTCTGTGCTTTAGCTTTATCTCCTAATAATTTTAGAGACATATAAATTAAATCTGATCAGCAGCGATCCTATAAAGTTATTTGCTACTTAAAAATAGAAATTTCCCTTTCATACAGAATGTTCCGGTTAATATGAAAAAAAGTAAGATTGACTTTATGAATATCAGTGACTTCAGTTTTGTGATCTTTGCTGTAACTAAAGTACTGTACCAAAGTTAGTTTTGCATTGTGTATTTGTTGTTTTTAAAGCTGAATTTTGTCACCATGCAGTTCTCTGCAGTGTTAAGTTTGCACATATGCTACAGCTGAAAGGATGGCAGTTCTGCAAGACTGCTCTCTGCTGTATCTGTTTGCTTCAGGAAGCCAACCCAGAAAATGTACTATGGTGATATGTTAAATATTTGAACCTTCATCTGTATATTTACAGCAGACCTGCAACTGGTCACAAAACTTGTTTTATATATAAAAATATTCGATTTAAATTTATATTTAAACTTAAAGCCACGATTTATGTTACTTTGGGGTACAGTAAACCAAACTTTGGTTTAATGGACTTCACTTTAACAGACTTTGGATTTAGCAGACAGAATCCGATAAGGAGACTTTTGTGTACAAAATCATAAATACAAAACTTTCTTTACAATAATGGAGAAATGCACAAATAATAAAACAAGGTAAAAATAAATACTCTGTAGTGTAGGTTTTAAAATATCAATGATGCACTATTGGAGAAGGTCAGCTGCCTATAATGGTGTAGTTTGCATTTCAGCAGCCATATCGCCCTGCAACTCACAACTGGCAACCCACTGAAGCTAAGTAGGTATGAGCCTGGAAGGGAGACCTCCTGGGAAAAAAAAAGTTTGCTGCTGTAAGAGGTGTTAGTGGGACCAGCAGGGGGCGCTGACAATGTGGTCCATGTGGGTCCTTATGCCCCAGTATAGTGAAGGGGACACTATACTGTAAAAAAGGTGCAGTTCTTTGGGTGAGATTTAAAACAGAGGTCCTGACTCTCTGTGGTCATTAAAAATCCAAGGGCGTTTCTCGAAAAGAGTAGAGGTGTCACCCCTGCGTCTTGGAATTTCCCATTGGCCTTTACCAAATATGGCCTCCTAGTAATCCCCATCTATGAATTGGCTTCATTACTCAGCTCTCCTCCCCACTAATAGCTGATGTGTGGTGAGTGTTCTGGTGCACTCTGGCTGCTGTCACATCATCCAGGTGGATGCTGCATTTTGGTGGTGGAGGGGAGTTCCCATTACCTGTAAAGCGCTTTGAGTGGAGTGTCCTATATAAGTGCTATATAAGTTTAAGCAATTATTATGATTATTATTAATATTATTATTATTCATTTTTCTTATTTTGTATACTTTAGTGAATTGTGTACAGTACATTTATAACACATGAAATTAAAGGCTCGTACATTTATGAAAAAAAAGGCACAGAAACATATTTAATTGACTGTTGATTGCAATAGTTTTGTTACAGTAGGGTGTTTTGAAATACTGCACTTCAAAGCAGACAAAGTTATTTTGAAATAACTTTAAATGAATTTGTCTTAGCTTATTATATATTGCATTCGTTTTCACAGATTTTCTTTCATAATATCTTGAATAACATTTAGAAATACCTCTAAATAATATTTTAGTCAGCAGCCATATCACCCTGCAGCTCTCAACTGGCTACCCACTGATGCTAAGCAGGGTTGAGCCCCTGAATTGGAAACCTCCACTTGAATAAACAGGACTAATTAATTATCATTAATATTTAAGATATTTTTGGGTTTACTGTTTAAGTTGGGCAGATAAGGCTGAATATACTATAAGCTTGATGTCCACAACGTTTGTTCAGGGATAGGGTTTTGCCTTTAGTAAGTTTATAGGACCAGAAAAAAAGTTTTAGTTGTCACAGATGACTTTAGTATTGTTTGTGCATCACTATAAACAATACATTGTACAATTTATTATTTTTACACATGAGGTAGTATGATACATAAGTCTTGTCTTAGGACCCAGCTGGACTAATTAAATGTGGTGATGTAAGCATGTTAGCTGGCATCTGTTTCAATTAAGAACAAGTTTATTACCTACTGTAGCTTCAAACTGTCATTTTTGGTTTAGTTTGCTATATTTGATGCTAACTGAATTCTAGCCTTAATGTGGTCCTCAGTATGAAATTATCTACAGTATGTTTCATAGTGCTATTAGTGAGTTTCTATAAAGTATAGTAAATGAGTTATTTAATTTCAATTGTGCCTTAATTCTTTGTAATACAAATTATTTTTGTTATAATAATTTTTCATTGTAAGCGTTTATTATATGCAAATGCTAAAAGTGCTCATAATAGGTGTTATTAGTTATATTGAGATATACAGTACAATGCACTGCTGTGGAAAAGTATTTAATAAATAACATTATCTACAGTATAGCATTTTAAAGGTTACAAATATGTTTTGCTGCTAAAAACTACTACAAATGAAAATAAAATGCTACTTTAAATTGAATTTCAGAATGGGTACATTTTCATCCTTAAACTGAATGAATGTTGTTCCAATATTCAGGAACATGAATTAAAAAATAAATCAATCATGTCCCCTGTATGAAATGAATAGGTCAGCTACATAAGAGAGAGACTGGAACGCCTGAGTATTAACATCAGAAAAGAATAATAATTCCACATTGGTGCAATGCAGAAAATCTATTTTGGGATGCATGGAACAGAAAAGAAATATTAATAGGGGACACACAGCTGCACTGATCAATAGATGTCTTTTGTTACCTGAAATTAAGTTGTATGCTAGCCACAAAAACTGAATTTGACCAATTATATTTTAGTTATACTACTTCATCTCCTTGCAAATTATATTATATCCTGAAAGGAAACAGCAACAGAAACAGTGATTAAGATTAACCTGTTTTTTTCTGTATTATTTTATTGCAACAGTCTGTGGTAAGAATTAAAGTAAAACAAATGCTTTTTCATTGATGACAGATGGCTTATTTCAGTGCTCCTCAGTATTGTAAATTTAGTGTATTAAAGCTTCCATCTGTTCTGCCTCTGAAGTATTCAGAAATTCAGTTTCTGTATGTTGACCAATTTATCCATGAACACACTTGTGGAAAATGAAGCATTTACCATAAGCATTTGTCTGAGTCCTCTGAGTTTCAGTGTTATGAAAGGAAAACCAAATTTCTCCAGTTTTCCAGACCTAATATTAAAATGAATTATTGCGTATTATATATATTTATATTTAGTGAGGTGCATGTAGTGCGTGTAGACTGGATGATGAGACACATTGCAAAATGCTCAAATTAGATGGAAAGGCTCCATTTTTTCAGAACTTGGAGAATGTTGATAATAAACACGTTTATCAAATGTCTTGGAGTACAGTACTACAGTATTTTTCTTAAATGTGATTTTCTATTAATTCCTTTATTTACAACACTTATGGTTCCTGACAAATACCGTATATTATGCAGTTTTTGTAACTTTTATACTTCTTATACTGTATACTGTACAATGTGGCCACATGATATATATAGAAAGACAAAAGTTATTATAGTTAAGATAGCTTTAAATTAAAAAAGAAAAAGTTTGTTTAAACCACTTACATTCTTAATTGTATAATTTCCTTTTAATATTCAATGGCAGTTGTGAGAAACCAGTGTCAGTTATGGTATTTACAATGAGGTACTTTACACGATGTGAAGAGGCTTATAGTACACAAGGTGTACAAGGTGTAGTACAGTACATTCTATCTGTATACAGGTTTGCGATGCTGTCAAATAAATCAGACGTTGCTGGTTTTTCCATATTGTGCTTTATATGCACATATATACATGACCTTACTGAAATGTGAGAGAATAGTGGGTTCCATAAGAGGGTGGCAGGGTGGCTTAGTGGTCTGCATTGTTGCCTCATGGCAGGTGGCCCTGGTTTCCTTCTGCAGTCCAAATTGTATCTGGTATGCACGTGTGTCCCTGCGATGAACAGGTGCCCTGTCCAGGATGTATCCCACCTGGTGCCTGATGCTTGTGGGGATAGGCTCCAGTGTCCCCTCAACTCTGTATTGAATTAAATGGTCAGAAAATGGATGGATGTTCTATAAGAATGAGCCATCCTGTAAAACTTTCTATGAAAGGTTCAGGAAATGGTATTCCCTGGGATCCCAGTGAATGCTAGCTTTTTTCTCAATATGCTGTGCTCTGGGAAAGAAGACTGACATACTGTAAGTGACCTCACAAGAAGCATGAATGTTGGTTACTCGGTTACCATGCCTGTGAGATATCTCTGGTGGAGAGAGCAGAACTATTTTTTTTTAGTTTAGTTTTTTTTCAGAGAGCCTCGAGTATTTACAGGAATTAACCGGAGGACATGACAAAACCAAAAGGAAGCATGATTCAGGCAACAGGAAGCTAACAGAACACTACCCACAGTGGGCTGTGGCAACAGCTGTTGACTGAGTGGTTCCACATAACCAAGAACGTCTGGAGGAACTGATGTTGTGATGTGTGTAGATGCAGATGGTACTGTACAACTTCCAAGTGGTATTTTTTTATTTTTTATGGTAGGACAGTATACTGTTTTGGTAACTAATTTTTCTAAGATGGGGTTATGAAGCAAGGTGCAGTCTAAGGACTAATACTTACCTACAATACAAAAGTTAGCACTTGTTCTGCAAGTGGAAAGTGGAAAGAGCCTTTCCTTATGACTGCCAAACAAAAAACATTGTGAATTGATTTACAATTAAGGATATTAAAAGGATTGCTATTAAACAGAAAATCTTTGTCCCATATCTAAGATGTTAAGATTCCTAAGGAGTAACTAAATATGAAGTCCTCCATTGTTAGTGGAATTAGAAAATTATAGAGCCTTTTTGACCTGTACTGTAGAAGACTGAGACAAATTCATAAGAATTGTTCTGAAAGGGCACTGGAATATTTCAGAGTTTTTATTGTACCAGAAGGACTCTTCTAGGCCTTGACTGCATTTATTGTACTGTATAGTATGTGTGCTGTTGCTGCTACTATTGTTTTAAAAAACAGAAACCAACCAGACCCAGCTCCATTTAATGTGGGTTGGATTATAAATCCAGTGGCCTTTGCTGACAGGTCAAATAACAAAATCGATACTCTCTGGTATTTAATTCTGGGACTTCTTTCTTTAATGATGTTTCTGTTTTAAAATAAAAATTTAACACGACACTTCTTCTGTTTCTGAAAATCCTTGCCTGATAATTGTTAAGAAACACCTGCAAATCCACATGAAGAAATTGAAATTTGCATACATGAAGCAGATAAAAGGAGGAGACACATGGATTGAAGAATCCACAAAACAAATGTTGTTAGTGTCCAAGTTTAAGATTCTGAAACAGCAGACAATGGGGATTCTGAATTTAGCTGGCTAGTTGAAATATTGATGCTGAAACCTGTAGCTGATTTTAAGAACCCAAAGAAGGTTACACACAGTTTCTAGTAATTAATCATATAATCAACAATTACATCAGACTTTTCTTTAACATATTTGTGAATACTCAATTTCATAAATGTTAACGTTGATTGTCCATGTGGGTATTCAGATATGTATTCTTGTATTCTCTTACTGTACTCTTGTATTGTTTGTGCTTCTAAAGCAGTAGTTCCAGCTACTCTTGCATTATTTTCAAATGTTTATTAACTGGTCCAGAGCCTAGATCATCGATATTAAGTAGGAAAAACAAGTCCTAACACTTATCCTTTTGGTGCACTTCATATACCATCAGATATCAGATATTTCAGTACCCAGATAACTAGTTCAAGGGTATCCATTATGTTGGATTCTTATAACTTTCAGTTCAAGGATTAGTTTTGATGTTGCACTTTATAAAACATTTTCTGAGTCCAAATATAGAATAGTTTTTATTTAGTCTTTAATGCACAATTTTGAATTGAGATGTCTGACTGGTGTGCAACTACTACACCTACAGTACCTGAGTTTTTATGGTTTTATATTTTAATTTAAAATAACAATTTGTTCCAACTTTTGCAACATTTTGGTTTTACTTGATTTTCTGGTTGCAGTTTAGATTTGTTTGATCTCGGGTTATGACATTTTATGCTATGAAAGTATTTGTCTTCTTTCTTTGTACTGTGATATTTCACTGTGCTGGTGAAAATTTGCCAATGTTTTTTATCTGAAAAAAATCATATGGCATAACTATATTTACACATACAAAAGAAAAATTGACATTATTCTTATCTTATTTAGTTTTTGTTGAAAGACAGGTTTTGTTGAGAGGAGGTCATATAGCCCAACTACCCTAGTAATTAGGGTGACACACCTGAAGAAGGCTCCACAACCGAAACATTGTGTCCCTTTTGTTTGCAGAATGGAATAAACCCTTACATGTTCCTCATTAGGTTCAGTAATTGTTTAAACTTTATTTATCCAGTGATTACAGCTGTGTCTTGAAAGAACTAAGGATATTGGCTTGAACAGCATACCTGAATAGAGGTTTAGAACCATATAACCACTTATAATATAATCACTTATACAGTATTATCACTTTCAACCATATACAGTATCCTGATATGTGTTTGACTTTTTAATTGCTTCCCCACATTGTGCAGAATACTATATGTACATATTGTGTACACGCCACCTAAAGTACATCTTTTTCAATAATAGTTTCTTTTAGGTTTTGCCCCGTGTCATTTTCAATATTTCATGTTTTTGCTGTCTGCAAGCAAAACCCTGCACTTGTTGATACATTAACAATCATCTGCCTGATGTTTCCACAGCCTTGTAACTTGACTTGCTAATTTCACAGTGTCTGATAATCCTCCTGATTTGTTATCATCTGTAAAACTTTATTAGTTTTCTTATCATGTCAGAATTTGCAGCACATCAGTGAGATAAGTGGACTGGGTACTGATCGTTGTGGTATTTTACTAATTGCATCATTCCAATTTGAGCATTCATCTCTTATTTGTCCTATATTAACCAATTCTGAATCCAAACAGGTTTCCCAGAACGCCTACCACCTGTAATTCGAGAATTATTATTTCATGAGGAACTTTATCAAAAGCTCTCTGAATATCTAAATGCACCATATCATATACTTTGTATTTAGAACATGCTTTACAGTATATTATAGTTGCTCTTTATTCAAATAATTCAAAAACAAGTCGGTTGGGACCTACTGTACCTACAGTATTTTAAATCTATATTGATTATTCCCTAGTTTCTGAATTCAATACAACCAGTCTTCTAATTTACTTTTAATAACTGTTATTGGTCTCTAATTACTTGGGACAATGTCGCTGGAGTTAAAAAAATATTCAAGAAAGAAAATGAAAACTTTTAAACAAAGTGACAGTGAGGGACAAATGTGATCAGCTGTCACCGAAAGTGTCTTACTGCTATAACCAGCATGTTTAATCAGAGACAGATTGTGTTGAGCATTCTCTTTTTGTGATATGAGACATGTATTTTGATGCCAACTACAGAATTAGCTTAAAATGGTAGACTTATACTAGTGTGTCAAAGTAACTGGTACCCAGAAAATCACAGAGGTTTCTGTTATAGGGAAAGGCAAGGAGAACTGAAACCTGCCCAATCCAGATCAGTCAGCCAAATGTCTGCTGCAACGTGGGGGTAATGACATTGCCCAGACACGAACCAGAGACATGAGTTTTGAAGAATCTATATTAATCAATCAATATACTATTAAATGCCTTCTCCTACTTGTTATAATCTCCAAATGACAAATCACTTTCTCCTGATTCAGTCTTCTTCCAAACATTTACATTTGCAACATTCTGTAGGGCAATTTTAAATGACTTAACCATGCACCTGTCATTTTACAGACTATTGAAAATTGTCTTGCAAGGACCAAACCACATCATATTACACACCTTCTGAACTCAAGCACAGATAAGATCAATGTACAATCTACATTCTCAATATAGAAAACAAGTGACACATAATGAGAATGACTGCATAAAGACTGCTCAAAGCCTGGATGGGTGGTCAACCTCAAGCTGTTGTGGTTTGGTCCTTTCAGGGAACACAACTGACATATACAGGCTCATGTTTGCAATTAGTAGTCATTTAAAATTATCCTCTAGAATGAAACATTTTAGAAAACAACTAAAATAATTTAAAATATATGTGACCATTATGTAACAATATTAGATATTATAATGATAGGTGCAAATGATCCTTATATGACTCTATCTGCACTGTTAAAAGACCACTAGGTAATAAAATGTGATAATATGTATTAAACTTTCATACAGTCTAAACTGTAATTAATCATTATGCTCTTTATTCTGTATTTATTTTCACACTAATTGGATTCTTGAAATGGGTAATGTATTCTTCACAGCACGCTATGCATTTGATGTACATTTTGCATTTTCTCCTTGGATTTCATTCTTCTGGGGGAGCAAAAAAAGCTAAAGCAGCATTATTGAAATGAGCTGAGTTAAAGCATGTCTAGTTGCCTCTTCATTCTCTCTAAAAGGTCTTTGTAAAGTAAAGCTATCTTTGGCTTAAGGCCACAATGTCTATTTGCATTAGTCACATAGATCTCTTTAAAAATGTCTGACACACAAGCAAAACTTAATTTATGGGTATTGCAGGGATATGGATCATATTTCCAAAATATTACTCATCTGCAATGTATACAGTACATTTGTTTAAGTAAAACACAAGTTGAATTGTATTATTGTAAAATGGTTGTAGTGTGATTGTAATACAGTGATTGTATAATTGTAAAATTCTAATTAGATACAGTTTGAATAAAAAGCTAGATTGAAGAGTTTTGAGACATAATGTACCATACAACAATGATATAAGTTACAGTATATGTTTAAAAATGACCTGTTCTTGGCTTTTCTGGTGTAGCTGTACATGTAGATTAGGACTGCCAAACATCATGTCCTTCCCACATTGTTAATAATTTAACTTTTTATATTTAGCAAATTCCCTGTCATATGAAAGCTTGTGGAAATTTGAATATTCTTGCTTATCATAAAACCTGGATTCTTTGTGCAATATATGCCAGGGACTATATATATTTATATGCAATATATTTATATTTATAATGTGCAATACAACTTTTTGTGTACTATTCTGTTTTGTTCTTTGTATATTCTAGACTGTGAGCAACTTTTCTTAGTGCACTTCTCACTGACTGTACTGATTGTATTGTATGTATTGTATTGTTGTATTATTGTATCATTTCTTACAATGTTGCTGTCTGTGTTAAGCTGTTGTTAAGCTGTTGTTACATTGCAATTTCCCTCACGGAATTTGGATAATTCCAATAATTTGGATGAAGAAAAATACTGTAAAAAACTGGCAATTCTGTAACATTAAAAATTATTATGAATAAGTAAGGACTCATTATAAGGGTACTGTACATAGTGGATGCTGTAAAAGATATATTTCATAATTACTGCGGACAAATCTACTTTCAGGTTTTAAAGACTAATGAACAGACAAAATTAAAATTGAAATGTTTTATTAAATATTATTTTAGAGGCAATCTAAGAATAAGCCATGTGCTAGAACTGTATTACTGAAAAATAGGTTATGGTTTGCTAGTAAATGTCTCAAGCGTAACATCATTCCCTTGTTGAAGTTTCAGAGATTTTCGAGGGCTGTGCTAACTTGTACCATATTTGTACAGATATAATTGTGACTGTGGTCTTTACATCTGTGGTCTTTACATCTGTAGATTTTTAGCAGAGTGAACTGCAGTTAAGATAGTGGAGGATACAAACCAGACAGATTAGATTGTTTATCAAGCTGATTTTACTTAATCTATAAAAACCATTTCCCCGTTTGATTTGCTCCACTAAGGTTACCCCCCATCTTTAATGTGTTGTACCTCATTGACACTGAGAAGAAAAAAACAACATAACCAAAACTGCAGCAGCAACATATCATGTGTGTCATAGGCTGATTTAAAAGTTTAATAAAAGTGAGAAAGCCAGCCATGTATTTTCGAGTGGAGATTTTGCGTAGTGGGATCCTGTGAGGCATTTGGTCAGAGCAATGTCTTCACAGTGCTAGTCCGCTAGGTCATCTTGCATGTCCATAGAGCATACACACACTTCAAGGCTCCTACAGTATGTTCCCTGGCACTGAAAGGAAATAGACAAACTACAGAGAACAGGCCAGCTGATACTTAAATTTAAAAATAAGACAGTTAAACCAAAATGTGAGAAGCTAATTCTACCATATGTTGAGAAAAAGAAGCCAAGAAATGACATTCTTAATTACATAGAGAAGGATGTACATTCCCTTACCCTTTTCATAAACCACAGGTTTCCACTGAGCTCCACTCTCATGGAGTCTTTAAAGCCTTCTTTCCTTCTCCCTAGCTTTCTTCCCTTAGTAAAAGGACAAATTGCTTATGAATATGATCTCTTGTCAAACAGTATGATAATAAACAAACGTTGTAATAGTAATTCCTCGAATAAATACTGTATGATGTCCCAAAGACTAATAATCAATAACCAGTGCTTGTGATTCATTATCATGTCAGATGAGCTAAAAATCCTTTCAGATTTGAGATCGGTAATCATCTCTTCTTCACCGGCATGCCAAAATGTGTCTTAATTTTTTGGATGCTTTATTAAGGATAAATTTTGGTATGGGATGGGATTGTCATCCTCATAGCACACTTATTTATGAAAGGTACAAAACAAAAATGAGATATTTCATACAACATCTAGATATTATGCTTACACATTAGGTTTAGAATATATTTTGCTTTATAATTTATTGTTTGGCTTGGATAGGAAGAAATGGAAAGGAAGGATTATCCAGTAAAATATCTTAACTATAAAACTATTGCACATGGCTGGGAAATTTTACAATTTTATTTTCTACAAGATGAATTACAGCCAGCAGCCATATCACCCTGCAACTCACAACTGGCAACCCACTGAAGTTAAGCAGGTGGGAGCCTGGTCAGTACCTGGATGGGAGACCTCCTAGGAAAAACTAAGGTTGCTGCTGGAAGAGGTGTTAGTGGGGCCAGCAGGGGGCGCTCACCCTGCAGTCCATGTGGGTCCTAATGCCCCAGTATAGTGACGGGGACGTTATACTGTAAACAGGCGCTGTCCTTCGGATGAGATGTAAAACCGAGGTCGTGACTCTCTGTGGTCATTAAAAATCCCAGGACGTTTCTCGAAAAGAGTAGGGGTGTAACCCCTACATCCTGGCCAAATTTCCCATTGCCCCTTACCAATCATGGCCTCCTGATAATCCCCCTCTATGAATTGGCTTCATTTCTCTGTTCTCCTCCCCACTAAATAGCTGATGTGTGGTGAGTGTTCTGGTGCACTATGGCTGCTGTCGCATCATCCAGTTGGATGCTGCACATTGGTGGTGGTGGAGGGGAGTCCCCATTACCTGTAAAGCACTTTGAGTGGACTATCCAGAAAAACGCTATATAAGTGTAAGCAATTATTATCTTACCAAAATTAAGTAGAAAAATGCCTAAGTGTTTAGTTATACTGTACATTTCATATGAATGAAGCATATTTTAAGACATTTTGAAAAGGACTTCTTCATGTTTTATTGTTCAAACTGCTGGAAGAAATTTGCCTAGCAATTTGGATAAAGAAGTGTTTTTCCATTTTCTAATAATATGATTTATCATTTTGTCTGATCAAGTCTCAGCGGGTATCTAGTCCAGGATGGGTTTAATTATTGCTTCCACTTCAAGTGATACCTTTTACTGCAAGTGATGAATTTGTCTCCTATCTCATTATACACACAATGTTCAGAATAATGCTTGGTGTTGGGAGTAAATTGCACCCTAGCCAGACCGAAGTATGTAGGTGTTTAAACTGTAAATAAACCGAAATTATCTTACCAGTTTGTAATTAAGAGGGAAAAAGCATAAAACCGATTGTAATTTCTGGTGAAGAGGTTCAGAGATAGAGTTATAAAGATTGTTGAAACGCAGTTTCTGTTTAATAATACAATATAATATTTTCTGTGGAAGATACACATTCAAAATGCTAATAATATCAAATGTGTAAAAAACTAAATAACTGTACCATGTATAGGAATCTAACCAGGATGTGTTTTGTGTTTAATAAACAAAAGGTTCCACCGAATTCAAATACTTTTCTTCTTAGAGCTGTAAAAAAGCAGGCAAATCTCCAGCTGACAGGTCTGGCACATCAAATGACCTGGAATTTTGACCCTTCTCCCTTATCAGAGCTTCACTGTGTGACTGTGTACTGCAATAACCTGTGATGACAGCACTTGACATCCTTCAAATCATCCAGCAATTACACAATTGCTTCTGACAGCTTCCCGGAGAAGATAGCAGCTACTACCCTTTACAGAAACTGAAAATTCTTTGCTGTTGCATAACTTTAAATGAATGCTATTTTTAAAGCCGCCCAAGTCTTAACGATTTGGGAATTGGGGACGGGAGGAGTGGAGGAGTTATAGCAATTTTCCATTTTCTGTAAAACAATGGGTAATGGTCAGCTCACAGTGAAATACAGTACACTTGACTAAGCATGAGTCTCTCTAGGTAATAAACTAAAGATAATTTCTTCCAGTCTATAACATTAAGAAAGTGCTTGTCAGTAAAAGGAAGGCTGTGGATGGCAGAGAGAGTTGTACACAGAAGGATATATACTGATATACTGTGTATATACAGTATATGAACAAGTAATAGGTTTATTCCATGCTGAAAAGAGAAGAAAGAAAACACAATGTTTCAGCCGTAGAGCCTTCTTCAGGTGTGAGGGAATTCTGGTTTAGTGAGAGAAGGGGGCAAGTGGCCCTGTGAGGAAGGAGAAGGTATGACGAAGAGATCTAGAAAAAGATTTTGAGGAAGACATAATGGGTCGCAACAGGTGTAGGCTTTAGTAGTTCAGGTGGATAGCTGCGTCAGCATGTGTAGGCTGCAAACGAACAAGTTTAAGTTTATTCCATGCTGAAAAGAGAAGAAAGAAAACACAAAATTTCTTGTGTGAGCACCTGAAGAAGCCTCCATGGCCGAAACATTGTGTTTTCTTTCTTCTCTTTTCAACATGGAATAAACCTAAACCTATTACTTGTTACTTTACAGCCTAAGCATGCTGACGCAGCTACACACCTGAACTACTGTATATATATACAGTATATATTCTTAATTTTAATTGCCCACAGAATTTATCCAGTCATAGGCTCTGCTCAGAGTGGAGTATAAGACCTATAGCAAAGCGAATGTTGGTATTAATATACAGGATTTTCCTGGCAGTGGCTGGATTGGGGCCACCTGGCACAGTGTTGACAGGGATGGGCTGGCAGGGGATACCTTGATCTGCTGTGTCATCTGCAAGGTCTGTTGCTGACAGCAAAGCACAGGTGATTCATGTGCTTTTTTTTTACTCCTAGGCTCTTCTATAAAGTCTGATAGCTCACAATCGTCTATAATAATAATGATGACAATGGGAGGTTTATTATTGCCATAATAACAATATCCTGTTTTTGTAGCAAATATATACAGTACTGTACATACTGTTATGAAGTATTAATTGTTGCAAATTAAGAGTTGTCTGAGATATTCAGGTGATTTTCTAGGGATATTCAGTCTGAATTTTTTATTAATGTGTGCAGTATTAGTTTAAAATGTTACCATGATTTTAGTACCTTATTGTCAGATAGGAAGTAACAGAAAAACTAATAATAATACCAAGAACCGAGTGGGTAATTGTCACGGATGTTGAAAGGAACGAACCATGGAGAGGCAGGAGAGTGGGAAAAGACCCATATATGTAGCGGTGGAATGGGAGATTAGCTTGGGCACAGCAGTTCAGGAGTCGTATAGAAACCAATTTCAGGACATCCGAACCTCAATGCTGAGCGAAGGTGAATGAGTGACCCGGAAATATATAGCCCCAGAGAGAGAGACACCGGAAGGAGAGCAAAGCACAGGAAACTAGGGACAGGACAGAGTAGGAGCGCCCTCTAGCTGCAGAGGGCGTGACAGTACCCCCCCCCCTTCATGGGCGTCTCCTGACGCCCATACAAATAAGTGAGCTGCACAGCACTGGGCGGAGGAAAAACCTCATTTAACTGAAAGGAAACCTCTGGGAGTCCAGAGCTGAGAGCTGCCCCCTCCTCCAGGGTGTAAACCTTTATTGGGTAGAGGAAGGGAGGGTCAGGTAGAGTACGGGAGAGAAAAAAGTACACAAGCACAAACAACAACAGAAATAAACCTGGGAGACCAGGGTAACAAACCAGAATAAACAGATAGGAACCAAGAGTTCCACACCACAGGAGTCAGGGGGACCAGACAGAAGGGGAAACCTGGAAGTGAAAAATCAAAACACCAAGCAAAAAACAAGAATAAAAACAGAAAAACCCGGTAAAAATACAGCAGACTGGGCAATAGGCACGTTCACATTCTATCACTGGTATCGGAGTGGACAACCCGAGAAAAGCCAGGCACACGGCCCGCTCACAGGCACGGATGACCGTGGAGTGATATCCAGCAATGGGGATAGGAGGACCAGCTCAACATTCAATCATGGATGCCGGAATGACAACCCGAGGAAAGCCAGGCCGCAGCCCGCTCACAGGCACAGGAGACGGAAAAAGCACCCTGCAATTAGAATAGGAGACCTGAGAGAAAAAAAGGCCCAGAGAAAAAAAACTGCGGCAAAACAAAAAAGTGCTGCGCGCGGGGTCAGTAGGAGGCTCAGCATTCTGTCACGGATGTTGGAAGGAACAAACCGTGGAGAGGCAGGAGAGTGGAAAAAGACCCAAAATGCATAGCGGCGGAATGGGGGAGTAGCACAGGCTCAGCAGTTCAGGAGTCGTATAGAAACCAATGCCCTCAGGCAGCGGACGTGAAGCGACCTGGATGCTAGGCGGGTTTCAGGACATCTGAACGTCCATGCTGAGTGAAGGTGAATGAGAGACCCTGAAATATATAACCCCAGAGAGAGAGACACCAGAAGGAGAGCAAAATTAAACTTTTTAAACAACAACCAAAAACATTTTGAAGGAAACATGTGTTAGTGGATATTCAATAGATATTGAAAAACCTTCTAGAATTTACTATAAAATGAAGGGTCTAAAATACTTACCCTGTCTCTTCCTATGAAATCAATTTGACCAAATCAATTGAAACATGAAAACAATGGAAAATATTCAGAACCTCTCAGGATTTTAGAATGGAATACAATCCAGTTATCCATTTTTCTGAACTGATTCAGAAAACAGAAAGGACATTTCCAATACATACTGTAAATTGCACTGACATATTATCCATATAATGTAAATTTGTCCAATACATTTGTGCACCATAGAAAGCATGGGTTCATTTTCTTATAAAATTCAACTTAAATTAGATTTTGGAATTTATTTCTAACTTTCAAGAATAAAGAAACACATACAGTATACACATATAATGTACAGTATATAGAGTATATAAACTAATGTTTGTACGTTTTTTTCTGTTGAACTAAATTTACAAACGCTAAATATTAACAACAGCTGATTTTTTACTAAATCAACTGTGAGTCATTCTGTTCTGGAATGGTGATCTTCCAACTTATAAGATCTGTTTCATACTGTAAATTGCAAAAAGTGTTGCAATCGAAATTTCATAACCATTTTAGGGACATCTCTTTCAGCAAAAGTTAAGGAATTCTCCTTTAGTGTATATACTGTATCCATTATGCTACTGTATGCTTTTGTATTCACATTGTATTAATTACAGAAAAGAGTGTGCAGAAAAGATGAATAATGAATTTCACTCAAACTTTTTTTACACATTTTAATTTTTCTCTGCAAATCAAAAGGTTGACTGTGCACAGGAATTACCTAAATCAATTTTCACTTTGTCTATCGCTTCAGTCAATCACTTTTTAGTATTTTGAAGTACTTGAGTATCTATCACTTTTACTTTACAAAGAATTTATCTCAAGTTCCTATGTGAAAAATGTGACCTATCTTATCTCATACAGATAAAAAATACTTGGCACTAACTTCAGGAAGAGGAAAAAAAAACAGAGTTGAAATACCTAAGGTTTGTATTCTAAACTAAACTCAATATTCTAGGAGTTGCAGTTTCCTTTTTATGGAGTGGATTTTATTTTGATTTGTTTAATTTTGCTTAAATTGGGGCTTATATTGTAAATTAGAAATGAAACTAAACAAACTAAAGAGTATCAGATGGATGGACCTTATATTTTCACCAGAACAACCCCCATCATAATTCAAATACGGTCACGCCCTCTATAGCTAGAGGGAGCTCCTGTGCTTTGCTTGTCCTTCCGGTTTGTCTTTGTTTGGAGCTACATATTTCCGGGTCACCCTTTCCTCCTGGCTCAGCATTGAGGGTTCGGATGTCCTGAGACTTGCCTAGCACCAGGCCATCTCCTCCGCTGCCTGAGGGCATAGGTTTCTAGCCAACATCGCCTGACCTCCTGAACCCGGGTTAACCCCCATTTTTCTGCTATGCATAGGGTCTTTTTTGCTGCTCGGCATGCCCTTCCGACATCTGTGACAAATACAGTGTTTGCTATTTAATCTTCATGCTACTTCCATCAGCTGATTTTCCATACACGTTACCTTATGATTGGATTTCTTAATAAAACCTTCAGAAAGAACATATACTGTACAGTACTTAAGTTCACTTCCTCAGCATTCTCTCATTTGCATTCACAAAAGCTGCTCTATGTCCATGCTGCTATCATGATTGCTCTTACTGAGGATCAGAGAACCTACTGTATGTATGAGACTGTGAGAGGCAGCATTGAGAGGAAGCCACCTATTTTGGAGAAAAGTCAGACAGATATGGTTTGATTGAATATTGGCATCCAGAGGGTGGAAGATTCCATGAGGTGAAAGAACAGTGTCACAAACAGTTCTTTCCAGGCCCTATGCAGTTTAGTGAGGAAACAGTGGGGAAAAGTCATGCAGGAGAGGGTATGGAGACAGGGGGTGTGTCCAAGGGGTGCAGGTGTCCATGGTAAGTGAGTCAGAGGCGAACAATCCATGTAGAAATCCAAACGGGGAATCCAAGACAGAAGCTAAAGTCCAAGGCCAGGAGATCCATCCAGGGGATTAAAACCATGAACCGGGTCGGGACCGGCGAAGGGAGGGGAATCAGGAACAGAAGGTTAAAAGCATAATGGAGCCAGATGCAGCAGGACCCCGGGTTCTCACGAAACGAGATTCAATGAGGAACCTCGGGTGACATCTGTGTCTGGCTTTTAAGGGGGAACGGAAAACAGAAACAGGTGCAGGTAATGGGGCAGAACAAGGAAGGGCTGGAGCGCCCTTAAGAGGAGGAGTAGCGATCGTGACAAACAGGAACAGGAAGGACAGGCTCAGAGTGGAACTAGCCACTCCTCTGGACTAAATGGAAAGTGTGTAGGAACAGCCAGACAGGAAAATGTTTCAGTATGTGTCTTCTAGGCTCAAGCATGAGAGGAAGGAGATGAGAGCCCCAGTGACAATGAGATAAGCTGGCTAACAGGCTTGTGGGACTCAGCAAGCAATGGATGCTTAGAAAATATAACTTAGGCTATACTGAAAGGCATTACAAGTGCTGGACAGACAGGCTGAAGAGAGAGGTTTGTTTGCAAGGGTTAAGGGGGTCAAAGGGCACTGCCAAGAAACAGGGTTTGGGAACCAGGGCTGATGGGAACCATTAGTACCCGGAGGAGCAGGGCGTCACCTGGAAAGGTACCTGGACATCTTCTCCCCATAACTGAGTAAAGGGATTGTAGATTCTCCCTGACTATACCATCAGCAGACAGGTGTGTGTTCTCAGAGAGTGAACAGCTCTGGCTACCGTTGTGTCAGGGATGCAAGTGGTAATTAATGAAGATGGAGAAGTGTCACTGCTCAAACAGGATCAGCCTGTTTTGTAGGAAAGAAACAAATTAGTGGTTTTGTGAAGAGCATGCACATGGGAAAGTCAGCAAGCAAAGTTTAAAGAGCAGCTTTGGGTGAGTTAAACTAATCACATCAGTGAGCAGTTATGAAGCAATGGAAGAATCACGGGAAGAATACTCCAGCACCTGATTATATTAGCAAAAAGTGATTAATGAAGTGAGAATGGTGTTGGGCAACATGGAGTAAACTGAAATACTCCACTTGTATTGTGGAGTGCTTAATTAATTAATCTAGAACTGAGCCTAGATATTCATGTTTATGAACATGAGTACAAATCAGAAGAGGAAATTGGGATCTGAGGATGTCATACAATGTCAAAGAAGAATCCTAAAGAATTTATAGCAGGTGCTAAGCAAGATTGGAGAGACCACTGCAACAGAAATTATAACCATATCCTTATTGTTTTATAAAATACCACCCTTCCAACCACCCATCCAATACAACAAGCAAGAACAAGAAGCTTTCTTCTAGTTAAATAATATTATTATTCCTTTCACTTTGACATGATTGTTGAACCCATCGGCATGGAGAACACTGGACATTTTGGGATACAATAGGAAAGCTTGCATGCCAGTCTCACTTACTGTATTTCCCTTTAAACTGCAGCACTGATCCCTCAGCCAAGTTAAATATTACACTGTCTGATCTTTTTCAATGTTAGATTCTTGTTCAGTGTTAGGGGTGGAATGCAATGTGTGAGGTTAATTATACTTCCATTAAGATGTAAGTTATCTTTCTTGGGAATTATTCAATTAATGTATTTTTAATAGCAAACATTCTAAGAAGTTCATTCATACAGAATTTCCAATCAACAATAATAAAATAATTTCACAGCATAATTATACACAGTATAATTACAAAATCAATTAATTGTAAGTACTTCCACAGAAGTGAAGAAAGGAACAAACTGCTGATTTCTGTATTAGCTTGTAATGAGTGAGGACTTTATATGTCTTATATACTTTATAAACAAAAAGGATTTTGTATGAAAGTCACACAGAATAGTAGCTATGAGACTGACTTTTTGCATCCCTTTGGTTTCATGATGAAAACCCTTTCTGCTAATTCTAATTTATGTACCCTAGCCAAGCAGGTAAAAGTCAAAGGATGTGAGTGATAATTTTAACCTACAGATGATCTCGTGGCAGACCAATTTATCTATTGTGGTGAGATGTTCCTATTTATATTGATTGAAAAATGCACGTTGAATCTCACCCTGTTCTGTCTCTTCTGGATAAAATTGTTGATGGTTTTGGGTGTCAAGGTAGTTTAATAAAAAATAGCCTTGTAATATTTCAGGATTTATGAACTGGCAAAAAATGTGGTGGTTTTTTTCATGGTTCTTACTTAATATAAAATTTCATATGTATTTCACATACATACACTATAAATAATTGTAAAGATAATACCAGACGGTGATGATTTAAGTTGACTGTTTACAATTTCCTTCTTGTCCTAAAATGGCATGAACAATGCTCTTAGGGGTCTTTCAGGGTATTGTGGCAGCATTACTCTAAAGAAGCAGCAAAGCACTTTAAAGATCTTAAGTGTAGTCCTGAAAATAAACAATAGTACTATATCATGTGGCAAAATGCCACTCCAAAAAAAAAATGTGCAATGTTATGTCCTAATTGCATAGCTCATAGTTAACTGAAGTGATTTTTAAAACTGAGAAGTCATTTTACATTTGAGGTCTTGTTGGCACAACACATTATTTTTTTCATTAATTCATTGCAGGGGTAAAAACATAATCCAGCAGCATTTGGGGAGATGTTGAATTCAAACTGTTATACATTACACAAGCTTTTTTGTTGTAGATCGTGTTGCTTTTGTTTTCTTTTTTAAAAAACAAGCACGTTGACCTCAATTGTCTGAAGTGCTTCATTTTTATATTTTGCATTGACCGCCAAATTTAGAATTAAAATCCCGAGAAATAAATTATTAGAAACAAAGCAGATTCTGACCTCTCATTCACCAGTGGCTTGTTACAGGGCACAATGTGTTGCCTGAGTGGAACCTACCTAAAGAGGCCCCTTGATGATTACACACACACACTGCAGCCGGGAGCTGGTTCTGCAGCATAGTAATTGCACAGTTCAACAGTATGTGAGTGGCCTGAGTCAACTGTAAGAACTGACAAAAAAAAAAACTGCTTGAGATGGCTAGAATGATCTGCTGGAGGAATATGTTCCGTGCCGGGTCTGGGCTTTGAAAAGTGAGCTTAGGCTCAGTGAGGGTGTGTGTTTGGAAGCGTGTCTGTGTTTGTGTGTGCCACTCCTCTGAACACACGGCTAGGGGTGTGTGAGGGGGGGTCTTTGGACAATCCACGCTACTGCAGTCACAAGACCTCATAGGCAGTTGAGGATCAAGAGTGATGACAACTGTTGGGGAGCTGAAGTGGAGAAAAGGGAGAAAGGACGGTAGGGAAGTGGTCCTCAGATGACATTTAACTTCATTGTCTTCAATTATTGAAATTATTATTTTCTCTTTCAACCCTGCCTACCCTCCTCTTGGTAGTCGGAGTGCAATGATGAATTAATAAGAGCTGTCTGCGCTAAGAGGATCAATAGCTTAGTTGCTGTACACTAAGAGAGCAAGCTGGCGTATTATAGGGTTAGGGAATACAAATGACTGCAAAGAAGAAGGCAGCAAGAAAAATAAACCACTCATATGCACACACCTCTGGATGGCAACAGACTGCACCTCGCGGGTTTGGGACAGAAGAGACGTAGCACCTTTAAGTACTTTCCAGAGGAAATACATTGAACATGCTTTTACACAGCTCATCTGAGACCTTTGTTTCTACTCCTGGGGCTTGAGGAAGGATGCTGATGCCATGAGAAAATAGTTGGAGCTTGCAATGAAAATGTGGCAGAAGGAGTTTGAAATCCTTGCCGGAAGAATACCAAGAAAAAGGCATCAACAAGATACGGCTACTAATCTTGGGTTGACATTTCTTTTATACTACTACAAAACATCTCTGTAACATAGACGGAAAGAACAACTTATCTATTTTTTCATGGGGTTTTGTACACGCCTTATATACACCTGGATTGGCTTACTTTTCACTCGCCTTAATTTGTACTGAACAGCTGTTAATGTTTTTTGCATTAAAGGTCCAAGTTTTGCAGAGTTGGAGGTAAAGACTTAACATACTGAAAGCACTGTTATTGTAGCCAGAATGGCTTAAACTTATGGGATATATAGTTTGCAACTTTGTTTACATGTCTTGTTTCTTTTGGAGGACATTTGACAGCTCTGAAGAGAAATGAAGAGATTCACATCATTTTTTAATTTCCGCTGGGTTTTCAGAATGCATATACAGTAGGCAGGTTTTTGTTTTGCTAACACATCCCAACTAAATGAAGCCTGGAAATACTCATGTGGGAAGACAGAAAAAAATGATGCACGTGAATAATTTCCCTTTCAGGAGGCATTCCTGGATATGGTGAGTGAATGACGTAACGTTTTCTTTAAATTGCATGCTGTAAGGAAATGTAGGAATATTTTATGGAAAATATTGAAATTGTGTGTGGTTTACTTTTAGTTTGGGCCTCCATCATTTCTGCAGCAGTTGTTTTTAAGGAAGTTCTTATCAGATAGTGTTCTACAGTATTTATTGTTGGTGTCACATATTTCCTTGAGTACATTCAATGGTTTGTTCATTGTAATGGATTATTACTTGTGAGATGAAATGAGTCACAAATGAAAATACAGAGCAAAATATTATAAATAAAATACAGAAACAAAGGTGAAGCATTTAGACTATGCACAATTAGCAGTAATGGCAACAGTACAATGGTTAATAATCAAATATTGAGTATAAGTTACCGCAACACCACAACTAAGGAACCCCACAGTATTTTTGTCCCCCAAAAATAAAAAAAGTACTGGATGTTGTTTGACTTGCATAATTACAGTAATTAACCTCCACATCACTAGGTGAATACCAGACATTAAAGCCCCTGTTTAAAGTTTAGTGCATTGGAATTTTCTTTATTTAAAGAAAAACAAAGACTACTGTATCTACAACACTCGACAAAAGAAACCAACAAAAACATAAATACGTAGCACATCTAGCATCTTAGATCTTAGGTGTAGCTATCTTAGCTAGATTAATAGATAAAATACACAATGACATATGTTCATGAAATATAATAATGTAATGTTTAACTTTAGTGAACATGCTTAATTAGTAAACAAACCCCCCTAATAAATAATAGTTATTTATTCGATAATGAATGTATATGAATACTGTAAAGAGTGATTTAAATCATTTATTTATGTTTTTATATAATGAAATGTAATGTATGAACTACTTTGAGAAGAGAGACACATTTAGATCTCATTTGTTATTTAAATTTTACATTTTAACAGCTGAAAAAACATTAAGGGCACCAAAGGTCATCCTAAATTGTATTGCTGTATTCTGGTGTCACAGAGCAGTCAACAGATTTTTGTTTCTGCATTTTTGAATAGTGATAAGCACTCATAAAAGAAAGTCCCTAACAATAATGGTCATACCTTGTGATATACTGATGAAGGTCTTTTCCTCACAGCTTTTTGTTTTAATTTCCAGTGACATGTCACTGGAAACTACTGTTATTCTCATATGCTGTGTATCTTGAGTGTTTTCAGCTAGTTCATTTACATTAATTTAAACTGAATTCTTTGAATTATCATTTTCTTAAATTGAAAGAGCACTTTGATTTTGTAAAACTAGTTTGTTACACTTGGATTTTGTCACAGAGATGATTATTCAGGTAGAAAATTGCTCAAAGCAGATGTCTTGAATTGATGAAGGGTTATGTACAGTATCTCATAACTGCAATGAGGTGATGACAAGCAAAGTGAGAAATACATTAATAAATAATGACTATTTAAATGAAAGGATTTACACTAGAGGACCATTCCTATCTCCCTCAATGAAATGGCAAATAATATACTCTATGTCCTGGCCAGTCATGAGATGGCTGCAAGTGCTTGCTGTAAAGTGAGGATTTGTGATGTTTCTATACTGTTATGTAACCATATATTAAAATATTAATGCATTCAGTTAAAAAGAAAACAGGCATTGGTCAGTTAAAAAACCACAGCTACTATAGAAACTATTTTTTCAATCTTACTTTAATTCTTAATTTATCCTGTGTCCCCCACCATGAGAATTACATTTAAAATGGATAGATTTATCCTGTGTTTCAGTTCAGGTTCAGGTGAATACAACTACAGTATACTGTATACATTATGTACTGTAGTCCACATAGTGCAGTGATTCAACACAAATAATCCTGGTCATTTTTTATAGGAATGATCCTTATCATGTAAAGTCTTTTCATCCAGAAAGATGCAAAAGCATTTTAGACATACTGTAAATAGATACTATTATTGTGCATCAAACTCCCAAATTTGTCAAGTGGAAACAACTGTCCAAGGAAAAATCCCATTAAACAATGTTTGGTACTCCCCTGCCATACAGAGTGAATGTACTGTATAAGGAATCTTCAGTACAGGTTTTTGAGTTTATTTAAAATAAGGTGAGCTTTAGCACAGGGCTAACTGCTTAGATTTTGTGTCCATTTGCTTTGTAAAGCAGAACCTTGTATATCAAAAACTGACAGTCACAGCCTCTCATTACAGGTACTAGGATGCTGAATATAAGTTAGTTATAGAGTATATAGTGTGCACCCTACTGTATAATGTTACACCATATAATGTCTTGAACATTCTGTGAAAAAGGTTAAAATGCATGATCTTTGAGAATACATAAAACACACAGCTGACATACAGTGCTACTTAGAAACATTTGTATATTCTCTACAGTATATACAAATGTCAAGGTTTATGTTTTCAAAGCTACTGTAAGTCCTCTTAATCATTTTCCATTTCATTTATATGCAGCACTCCTATTGGCAAACTGTACTTGACTGTACTTATCATTCAAGAACTATTTCTCACCAGCATCACTTGCTGAAGAGTTTTACAGAGAGCAATGTCAGTAGGATACACCTCTGGATGAAAGATAACTTGGCATTAGTATTTCTGTAGGTGATTATCATCAAGTTGCATTATGAAATGATATAACTGTGAGCTTTCGCCCTGCATACAGTATGCTGCACAGCCTAAAATGGGTCTTTCTAATAGTTATAAAAGGTAGGTGTACAGTACTTCACTTGAAATCATTTAAACAATTCAGGCCAGAAAAAAAGTGAATATTTTAACCCTTATTCCATGTGAGTTTAAGTTTACATGTTTTCATTTGATCAGTTAGATATAATAAACTAAAAATATGTATTGTATCTTAACTTTTTTCCATCAATGGCATTGATCCCTAGCTATGGTGTACATTAGTAAACCGACACAGTATGTACTATAAGTCATTTAAAAATGTACCTGAAAACACATCATTGTTCCGAAATGAAGTGAGTTTAGTCTTTTAGGCTTTTAAACATCAGGAAAAAATAAGACAACATGAGGAACGCTGACCCATTGTAGACATGGCTGGCTTCACTTATAGTGGAAATCATTTACTCATTAAACATTTAAATAAATGAATTATTTAATAAATTATTTAATCACCTCTTCATTTCATAATTTGGCTACCCATTGCTTTAATTGCTGATTATCAGTTAAGTAATTAAAGAGCTGGATGTAGCAAAATTCTGGAATGTGTTGGTTTTGACAGACAATAAGATAAGTAGTTTTGCTTTAAATGAATGGCTAACTTGCATTATATTTGAAACATTGTAAATAAACTACAATACCCTATAAAATGTTACTATCTAGTTATTTTAAACCCCGATTTTTATTTCTGAACTGAAGAAAATATAGCATGTTTTTTGTGTCTTAAAAAGTCTAACTTTACTTTTTAGAGAAAGTATAGTAAAGTTGAAATTAGGCAGTAGAATAGAATTTTCAGAATCTACTTGTTCATCTTATTTAGGTTTTCAGTTGACTTCACTAAATGCATAACTTAACAAATTACTGTTAAGCCATAACAAATTATGACTTATTTCAAAATTTGGACATAACCCAATTTGCACATACAATAAATAGATTGTTAACTACTGCATTTGGCTCTAATAAGTTTTTAAAACATAAAAGAATGAAAACATAAAAGTATTATCTTAGTAATGAATAATGTTTTTATTACAGTCAATACTGGTAACTAATCTTAAATGTAGATTTCATGGTCTTGAACTTAGAATAGTAAGTCAGGAGATCAAGCAGTACATGGAAGCATACTGTATCTTAAATCATGTTTTTAAAATGTGAACTACTTTTGTAAAATGGTAGAAACTACTGAAACTACTGTAGATTGTTGCTTTTGAGTTCCTGATGCTGAACGTCAGCAAATAATTTTTAAAGTTATTTAATAAATTTAAATACATTTATGTGTGCTTAATTATTTTTATATCAGTCCTTGACTTTATTTTGATAATGGTCATCAGGTGTATCACTAGCTTTCATAAACATCAACATTAAGGTTACAGTATGTAAAGTTTACAGTATGTACTTTTAATGTTACATCTCAATAAAGGATGAAACATGGTCTCAGGATAAATGTTTTGTGTTGTAGTTTGCAATGTAGAAACAAAGGCTAGCTAGGGAAAGGTCAGTTCGATGCTTTTAAAATGTCTTCTGACATCTTTGAGTCACTTTGCCGTAATTTCTCAATAGATCATATTCCCTGTTTCTCTAGTAATGTGAAATTTGTGTAGATAGTTGCATTGCCTGCAATGCATCAAAGCTTTTTGTTGTGTGTTTATTTTATGAGAATGTAATTTAAGAAGCCAAGATAAATTAGTTAAATGTTCTGTATAAAATACCACGCAATTGAACCAATTATCATAAACAAGCATTTTTTTAAAAAAAAGCAATTAGCAGAATTTAACTGTTATATTCACAGGGGAAATTGAGAAGAAATTTAATTTAAATATCATTATGTACTACTTCATTGTTTTCTCATTTACCAATATCAAATTATCAATAGTTTTCAACAGTTAACTTTCTATGTGATTAAATTAAGTTATGTAACTTCAAGAAAAGCATGCTACAGTATGTTTATTACAGTATGTAATAGTTTAACATATACTGTAGCTTCAGCATAACACATGCTACCATAACTACAGTGCAATAAGAAATACTGATACAAGCCATTTTTCTCCAACAATTCTATCACCATTTCAGTTGTTTTTTTGCATCTATCTAATGATTTAGGAACCAGGAAATATAAAGTAACCCTGCTGTAGGAAATGACTAAGGTGTGTTAACAAAAGGCGGTTGTTTTGGTTTAAAAAGGTCATTTGTTATTTTGTAATAAGTACATTAACACATCAAAGAGCACCTAAAAGGAAATCTTAAGGAGCTGAAGGATTTTTTTCTTGTGTGTTTTTCTGGGTTTTAAATTGTTGTGCAAGTACAGTTTAACAGCTAGATGTTATTATAAAAAGAATACCCTGCATGTTGATTGTTGCAAAGCACTCCTTAATTATTGCTTTGCTTAGTGAAAAACAACATAAACAGTGAAATAAATATTTTTTGCCTAATGTTGTAATGTTTTCAAGCAAATTATGTTAAAATGTTATCTAAAACATACCATTTGGTAGCACAATTTACTGTTCTTAATTTTGACATGCGCCAAATGAGTTACAGAACCCTGCTTCAAAACAATGTGTTTTATTTTTTTCTAAGATGCTGAGCATTTGGATATTCTTGTTTCCTTCTTTTAAAACCAATCATAACAACCACTTATTGACTCTTGTTGTACTTAAAATAATTTAGTATACCGGATGGAGCCCACTTTATTATTTTAGTTCTGTTAGTTGAAGACAATTAGTGCCAGGATTTAGATTTTGAAATGGGAAATGTAATGCAGTAGTCTATCAGACCCAGTATTAATATAACCAGTCCTGCCCCCTATTCTAAATTAACCATCTGTTTACATCCTGGAGAGACCTACAGTACATGAATGTAAAGAACGTTTTTTCTGAGACAAAGTCACCTATTACCAACTGTGTCTGAAAGAATATCGCCTTGGGTGTTTCAATGCATTGCTGAACCATAACAATAATCACGAGACATCTGGCCTTTTCAAACGCTGAAATCATTTTTTCAATTCTGCAGCAAATACCAAGGTCAAAGTAAGACTGAAGAGAATGTTAATGATAGGAAAATGATACAATATTTTATTTTAATACAAGAGCACAAACACTCCAATTTTACACATAGTTCAGCTTAGCAGAAATTTTCAACTGAATTTTATATGTGTACAGTCAAAAATAAAACACAACAAGATTTTATGCAATGTGATAACATAGCAAGGACCGCAGACGTCTTCTCATCATGAGAAGTCATATGGAGACCTTCCACCTGAATTGTTTTCACACATTTTATAGTCCTCTATTCTAAGGTCACATTGCTGTTTGGTTGTGTTTTACCTCTGCTACATTTAACTAATTTTTAATGATTAATTAAACCATTATCTCTGATCATGGATACTTAAGAACTTAAAACCACGCATTGCTGCTGTCTACAGTATGTACTGTAACTGCTCAAATACCCTTTGGTTTACAGATGCCTCCATTCAAAGTGCGCGATACAGACACGTACCGGAGGTAATTGGCTACGTACCGCGGTACGTGATTGGTTGACCGACAGGGGCACTCGTTGGTCTGTCGTAGAAAGATTTACAGTAAACGTCTACAGCAAACGGCTTCTAGGATATAATGCCAGTGAACTCTTGTTTTTATGTCCACTATAACAGACAATCTCCTTTGCTTTTAACCGAGCGTCTAACCCCTCTGATTGGAGGAAAAAGACGTGCTGGTTTGCTATACATACTGTACCATGAAGATGATTTCTTTCTATTCGAAACGTGTATTTTAAAAGTTTAAGAAGTAAAAACCTTACAGCATACACAGATTTCTAAACTGATCAGGATCGTTATCTTTGTCTTATCCGTAATAATGTTCACCGCTCTGTCCAGCAAATTAATTATAAACTTTATTTTATATAGCGTTTTAAACAAATAAGTTATTATAAGTTATTATAAGTTATTGCTCATAAACCTAATCACTTTTTCTATATAAACACAGCATGATTGCTCTCTGAAAATGCTTTTTCTTTTTATTTAGGCTCAGATTTCAACCATAGATCGTATTATTATAAACTTTCTTGGAAAAATGTATTTTATGTAAACCATGTTTGCTATTAATTCATTTAGGGCTAGAATATGTTCATTGTCTTCCAATCGAGTCGAGTTGACATTAGAAGCTTACCACGCCCGGACTGTTATACCAAGGCATTAGCATGTTAAAGCGATTTCATTGAGGAGCCTAGCTTTCATAACTAGTAAGTACTGTACTTCCTTGGCTTTGGAGGGGGAGGTGTCTTTCGCTGGAAATCTCGCCCCCTTCTACTTTGAAAATACCCGTGAAACCGGTTTAATTCGTCACAGCCAGCACTCCCGCAGAGAGGGGGGTTGTACTCGTTAATGTCTTAGCCGGAACACATCATTATATCTCATTTTGTATTTCTATAAAAAAATCGTTTGCCCAGCTTAACACTATTGCTGTTGTTTTTATCCTGTAAAGCGCTTTGAGGAGTACAGCTTTCTCACCACTTAGATTACTTTTTGATACCATCCTTACACAAAGCAGAAACTTCTTGTATTTTCAGATGACATACAAGTGGAAAGATTACAGATTTTAACCGTCTTTTTTTCTGAACCAGGGAAAATCTGATCATGTTTCTCTATAACAATAATAAAAAACTTTATTTTACATATCACCTTTAAAAGTGGCATCTCAAAGCAATACAGTAGATGTAAACCACAGATTACAAAGTAAATACCCAGACAAACGCAAACGCGTTTTTAATAAAATTCTTTTATTCATTCAGCAGAGAGAGAGCGTAAAACCTGGGCGTAACAGCTGCTCCTTTTTCTGATCACTCGCTCTCTGGATAAACGTCTCGCCTGTCCTGTTCTTTGTTTCCCTAATTTGCTGATTATGCCTTCTGCGATCCACTCCTGCCCTCACACCTAAAGAAGACTATTTTAAATTTCTTTGCTTGGTCCATTGTGCAATTAACCCTTGTATGTGCTGTCCTTAAGGTGATATCACATAAAGGTGATATTTAAAATAATGTTTTTTATTATTGTTATAGAGAAACATGATCAGATTTTCCCCGGTTCAGAAAAAAAGATCTAAAGTATACAAGTTGTCACTAGTATACTTTTAATACAGTCTTTGCTGTGCTCTAGATGATCCTTGTGATATTTCGAGCTCTGGTTGAATGATAAGTGTCGCAGTTTAAATACATTTCATAGTTGGAAATTATGAAACGCTCTGTTAAAAGCAAGGGAGTTTTTATGTCCGTTGTAGTTTTTTTAAAACTGAATCAGCGCTGAACTTGTTTGGATTGACTGAGCCCCGTTCTGTACCACACAATGATCCCCCCAGAGTCTCTGCCCCGGGTGATTTGTTTTTTTTTGACAGAGGGTAAAAAACTCTCCCTCTCACTTGCCCTCCCCCCCTGTGTATTGTCTGTTTTTTTTGTGCTGTCCTTTGACAAAACAAGGCTCACCAGATAATGTGAATCGAAACCTGTTTTTCTAGCTTTTAAAGTCGTGCGATGCGTAAGCGGGAACACATCATTATATCTTACATATGAAAAATACATAATATAGCTCCCAAACAAACGCAAATGTGTTTTTAATAAGATGCTTTTATTCACTCATAATCCGACAATTTCAGGAAGACTAAGGGAGGTTTGGCTTTTTTTCTGGAAAACCATAACTCTGGTCTTGTCCAGATTGACTGTCAGCGCTCAGGTCTGACAGTGCTGCTCCAGCAGTGCCAGGTTCTGCCGCAGCCTCTGTTCTGTGGGCGACAGCAGGACCAAGTTATCTGCAAAGAGCAGGAACTCGATTTCTGTAATTAATGTAGATCAGTAAATAAAGGGACAAAACAATTATTGCGCCCGGCTCCTCAATGGGCTTTGACGTGTTTAACAGTCCGGGTGTGGCAATGTTATTTATTATTGTTATAGTGAAACATGATCAGATTTTCCCCAGTTCAGAAAAAAAGAATAGAGTCACATGAAGAGAGTGGTGAAACAGCCCTACACAGCCCTGTCGCAGTACAAAAATATAATTATATCTTATTAATTTCTTTACATACGCGATTCTTTTAATACAGTCTTTGCTGTGCTCTAGAGGATCCTTGTGATATTTCGAGCTCTGGTTGAATGATAAGTATCGCAGTTTAAATAATTTTATTAGTTAGAAATTATGGAACGCTCTGTTAAAAGCAAGGGAGTTTTTATGTCCATTGCAGTTAATTATATCGTTATTAATTTCTTTAGATACGCAATTCCATATTATATTCCCTTTTAATCAAATTCTAAAAGTAAGCTTGTTGACTCCGGTATCACGTTAGTTAAAGACTTCGATGCTTAAAATGTTTAGGGAGAAATGGAATACTGGTGTGTATGTTTTCTTTAAAGTACCGAGACCAGCCATATAATGTATGTTTAAGTTCCAAAATTAATATCGTTTATGGCCTCCACACGCGTTACAGTATGCTCCTATTCTTTTTATGCTCAGCTATTAAGATTTCCCTTCAGTGGTAAAATTCCATATAAATATTCAATACTTAAACGGGCACAGTTAAGACATTAAATATACATATACATACTGTATACAGTACAGTTTGCATACGGTAATATGTTTATGTTCCTAAATCAATCTCTTTTATCAGCATGTGAAAGGCATGGTGAATCGATTCTCAAAAATTACTGTACTTTGCATGATTGGAAACAAATGTGTGATTGCGAAATGCTGTGGTGTTACTTTTACAAAGACGGTCAATGAAAAAAATAATGTGGACCAGGGCAATACTTTGAGTTTACAGCTTGTCCAAGGTCATTCATTATTAATACTATTAGTAATATCTTCGTTAAAGACTTTGATGGCGACAGCTCAAACATGAGAGGTTGAGCTTTATTAGCTAGACCTTGCGGAAATTCCGGATACTATTATTTTGCTTGCGGTATTATAGGAGAATTTACGATAACTAGCGGTATTTACCAGTAACTTGCGGTAGACTGCATAAAGCGCACCGGAAAATAATGCGGTATCGCCCGCTCATTTTGAATGGCTGCATCTGTATGTGAATCAGAGTTCACTCGATGTGTGGACAGAAACTAAAACCAAGCAATAAAGAAATTAGAAATAAAGAAATAAATTATTTCTTTATTTTAAACCATAGTGTAGGAAACCTACAGTATGTCAGTAAGAAGGTATGATATTTACTCTGTTTTCAATGCATTTTGAACATGTTCATTTTATTTTAGCTGTGAATATTAGAAAATGAACTGTCTCTTTCATGAAATGTAACACCCCCAGAGTAATTTTAAATTACTTTTAATGGGAACTGCAATGCTTTTTAAAATTTTGGGGTCAGAAAGAATCAGAATTTATGAATGCATTTCAAACCACAATAAAAGTAAAAAGTACACTGTAACATCTAAAAACTACTTTTTTTACAACAAAAAGTAGACAAAATATCAGGGTATGTGCAGTACCATATTCTGCAATTCAGAACGAGGCAACAAAACTTCCAGTGATGTGAAGCAGCCCTATTACATTGTAAATAAGCAGGCTTGCGAACACATCTCTTTTAATCCAATAGAAATATTGTTCTTAACTTCAAGATGGTTTTGCTGATAAGTGGAACTTACTTGTCAACTCTGCTTGCAGGTCATATTAGAAACTTTCAGTGGTGAAATATTTGCTGTGCAGCCTGTACTTGTTTGCTAGTACATCGCATTACATTAATCATAACAGTGACTAGCGAGCAGGAAGGGCCACATCAAGTCACAATTCATTGGAACTCTCTCTCTTGCCTGTAGCGAGACCAGGGGCTTGAGACAACATAGCGACTTACAGTGCTTTCACAAAAATCATGGTTTTGAGTTTAATTCGAAATTGTTAAATTTTGTAGTGCATACCATTAATTAATTTATTTTGTTACTGACATTTCATAACTGGTCTGGGAATTTGTAACTGCAGTTCCCCTTTAAATATTTCATGGAAATACATTAATAAGAAAAATGTTCAGTCATGCATTTATTTCTCATTGTCCTTTGTTATTTAAAATTTAAAAAATTTTTAGAGAATTTTATCTGAACAGTGTTGTAGGGAAAACCGGTTCAGGGATGCCAAATATGTAATCATAGTGGCTCTCTGAAGGCACCAGTTCTGTAGGGTTTGGGCATTTACTGAGACAATTATTAATTGTAGCAGTAAATCACAAAGTTGATTCTTTTGATGGCTTTAGAATCCAACCATGCGACATAACTCAAACAACGCGCACACACAGGTACTAATACACGAGGATACATTTATTAATACATAGAATATGCATATAAACCTAACAGATCTTATCGAGAGGGTTATCAGAATACAAAAGATATATATTCAATCAGTTACAAAGAGTTACATATATCAAGAGGACATACGTTCAGTATATCATTCATTTAGACCGTTTCATAAATGAACTTGGTTACAACTTCTACATTAGATACTCAAAACAAGTACATAACTCTTAGGAATTAAATTGATATCAACTGGTTGGGATAACAATTGAATTCTCGAGCTGTAATGCATTGAAGTTGAATACTCATCCAATCTTTGGGGATTCAGATCTCCTGCGGGCACAAAGAAACAGTTGCAGGCTGTTGCTGTCCAATCCGCGCTCTCTGGCTCGGTGCCAGGCTGTGCTGTGCGGCTTGCGACGGTGCGCTGCTGATGCTCATTGTTGGCTTTAACTAGCAAAGTTTGTGCACAGGAGAAAAGATGACTGTGGGTCCCAGCAAGTCAGGAAGAGGACTGGTTCGTTCCTGATGAAGAGCTAGTTCTGAATAGTGATTCAGCTTTCCACAGTTCCGACCTGTTCACGAGGCCTGCTGCTGGTTACTCTCTGGCAACCTCCACTCTAGACTCTTGGAACAAAGGAAAGTTCTGGCACTCGGACACACTGGCCGTTCCGTGGTTGTCCGGGCTGAGTCTCAGGATGGTCAGGAGGTGCGCTGCGAGAATGTCCTGCCCTTGGGATTCTCCTTTGAATTCCCTTTAGAATTGTTGAATCTGAATCTGAATCTTGTTGAATCTGAAACGGAATCTCTCAGGCTCTCTGTGTTGCCTGTTTTTACCTTGAGGAACTTCAGCTCATTGATTGGCTGAAAGTTCCATGGGCATCCCACGTGGGTTACTCGGCCCTACCGGTCCCTGATTGGTTGATCAAGGTGAGATATGAGTCACTTACTCCTGACACTTAGTAATGCAGTCCAGATGTCCAACTGGCACTCCCTAAACAGATAGGCGCCAATGGATGACCATTGATCATGATAGCCAGGCTTAGCTAAGTGCATCCCCCTTTGGGAGCTGTCCTTATCAAAAGAAAACATCTTGCATGAATGGTTTCTCTGTGGCTGCACCACAGAGATGAACAGAGAAATGGGGCCTCATTTGGGAAGATCAGAAACACTTAATTCTGCCTTATTATTAAGCCTCGCTGCTACAGTGTTCTAAGTGAATGTCATAGGATCCCAAACAAGGATGGAGCAGACAAGAGCAATAGAATTATAGTTTTAAGGAAAAACACATTATATTTTTCAGTGTACTGTAATTCAGAGTTGTATGCAATTTTAATGTGTGAAGAAAACTTTTTTCACCCCACTGGGGAAAGTACTATTTGACTTATAGGCTTTAATTGGCAAGGCGTCAAACCTAACCTATGTAATTCACAGTGGTGATTTGTGAAATTTCTAAATAACCCGTCTTCCTCCACAAGCCACTAGAACATCAAAGCAACCACTCCTTACCTTACAACAAGCCTACAGCATAAAAAATGCTCGCCCTTATAAGAAACATAAAAGTGTTATCAACCCACATGTTGATCAATATATAAATGTTGAAATACTTGTTGGACCGGTAAATAGATTTGGCTTGCAAAAAATGATGCAATTATTGTTTGCCCCAGTGTAAAAAGTAAGAAAACCAGCAAATGTAAAAAATGACAGAGGATAATTAATGTTTTATGTTCAGTGGTCTATTTTCACCACAATCAAGTTCTGAAGGATTGCAAGTAAAGTATTTAATAATATGTGCTAAGTAAAGCCATCATCCGGATGGAGTGTTATTGAATGTCCCTATTGTCAAAACCTCTTCATATTCATACACTAAGAGCCAGAGATTTAAAGCTCTTAAGGGATAGAAAAATGGCCTATCACTTCATCTCCTAAGGGATCTACTTTAAAGGATGTTTTATATTTTCAGAACATTTTTCTAGTTCTTGGAAGAGAGGGTAGAAGAGGGAAGAACATTTGTTGTGCATGTAAGACAGCATCCCCGAGCAAGAAAACAAGTATCATGAAGGATTAAAGATATTTTACAAGCAAAAGTGGCTTTTAATTCATCCCTGCACTGAACTTTTATTAAGAATGACCTCATAAATTAATGATATAAAACAGACCTTTTATCTAGAAAACCTTCATCTAGAAATCTGTCTACTTATTATATGTGTACTAGATGTTCAAAGGTGAACATTAGACGCTTCTTGCGCAATATTTCTGTCTGGTAAAAAAAAGGGGGTACAGATTTAAGCATGCATTTTGTAATAATTACAGTAAAATTTCACCTAATAAAACAGGGTACTGTAAACAACCATACTTTTTATGTCATTCATTGTCATTGAGTCACATTTGTTATGTTCTTTCCTATAATGCTTACTGTATTAAAAAACAGAATCAGTTGATTATATAGAGGCTGAAAGTAATAATGGACACATTATGTATCCTTTTCTAAAGGCTAAACAAATGCAGTGTGCTAGGTGTTTCAGTCTACCAAAGAATTGGCAGTAATTTGTTGTACTTTAAAGACTTAAAACATGGGAAAGAGATCATATCTAACATTTGAAAAACATCAACTCTTTCATTGAAAAACCTCCTTATTATGAACACCCCCCCCCCCCTTCTGAAATGAACACAACATGTAGATTTTGCCTCTTAGAAATTCCAGTACACTAGATAGATACTTTATTGATCCCGTGAGGGAAATTGCAGTGCAACAGCAGCTTACTGTAACACAGTCAACACAGCAACAGTGTAACGAAATTATACAATAATACAACAATACAACACATACAATACAATCAGTACAGTCAGTGAGAAGTGCACTAAGAAGAGTTACTCACAGTCCAGAATTTACAAAGAACAAAACAGAACAGTACACAAAAAGTTGTATTGCAAAATGACAATGGCTGGATGGAGCAGGTTTAACTGTTAGAGATAAAGCTTGGCTGTATTACACAGGAAATACTGTAATGGAAGCATACAACAGTTTACCTAAAGTTTCTTCAGTAGATATAATGTACGTTTCTTGGTAGAATTCACTTCACATTTTCACTTCTGTTTTCCTTGTTCTGGTTCAGTATTGCCTCATTACCAGCTCTTTGGGATAGCATACTGTAGCATCCTTCATCACTGCAGAAAATGGAATGAAGATGCTTTTACCTTTAAATGAGTGACAGCTCCCTGGGCATGGTTTGGCTGTGTTGCAGTTTTCATTCTTAACACAGTATGCATTTGTGGTCAAAAGCAGGAATAGCTTGAAGTTGTAGGCTATAGTTAACGCCTTAAAAATTCTTCACAACTAGAAAAACACAGAACATCTCTATGAAATACAGACTAAAGGAAGACTTTATGTTTGCTTTTTTATATTTAGAATTTTCTGCTGTCAGATTAGTTCCTTTTTTTTTCCACGACAATGAAAGTTAATGAAACCACTTCAGAATGTTATTTCAAGTACTTGAAATACTGGCAACTTCATTGCCGAAGGCCCTTGCTTCTGTACCACTAAGAGTGCTTGGTGGTGACAGTAATTAAAGGTTGAATATGTTCTTAAAATAAATCCTTTATGCAGAGATGTAATCCATATTGTTTGGCTATGCTAGAGCAATTGATTTTTTATTCTCAATTTAATATTTTTATTGAAGTATGTCTTTTTTCTGCAACATGTGGCTGTCTGTCATGAAAATGTGTTGCTTATCATTATTTTGAACCCCTTAGGCACTGTAGAATCCAAAATGATCAAGCTTTAGTTCAGACTATTGCCAGTATTCATAGATTTTCACTATCTTCTTTTGCTACACAAAAAGCCCTTTATGTATTACAAAACAAATAAATAATCTAAAGGTAGAGTTGCTTATAGTCTCCTTCTGATAATATAATAATAATAATAATGCTTTCCTTCCAAAGTTCCCTACATACTGTACAAGGTGATGGGTCCAGAGTAATGGTTGGCATCCTTTATCTGCCTGCAGCCCTACCACACACCAAATTAGGTATAAAAGTGAGAAATTGCTTTACCAGTTAAACATAAAGAAGGACAAATTGTATAAGGCCACAGTGAAAATTGCCCAGGACACAAGGGTTAACAGCCCTGTTCTTTAGAATGATGGTACGGGATTTTTAAAAGTAGAAAAATGCTAGTAACTTGTTACATTTCAAAAGACAAAGCTTGTTTACCATGTTTACCTAGTTTTAAATTGTATTCAAATACTAATAATACTAAAGCTTTCAAAGCAGTTGAAACTGCAAGGAAAACAACCCACTGTATTGTATCTGGTAACTCATAGACATATCTCTTTTTACAAAGCTTTAATTAGTGTAACAAAATAGATTCAGCCATCTCTGTGGCCTGACAGGCTGAATCTGTGTACCAGTTTATGACATTGTATTGTCAAAAATTAATAATATGGTGTCTTTGATGTAAAATACATATCAAACTATATGATTTCATCAATTTCAATTCTCAATTCTCTTGGGACACAAATTCTCAGAGGATATAGGCTGCAGCTGTTCAAAAGCAGAAATGACAAGCAGGAAGTGGAATCACAAAAACAAAGTTAATCTGCACAAAAGCTGTAAAAATCTACCTTTGAACTGCAGGTTGCATGGAATTGCCAGTCTTTTACTATCTTCTTCTATCATTTTTTTACACAGTACATCTATTGATACCTGTACTTGATATTGTGTATTTTCCTATAAGTCCTGTGCTGCTCTTCTTAAGGTCTTGTATGTTTGGCAGTAATTAGATGAATGGGCAATTGTTAACTGTATTTACAGTGTCAGTGATACATTATACAGTATCTATGGTGGCTCATGAGTGCCTAAGAAATTACAGTAGAACCATCTGAGCGATGAAGCTCTAGCTGGTGCATTTGATTTCTTTTAGCAAACTTGGTGTAAGGTATAATGTCTAAAAACAATAGTATTTCCTGGTAGAAATTCTGCTGAACATCAAGTGACAGCTCAGGGTTTTGCAAGAACTGACAGTTTGACTGAGCTACCGGTGTTTTTAAAAAATACAATACTGACGCAAACAAAAGGAGCAACATGCAGAGACTTGTTCATAAATGTTTTTTTTTAACATCAGTCTTTAGCATCACCCCAGCTTTGTGTGTCTTGCAGTGACAACATACAGAGCCCTACTGTAATACAATGAGCATTCCTGATGTGAACAGCATCTATTTTAACTCTGTTTGTTAGTCCCACAATCAAATGACCTATACATATAAATATCTAGTAGCATGTCGTTTGGAGCCATGCAGTGCTTGAAGTTGTAAAGGTACTGAATCAGTGCAATACAGCCTGATCTACTGTCAAATGCGGAGACGTTTCTGGTGTAATTCTTTGGCTATTTGGTAAAGGCCCATTTTTTAAGGAGGTTTCAATCCAGATTTTCCCAGCCATGCTTGAAGAGATAAGGCTTCACTCTTTTCTCATCTACGTATACAATGTGTAGCAGCTTGGTGTTCACTGTTGGAACTTTAACTCGTTGGGCTATTTTAGATTCCTAGAAAAGAAAATTATCCTGCCACCATTATAGCCATTGAACATTTTTTAGTACACACTTACTGACGTCAAATGGATGCTTCTAGGATCACTCATGCTGTAAAATATCTTATCACAATACCCTCATGTGTGTTAAATAACCATTTCTTCTATTTTGAGCACCATTTCATATTAATCTAATGAAATGTTAAATTCAATGTTATGCTCCTTAGCAACAAATTCAGATTGTTAAATTTGCTTATCTTTGGGTAACATATTTAGGTGGAACTGAAGCTCATTTTAAATGAGATACTTCTATATACTGATATCAATACTTGTATTTCTCTCCATAGTGGGAATTGTTTGTTACTCTTGAGGAAGTTCATTCGTGTAGTGGAGTCTAGGATCATGATCATTACAGAACAAAATCTAAACTGGACATCATGAAAGCTGAATGAATTCACACTCTGCTACTGTATCATTCTTTGTTACTATGTTACCCGCTCCTGTCAAATTAGGATTTATTAATTATGCAGCAAGGGAGCGTGTTTTTGCCTTTTATTTCACAGGAATGTACAGTATACAGCAATAATCCTTAGCGGGCTATAGTGGCAGAGCTTCCTAATCTTCTGGGCTCAGGCTGTCTAATATAATTTGCAAGCGAAAATAATTGATCATGCTGATTTCTGCCAATCTACCTTCCAGAGATTTTGTTCTCTCACTGACAAACCAAGCATTAAAATGCTATTTAATTACCACATTTGCACAGGCAAATATTGAAAACCTTTAAACTTGAGCTTGCACAGGCAAATGTTGAAAACCTTTAGAGAATTAAACTATGAAAAGTAATGATGCAAACGAATCATAGAAATGGGACTGAATAGAGAACCTACTGTATACAATGAGAGAGGTTTGGTTATGGCACAGAGATTAGGTTCAGTGTAAGAGTTAAATCTGTGATGCTGGCATTTAGGTTTACTGTCATGGGAACAATATTTTTCATCATGTAAGTTGGCGAAAAGCATATTTTACAATATATGACAATTAAAAACACAAGAAGGTGGTGTCTGTATTTTCTGTTTATATTTTTAAGAGTATAAGTTTTAGAAAACATTTAACTTCACAATATAATGTAAAACACATTATTTTGAAATGCAGGCTTATTAAATCCTTAATGTCATACAAGTAATGACTTTTCATTTGAATATAGTAGATGTAAGACTGGCATTTTGTGATATTTTCATTTTGTATTGTCACTTTCCTTACCAGAGAAACTATAGAAAAAATACTAATTCTCTCACCGCACCACAGTGTAACTGTTAAATTTGCACTGTGCTAGCATCTCCTGTCTGCATTTCCTTTGCTTTTAATGTTTCTCATAACATGATAGAAAGCTTTCCTAGAATTGCAATTTGCTGGCCACTGACAGCGACTTTTACTTAATCGCACAGCAAGTTTGCTAAAACCTAATTCATCAGATTTTATTATGGAACTTCTTAATATCATACCACAATAGACAAATATCTAAGCTGAACCTGTAAAGCAAGATCTACTGTTTTACCCTTCCATGATTTTCTGAATTTTAGTAACATAAACCATGTGTATTCCTTAAGTTCATTCTGCAAATAGAATATATACATATTAATTTCTTTAGAAACGCGATTCCACATTATATTCCCTATTAATCAAATTCTAAAAGTATGCTTGTTGACTCTGGTATCGAGCGTATTCGCAGAAAAGCTTAAAACTACCACTTTTTATACACGTTATTTCACGTTAGTTAAAGACTGCGATGCTTAAAATGTTTAGGGAGAAATGGAATACTGGTGTGTATTTTTTCTTTAATGTACCGAGACCAGCCATATACAGTTTACATACTGTATGTTTATGTTCCAAAACTAATATCGTTTGTTATCCCAAGTTGTTTGAATCGCCACAATTCAAATAGAGAAAAAAGAGCTGACTGACAAGATTTAAGATGTGGCTGTTAATGTTGGATTAAAAAAACACGTTGCCCGACGTTAGTTGCATTGCTTGAAAAATAATTTTATTTCGAGAGACTGGATAAGCAATTCAAGTGTTTTTTTTAACTTCCTGAAAAACAAATAATAATTTAACAATATGTGCAAATGTTTTATGATATGTCGCTGTTGTGAATGTCTGTGGAGTGTATCTTATTTGCCTGTCTGTCCTGGCTGTGCTCTCTCTCTCAATTCAATTCAATTCAAGGTGCTTTAACTTTAACTTGCTTTAACTCCGCAAGTCTGAGTTCTGAGTTCTGAAGTCTGAATTCTTGTGTCTGTCCTATCTGAACCCGAAAGTATTACAATATGTATCTTTATAGCAGGTGGTGTACAGCTTTTTACTATAGATTACACTTTTCTAAAATGTATTTAAAAAATAAAAACGATTACAATCTAATCATTCCACGTTTGGTCCCAAGATCCCATGAAAAATAAATCTAAACGGGGAGAAAGCTATGCTAAAATTTTATTAAGATACTTAGAAGACAAAGATATCAAGTTATGTTGCATTTGTCTGATTGTGAATCAAAAAACACATATATTTAAACACGCGTTTGCGATTTAAATCAAAACGCTATTTAAATCAATATAAATGTTTGTATTGTAACGCATAGGTGACTATTCATTGTTATTAAAATGACTTAAATTCGAACATGTTGTGATATTTAGAAATATAAATTTGTTTGGTGCGAATGAAGTTTTATTTAATCTCTGAGCCAGGGAAACGTTTTATTTTTTCAAAGAAATGTTTGTTAAAAAAAATCATAATCATAGCTCCAGCAGGATTCGAACACCCAGCGTGTGACGTGACCCACAGCGCCACCAGCAAGGTCACATGAGGAGTGTTGAAAAAGCCCTACAAAACATTATCAACAGACATCGTACAGTGTACACAATTCTTGTGTTGCGGTACATGAATATAATTATATCGTTATTAATTTCTTTAGATACGCAATTCCATATTATATTCCCTTTTAATCAAATTCTAAAAGTATGCTTGTTGACTCCGATATCACGTTAGTTAAAGACTTCGATGCTTAAAATGTTTAGGGAGAAATGGAATACTGGTGTGTATGTTTTCTTTAAAGTTCCGAGACCAGCCATATATTGTATGTTTATGTTCCAAAATTAATATCGTTATGGGCTTCACACGCGTTACAGTATGCTCCTATTCTTTTTATGCTCAGCTACTAAGATTTCCCTTCAGTGGTAAAATTCCATATAAATATTCAATACTAAAACGGGCACAGTAAAGACATTTAAATCTTTCTACGACCGACCAACGCACCACGAGTGCCCCTGTCGGTCAACCAATCACGTACTGCGGTATTTTGCGTCAATGCGCATCATGATGCGCGAGGCCGTAGCCAATTACCTCCAGTATGTGCCTGTGCCGCGCACTTTGAATGGCTGCATCTGTAATCAGAAGTTTAACTCTTTCTGTGCAGTTATGAAATATTTTGCATTATATCTTACTAATACAAACTGAACATCTGCATTCTATTTAAATAATCATGTTTGCTTTTGGTGTGGGTGACATGAAAGGAATATCAAATAGAGAGCATGCATTTCTTGTCTTCCCTTAAGAGGTACCAAGAATACCATTTTACTATACCATTTTAAGCACATGCTGTACCTCTAAGCCCGTTTTCACTGTTTACAGTATGTGGCACTTTTGTTATATTTCAAGTTAAGGTTACCGTTAAATATTTAGTTGTGTGTGTTTTCCCTTCAGGTACTGTATACATTTGTATTTTAATAGTCATAGCACTTTTATTCTCTTTATCAGTTACACACCGGTTATGCACCAATATAATATCCCTATTTAATGAATTGAACAATTATTTCATTTAAGCTACAGATATGTTTCCAGGAATGCCTCCCTAATGCATTTAACAGTGCTATTATGTCAGCCACTATAATGAATAACTGCTTTTGGATAGCTGCCTTAGAGTCCCAGGAGAGGTAATAAACTGAAACCTTGAGGAATATAAAAATTGTATTTGATTTTTAAATGTATTTTTTTATTTTCATTCATTCAAAAGGCTCCATTTAGACTTCCACTGGCATTTTTAAGCAAGCCAAAAAAAAAACAACAAACAAAACTTTTATCTTACTGATGAAAGAATAGGTCCTATACTCAAAAGAGATAACCATTCCATCCTAAGTATTAGGCCTAGAAAATTTATTTTACTGGAACATTCGGTGGAACTTAAAATTACAGTTTCAACAAACAAGGTTCTTACTGTGTACGTTCCATTTAATGGAAGGTACACTATGTATTTAATAGTGTTTATTTACTGTAGATGTTTGAGAGAGGTAAAATTGTAATCTTGCACTTCTGCTTCCCTGTGCATATAAACTCCCTGGATGAAAATAGCTCTGCACCTATATTCTCTAGCACCCCTCCCTTCACTTCAGTAAACCTTGCAAAATTTTCTTCCTGGCCTATCCTTCATAAACAAAGGAGGAATGTGACAGCAATGACAGCTATCTATTCATATATGTCAGCGTGTTTCACCATTAAAATTTGACAGAAACACTGAAACACTCTAAGGGTTTGATTTCTTCTGAGACTCATTGCTGCACTAGTGGACCATGTCTTCTTCTGTCTTTTCAAATTATACTTTCAAAATTAGCCATCATCAGCCTTTTAAACATTTTGTCTTTATATATTTGTGAATGAAGTTATGTATTGTTACAATGCCTTCAGTAGTTTACAGCATCTTAAATCTCTGTTTAACACAAGGTTTCAAAGAAAAGATATACCGTATAATGTATATTTGTCTAACCACAATCCTAACAATAAACGTGAACAAAGCAGGATGAACATTTTAACCGCAAATTAAGGAAAAACATTATTGCAATTCCCTATGAAGTTTGTGCCTTCAGACCCCAGATTCAAACTATAGTCTCAGCCACCTCCAAACACCTAATTTGCGGAGCCCTAGACAGATGTACTGTAAGACCCTTGTCACAGGGACAAGAAATACGTTTGAGAGTTTTGAGGAGTAACATCACTCATCTTATACAACAAAATCTATACATAATTTAAAAAATATGCTGCTTGTTATTATACATCATTAATTTTGTCAGTTTCTAGCCTGGTCTTAGAAGCTAAGCAAGGTTGGAAATTATTATTACTTTGATGATACTTTTTAAAAAACAGTGCAACAGTATGGTGACCTGAGAGACTGAGCTGCAAGAGATGCCATCCTTTAAACGAGAGGTTACACCTTAAATGACTGACAACTTGTCATTAAGATCCCATGACAGGGTTTGAAACAGCAGGTCTGTTAATCCTGATGTTTTGACTGAATTCCCATCTGTGCTTGCACAATCTGCATTACCTGAAGTACCCTCTTGATTCAGTTGTTGAAGTAATTTCACACTTCTATACTCAGTCTTCTGTATAGTTGTGCTGCTGTGCAAAATGGCTGAGGCACATCACCCAGGTGGGGGCTGTACTTCATACTGACTGAAAAGAAGTGGGTCACCTCTTAAATGGTTATATAAATTTTATTATTTTAAAAGTACGTTTTTGTTTTATCACCTTAATGATTATAACATGAAGCTTGCCAATATCCAATTTTTCGATGTCACAGATACTGTACAGTATATGTAAGAGTTTTGACCTTTTATATATAATTGTAAACAAAATATCCATTCCATTAATATTTTGATGCATTTTGTGTAAATTGATTGCATTTTGCATTAATTCCTTGTTTTTTTTCTTTTGACATTAACTATCCACAAGTTACATTTTACATACTGTATATCAACTAAAAACGTTACATTTTACATTTTCATTAATGAGATAAGAAATATCCACATGACACCACAAGACCATGTGAAGCTGAAGTGATGGCTGAAAGAATTCTAGTGAACTCTTGCTGTTTTATGTTAAGCAGAAGGCCAAACGATTCTGAAATCAGAACCAATTCAAGTTTAGTGTGAGATGGTACAATATGCCTATAAAATCAAAGCACTTAAACATGCTGCTTACACACAGTATGTTTCACCACAGTTTATTTTCAGATAAATATTGTGGGAGATGCTTCAAGATCTAGCACCACAGTGTTAAGTATGAAGATGACACATTCTGAAAAAAATATCACTACAGCTCCAATGTACAAAAGTGGGAATGTATTTATGAGATCCAGTCTTAGCAATTTACAGTATTTCAATGCAATCAAAAGGATAGGATTATCTTCAAATCAGAGATTACTTACACATTAAATGTTAAATTCTGTAAATGGAAACATGTATATTACAATAAAAATAAAATAACGTATTATTGAGAATTCAGTTTTATGATCAAAGCAAGAAATACAAAGTTATTGTACTTGTTTTAAAATGCAATTTTATATTGCATCCAAGTCATTTTGGAAACTGGAATCAAGAGAACCTGTGAAGCTACTTCAATCAACATTCCTTGCCCGGAAATTTCAAATGTGCACTAGTACTTCATAATTTGCTTATTTGTTTACTGACTGTAAGACAGTACTCAGCAAACACATACTTTGCCTCTGCAATCGTCAGTAAAGGTATCACTAAAATGTTTTCTTTGATATCATTTTAATAAGAAGGCATCTCTACCTTCCAATTCATCCTAAGAGTTTAAATATTTCCGAATTCTCCAGTCTGCATGAAATGACCTTCTTTTTAATGAAGCCCTGAAAACCAAGAGCTGTGAACCCTCACTTGGAAGCCTGGGGCAAAAAAGACCAGCCCCAAAGCCACTGCTTTTCACTGCTGGCTCCTTCTTCACAGTCACAGCACCACAATTCTCCCTTTGGTTTGACCTATTTTTAGTAGTTCAGCAGTAAAACACTGTCGTCCTTAGGCTGTCCGGCAACAACAGCTGTCAGAAGCACCAAGTATAGAATTACTGGGTCAGACATTTGTTTTCTTCTCTACCAGTCAAGGTTATCTGTAGGAAACAAAGTGTTGTGTATGTTAGTTTTTTTCTTATATTTTTGGAATGCAGTTATCATCGTGCTGGGTTATACATTTAGAAAAAAATACCATTTGAATTCTACTTGACAGGATGTCTGCGTTCCAATAATCCTGCTCTTTGAAAGATGCAGTTTCCTGCAGTAATACATTGTGGCATTTTAAGATAAGCGCTTATTTTCCTCAAGGAATTTTATTAATATTAATGTTTGGAATTAACTTAATCTCAGTATGGCTAATACACATTACTTATATTTTGCATAAAATGTACACTACCCTAACATTTTTATTCAGAATAATATGTTGTGGGAGTGACTCAGCATTGAACATACTGTATCTTCCATGATTCCTTAGGACTGTACAGTAAATAGTGACAGACCAGACCTTTTCCTTAATGTACTGTGCTATATTAAAGAAGATCACACACGATATAATTGATCTCATATAAGGTATGTTTGTTTGGCGGCATTTATAATTAGCTCCAATTTCTACAGTGTAAATCCCTTTCAACAACTCTTTTATACAATGCAACTGAAATGTGGCTTGAGCAGAAAAAATACAAATGTACTGTACATTAGACGTGTTGAATAACTACAAAATATTATTAATTGTAACTGCTTTGAATAACAGAAACATATACTGTACAGTATGTATCATAGGAACAAGTAATATGTTTATTCCATGCTGAAAAAAGAAAGAAAACACGTTTCGGCCGTGGAGCCTTCTTCAGGTGTGAGGGAGACAAGGCAGTAGGCAAAAGTAATGTAGCGGGAGAACAAAGGCTGGGAGGGAGGAGGAGTGAGAGGCGGGAGCAGGGGACAGAAAGAGAGGCCAATCCAAAGGTGTGAAGTCAGAATAGGTGTAGAGAGGTGTGAAATGAAACTTCCAGTGGAGAAAATTAAAAGAAGAGTAGTCTGTCATTAAGAGAAGGGGGAATGTGTGATACTAGCTGCAGGTTGAGTTTGGTTTCTGTAGTCCTTCTGATGTATGAGTTCGGAAAACCGTCTTTGAGAACACAGACGGAGAGATTACAGTGGTCATGGCCATCAGAGGTGAAATGAGAAACAATGGGCTTGGAGAGATCTTTAATCTTCACAGCCCTGACATGTTCTCTGAAGTGGTCTCCAAGTCTCCTTCCTGTTTCTCCAATGTAGATGGCTGGGCATTAACTGCAAGAGATACAGTAAATAAGGTTGCTGGAGGTACAAGATGCCCTCTGGGTGATTCGGAATTGTCCTGAGGGGCCTTGAATGAGTGTGGTGTTGGATGTATACTTGCAGGTTGCAAGGGAAAGTGCCTGGTGTTGATGGTTGTGGAGGGCGGTCAAGGGAGCTGTGAACAAGAAGCTTGCGCACGGCGGGAGTTCCTGATTGGGTTGATGGTCCGAGGGGTGTTTTTGGCTCGGGCAAGGGCCCTGTCAATAACACTGCTGGGGTATCCTCTGTTGATGAAAAAAGAGTACATTTTGAGGGCTTGGTTCTCAAAGTCGATGTCATCACTGCATAATTGTCCTAGCCGAAGGAACTGTGAAAAAGGGAGATAGTTTTTAGTGTGTTTGGGGTGAAATGAGCTATACAGGAGATAGCTGTGTGAATCCATGGGTTTGTAATAAACCGAAGTGGAGAGTCGGGGGTAGTTGATGGAGAAGTTGATGTCTAGAAACGGAAGAGCAGTGGAAGATATGTTAACCATATATTTGAGGGACGGGTGGAAGTTGGTGAAATGGTGCAGGAAGCACTCAAGCTGGTCATTGGAACATGTGGCGGCACAGACGCAGTCATCAATATATCGCTTGAAGAGGTCAAGGACATAGCCAGTGTAGGAAACGAAGAAGTGTTCTTCTACCCAGCCGACAAAAATATTGGCACAGGTGCCCATGGCAACTCCACTCACCTGTTGGTAAAAAAGATTATTGAAAGAGAATGCGTTCAGTGTGAGGACCAATTCTGCAAGGGATACCAGGGTGTGGGTGGGTGGATCAAGAACTGTGCGTTTGTCCAGCGTGTGCTTGAGGACTATAAGGCCGTCATTATGGGGAATGACAGTGTAAAGAGATGTGATGTCCATGGTAAAAATGTAGCATTTGGTGCCCTGAAATTGGAAATCATTAAAAAGTTGGAGCGCGTGGTTGGTGTCTTTGATGTATGAGGGAAGACCTTCAACCAGCGGTCTCGTGAGGCTGTCGAGAAAGGCTGAGATGAAAGTAGTTGGAAAGTTACATGCTGATACGATGGGGCATCCAGGGGTGTCAGGTTTGTGGATTTTGGGGAGGAGGTAAAAATGAGATACCTGCGGATGTTCAATGATGAGCCTGTTTGCCTCCTGGGGGAGCTCATTACTGCTCCCCCAGGGAAATGGTGGATACCACTTCCTTTTTGTATTCTTTTTTAATCCAGTTTTAACACAAAATATTAATATTATGAAAATAAATGTTGTAAAATTAATCGTCTAATGCCCAAGGGCCTCAAAAAGTCAATTTTTTTGTCATTTGGAAATCTCTTAATGACAGTCATGGTACCATAAGAAAATCTGGGGTATTATTAGATAACTGATTTCTGACAACCCTAGCAATGGCTATATAAAAACCAATAAAATGTCCCAATTTTAAATGTGGCATCCAACCACAAGACCAAGGCTAGGACAATGGCTGCACTCCAACAGAAAGAGAGAAAAGTAGTTTGAAATGATAAATCACACTTAAGAATCTTAAGAAAAACTCAGGCATCATCAGGACAGAATATCTGAGGATGACCTAATGAATCTAGAGTGAGTAGTAGAGTTCCATGGCAACACAGAAAGAGAAGATGTAAATTCCACAGTGTCTAATTGCTTCCCAAGTCAAATGTTGAACAAAATGTTGTAAATGGATGACACAAAATAAGGATATGAGCTAGTTTCACTAAGACTATGATTAACACATGAAGGTTTAGCTCATACTAAAAAAAATATATCTCTAAATATATAAAAATATATATTTTATGAAGATTAATGTTACAGTCTAGATAGAAATAGCAGAAGAAGTTCAGTTATCTGTTAGATATAATGTACAACATTAAAGAGAGCTGTAGGTTTTCTGTTTTGTCCTTTTTCAATTAAAATTGAGAGTACTTTTCTTTTCATTGCTTCTGAGCGAGGTACACTTACCCTAATTATACAAACTGTCAGGGTTTATGATCTGCAGATGTTATAAATGGATACATACATAATTCTAACATTTGAAGCTTTGAAGTCATTCCTTAATATCAAGTTTTGCTGACATGAAATATATTTTTTTAATTCTAAAATTATTGTAATACTTCTTTATCAATTATCTGAATTTGGTATGAAATTAGCTAAACAATGCCAAAAAAAATAATTCAGAATGATTTATAGCAAATGCAGGACCAGGAAAACACCTGGAAGTTGACGTACCTGGAAGTGTGGGACGTAAAGTTAGGGCAACAAATGGCAAATGGAAACACCAAGCCTGAAGAAGCTGCTGATGAGAAAGAATTAGGAGTTTGTGTTGAGATATTATTTGCATTTTTCAGCCAATACGGCAGCAGGCATCTTAATGTACAAAGCTGTGCAAATCAAAATTACCTTTCCATAAGAATAAATGTTATTGGGGGACGAAAGTTTCAGGCCCAGTCCCTACCAAAGGACTGAAGACCCAAATGGAAACAATTCCACATATTCATTCATGGAAAATATGTCATGCTTACTGTATATTGTTGTCAAAAACATTTTTTTAATATTAATTTCACGTGGCATGTGAGGAGAAGGGTGACATCGTGGCACAGTGATTAACATTGCAGCCTTGTAGCTCTGGGGCCCAGGTCCAATTCTGGATCTGGAGTGCTGTCTGTGTGGAGTTTGTACATTCTCCCCTTTGTGTAGGCCTCCTCCTGAGTTTGTGTTTGTGTCTGTGTTTACCCTGAGATGGATCGGCGTCAAGTCCAGGGTGTATCCCACCTTGTGCTTGTTGCTTGCAGGAATGCCCCACAACCCTGAATTGGATGAAGCAGTTAGAAAATGGATGGATAGGTGAATGAATGTGAGTGGATGACTATTTTTAGTGAACAGCATGGAAAATGCCGGATTTACATGCCCTGAACAATTATCTTCATCTCTTTAACATTGTATTTATTTTATGGTCTTATACAGTAACATCCCAAATCTTTTTTTGCTTATTTAGGTTTTTAGTCAATTTTTAGTTTTATTAGTTAAATTGTTTTATTTAATAGTTTTGTTTCATTTTTTCAACTGTGAAGAACATTGAAACAAGAATCGGCCACAGTGCCAGTATGTCACCCAGGCAATTTTATTTATCACAGCTTGAAACTTGGTATTGCAGCCTGTATTATCTTGAGCACTCCACCACATTGCCTATTCCTGGCTGTGCCTAAGCACATTTAAACTAGAAGTATCCTAAATCAATAAGTGGTTTATATTCTTGTGGTGTGCTAAACCAAAAATACCAAATTAAAAGTGTTTAAACGGATAACGGACTGCACAGTGAAAAGCATAGAATGTAAATCAAGGAATATTACATACAGTATGTACAATGCACTAGCAAGACCTCATTTAGCTGTGCCGTGTATAATTTTGATAATTCTAATACAAGAAACTTATGTGCTTCTTTGTAATCAGTTCAAGCAGAACAACCACATACAGTTCATTCCTAAGAAATGTCCTAAACTGGTGGGCAAAAATGAATTGAACCTTTTTAGTCTTTAACTGAGAAAGTATTCAAAATCCTCAAAGAAAATGAAAAAGTAAACCCAGTGGATTTAGTCAGAATCAACATTAAAACACTTAATTGGAAACAAGTACTCAATTGGAAAAACAGGAACATACATTTAAAACAGAAAATGAAAGGTTTGGTTCAGCATGGAATTTGCTGTCCATCCAGGTTTTTAAGCAGATAATGGCTGAATGACGTTTTGTGATCAGTTGATTAATGAAAATACAAGGTAGTTAAGATGAAAATTTTAGATTCAGGGCTTGTTATTAATTATATATTGTTTTGTGGATAACCATGTTATTTGTATCTGCTGGATGATAGAGTGTAGCACATGTTTCTGTTTGAGATGGTAAGGACACATCTATTAAAAAAATTAGGTGGCCTCTTAAATTGTACATTTGTTTTACATCTATTACATACCAAGAAAGGATTATAGAAAAATGGAAGTCTGTAGACACTGCCTATAATATGCTATTTATTAGATTGGTCTGATTTATTCCAGCAGTTTTAATAACTGATGAAAAGTAAGTGCAGTGCAGAATATGTAGTAATACGAATGTGTTAGCAGCACATGATATGTCATCATTAATTCTCGAAGAGGCTGACTTCAATGTTGTTACTTTTAAGGGATGAGCAGCACAAGTAAAAAAACAGTGGATTTTCTAAGCTATATGCTGTATACTGTATTGATACGAAAAAGTAATGAGATTCTTTACATATAATTTAGTGGCTCCATTAATATAACAAATAATTAATTGTAATAAATGACATTTGAGACCCTGAATCAAGATTAAATCTGTGCAGTACTATGTGGTAAAATGCTATGACTTTCTAAAACTGATAGCTGGTGTGTGGTGAGCGTACTGTGAGTGTCCAGAAAAGCACTATATAAGTGTAAAGATGTATTATTATTATTATTATTATTATTATTATTATTGTTGTTGTTGTTGTTGTTATTATTTGCATTTTAACTCCTTTCATTCATTCAATTTCGGTTTTGTTTAACAAATTCACTTCAGAACATGTGAGTGCATCATTTGTAATTGAGCAAAAGGGGACATTGGCAGGCGTAGACTTTTGCAAGGCACTGTACAATATGTGTCCTTACAAGAATCTAAACCTGTTTTACAGGCATTTTTAGAACTTAAGAATTAAACTATCTATTCTATCTACAGTACATGTACACAAATGATTCACTTTATTTTTGTCAAACTTGGATGAAATGATAGTAACTTCACAGTGGTTCACTTAAAAACAAGATGACATACTGTAGTAACAATAGATGTCCTTGTACCAGCAATTGGACCAAATTGAACCAGCAATTTTGTGTTTCCTCTGTCAAACAGAGATGTCTGCTGCTCCAGAGTGCATCTCTTCTCCTGAGTGCATGTGCTAGTCTGAAATGAAGTAAAGACAGTTTCAAATTAAACAACTGTCTGTTGTTATTTGGAATAGGCTGTTTGTGAAATGAGCCATTAAAATAAAATCCATAAACGTAAACTTTATGAATACAGTAATAAAACCATAAGCATGTACTGAAATAATTATTATGTCATAAATAGCAATACTAAAACTATCAACAAGGCAATCCTTTAATATATCCAAGGAAACAAAAGCTTGTTTTAAAAAAAAACGCTAGATGAAATTCTTGCTTGGATCAATTAGATACTACCAAATGTTCTTATTTTCTTACACTAAAGGTAGAAGAAATGTCTTCAGAAACCTTATGTCTTCAATCAGTATGTCATATGTAACAGAGCTGAATGTAGTGAGAATGGACAGAAGTGATGTCTTCACCTTGAAACCTAGATAGTGTAGAATTCTGCCATGACAGAATACCTGTTGTAGCACAGTGAAAGCTGTGTGGATCTCGGCCTCTTATTGATCGTGATTGAATTTTGGCAGGAGGAGAGCTACACACATTGCACACATATTAAAGAGAACTTGATGGTAAAGCTACAATCCTACTTGGACCAGAGGCGTTAGTTTACTTCTGACATTTCTCTCAATGTTAAATCATTCAAAGCTTGTAGGAAGTTTGAAAAATGGATTTGCTTAGGTTGGTCATTTTTGTTTAGCTTAGTATGACCCTATTCTCATCTCATGGGTTCACAGATTCAAAAGGCACATTTTATGTGGAAATCGGTTGAATGTTAGAATGCAAATTAAAGTTCTGTCTTTTTACTTAACTGACCACAAAGAACACAATAGTCTATGTGCAATTCCAAAGAGATTCAGGGACAGGGTGGGCAAATATGTAAAATATGTACAGTATGTAAATCTATGTAATGGAGTGTGTATGGCCTTTTTTGTCTCAAGAAACAAAATTTGAAGTTTTATAGTTAGAATAGATTATATATATATACTGTATACAGTACACAAAATGACCTAAACATTAAAACTGTTCATTCATTGGAATGCTTTTTTAAAGTAGTCTGTAGCGCTGCCATAGATACATTTTTTTTACAATAAATCAATCATAAATATGTACAGATGTTTTTTTTTATTTTACAATTATTAGTGTGCATGTGAAAATCTTTTCCTAATTTGAAATAACTCTCAGAGATTATTTTGTAATCCTAGACCCATTCCAGTTGTATTAACATTTTGTTATTAAAAACAATGAAATAACATTAATATGTTAAGGATTTTACAGAATAAAAAAAGGATATGTGTGTGAAGGAGAAACAGTTATTTTCTTTTGGAATAGAAATCATAGGAAGCATTTTTTATGACACAAACTATACATGCCAAGGTCTTCCAAGGCATAATCCTATTAAAAAGAATCAATACACTATTACTTTTTACAACTGACTCAGCTACTGATGGAAATATTGAACCAAATGGCCTGGAAAATGCATAAGTAATGACAGCAGCTGTAGAATGTAAGCATTTCTTTATGCGCAGATAATAGCAATATTGTGCCAATATTTTACTTTTTTCTCCATCACATACAACACATTATACTTGTTTTACAACTGTTTTTAAGAAAAAGATGTCAAAGAACCTACAGTAAGAACATAGATTCATAGATTCTTAGAGTTTTATTATATACAGTACTGTATATATATTATGTTCAAATGTAACAAAGCATGGAGCTCCGGTAGATAGATAATACTAATTTTCTGTATATGTCTTTATCCCCCTTTCAAAGTATACTGTATATCAGATGTGGCATGCAGCACTTTCGTTTTAGGAACTACTACAGAAGACAGTACGATAGTCAAACCTCAAAGTCCCTTTTTAGTATAAAATGAATCCATGCATTAGGCACCAAATTAGTAAACATACAGTATTGGAGAATACAAGGGAAAACACATTGTACTGTATGGGTCTAAGGTATGGACATGTGTATTTCTGCTTAAGAAAACTGCATAGGTCATGATCTTAAAGTGTTTAAAATGTCGTTGTGCACAGCTGTGACTCTTTCTTTCTTCCATAAGTAACCAGCATGCAGGATTCTTCTCAACACCATAACACAGTGGGAGCTCAATTCAATGGCTTTATACTGTAGGTCTACTTTAGATTTTGTTGACATTTGTGACATTTTGTTGATATTATAGCTACTGTATGCATCTCAGCACATGACTCCTTTTAAACAGAAAATATGTCCAGTGTGTTTTCTGTATTTTAAGACACTGGACATCTGTGTTGTATGGTTAATGTCAGCAAGAACATTTTGCTAGTATGTGAAATTGTACTGTAGTTAGTAAGGACGTCTTAGTTTGGTGACAATGTAATTTAATTATAATATATAAACTTTAATTGTTTAATTATTTTTTTTACCTGGTATGCCCAAAGAATAAGTTTGTCAAAATATTAACAATTCTAATATTACAGACTATGTCAGATAGCTCTGATATCATATTATAAATATCTTTATTTAAATGAGAATACGAAATAATCCATTTGGTTTTTGCAGTGATAATACCACATACTTGTTATTTTCTTGCTCAGAAACCTTGAAAACCCTGATTATACCTGCAATGTACAGTATGAATTAAATTAAATTTTTAAAGTAGTATACAGTACATAAGTATTGTCTTTAATTTCTTACGTGATGGATTTGTGCAGGGAAATCTTTGAAACAATAGCAGTCTAATTTCCTTGAAGTAAACAATTCAATATTTTAGATGCTGTTTTTGTTGAAATAGACATTTAGAATTCATTGCCACAGCCTAAACAAGGACAGATAAGAAACTCCAAAAAGTGCAATAAAAATATTATGTAACATAGACGCTTCCCATTTAACAATGCTGTGATGTTACAAAGTATTTTAACATTTTTACTGTTTTTGTTTTAGAAATAACTTAGTGTTTTTAAGTCATGTGATTTCTACTTCTGGAATGCTGTCATTTGGATTACTTCAGGGTTGTACTGCAAGCATTGAAGTCTTCCTTTCAGACCCAACGCCCTGTTGGCAGCAAGTCAGACCAACTAGGTCAATTCTCACAAACCACAATACAATGCCTCATGCCTGTTTTTTCCGTTCATGGTCCCTAAGCTGTAGCTCAGCTTTCAAAAGTCATGTCTTTGAACTATACCCATGTGCGTGAAAGTGTTCTGCCTCTACAGTACAGTAGGAAAAAGAGCAATGTAGCCTAACATTCAGGAGGTCTATCATTCATACAGTACCATCTTTTCCAGCTCACATGCTGTACAGAGTTTCCTTGCAATGATGGAAAATGGTTTTGAGTGTGAAAAAAGAACAGGGAATTTCTTGCTACATTTTACCTAATGGAACCACATTTATTCCTGATCTTGGTAGCATTGCTCATTCCCAATATGAAGATGGCAGATGAGTGAGTTCATGATGAAATCACAAACGTCATAATTAGAGACATAGTCTTTTTCACTGGTAATGTGAAGAGATATAATACTCAAGGTTCTTCACTGATAATGTTAAGTGATAAATATTGGTCAATTTGAGAGAATTGTAATCGCAAATTTGATTGTTCAAAAATAAACAGGAGCTGCAATCTAAATTGACAGATTCTAGCCATTCAGATAAACATACTGTTAACTGTACCCCTAAATAAATTGCCTTTTCAATTATAAAAGGACAAACTAATGGTAAGGAAGTTCTCCTCAGTAACCGAACTAAAATCTAGGTGTGGCTATTTTAGAAAACACATGGATATACTGTAGGTACTGTATCTCCAGACATTTTTAAGAATTACTTAAAATACAGGATTGGAAATGGGATGAAAAAAGGACAGAAGGAGATGCTACAGTATACTGTATATTATAAGTGTCAAACAAGTTTTTATCTTTTTATTTATTTTCATGACATTACAATAGCCCACCAGTTTCTGCATCTGACAGAACAGGTTTGTGCCAGTGCCAAACCCCATCAGACTGCTTCTGCTTTGTATGAAATTCTAAACAAAATCATTTTCCAAATTGGTCCCACCAACTCTGTTATGCAATATAAAAATTTAACCTCAATTTAGCCTAAATGGAAACCAAATGCTCAAGATCCATCTTAACTTTGAAGGTTAAACTTTTGCAAAAGGGATCAAGCACAAGTATGTCGCAGTATGGTTTCCCTTGTATGTTGTACTGTAGAGACATGAGGACTTTATCATAAAATGCTCTCTCAGTAAGACTAGTGAAGTCATTGACTTAATAATAATAATAAACTTTATTTTATATAGTGCCTTTAAAGATGGCTTCTCAAAGCCCTTTACAGAATGACAACAACAATAAATAAAAAGAATAAATGACTCCCAATTACATGCTTTCTAATTGTCTTTTGTTTTTGATTGCTGTAGGAATAGATGCAATGTTTTCATGTAACATCTGTGTGATGACTATTAAATTTAAGAACATGCATATGCAGTGTACTGTATATATATACACACTGTATATACAGTATATATATATACCTGTATATTCATCACATAAAGGTTTGTATTGTTTTAACATTACATCCAACATATATCAAACCTTTCTTTCCAAGCAATAGAAAAGTTTATAATTTTTTAAAGTCCAAAGCAAAGCATACAAAGTCTGAGATATTACCATGTAAGACAAGTAGAACTGGAAAAATCACAGTCAAAACACTGTTTTCTACACACAACGCATATTAGAATGAATTGTGAAAATGAAAGACTGTGGTTATATTGTTTTTCTGAAAACATGTACTAGAATTTATATATCATGTTTAGGCAAAATATGCTGAAAGTATATGCAGTAAATATGTGCAAGGCACAATTTGTAGATCTTATCAAACAGACCTTTCCTGTGGAACAAGAGATTGTTGAGTTGTTCTAAAGAGCATTCATCATTAATTCTCTAAGGGATCGTAGGCCATGTTGAATATAAACATCTTTACACAATAAGAAAAATTCAAACTTCTGGAAAAATCTGTTTCTCCATAACTATTAACTTTTTTGAAGATGTAGCCACTAATTAACCTTTAAATAGCTTGTACTGTATTTCTGGTGGGAGGAGAATACCAAAAACATTTCTAAATTATTTTCATAAGCATTAAGTTTGAATTTGTATTTTCATGAAAATGATGTTTGAACTGGTGGATGTCCATGCTCTCTCTAAAATTTAGACTGTAAATGTTTCAGGAAATGTCAAAAATAGCCCAATGGGTTCTTGCCCTCTCCTTTCTAATTCCAACCGACAAAATCACCTTTCCTTTATTTTCCAGCATGTGGACTTCTCCCATCCTAATACAGTACGTACAGTATGAGAAAACAGTTCAGAATTCATCTACAAAGACCCTTACAAGAACAAGAGAGGCCATATAGTATATTTATGTTACTTCTGCATTGGCTTCCAGTGAGATTAAAAATTCTGTTTCTTACAGTATGCTTAAAAGGAATGACATCAGAATAGTCATCAGAATTGATGTTTGGCTATTAGTCTCATCATGGTCCATTGATTAGGGCTTTCTTTGTATTCTAAGAATGAGGCTTAAAAAGAAAGGAAAAGCTGCTTATTGTGTTACAACATTGCAGTTGTCAAATTTATGGCCAGATGATGTTAGAGACCCACCCACAGTGGCTATTTTTATATCTAAGCTTAGGTCCTATTCTTAGAATTTAGCATTCTGATTTATGTAGAATAATTAATTTTTTTGTAATTCTCCATTTTTACCCTTTTTTGAAGTGCATTGTAACATCAAAAGAACTACAGTATATAGTTTGGATTGTATTTATATTCATATCCATTGGGTTTTTTTTTTTGCATTGGGAGGAATTTACAGTACATGCAAATATACATACTGTCTTTAGGTCTAATCACAAATAAGTTCTTGAAACCATACTTTAATTGGCAAAGGAATTTTAATATGTTTTTCAAGTTGGTAATGTAAAATGAATAAGTCCTTTTGTATTATCACTGGGTCATGGTCTGAAGCTTATACTTGTTTTATCATTTTGCAAAAAGGTTTCAGTTAGGTGCATTCCAATTAAAATCTTAAAATACTGTATGTTGTCCTCAGAAATGCAAAGTCCAGTCTCGGGATGTTCACCCAGTTAACATTACACATGGATTTATTAGGAATTCAATAGCAATTAATGGCATTATGATTAAATTAAACAGTATGCTAGACATCTTTTAGATTATTTAGATTTAGATTTAGATTTAGATTATATACTAAATGTGTACAGATCTATTACAACATTATCATGTCTTTAACAAAAAGAATACCAGTGTAAACTAGATAACGTCATGACATTTCAATTTCAATTTTGAAGAAGTAGTAAATATACAGTATGTAGCATTAGAAACAGGAGTTAATATCAGTGCACTTTTGATGTTGACAGGCTCAATTCAAATATATATATAAAGGTATTAGCATTCATTGTTTAATAAGGTTTGTTTGGTTTATGTTTTTGTTTTGTTAAATTTGATGATTAACATGGAAATCAAATTTTTTGTGATGTAAATGCATTAAATACCTTGAAAAGGTGAATTTTTAGAATTTTGTTTCCTTTATTAAATGTTAACTTATTAAAACCATGGAGTGTATTCTGTATAAAACTTGATACGAGTTTTCTTATCGTTTTTCATTTTATTTTTCTTCTAGGTAAGTGCATTCTTGTGATGTCCCTTTATAGTTTTATGTGGAAATACTCTTTCTATGACTAAATTAATCAGATCCCCTATGTAAGATTTTGTCATCGGACTTGAAATTACAATAGGTGAAGGGAAAATAAAATAATACATTTTTAATATTCTTGATTGATCCTCGGAACTGTAAAGTTAATAATAAGTGGTTTAACTTGTAAATTCTAATTGAGAAAACAACATTATTGCAGTATTGAGACCAGGAAAAATAAAGATCTTTTGAATTATTCAGGATGATTAGTATTAGTGTTAACAATTGTTATTATTTATTGTGTATTGATTAGAGTGTTATAATCATAATTAAATAATACCAATATCAAATGCTAAATATTAAGTCGTGATACTTACTTGCTATGCAAGTGAATTCCAAAAATGAACACAACATGATGTTTTGTTGGTTTCTCTGGCACAGCTTAGTGATAAAATAATAATCAGGCACCATACTTTAACAGAATGAGCAGATTCTTACTGTATTTACAATTAATTATAGCTACACATTTACTGCATTGTAGAGATTCAAATTTCTGAGAATCAGAATTCTGGTTAGTTTATTTTATTTAAAATGGTAAGTTGTCTAAGTGTGATGGCAGCCCAACAAGCCTTCTTTCTACTTAGAAAGTTGTACATCTAGGGAGGTTGTGTGTGTGTAACCTGAAAACCAACATAGTTATGTTAAATATTAAGAGTTGGTTTATTGTTCATTTTTATAAAGTTTTAAAAATAGCGTGCACAAAGTGAGTGGTGACAATAGTTCTGGTTAAAGGATACCTGAAAATGTTTAACAAAGGCAGGTACAGAAAGCTCTTGATCACTGTTTCAAACGACTGTGTCATTCAGTGTCTACTCATAATCTTTTTAATCTTTCTTTGCTAACACATTGTGGTTTGTTACTACAGTATAATAAAATGGATTCAAAGAAAGCATTATTGTTGGTAACATAGCATACTGTAGTTAGTTAATTTAATATTTAGAGCATAAATTATTCCTTTGGGATATTTACTGTCTAGAGAAAGTATTTCAATTACTGTATGTTTGTGAAGCATGTTGTCTGACACATGGTTACTGTTTGAGTGTTTGGTGTTTGTAAGTTGCTGCTTTTTTTCAAACAGCTAAATTGACAAACCCTATTCGATTACAGCAAATTAATCTCATTTCTAAGATCAAAACCCTCATAAATGTATAACTAATGACTGACGTTCGTGCAGGAGGTTGTGTTATCTGTGGTTTTTGCTTTGTTTTACAAATTTTGCACCCAGAAGAGTGACATACATTAGGCCTCTCCCCACTTAATCCTTCCCAATGACCAGAATCACATACAGTATATGGACTCTAACCAACCTATTATAGCTAGACATGTATGTATCAAAACCCTGGGTGAGCTTCTCATGAGGTCCAAACCCATACCTTGCTATGGTTTCATGCTCAGTTTACTAACTGCTACTAATAGCTTTATATTTTTGGATCCCAAAGACCAAGCCAGTGTATTAAGCCCAGAAGTTCTCAGTCACTATTTGGGTTATAATCTGTCAAACCTAACTGGGTGATGGTGTAAATTGATAAAAATAAGATCTGAGAGTTGCATAATACTTTGAGAAGTACTGTAATACTTGTTTTTACAGTATATAACCACCATATAACAGTGCCTGTTACGACCCAGACGTCCTGATCAAGATGTAGGCAGAGACAACCCTAACCACCTACTGCTTTGCTTCCTAGCCGACACACCTTCTCCTCTCACCTTCTCCCCCTCACTCAGTATTGCGTTTGCCTTTTGAGCTTACCGTTTCATTCAGAGTGTCTTCTTGGTTCCGGACCCCTTTTGTTTTTTTTAACTTAATTTCTCGGACTGTGGCTTTGTGTGCCTTTCGGACTCAGTAAAGGACTGCTGTTTCCCCATTTTTGACCAAGTCTTTTAGATTGCAAATTTACTACTGAGGAACTTCCCAGATACTGCTCTGTCTACTGAACCCGCATAGGATCCATCCTTTGGTTTAGGAAGACCGACCGTAACACTGCCCAAAAAGAAACAGAAAACCAGCTGATAGAAATAGAACTAATACTGCAACCACCCCTCTTCTTTCTACTGAATTCAGAAGAAAACAGAAGATTAGAAAAATGTTGGTGATAGGAATGGAAAAGAAAACCATCTTTACAAATACCTAGCAATTTCCCTTTACTTAACACTGATAGAAACATCAGAAAAGACAATTGTAGACAGTTAAAAAAGTATCTAAAATTTAGTAATTTAAATTACATTTAAATTTTAGTACGAAGATACACAAAATGTTGATTATTGTGTGCCATTGACTTAATTAATATTTCAAGTAGGGGGTTTTGAGAATTATCAGACGGGAGCGCAAATGTATTTTAAAATATGACTCACTGTATAAGAGACCAGCACTAAGCTCTGGTGTTTTTTTAATGTACTGAACGAGCACATGTTTGAAAATTTTGTAATATAAGTGAGCCTTGCATGAACTAAGTGAAAATGTAATATACTGTAATATAATATAAGCCTCATAAGAAGATGTACAACTTCACATTAACACTGTTCTCCTTATTTTGTATTCAGACCTGTAAGAACAGAAATTACTGTAATAAATCAATTGCACTTTGGTTACATTTTTGACAGAAAATTAACTTAAATACAATATTAAATCCAGACTTTAACCTGAATAAGGACAAAGAATTTTACACTAAATAATGAATGGAAAGAAAAATCTTTTTTTTTTGCCTTCCAGTTAGTTAACTCATTAAAGATTAAATAATATCATAACTCCTTAAATAGACATTGCATAACAGCCTCTTTGAAGTTAATTAATATTTAATTGATTTATATTACAATAACGCCACCACAATGCACAGTAATCAAAATAATGTCATGTTGTTGTTTATTAATTAATATACTAATTTAATGCAATGCAATATTGAATATATAATTTTAAATTAAAATTCTTTAGATCATTTAATACAATCAATAGGCTGAAAGAGCATGACCATAATTCTTGAAGGTAATGTACTGTAGATTTTTCAAAAAAGATAATTTATTTTTCCAAACTTTTTTAGAGCTACAAAGTTCTCAATTCAACCATTACAAATGCAATTAACCAAATTAATCTAAACAGTCTGCCTCTTGAAAGCCTCTTAAAATCATTGCACATTATTAAAATCATTACAAGTCAGTACCCCTGTTACAGAAAACATTTAATCATTTTCCTGATAATAACTTTTTGATTTAGGTACAATTCTAAATATTCTATTCCTTTTGATAATAATTGCCTTCATAGGGCACTGACCACAAGCTTCCCTGTTCACTCATGGGGGAAGGTATTCAACATGCAGTGAATCAGCTCCAACAGCTTTAGGAGGTCCTACAAGGGCAGCAATGCGATGGTTTCAGACACAGTACATGTGATTTAGTTGGTTTACCCTCAGTTGCTCGATGATATTCATGAGGTTTTATGAGGATTACAATTACATCACAGAGACTTACAGTACATCCATCATTGAATACGTAAGCTTATTACTGCACATACAGTAGCTGCTTACAACTGCGAGTCTTTACTGCTTCCATGCCTTAAGAAAGGCTTTACTGTAAATCTTTATGTGTTGTTCTGTAATTATAACAGTTCGCATGCTATAGGAAACCAGGTGCACATTGAGAACTGATATAAATGATGTACTGTAGCTTTAGGATAACCTGTTCTAAACTTACATGTAGATTAAGTCTTTGTTTCCTAGGGGATAAGCATTTAAACATTTTAATTTACTTATGATAGTGTCTTTAGCTCTCTGGATTTGCCCTCATCTAAGTGTCTTGCATCCATTCTTCATCTCATTTAATTTGTCTATGTTCTTTGTTAATGAAAAGGCAAGTTAGTTTTTGATCAAGGGGAGAATAAAAAAGCTCTTATACTGTAAAAGTTGTGGTTTCATATTTTTATTCATAAAAGATCATTTAAGGTATGTACTGTAGTAATTTGTTTTACCCCTAAGTGCTTGTGATAAAAAACAGGTTAACAGAGTAAGTCCCTAATATTATTCCTTATGTAAAAGAACTACTGTATTTACTATGAGGGTGTGTCAATTCAAACATTTCTGTGACTCAAAGACATGGCATGCCAAAGGAACTGTTGTGTTGACAATGGCTTCCCAGCAACCAGTTATGTGGTAACTGAATATTATACAATCTCTGAAGTTTGCAGGGACAGGATTACTTTTATAAGGATTATCGTTCTGACAGGCTCAGCGTTATTTTTATAGAAGTTCAGGAGGTTTTTACTTCTGTGACTGAAAGCATATCTTAATAGCAGGGTGTTATAGGGGTGGCTGCAATTACAGATGTAAAGCATTTTCATTTAAATTATAGACACATGTATGCCACACAGAGAAAGAGAGAGGAACGCAGAAGAGGCAATCAAAGTTAATCTAGCTATGCATGTCATGTATTGTTCTGTCATTTCCATCTATTTCCTTTACTAGAATATTTATCTGAATGAAGGAGTCTGTCTATTGATTTCTTTCAAGTCAGTAATGGAGATCAAGGTTTGTGATATTAGCAGATCAATGCTATAATTCAGCTTTGCAGTGCACCATTTGTGTAGATGCAATTTCACTATAGAATACAAATTGTTGCAGATGTAAAAGAGGAAAATGAAAACAAATTGGGAGCATGATACTGTATATTCTGAAGTCTTAAATTATTCATTTCTTTATTTTTTGTGTGGTTCAGTTGTAATTTTTGGTAATTATTATTTAGTAAAATCTGTTTTCAGTCAAATGCATCAAGCATCTGTAATACAGTTTAAGTAATAAGTAAATACTTGCCTCCATTATGAAGTACAAAGTTCTGTATTTAGTAGTGTTGTAGCAGAATTGGTAGAGGTACCTAGAAACTAATAACCTTGTCCCAGTGGTATTCTACTGACTGTACTAAACAAAATAAAGGGTGTAGGTTATTGACAAAACTCTTTCAAGTCACTCAAGACAAGGGTAATATGCACTGACCACAAAATAACTAATGTAGCACCCATCCACAAAACAGGTGAAAAACTGAATTAGGTGACTATGGACCAGCAAGCCTAGCATCTAGCCACCAAGGTTCTATAACATTTAAGGATATTTAGATGACACATAGAACAAAACTAAAGGATTTACCAAATGGTAATATACTGTACAGTAATTCTAGGGGACAGTCAACGTGCATACAGACAAGGTAGGCCTTGCTTAACTAATTTCTCAGAGTACATTGATCACAAAACAGTCAAAACAGAGTCATAATAGACACAAACAGTACAGGGCTTATTAGTGACATTTACACTTGATAAAGTTCCACATAAAAACAAAATCGTTTTTAAATCAAAAGCCCAGATATTGTCTAGAGTATTAATAAAAAGGAGATGTGAACTTTTATTCCCATTTTTTATGCAGTACTATTGATAGCCAGCAAGGTTTTGTTCAGTAGTAGGGTCAAATTCAAAATTAACATGATGAAATAACTTTAATAATGGAATAGTATACTTAATATTGTAACAGATTCTGGTTCTCAGGGCTTGTGCCCTCACTGCTCCTGCCCCAGTTTCTCCCTCACCACATGGGCATTACCCTGGGTCTCCGGCGTTGCTCAACAGGGGTCTTGCCGGCCAAGCTAAAGAAGACCTTCCCCAGCCCGGGCAACCAACATCCCTGTTATGCACAGGGGCATATTTATTACAATATGTTAATATTTGGAGTTATCCCACCTGACTGAGAAAATGACAGCTTTGGCCTGGAAGTTGAGTGAGGTTTGTGCTTGTTTTCTGTGCAAGCTTACAGATAAATTATGGCACCAAACAGTACAAGATGTGGCATCTTGAAAGTCTCTATCTAGAGTGATGTACTGTATATTGGGGAGTATGTCAGGGATTTTAAGTTGCTATCTATGCTATCTAAATTATATTAATGATTGATATTCTAGGATGATTAATCATGTATTTTAGTTTAAATCTGTTCAATATATTAGTTAACCATTTTTAGAATATTGTAAGCTATTTCAATCACCATATTACAAAATATATTGCGTCTCTGAAATCAGTCGGAAGAAATGCAATCAGTTCATCCCCAGGTTTAACAGAATTTTATACTCACAGGAATGCTTATAGTGTAAGACTGATAATACATGCTTTTAGTTTATCTAATGCAACATCGTACAAATCCTGTTTTTACACTGTGCCTGTACATTAAAATGTATATTTCTGTAAAAAGAACTTCTAATAGTGGTTAATTTAAAAAAGTTTTAAACATTTGAGTCACAAAACATTACGATTTACCCTTGGGAAAAAGAATTGCAGTTTCTGTCTGGGAATGTTATTTGAAGAGGTACATTCTCAGATGCAAACGCATTACAGGAAATGATAGTAGCAGCAAGTAATGCAATTTGTGATGCTTTTGTGCATAGAGTACAGTACATCTCAGCAATGAAGTCTCAGATCCTTGTAACTCCTTTCTCCACAGGGCTAGGCAGACATCCCACATATACTGTAGATGGATAGGTTATGACAGTTGGAAGCTTCATCAGTTAATGAAAAATTAATGAAAAAAAAGTTATCTAAGGTTAATGCACTACACATTTCTTCACATTTTACAGTTTTAAACATATTACTGTTGTTAACGAATGTTAATGTACATCATTATTATTTTTTCATCCAGTTTTAGATTATATCCTGGACCGTGAAAGCTTAAAAAAACAGATTTAATTGTTAAATGACTAAATTTAAAATTATATTCAGCATTTGAAGTTTGTATGTACGTTTCATGAGTAGGTGTCTGAGGACAGAAAAGATCTTACAATTAGCAACTGAAGCTTACAGTATGTCTGTTTTGTTATTATTTAATGGTAATTACCATTTTGAATTCTAAAAAACAAAAGCTACTTTAATTAAAACATTTGAAGTCAGAATTATTTGAAGCCAGAATATCTGACATATAAACTTTGATTTTATCAGTTATGCCACACATCTCTAAGAATTGCAATGCAGTTAACAAGTAATTTAAGAGGTTGTATAAATATTCATAGATTATTCATATTCTGACCAGATTGAAATCTTTTATCTGTCTTTTAACATTAGCATAAGAAATGTTTTATCGCATGTGTCTTTTGTTCTACTTTTTACTGCTGTATCTCTGATGATAATGTTCATTGGGCTAATGAAGTGATCAAAGGCTAACACAAGGTTCTACTGTCAGTGTTATGGACCCAGTGGCAGACACATGCCTTTCCCTGTCATTTTTCCAGTGACAGAGGTTTGTGATCCTCTTCCATGACAGGAGGAATTTGGCTATACTGTAATATGCCCTCTCTTTGGAGTCATCTGAAGAGGATTGCTATTCCCATTATGAGACAGGAGCAAGCAGTGATTCTTCTCTCTGGTATTCTATACCATGGACATATCTTTCATGGTGGACTTGAAGTTTTCGGTCTGCCTTTTAAGTTGGGGGTGGAATGGCCATCAGACCCAGAGCTCTGTTGATACTTATTGAATGACACTATCCCTAGTGGGCATGGACCACAGAAACAAGCATTGCCTCGGTTCAATGCAAGCGGCAGATACAGTAGGTCTCACTGACTTTCCCACAATGGATCCAGCAGTTTCAGCTTTGGGTATTCCCTAAGTACAGTATTCTTACTTTATAAACACTAATTACAGTCGACTAATAAACAGTATTGCTTAACCGCATTATTCCTTAAAATGCCCTTTGTTGCTAGAACTCAGTCTGCTTGGGTATTGAACACCATGATTTTCCTCCAGGAACTCTTGGCGATCCTCTTTAGGAACTTACAGTATGCCTCTTACTGTATGTTTGTGACTCATCATGCTAAGCTACAAAGTGTGACTGACATGATCCTTAGATAAACTAAGGCCTCTGCCTGGAGCAGTCTTGCGGAAGATGCAGCAGGCTGTCACCAGGTCTGGTTGACACAGATTTTGACACAATTGCAGGAGATTATGTACTTAAATTATTTACTAATGCTCTTAAAAATGTCAGTCTCTTCCCAATCACCAAATCTGAGATGACTCAGTAACTATCTTTTACTGACAAGCTACAGGTTTGCGATCAATTTGTCCAATTGTCCAAATGATTCACTAGGTCAGTAAGTGACCTACTGTAGCCTGTTTTTGGCTTCCACGTTTCTCAGGTGAGCAACATGCCTCTGTCCCTCGGGGGCATCTTGGCTTCCTGCCTGGTACAGGACATTTGTTTTGCTTGTGAGCTATTGTAAGTATAGACTCCTTCCTCTTCATCTACAGTTACTCCCTATGAATTTGCTAGTACTTTTCATGTGAGGACAAGCCTGGACAAGGTTCTAGAACATTCTCAGAGGCCCAGAGCTTCTCAATGTGCTTTATCTTAATTTTTATAGTATTCCTTTTTATAACAGAAAACTTGAATTTGAAGTGCTATATTTATTGTCTGTCTGTTATTCCTGGGTGAGCAAGAGCTCACGGTCCTCAGTCTCCTCAGGAACCAAAACCTTTTGGACAGTGATTTAAACACTTCCCGTGACTGTTTGGAATCGCTCGGGCCAATTCTCCCAACCATCTTTCTCCAATTAATTGGTGGTATGCCATCAAGTCCAGGATACTGTACATAAACCCTGATCAGCCACTGGTCCAGTCCTCTGACACTGAGCTATCTTCCAGACTGGGAAGTGTTCTCAGCATTACTAACCTGTTTCTTTGAAGGTTCCTTAGCCTGAATCCTGCACGAAATTTCCCCTTCTGTCCTGGACCTGTTATGCCTGTGTGCAGCTTGTTGCTTTTGCCAAGCACCAAACCAATGTTATGGATTTACACTTTGAGCCTATAATCTTGCAGGGCGACGCAGCCATCGTGCTTGGATCAACCTTAAAAGGTGTAGTCTTCATCTTTCAAAGATCAGTTTCATCATCAACTGCTTTCTGTCCTGCTCTGGCAATTCCCGTCAGCCAGCATCAGTCTCTGAGCCTTCACTAGACTTAGCTCTTGGATTCCTTGGTCTGTCAACCAGATGCAGCTTTCCTCACCTTCTGGCCGCGTCATAACATTATCATGTTCTTTTGTTATTTGGCATATTTACATTGATGTTTATCCGTGGACAGTTCAGGAACATATCCCCCGCAAATAAGAATGATCAGGTGTTATATTATTGTAATATAGCCTTCATTCTGAAGGTCAACTCCGACTTGATGGCTTTCCATCCTTCCCTCTTCATCTCAAATAAGGACCAGGGTTTCAACATCTTTTAGTCATGTAGTCTCAGAGCTATTATCCAGAGTTAATTAACTGTTCTGACCTAATTTCTGTCTATCATACAATAGGTTTAAAGTGCTGGGCCTGGTTGACAGAGTGAATACATTCCCACTGCTTATAAATTATATATATATACTGTAATACTTTCCACTGCTTATTACAGATTAGGGTCCCATCAGATGATAGCAATGCACTCCGTTGGTGGAATGGCCAATTTATATATATATATTCCCAATTTTTGTGCATATGCTTGTCGAATATCTGTACCGCTTTCTGTAGTACAAACTTCCTCAATGTTTTAGTGCTTGGACAGTATGTGCTGGTATTTGTGCAGGCCCCACAACTCACTATATGTCAACCTCTATCGTGGAGACAATGAAGCGTTCTAGACCTTATTAAGAAGACTGCATTGATGTACTGCATTGATGATGATGATGATGATTCACTGCATTGTTGATGATGATACTGCAAAGCACTGATGCCAAAGAACCTGAGCTTTTGCCTCACATACAGTACCATTTTTGGGCATACTATGTTATGGCATTGATTCCATCTGTTAGTAGCTAATCTTCAAAATGCAAAGGCAGCTAGGGTTATTCCTATAACCTTGGCAGCTCTTAAATTTGTCAGTAAAAGAGGAAGAGCAGAAACAGAGTGGAAATGCTCTCCAACTTCTAGAGTTAGAAAAATAGGAATTCCTGTTGCCTGCTTGCATATTGGAGTTATTGCTCAATAGCTCATTACTTTTTAAGTGGTGAGATATTGCATTGTTGGGTGACTATTCTTCTTTTACATGGAACCAAGAACACAAAAGTGATAAGAACCTAAGGTTCTCTCCAGTATGATGCTGAAAAATAGTAAAAATTACAGTTTTCACATTTGAGATAACATTTGCACTATGTTTACAGCTTTCACTCATTTTAATGCAAGCATTTTAAGCTATTTTAATAGGCAAACCATTCATTTACACATAAAAATAAACATACAGTACCATGTAACAAGAGTAGACATAAGAACATGAGGACGGCTGCAATTGAAAGGAAGCTATTCCTCTCATCTTGCCCATTTGGTAATTTTATAGCTAACTGAAGCTAAAATTTAATCCAGCCATTTCATAAAAGAGCCCAGTGTTTGGGTCTCAACCACCTGGCTCGAAAGCCTGTTTTAAATACTCTAAAGAGGCATTTCCTATTCTCTGTCCTAAATTAATTGCCTTTTAGTCTCTAGTTGTGACCCCATGTCCTTGTTACCTGTGTTATACAAGAAGCTTCACTTGCAATGTGAAAAAAAGAAAAAAATAGTCTTTAATTCTGCTTTGATGATAAAGGATTTCTGTAGGAGCAGCCACCTTTTCACCTGTAGTGATAACATATTTTCTGCTGTGGCAGTTATATAACTTATGTTCCTCTATTAACTACTATATTAAAACGTTCTTTAAAACAAAGTGCTGATTACATGAAAAGAGGTAAAAAGAGAACAGCTGCGTTAGATAGCTCTTTCATTTTGAAATTTCAATTTACTTTTTAATCTGTAGGTTTAAGTTGTCTTTAATAACATAAGTTGATCACTTGACTATTACTATTTTTACACCATTACTTCTCTTTCAGCTTGACTTCCAAATCTGTATGCTCAAAGTTCTCGCTGAACCAATGGAGGCACCAAACACAGGATTCCAATATTTAATTTTAAATAAAAGATTGAGTGAAAACTTCTGCAAAGTTTGAAATGTGACTTTCCAATATAAATAAATAACTTCCATAAAATAATGCTATTCTTCAATTACTTCTTATTTGATTGTTTTTTATGAATAGGTAAGGTACAGGTGTATCTACTGTATGGTAGGTTGTCCAGTATTTGAATGACTAGATAGTTTTCTTTTATAGGTAGACACTCACTACATAAATAACCTATTAAGTAAAGCATATGACTCTCAGGATACCTACAATAGTGTAGTTAGTTTTTGTTGAAATACATGTTAACACCATGAATTTAACATGTTAAGTATTAAATACTCTAGGTCTCCCTTTTCAAAACAACTGCACAACAAATAAATACACTAATGAGACGTATATTACTGTACATTACTGTATATAAAAGCCAATGTACTGTACACTGGTAGTGTTTCTTACAGGTACATTTCATCATTCTCTGGTATTAGGTATTGGAATATTCTGGCTTGCTCTTGATGTTCTTGATATTAAAGTGTTCTTTAGTTACAGTACAGTAATGGAACTCTTTCAATGTTCAAGTATGTATGCCTCACAGACTTAAATTGGCAAAGAGCCAGAAGGATTTGGACTTATAGGCAAGATCAATCATGACAAGCCCTACTGAAAGTTGACTCAAGCTTACAAGTTGACGACAACAAATATATTGTAGGTGCAATACCAAATGGAGTTGCAATTGCTTCTGCATCACATTAGAGGAAGTTTGATGGAAGGCACAACCCAACTCAACGTTCCCTCATGACACTGAGTAGAATAGCATGTCTTCATGCAAACAAAGGAGCCTGTTAGGGGGATGTTTTCATTTTACGTTACAAAAACAGTTTTTAGTTAGTTTTTCATGATGTTAATAAATATTTTTAACTCTTACTGTGCATTTATCTATTCTGTCACTTCCTCATCCTGATCCTGATTGAGACCAGAATGGGCCACACAATAGCATTAGCTCTATATTAATTTTCACTATTGAAGGAAGAGTGAGCTTTGTGTACATCATTAGAATAATTTTCAGAAAAGTGCTGGGGGGCTACTTTGTATTATAACTGTTGAGTCAGAAGTACTTCATTAAGCAATTCTACATTGTAGTCCAATTTAAAAATATTACCAAATCAACCAAATCGGGCAATCTTATATAAAACTAATTGTGTTTGTCTAGCAGCCTTTATAAAACTTTTAATTTATAAGTGCCTTGAATGTAATTTTGCAGCTGAAACGTCTTGTCCGTACCACTTATAATCTTCTGCACTACATTAATCAACAGTACACTATGTGTTGTTCATTCTCAGATTTACACAAGGCTACTCGTGAAATCAGTTTTCATTGATTTTATGAGTTTTCTTCTGTATTTTGTTTATTCTAAATCCCCAGTGTTAGATTAAATAAATCTGTTGTATGTGGGTTCTCCTATTAATCACTTTTCTATTTTCAGTTTAAATATCACTTGCATAAAAATAAATATGGAACAAGTAGTAGGTTTATTCCATGCTGAAAAAAAGAAGAAAGAGAACACAACGTTTCGGCCGTGGAGCCTTCTTCAGGTGTGAGATATAAAAATATTAAAAATAAATATATCCGGCTACCAACAGGCTGGTTAAATTATGAAATTGCTGATTATGTAATGCTTATCATTACACATTGTGTTCCAACCAACAATATGCAACATGCATGTTTCTTGGCTTTGATTTAACAGCTGTGGTCTTCCTGAGATACAGAATACATAATAATAAAAAATGCCAAGTTTGGAAGTAACTTTGGGAATATTATATATCTATCTACTATATTACCAAATATAAGAGGGAGTTGTAGTTTGTGGATCCTGACCCTCCTTACACAATAATTGCCTTGCACGCTATATGGATACAATCAGTGTTCTGGTTTGCCTTACAGCAGCCTATCTCTGGCACAGAATCTTTGTTAGGAAGTTTTGAGGAAGCACACTTAATGGGAAGGTCAATGGGGTTTACTGAATTAGCCAGGGCATGTTAAACATACTGTACAGTATCTTACTCAGTCTGTAAAAAATACCTTTTGCATAGTTCGTACACTAAGACACTGTACTATACAGTATATGAAATACCCTCTAGTGCTTGAAAATGTTCCTTGCACCAGAGTCAGGGCTTAATGCTGCAGGAATTTACAGTACATGTTTTTATTTTGTGCGTGTTCTGTTTAATGTACCTCAGATTATATATCACTTCTTCATTTAGGGTGAGCTAGCTCACACTTAAGCATAGCCTGCAGCACGTAACTTGATTGAGGGCTGTAGACAACACACACTGCAAATACTCCTTTACTTGCTGGGGTGAATAGTGCTGTTTGTGTGACACAGAGGCTGTTAGGCTGTCTCAGTTTTTCTTTCACCCACTATCCATGTGCGATTGTCTCACTCTTGCTAAATTATTCTGTCAAACATATTGCTCTGTACAGTACCTTCCATTACTGTATTTTATATTGTATACAATCTACAACTAAACTAAAGATCTAAACCAAAGTACGCTGATATGTAAAAAAAAAACCAACTAAAAGATTAAATTCAGTACCAAGGTTTTGTATTTTTGTTTATGAGAAAATAATCCAGGCTCACTGAGTGTAAAAAAATGAAGAAGTTGTCAGATTTCAGATGTCTGCATTTTCTCCTGCACTTTCCACATCACAAAACACAGTATTTTACGTGAAATTGATACATGTTTTTAAATTAAGATTTCGTTTTAAAAATTACTTTTAGTACAACTACTGTATATATTTTTTACATAAGTATGCCATGTAAATCGAGAATTATTTGTACAGCTGTTTTTGTCGCCACCTCTCAAATTATTAAAATAGACCAATTTAAATAATTTTATTTGCATTCTTTCCCAGAATAGACCAGAATAGTATAAGCATGTCAATGCATTGAATAATAATATTAATTATAAGACCAGCCCTAATTTCCTGCATTGCTGATAAGGCTTTCTTGTAATATTAAGAATGCTTTTTTATTGCAGACTGAATCTTTGTATAGTCTTTTGTTTTTAATGTGGCAGAACGTACAGTAGAAGCAAACCTTCTGATCCTGTTAGTGAGAGGATCTACTGTATGTAAGGTGAACAAGTACCATTTGGGGATGTTAACCACACAAAAGTGGAGGTATTTACATTTTGTTTTTAATTGTAAATTAAAAATTGTATGACTAAGAACAAAGACATACAGTATCTAACAGATCTATTTAATATTTAAACACACTATGGGGATGTCACCCCTCCCAGAATTACCAAGACAAATAACGTTTGATCTTGATTTGTGCTTTTCGGGAAAACTAATTTGTCATGTGACAGTGTTTGTGGAAAATGCATTCTAAAATTAGAATATTCCACATTATGTACTGTATGTACATTTTGGCATATTTTTTTTTCATTCAAAATTGTTCTTATTTCTTTATTCAATGTTATTAGAATAATGATTTTCTTCTGCTCTTGAGTTAGATCTCTTCACCTGATGAATGTGATCAGTAAAGTCTTGTGAGCTTTTCAGCTGGTGCAGATGGAGCCCAAGCTAAGACAATTCCACTTAGAATCCCTAGGATCTTAATTATTACAGATTCCTGTGGAGCGATTATTAAACCATCCTTCCTAACCTCTGACAATGTCAATGTGAGTTTTGAACTTCTTGCAAGAGTTTTTCCCAAGTCAGGAAAGAAAGGGAAATTATTTATTTTTTCCCCTCTCAAGGGAATTGTATTTTTTTTTAATTTTACAAAAACATCCACATAGAAATTCATACTATTATAAAAAACAACAATGATAATAATTTTAAAGTATTATACTCCTTTAGAAGTGTCTTTGCTTTCTATGGTAAGAGAATTATCAGTATTTCTACAGTAATACCTAGTAACATTTAGTGTTTAGTTATTTAATACAGAACAGCTAATCAAACATAACCAGCATGTCTTTGCATGTGGAGATACTGTACCTGGAGGAAACCTATGGACACTCAGAGAGAACATGCACCAGTCCACACCAAAGGAATCCAGTCCAGCCCTAGCATAGAATCAGACTGTTCCCAAGAGCTGTGAGACATCAGTGCTTGCCAGAATTCTCCACAATCCTCCCATAAATCAAATTGCTATGTAAACATTAAACAATCGTAAAGTGTGCAGTGGGTATGTGTGTTTGTTTAATGCACAGCTATTGTTTTCTATTTTTTGGTCTGGAACATTTCCCAGGTGGTCATTTGCTACTTGTTGCGACTAATTTAATATATGGTACTGTACATGGAAAATTTATAGTCCTTATTAAAATGCACCGACAGTGCTGTTCCAGGTTGTTAGTCAAATCAGCAGTCTTTTTTTATTGATGTTCTTTTAATGTCTCTCCTTTGGGAAAATGACACAGTTTAACGCTAAATTAAACTTTCCCAGCAAAACGACGTTTACAAAAGATTAAGAATAGCTTGAAAATGTAATCCCCTCTTGGGGGATTAACTTTATTATCAGTTAGTTTCCATGCTTTTCTGCTTGTCTCGTCTGTATTGTTTTGAACCCCAACAGGCTTATGAACATGCATCAGTTGTCTTCATGGTTTTACAAATACAGCAGGACTGAATTCAGGGCCCTCTCCTTTGCATAGATCTGTAGTATTTTTTTCTTGGTGGTTGTTTGTTTGTTTGTTTCCTGTTGTGATTTGTGGGTTAGTAATTTGTGTTTATGTAGGGCTGAGGTGAGGCTTTTCTGCCTGTTTTTCAGTCATGGTGGTATTTGTGTGGCTCCTGAAACCTGGTGGAAATATATCAGGCTTTGCTTAACTACAAAACGGACAAAAAACAATTTCAAGGATCCCTAATTTTTGTTACCATTCCCTATTTTTACCTGTGTATAAGAGATTTAGAATTTAGAATATTTACAATATCATGTATGCTAACACTTTCTGGGTCATCAGACCACCTCTGGTGTAGAATTTAGCAGACTTAGAATGCTCAGAGGTACCAGCAACATGCATCATGTGCCTTTCAACTGAAATATTTGTGCCAGACCTGAGATCATTACCTTAACTTTATAACTCTATAGCTCCCTAGATTTTAGTTCTATTCATACTAACCATCTTGTGCTTTTATTTGTGTCCTTTAAATGTATTCTTTGAAATGTATTTTGTAAATCGGGGGCATCACCATTATTTTCTCATGTGGAATTTTGACACAATAAGTCTGAAAAGTAACTAGCTATACTTGAGTTTTGACCCTTACAGATTCTCTAATGGCAGTATAGAATCATTAACCACAAATGGATTTATTTTATTATTCACTATAATTAAAAATAAATGCATTCATATGACATTTTCAACAAAACAACACACTGTACTTAACATATGAACAAGTAATAGGTTTATTCCATGCTGAAAAAAAGAAGAAAGAGAACACAACGTTTCGGCCGTGGAGCCTTCTTCAGGTGTGACACCTGAAGAAGGCTCCACGGCCGAAACGTTGTGTTCTCTTTCTTCTTTTTTTCAGCATGGAATAAACCTATTACTTGTTCCTTTGCAGCCTACGCATGCTGACGCAGCTACCCACCTGTACTTAACATATTATTAATAAATAAAAAAGCAAAGATAAACTGCAGGACATTGTGTACAGTAGGTCACCTTAAAACATTAACATCACATACCCCTCATTATGAAGGTTAAATTAGCTTATTTGCACCAGGTTAACCCTCTAGCAATGGTCTGAAGCTGATAATAATTTAATCATACCTTTATTGTTGACACTTACCAATGACAGTAATGTCACTTCACTTCAACTCAGAGAATTCAGACCCCTCTGTAGCAATAGTCAGGCCTTCTGCTGTAATCAACTTGTTTGGTTGTAAGGGTGAAGTATTGTGGGGTTCCTTTTATACTGTATACAGTATGAAAAACTCTAAAATTGTATTTTTGCAACCTATGCTGAATAAAGTATATCAAAGCTAGCAGACGTATGTGTACTATGCAGTATTTTAATTTACAAAATCAATTGAAATCAGAAAATCAGATTAAACGTCAGTTTTAACCCGACCAGATGGTGTAAAAGACATTCATTCAATGTGTTAGACATTTAACTGTGAACATTTTAAGCAATTAAAATGTAATACCCTCAAGGGTGTTTTGCTGCCAAAGAAAATGTATAATAGTGATGCAGACATCCTCTAAAGCACAATTCTACACATTTCTAGAAAAACAAAGAGACTTGAATGGATTTCTAAAAACAATCAAGAGATTGAGGATATATTCAAATGGAGCAGTCATCCATTTCACGTACAAACGAGATAAAAGGCATGCTTTACTAGTCTTAACTATTTACTAGTCTTCAAAATCTCAAATACAATATGTACAGTAGTAACTATTAATATACAGTATTGTTGTGACTGGAAAACAGATGAGATTCCAATGGGATCAGCTTGTTAGCACTTCCAGCTTGATTGCCTTATTCTGAAGGTTTAAAACAATGGATATTGTGTTGCTATATTTATGTACACTAGCTGCTGTTTGTCCATGAGGCAAGCCATCATGAGAGAATGATACTGATAATCAAAAGGAGTCCTAATAATTTATTTAGGTTAATTAACTTCATGGTTAAATCATTAAGACAACCATATTCAACAGTGAGAAGGCCATTCCTAGTACGATCATTAATCCAACATCCATAGGAATGGCCCATTGTATAAATACAGGAATGGAAATACAGACAGGGAACAGGAAAAATTGACATCACTATCATCCATCAACCTCCTCTTCATCACATTTCATCAGATTTGAAACAAGAGTCTTCCCTGGTAATCTGAATGCTCAATGTGTACCAGCCTCTGATCTTTAATATCGAAGAGTTGTTGCTGTCTTATTTATTTGAAAATTCAGATTTCCCTTACACCTGGACATGGAGCAGAAGCATTCCCACAAACGCTTGGCCATCCACCAGTCCTGTGAGAGTACGCTTGGATTGTTTCTTCATTCCACATTCAATCTTTCAATCAGGCAGCCAATCTATTAATCAAATGCCTGATTGATCTGCCTAGTGAAGGATTGATTCTTCTTCAGATTGATGCTCTAACATTGAGATCCTTAGAGCCGTGTGACCACTAGCTCTACTCCTTCTCCCAGCTGCAAGAATTACTTTACAACAGTGTCAATCTAGCAGAAATTCGCTTTATTCTTTTCGTCTCAGAAAGCGTTCCACCAGCTCAACCGCTACCTCACTACCCTTGCCCCTGACAGTCCTCTCACAATGTTTCGGTAGCCTTTCTATTTCCCTGAGAAACAAGGAGTACCATACTTGGGTTCTGGATTTTCGGCTTGCTACAGCGCTACTAAGCACCTCCTGCAGTGTAACACCGTTATTGTAGGATTAACAGACTAAAGATGTCTTTCCTATTTTGGAGATGCCTTTGTGTAGAATAAGGATTTTTTTCCTTATCATTTGTGAGTATCTACAGTCCCTAGAGAATTGATATTATTCCTGGTGAGAACCTGGTTCATTTATTAGGACACAGGATCTCTCTCTATGGCCTATTGAGGTATTTTATGCAATAAGGTTATACTGCTAAAAATATTGATTTTCTATATCTAAATGGGAAGAGCTCTGAAACCCATTCATTTTAAATATTTGTAAATAGTATAACCATTGTTTATAGTGTAACTATAGTGTAAATTATTACTCCTTATTATTTGCTTGCATAGCAAGCTGATGTCAGGACCTGATTTACAGTACATATTGATTGATAACCAACCTATTCTACAAATTGTGAAACTGAGATTTGCTGAGATATACTGTACAGTATATATAAATTTAACAATTTGCTGTTTATTGGGCAGAAAGGGTGCACATGGTTTTACCAAATATAACACATACGAAACATCATTTTCCAATAGTTATCTGGCATTTCTTTTCTCTCAGAAAAGAGAACAATCATAATGATGAGGCCACTACATGGGCAGGATGAGACTGTTCATACATCTGTCTAATAATTTGCTCCTCTCTCTCTTAGGCTAAATTGGGAAACAAGCAAAAAGCTAGTTAAATGCAAGGGCACATTAATAAAAACAAAGAAATGATGATACAGCATAATTTCTGATCTCCAAAATTGCAAAAAGAAAACAAAGAACAAGAAAACCCTATTATAAATAATGCAATAAAAAAGAATTTGTGCTTCAAAATGACTTTAGGAAAGTAAATATTAAAGAGAGATAATCAATTAACAGCACATTCATGTGTTGTTTTCAGAAACTATAGATTCATATGGGGCTGAATGTCTGCTTGTATCAATTTAAATCTGTACCCACAGTATGTATTCATAGTCTCTCAACACAGATGTTCCCCAGATTACAATAAAGAAAGACTAAATCTCCACCAAATCTCAAAACAAAGAAGTGTTTATCCTTGGCTTTGTTTAAACATAATTTCAACAAAATAATCAGTGGTCCTTTATCCACTGCAATTACAATTTACCTGATTACTGCACTACATTTTTTCTGTTGAAAATCCTTCTCAGAATGCATAAAGAACATCTATTCATCAAAAAATGTTTTTCACAACAGGCATGATCTTTGTATTATTTGTACTGTAACTCTTGATACTAGGAACTGTGATTCTAAGCACTATTAGAAAATGTGATCATTTAAAATTGTGTATTACATAAGACGCATGAACTTTTAAGATTACAGTTTACAGCTATTCTGTGTATGATTAATTTGCTAGAAAACTCATGAGGTGTTCTTTCAGGACAGATCATATGCTTGCATGCTGCACATACTGTATGCACATGTACACATACAGTAGGAAATATAAACTGTGTGATATACAGTGCCCTCCGGAGGTTTTGGGACAACAAAAACAAAAGTGTTATTGTTGCTTTACAGTCAAGAAAATTGTATTTGTGATTATGAGAGTATACAGTATATGAAAATGAAAAGGATAGATACATATATACCGTATATATTATATATACAGTATTATATAAAATAATTTACATAATACATGTTTAATTTTTGGGTAATTCCATGCATCTATATTAGAAAAACTAATGCAGTAGCTTTTATTCAAACCCATGATTTCATAAGTGATCATAAATAATGGGGTATTTTCACTTTTAGTAGATTTCTAAAAGTCTACATTGTAATCCCCTCTGAGACAATAACTGCAGCTAGTCTGCCACCCACTGAATTCACCAACATTGTGTAATCACTTGAGGTGCTCTGCTGCAGCCACTTTGAGAGTTCTTGCTTGTTCTTTGAGTGTTGGTAATTTGTTTGTTGGTTGCATTGTCCATATGTTGGTATGATTATCATATTGCAAGGTTATGCACTGCCCAATATGTGTAAAAGCATTTTCTTCTATTTCTTCTTAATAATTTGTTTGGAAGTACAAGGATGAGCTGGGAAAGTTTTGGAACAGTTTCATGAACAGATGAGACCAGGAAAAACTTTTTTCAAAGTAAATATGAAGTGATGAAAAGGTTAAAGTGTGGAGAAAAAGGAACTGTGCCAGTAACACAATTTTATCTGTGAAACATGGTATAAGTTATACTGTATATTAAATCAAAGTCCCTTAAATTGTTCCTATGTTTATTATATAAAATCGTCATAAATGAAGTAATAATTTGACATTATGACATACAACGTTTTGTGTTAGATAATGAGTGTTATCTTATCTTCATGTTTGAATCTTAAATATCAAAATAATCTGTTTTGAGCAGTTTGTGAAAGATTATTTACAGTAACCTTTTTCTGATGCACTTTGCATTTTCCAACCCTGTCTAGTTAGAAAAACCGTATTATGCAAATATAAATGTTATTTTAAAGTCTAGTTTCTGATCTGCCTCTCAGATATGCATCATCAATGCAGAACTTCAAATTCCAATTTAAAAAACTGCCTGCAGCATCTTACTGACTATCTTCGAGCAGAGGCAGAGAAGTCCAAATTTTTGTCTATTAAACAAAATGTCTATAATAATCTGGAATAAACATGGATGTTTCGTTCTTGTCAGCTTTCTCTAATATTTGGAGATTTTAACTGTTAACAAAATGCATACAGTATTATGAAAATTGACAGGTATTATTCTTAGAAATGTGTTTTGATGTTAAAACACGTTATTGACAACATCTTGTTTCATTCCCTTAGTACAGTATATAGGTTGCTCTCTGTGTTCATTCCCTCTGACAAGAAAGGGGAGCATGGTACATGTATTGACACTGCTAGATGTTCCCTGGTATGTTTATTAAATTCCATCTCATTAAAGTATTAGATAACAAGCTCCCAACATGACAGATTCAGTTGCACTTGTGGCTGTGATCCGTGTTCATAGTGAGTCTACCCTTGTAATCAAAGAAAAAGATGAGGAAGCTTTGCTTAGAGCTACAGTGTACTCTTTCCTGTTGACTGATGATGCTACTAATCTTAGCTGTGGCTGATCTGCCTTTCCATAAAAGGAAATAATAGTAATAGATGACAGAATTCCTTGATGGTGCTGAAGTGATATTTTTTTTTCTATAACAAAACTGAATTCCATTAGTGTCTTTTCTATTACAAGCACAAGTACAGTATGTTTCTTGTTTTAATAATAATAATAATAATAATAATAATAATAATAATAATAATAATAATAATCATCATCATCATCATAATCATCATAATCATCATCATCATCATCATCATCATCATCATCATCGTCATCATTGTCATTGTTATCATCATGTTATTCCTTTCATCCTTATGTTTTATTTTACCTGGTAGTGATACACAAACAGCTAGCATCTCTATACCATATAGAAGAAAAAATAATTAGAAAAATCAGCCATTAAAACAGCAGGGTATTTTTCTTCAGCAAATTGGCTGAAGTACCTTGCTCAACGGTGTAACAGCAGTGTCTCACCTGGGATTTCAACCACAACTTTCTAGGTACCAGTCGAAAACCCTGATCACTACTCCTCTACCTGTTGCTGTTGCTAAAGTATCGAAAAAACGCATTCCTATTTTTAGAATGTCATTACTCAATCCTCCAGGGTAGCCATCTGCTTTCATCAATGAAACTTTTAATGGTGGCATCCTTCCACTGGTATTCAGTCATGTTTTAAGCAACTGAATGTGTTTTGACAGAATAATAAACCTGATAATGAAATATATGCAAAGGACAGAATAGGTTACTCTTGTGGAGATGTTAGCTTAATGTTTTGCTGATTTATAGCCCTCCAGATGATGGTCATGGTTTGTTGGTTCTTATCTGAGAAAACAAGGGCAACCATGGATTAATGAATGAGACCCACATGAACGCAACTGCTTCTCTGCTTGGTGAATATGGTAATTTTTTTATAAAATGTCAGAGACTATAACATTTACAGTATCTTTGTCAGGAGAAGGATTATTTTAAAACTTTTCATAGTTTGTGTGTCTTTGAAGAAGGTAATCATGTTTACATGCTTCAAAGCCTTTCTATAGAATCAATCCTATTCCTTTTAAGTTTTATCACATCATTACTGTACAGCCATGAAAAAGAAGTTATACATGTATTGTTGGATTGTTTCTAATAGGATGTTTGAATAATTTAAGGCAACAATTTATATGTGCAATATTTCTTGGGGAAGAGGGGGCATGGAAGAGTATCCCAAAAGTCACAAGATGATTGTGCTTTTGTTGTATTTATTATTAAGCCTGTAAGCAATTAAGTTGTAGCAGCAAGCCTCTTGTTATTGCTCAGACTAGAATTGTTTTTTAATTATTCCACCAAAATTTTTTAAAAATCCAGAAAATGAATGAAACTCATAAAACTATACAAAATGTATTGGCCTGTGGAAAGAATATTTACAAAATTCCAGAAGATCCTCTAAAACTACTTGGCTGCTTGGAACAACTTGGTAGGTTCCCTTCTATGGATGGTAGAGTTATCAGATTTTGAAATGGGGTTCCTGCTTGGCTGCCATTTTGTTTTCTTGTTGGTATGTTTCCAGGAACACAAACAGCTATTGTGAAAACCCTTTTAAAACAGTGAACTCTAAAGTTGTGGGCATTATTTTTCTGATTATACAATACAATTTAAAATATTGCAGATATTAAGAGCTGCTGTAAACCAGAATAGGAGCTTCACTGCCATTCTTCCATGTTAATTTATGTTGCCTCTGTCTTGGGCAACGCATCATTGATTGTATTGACACTTTTTCACTTCACATGTCACAGCAATCATTTTACAAGCACTGGGTCATTTTGAATTTTAATAAGTGGCTTTCTTAGAATCCTTTCAAATGTATAGCAGTTTTCTAGTTGTCTTTGGTTTTTCTCTGTTTAATATCAAATGAAGTTCACATGAAATATAAAACAGGAATAAGCACAAATATATAGCTTTTACAGAAATCATTATCTTTTCACTTCTATGATTTTCAGGACACCAAAAACATCAGTTTTCATTCCCATAAAATCAGTATCATTTTTATTTTGCAAAAAATTCCAAACCTGCACTGAAACATTTTTGTGGATCAGCACCTTTTAAAAATGTTTAAAGAGCTTTTTGAGTTATCCCCCTGTGCCATTTACATATTCTGCATTAATCACACATTGGTTTTTTAAATGTCATCTTTCCAGAAGACTAGCCAAAGGAAATTTTTGGTGACTTAAGGTGGTATGAACATCAGCTTAATCAATTATTTCCCTCAGACTATACTGTGTTTATATTAATTTAAAAATATGAGAAAACTGTTTTAGTAAAAACATTTTTTTTTCATTTCAAAGAGCAGAGAGATCATGTGACTGGATTATGCAAACTTATTCATATGGGTTTTGGATATGAGAGATTTTTGTTCTTTTTTAATCACTGTTCTTCATCTAAGTTTGCAATTAATTATACTGAGTAGTATATCGCTGTATTAATTATACCCAGAGCATAGCTATGGTGAGATTAATTTAAACTACTCATACTTAATTATACTCTCTATTAGCTCTATTAATTATGCCTTTGGAAAACAGTAACGTAATAAATGTAGTGAGAGTTATGTTCTCTTCAGCTGTGCTGTTACCAGACAGGTAATCTTTCATTGTCAGAGATTTCATTGGATAGGAGCTTTATTGAAAGAAACTCTTGAAGGCCAGCTACTTTCTTCAACTCCATCAGCAGCCATGGAAACCTATTTTCAATTACAGAATTCTGTATAAGATGCTGAGAGAGCAACCAAAAGAATGTGGTAACCATGGCAGCAAGTTGCGTGTGCACAGGGGCACAGGTGGCTTAACATCTTGCTGGGTATAGAAGCAAATAATGGGTTGCAAGAATAGTTATCACAGGGTTGACCTGAATAGGAAATTTCTGACTTTCGAGATATTAAACGAATGTAATAAATAAAGTCGATAATAATGCTATGAATGTGTCACAAATCCAATAATGGGGAGCTGGAGTTCTCGGAATTGGTTTGCAGAGCAACAACAGGTATCTTCTTCCATGCATCCACCATTTTAAAATTAAAATGTACAGTAACATATGAATACATAAATAAACAACGTACTGTAGCATGCATAGAAATATTACATTTCACTTGAAATTGACTGTATTATAAATAATTGAATATGCTGCTTTTTAATCGAGGGGATGTGGTATGACAATAAAATCGTCATATGTTTCATGGGTATTCTCCTGAGTGGTTCCACAAATAATGGCTCTAATGCCTCTCAGTATGAACAATTATTTTTTAATCCTAAAAAAATGTTTACAAAGTGACTTACCACTTATCAAGTTGACCCAGCTATAAAACTACAAGCGCAATAAAAATTCATAATGTCAGGGCCACAAGAAGCTTAACATGTGCAATAACAACATTTGTTCCAAGCACAGACTGAACTCTCTAACTCAGACATTGCAACTTCTAGGTCTAGGCTGTGTGATTAACTACCTGTGACTGAGGTTCTTCCAGCAGTGATAAATACACTTTTGTCTGAACACTGCCAGGATTGGATGGACTGCGTCTGGCCATGGTATTCTCCACTTGTCGACATTGGAGACTCCCATCACTTTCCAGGGCCTGTAAAGATGTAGCATTTACTTTGGTTGGTGCTTAATCTTCTGTATGCACCTCCCCAACCTGTAAAGTGGTAAATAGTTTCGACAATTGCATGTTTTGGATACTATCCCCATTTCCACCCATGACTACAGTACGGAGGCTGTCTTTGTAAGCCCAGAATTGGGTTGGAAAAGAAGAAATTAAATAATGGAAAATCCGGATTTAACACTTAGATACATATACACAAGAACCATACTATTCTCTGCCAGTGAAAAAATCTCTTACTAGAAGAGAATCAAGTAGGTCAAAGTAGCATGGGAAATGCTGTATGTATATTTTAGTTTTGGTTGCCCACTAATTGTTTTTTTGTCTAAAGTCACAATAAATAGTAAACCTTAAAATATCGTTTCACTCAAGGGGAATCTGTAATTGTAAAATGTGTTAAAAATAAGACAAACAGTTATTTAACTATTAAAGAAACAAAGATAAATTATCAAGGATAATGAAGGTTCAAGTTCTATTATTATTTTCTCTGTATAACCAAAGGAAAGTTTGTTTTCTTAATGAGAAATTCAGAAAGGATTAAGTGCAGTTCAAAAATATTTTACTGCTTTCCCTTGTCTATGCAATATGCTACATATGCTTTGCGCAAGTCTCACATCTGAAATTAGCCAAATTTATTGCAAAGGAAATTAGAAATAGTAAAAATTAACTTTAGTGCCACTGGTAATGCTTACTTGATTATGAGTAATTTACTGCTAATCTTTTAGGTCTCTTAGATTCTAGTCTAAGAGGAAATCCCTCTTTTAAAAGAACAGTAATCTGTACTAATTCATCGAAATTGACAAAATAGACATACGTATTAATATGACTCCAAAGAAATGGAGAGAAACCTCGCCAAAACAATTGTAATAAAAAAGAGTATTTATTGATACACAATATTTGATTTGACCTTGCTTGGTGTGCAAGAGACAGCCTGGACATATACAGTAGATAAGGTAGCCTGAACCAACCAACCAGTAATCCAAAGGGAATCTATATGGTATACTTTTTAAACTGAAAATTAAACTAAAAAAAGTCTGCTCCCTTTTACAGATTTTAATGAATTGTTCATTTTGATGTGATGATTTGAAGTGTTGTGATTTAACTTTAAAATTCTGAATTCAGATTATCCAGAAAATGTATTTATATTGTTATGTACAGGGGTTGCAAAACCAGAGAATAACAAATAGAACAAGCGGGGTAATCAATAAGAAAAATAAATAATCACAAACCCCAAATTGTAAAGAATGACAAAAATACTGTATATCCAAGTGGTTGGTATAATTAGAGGCACTTGAGATCTTTGTTCTTTGGCAGAGCTTTGGCAAAACGAGTAATAGGCTGGGCACACTGTGTTAAATAAATTTGTAATAATAATAATAATAATAATAATAATAATAATAATAATACACTAAACAACACCTCATGAAGCATACAACTTACAAATTATTCAATTTTTTAAACAAGGGGTCTCAGAGGCATATGTCATGACCAACCAGAAAAAAAACAGATTGCTAGCAGGTATTCAAAGATCCTAAATAACACCTACAGAGGCCAACAAGAGAGATACAGTCTGTATGTTGTATGCTGGGGCGGTGTGGTGGCTCTGTGGCTAAGGATCTGCACCTGTGGCTGGCAGGTTACTGGTTCATATCCCACGGCCGGCAGAGGATTCCTTCTCTGTTGGGACCCTGAGTGAGACCCTTAACCCCAACTACTCTGGGGGCACTGTCTAAATGGCTGACCCTGTACTGTGACTCCAAGCTTCTCTCTCTGTGTGTCTCATGGAGAGCAAGTTGGGGTATGTGAAAAAGGACAAATTCCTAATACAGGAAATTGTATGTAGCCAATAAAGTGATATTATCTTATCTAAAGATAAACAGAATACAGTCTACAATTACATGTCTTAAATCTCTCTATATAAATCTGGATTATACAAGGGAATTAGAAACCATGTTCTAAAAATAGATCCAATAACCTGGAGAGGCCATTTTTAACCTAGGTATTTTAAATATAGGAAATTGGAATTTTCTTTACAGCATGGTAAGTTTACAGTAAGTACTTAATTTATCTGGTCTCAAAGGTTGATCAGAAAAAGAAGCTCTCACCTGGCACACGCTTCCTTCTCTTTCCTTGTGTCTTTCAATCCATCCTGTGTTCATCCTTCTCACTTCTGTCTTTTTTATTTTCTATTCTTCAAGTGTTGATCACTTTTAATCATTTACCCAGAACTTAATCAACAAAGGAGATTAACATGATTCCTTTGATCGATATGTCTCAGATCTCCTATCATTCAGCAAAAACCTTAATTTCATTTCTTCAGTTCATTTCTTGCTGTGGAGCTCTTGAGAGCTGCCAGTGTTGAAAAAAGCTAGCTGTTGACCATTGTCTCTAAATTCTTAAATAACTCAATAGTCCCTTCCAAAAGTCCTAACAGCATAGTAAGTATATTTAAACATGGCATTGGTAATTATATTTGTAGTTTTCGCACAGTCAACATTTCCACTGGAACAGTCTGCTTTCCCAGAGGTTGTTACACATTTACAATTACATAGTCTTATATTACTACAAGAGTTACTTTTACTACATTTATGATACCAACCGCTTTTAAATATGAATTGTATAGAATTGGATACTGAACCAAGCAATCATCCAAGAAAATGCTTCAATTCTGCCAGTCCAGCAATATTTGGCTTTGGTTCCTCATTCTTTAATGTGATAATGTGTCAGAATAGTGACCCCTAAATTCAGGAACTGCTTTTAAAAGTTAGCTTTGTAGCTGAGTACACCACCTAAAAATAATAAGGGTGAATTATTTTTCCTGCCCGTAACAGATTCTTTTTATCTCCCAACACTAACAGTGCACCCATAGATTAAACAAAACAATACATAATATCCCATTTTATTACTTAGCAATTAGAGTGTTTATTATGGCCTACCCACCAAGACAAGTGAGATCTCTACTTCTTCACTGTGGCCTACTCTTCATCTGCAAAGGATATCTGATATTGCGGCCAGGAATTTGCACACAGGCACAACTTTAAAGATCCCTGATCCAGTTGAGTTTTATGTTTAAAATGTGAAACATCCTACCCTGCAGTACAGTATGTAAAACATGAGTTCATACAAATAACAGAGCAGGGAAAGACTGGAAATGTGTGTGTTTTGCCCTGTTTTTAATGTTTTTTAAGTCTTCACAACTTGAATATTTTTTAATCGTAAAGACAAAAAGTGTCTTGACATACAGTATAATAAGGTATACAGCCTGAGATAACAGTAGCATATATAAAATGGAAACTTAAAAATGGAACTCATAGGACAACACAGGATTTTAAGCAATCTTTTAAACAGCACCCACAGCTTTTAATATACTGTTCATGTTGTTCTAATATAATTTAGGAATTTAATGACCACTGCAGCCTTCTTCCCTCTTTGAATCCTCCACTTGGTTCACATGAAAATAATTTTCACACTCCTTGTAGTAAAATGTCTTCATGTTTGTGTCCAGTATCTGCACAAGTTTTAAGAAGGTTAACCTTCTTCAACCAGGTTATTTTGCACATTCCACTGATCATAGAAAGGGACAAAGCTGAAAACATACAGTACAGAAGTTAAATGTAAATGGTCTGAAAATGTGGTTTTAATTTGTTTTGCAGAACTGTTGCATGAGTCAGTTGCAATACTGTTTTTCAAGCTGTACTCAAATCCAATTTGACACAGAAAGCTTTCCATTGGCCTAGAGACATAATCTGAAAATGATGCTGGTAGATGCATATTAATTTTTTATAGGTTTTTCACGATGTAAGCAAGCAGAGGTGCTTGCTTCTAATTTAACTTTACATACTGTAGAGTCAAGCAAAGCAACCAAGGAAGGATATTTCACTCATCAGCATAGTATAGATATACAGTACTGTACCGTATCCAGTGAAAAAGACATATGGTTCAAAGAAACACCAGTAGAAGAAAGAGCAAGCAGAAGTTACATTGAATTATAAGATTATAAGTAATTATAATTATAAGTAGAATAATAATTTGGTTTGTCTGCCACAATATTGCACGATTAATTGTGTACTTTCCAGTTAGGATGTAGATTTTCTATACCGAGAGGCATGTAAACTGTATCTTGAGTCTGGGTGTCTGTGGTTAAGTGGCATGTTCTTTTACATTGTAAAGTTACTTGTTTATCCTGTTGTGTCATGGTTTTGGACAGTCCAACTGTTGCCAAGCTACCCAATACCAAGACATAGTGTCGTGTATGCTTATTTAACAGTTATATGATGTTGAAATACCGTTAAAGGCTTTAGGTAATAGAATCTATGATAGAATAGTAGTTGCAAAAACAACTGTTTACTTCATTTTTGTTTGTGCTCAGCACAGTCTTTTAAAATTCAAAATAGTGATTCAAAACCCCTTTGGTCACTGTTCAAATCCTCTTCAAACATTCTTCCAGTGGAAAAAAGCAAACAGGTATTGACGTCAGAGGATGAACATTTGGCCAATTTTCCACTGTACTTTTCAGATTAATTTGGTCCAGTGTGCCTGACTGATGTCCAGTGCTTTCAGTGAAAAAGGGATACAAATCAGACATACAGAATTCTCTCTTGGTGAAGTAATAGGAAGCAGATAATTTAAACAAACTCTTGAAGAATAACCGGGGATTTAGCTTCCTCAAGAGAGATATTTTTGCTACAGTGTGACGGCCTGACAGCAGAGTTGGTGCAGTGCGGCAGAATGTGTGGCACTCTGTGGTACAGAATGCTTTTGTAGATATTCCTCATGTCATATTAACTTCATGTCTGTCATTTGGTCTGGTACAATACCCATAATGATAGGAGAGTGGTCTTGTTTGGGAAATAATTAGATGCGATATGAAGTAACATCAGCTGCTGAAAAAAATTATCTGCTGATCTTTTTTTATTTATTGTTAGCTATTCTAATAGTTGTCGAAGTAGAGTAATAACAACAGTATTTTCAAAAGACTTCTTGAATTATACCTGGAGTGAATATTCATGTTCTGCTTAAAATGGAAATTATGTCCAAAATAAAACTCATGCATAAATTGTAAAATGCCATTGCTACAGCAGCAGCGACATGTTTTAATAGAGTAAACCCCAGAGCCGGCAGATAGACATGGGCAAGCAGGCAAACAGCCGCATGAGCAGGCAGCACACTGTTTAAAGCAAGCAACAGAGACAAGCTGACAAACACAGGCATGTGTGGAAGAGGCAAACACAGTCCAGGGCATACTCCAAATGGGCAAGCTGGGTTAATACCAAAGAACAGCATAAGAAAAGATTCAAACGAGGGAAACAAGAAAAGTTTGTGGAACAATATACACAGTACAGAAGCGCCAGAAGAGAATCCATCAGGTCAGTGTTAAGCAAGCACAGTGTTAAGCAACTCTTGACAGAGTTCCTGAGTAGCTTATATAGTCTTTAACCACCTGAGGCAGGCAGACAATTGCCTCCAGGTGGTACAAGACTCCTCTCAAATTAATTACCATGGTAACTGGTGCTGAATGACGGGAATCCTGCTACCATGCAAACACTTGCTCACCCCGTCACTCATACATGGTAACCAGCATGACATACTGTATAGTAGATCATACCAAACTACAATTTCAAACATTTTAGGTTATTGTATAATAATCATATGAACCAAAATATCAAAAATTGGTCCACTTGCTACAGCCTGCCAAGCCAGAATATGCTTTCTTTTAGTACTGTACAAGAAATAAACTGTTTTCTGAGGATAAATACCCATTATAGCATCCATGGATATCTGTGTCTTAGACAATCTAACAGTTTCAAAAGATGTGATTCCTACCTCTCCTGTCCTGACTCATCAGTCTGAAGAAATAAACAAGCACAAGGACTTCAGAAGGACATGACCTAAAAACACTGTCAAACAATTTAATTTACTTCAAAACAAATAAGAACACTAAACTCTAAACTCTCTAGTTTCTTATAAGAATCGTACAATTCTTCTAGACCTTAAACATCTTTCAAATTTATTTTTAAAGACAAAGGATCTTTAGACATTCTCAAACTAAATATTTGAATCTCACTGCTGGTTTCAAAATATAGTATGGCTTATCTGTTTTAATATTCATTTTGGATAGTTATATACTCTTGTTAGCAGTTTTCTCTGATTTATACTGTACCTTATTTCTTGGCAGTTCTTTGCAGATCTTTGAACTCACAGAAGATATGTACAGTACTGTATGACACAATGTCAGTTAGGAAAATACCTATTCTTTGCACAGAACAGCCAACTATGAGAGACCAGCACATTAACTTGGCAAAATCCAGCTCTTGAAGAAAAAAAAGTTTTGAATAATCAGAATTGGAGATTATCTCCTCATTAAACCGGTTAGTGCCGGTGTGCAAGTTTACAGTGTAGCAATTTACATAGAGTTCTGTTTTTTTTTCAGAACTGGATTCTACAAATCAGGATTTTGTAACAAAGTCATTGTATTTAATGTTGTGTTTTTACTCTTCCATTAGGACATTGAATGTGAACAAGTAACATAAGGATATTATGCCTGGCTCACTAGAACTATATCACTAGAATGGTGATAATATCCTATGGATGTAAGAAGCAAGCGAAATCCTGGAATTTTATTTTTTTCTCACAATACAAAAATGTTTCTGTTATTTACATATACACACAGAGACCTTGGAAAATAACATTCTAAATATTTTATTAAATTTGCATTTGTACAAACACTGGATGTTGAATGTGAATAAACTTTACAGTTTTACTCCATATAGTATTTTCTTTTTCCCCTGCAACCACAAACACAGCACAGGTGGAACATGTGTTCACAAGACCAGCAGATGTTTCCACTGAGACTTTAATGAATGTACAGTATAATCCTGATGAGTGAATGGGCCAGAATCATTCAGTATCAGTATACTGTATGTATCTGACGTACACAAAAAGGTACATCTGCAGTACAGTACATCTGATGGGATTTGGAAACATTGGCATTCTTAGGTGTTTCAAATGTTTGTTCAATTTCTAATTAACACAACACGATGACAAATTGTAAAAGGATTGTGTATTTTATATTTTAATATTTAAAGTTAACACACCTAGCAGAGGAAATAACAGTATTGGTTGTAAAGGTGATGCTAACAAAAACCCCTTACTTGTGAGGAATAAATTGGGGAAGCTACTGTAAAGGTGAAGATGGGATGGAAGGACCAGTGCTCATCACACAAAATATGTATGTGTAATAGAGTAGAAATGTGAGATTACAATGTGATCTCCTACTCATTTTGTTTTTTTTTTACCAATGTTTCTCTCACATTTGTAAACCGTAATTAGTTTACAATGAGCAATCATGATTTTGAACAGTGGGCAATGGGCTAAATGGGCTATACAAATATAATTTTACTTAGTATCTTAAGTATTCTACAAGCAAATTACAAGGGATTTGGAAGATTTGGAAGATATTTCCCTATACAGTGTATATTTTGAACTAATTTTCTAAACCTTTCTAGAATATTTTTCTGGAAGGTGTGGGGTATGCGGAATTGATACAATACATGAAAATAAACTATGTACAGTAAGTTTATTTTAATACCAGGTTATAAGGCAACAAAATGTGGAAATGTTGAAAGGGGCTATGGAGATTTCCTATAGGCGCAGTACTGTATGTGATTTCAATTTTCAGTAAATTAACACAGGCAATTTTTCTAAATAATAAACTTAACTTTTGACTTTGCTCCTATCTTGAGATACAGTATGTGCCATAAAAAATAGTAGCAAAAGATGTGCTGCATTTATTAGGGTGTTAATTAATTGGAATATGAAATATGCATTACTCAATTGTGAATTGCACTACACAGAATAGTAAAACTACAGTATTCTGTGTGGTGGTTCTGACAGTTTTTGCTCAGAAATACAGTATACTAGATAAAGATACAATACATTTTAAGATAATTTTCATTGTCATTTTGTTATCCTTCCACAGCTTCATGACTGATTATTAATTGTTTTTAGATTTTCTGCTTTCTCAATCAAATTTTCATCTCATTCAGTCATTGATAAGAATGCAAAGGATATTGGACATGGGGAAAAATGCTTTTTACAGTTTTGTTTTAGGTTGGCTCTGGGTAACCTCTGTATTAGCAGTACCAGAGCTGGTCGAACATATTTAATATGTGCATATCTACAGTACATTTCTCCCTATGCTGCCTTTTCAAGTCATATTACCTGTATGAATGCAAAGGTATTCATGAATACAAAGGTGACAATCGACTCCCACTTCACTTTTTTTACAGTATGTAACAATGTTTTAAAAAACAGCAAACTGCCATTTCATTCTGTCTTTAGCATTAATGGTACTGTATCTACTGTAGCTACTGTAAACCAGTATTGGACAAGTCCTTAATACATTAAGTCATTGTATAATTTTAATGGAAATGCATGTAAAAATATACACTCTTGTAGCACAGTACATTCTGTCAAATAAAATTGCATTTAAAAAAGGAAACAGAGAACCCATAAAATTGTTGTTAAGAGGCCTTCTTGGTATATGCAGGATTGCCACCAGCTCAGGTGCTAATGGTACTGTATGCTAATGCAATTGGACGAGATTTACCATGTTTGGAGTTAATTAGCCAAATAGCAGAAGGTTAGTGTTATGCACCACATATTGACAACAAAGAAAAAAGAAATGACTGCCAGATGGCCATTTTGGTTGATACAAGACCCGGTTATCACAGATGCTCATTGTGTTTGGTACTAGAATTTTACATGTTATATGGGTTACTTTGTGCAAAAGGTTTTAGAACAAGAGCAGTTTGTGTGATGAGTCATATTTCTCAAAATTTTTTACAGTCTTCTGTCTCTTGGAAGCCCGTTGTAAAAGACTCTGAATCTGTATGCGTGTTCAACTACTCCCCTACTCCCAAAGTTTTTCAAAACTATCTCACTTGAGGAGTGTACATTGACATTAAAATCACAACACACCAGTTTTCCATTTGTTTTCTTTTATACCCCTTGTCACATAGAAAGTAGCATTTATTTGAGATGTTTGCCCATCTGGTGTGGAAGCTAGCACTGCTTCTTACAGCTCTTGGGACCTGGGTTTGATTTGGACCTGGGGTATTAATTGATGTCTTCATACAGTATCTGCCCCCTGCATACAGCATACTGTACAGTATGTGTGTGCTTGGTGGTGGACTGGTATCCTGTTTAAGGTGTATCCTGTCTTGTCTGGGTTAAGCTCTGGCTCACCACGCTCTGTATTGGACTAAATGAGATTAAAAATGAATGGATTTTAGTCGCTCAGTGACACAATTTATATTAAACATGATTAGTAATTGTATGTAATTAATAACATAAATATAGTGTACACTGATGCAGCCATATACTGTACACAATGTATGTTGTCCCTGTGAAACTCTTTGTACAATTATGATTTAAAAAATGTTTGATAATAAACCAATTTAATAATGCAATGTAAAGCATTTTACTCATCACATGTCATTCATTCTGCATTG